>NC_062563.1:97394850-98105350 GCF_022837055.1 Prionailurus viverrinus
GTGGACAACATGCATCTCACTGTAGCTAGGCAGTAATGAGTGAGGAGAAGAGCACCCTGGGATGAAAACAGAAAGGGAGGCAGGGGCAATAAAGGTGGGATATTGTAAATAGTTTGGAGCTTATGATGAGCAGAGTGAGAAACCTTGCAGGCATTTAGGTAGCAAAGCAACTTACTTATTTTGGGTTTTAACAAGGTCACTTTGGCTATGTCCTGGTAGACAGATTTTGGCTTAGGATGTTTGAAAACTGAGAGCAATTACAGGGCCACTGTAGCAGCCCAATGATGATGGTTGGTGTTTGGTCAAATGTGGCCGTGTTAGAAGCTGTAAAATGTGATAACATGGGGATGTATTTGAAAGAGAAGCCACCATGATTGCATAGATCATACGTGGGAGCGAAAGACGTTAAAATATATCAAAGTGGAGTGTTTTAGACACATTGATGTGCCAAATTAAACTTTAAGTCCATGGGCTAGACTGACTCACTAATATACCAAAAAGACACATTTACAAATATTACAACACAAATATTAATACAAAATATTTCATCAACTCTTTTATCTCATCAACTCTTTTTTATCATCAACTCTTAATATGCACACTCTTTTACTTTTTAATACACCTGAAATTACCATGCCTTTTACTCTTGATAATAATTTAGGATTAATAAAATATTATTCATTGAACTTGTTTTTCACATGGGAAAAATTACGAGCATTTGGTGGTTTGTTATGTTTTACCTTTCCCTGATATTTCCACATTGATAATTCTGTTTCCTAGGAATCTATACCAGAATATCATTAATTTGTTAACCCATTTCTTAATTATTCTTTAACTGTGCATTGTATGTATGCCATACTTTCAATACTAGCACACAAACTATTTTAGAGCAGGAGTTTCTCTTCTGTATATTTTTGGTATTCCACAGAGTACTCAGGAGCAGAGTTAGAAATGGAAAAAAAAGCTCAATAAATTACTCTTGAATTGACTTGACAGGTGTTAGTGGGGTGCTGCAACACCCAGAATTTCTTTTTATAATGCAAAATCCAGTGAAATGTATATTTTTTGTTGTTGTTGGCTAATTGGTTATGAGAATAAATGGAAATGCCATCTTTATAATCAAAATTTCAACAGGACAGCAAGGGACAAGGGGAAATATTCTTTAAGGAAATGATGAAGACTGAAAAGGTTACTGGTGAAAGGGGCACAGAGAAGAAACCCTTTCAATAGAAGCACAGAGCTTTAATAGACACTGACAGGGGAAGAGTTGCCTAAATAAGGTTTATTGTTTTTCCTTTTCCAGACAAGCTCTTTCCCTTTCCCCCGCCTTTTTTTTTGACTTTTAACATTAATTTATTGCATAACAAGACTAAACGGTTAGAAAAAATATATACCAAACCATGTGAAGAAATTCAAAGTACCCACATAGTATAAACAAGATGAGTTATAAAATACATTTTTTTAAAATTTTTTTTTCAACGTTTATTTATTTTTGGGACAGAGAGAGACAGAGCATGAACAGGGGAGGGGCAGAGAGAGAGGGAGACACAGAATCGGAAACAGGCTCCAGGCTCTGAGCCATCAGCCCAGAGCCTGACGTGGGGCTCGAACTCCCGGACCGCGAGATCGTGACCTGGCTGAAGTCGGACGCTTAACCGACTGCGCCACCCAGGCGCCCCTAAAATACATTTTTAAATCTGTGCACATAAAACAAACTCAGCAAGATGTTATATTAACAGTGTTCCTCTGGGAAAATACACATATTAATTTAAACACATATACGAATTAGGTATACACTGTTCAGACTATAATAGCAGTAAAATAAAATCAGAACTCAGAAGGAGAACTTTTGGAAAGGTAAGTACATGCTTTTCCCATAGTGTCATGGTAGTCAATTAAGGTGATTTGGTGAAAGAAATTGGAATAGATAGAAATTAATAAATCAAGAAAGAGCAGAATGTGGTGTCAGTGAAAAAGCAGTAAAAATTTATAGGCATGAAACAACAACAGAGTTCATTAGGCTGCATACTTAGCAAGTTGCTTTAAAAATTTAAACTCTGACTTTGATCTGTAGTAAAGTGTCCTAGTGCTGGGCATTCAAAGGTAGCCAGACCTTGGTGCATTCTGAGTGTGGGTAATAGACAGCTGAAATCAAAATCTTTCCTTAAAATATGTCTACAGTTACCTGCACCCTTTTAAAATGCATAAAAATCACATGAATTATCTTAAAATAATGGGTACCTCTTTCTTACATAAAATGAAAGTTATAAAATATGAGATTTTTTTCTCCCACATATTTATATCTGTTAAATCAACAAATCTTTGGTTCAGAGGCCATTGTGAAATTTCAAGAACATAAAATATAACATTTTCAATACTATTCACTGTGTTTACAAAATATACTATATTAAATGAATATTGAAGCATATAGTCTGGGATATCACAATATGGAAAAATCAGAGTACAACACTACAGTGCCTGACCTAATTCAAAACAAATAGAATAAATGGTGAATCACACTTCTTTCCTGTTCAGAATTTACCTTTCAAAACTCTCAACAAAGACACAAACTAGTCTAAGTCATATAGTGTCTGGAATTTTTATTGAATATGTAGGTAATTATGCATGTCACAGTTTATTCCAGGAGCTACTTACTGCATGGACCAAAATACAAAATGAATGTGGAGGCTCCTCCGTATAGAGGTCTGTAAATCGGGGAGTGCTGCATGAAAGAAATTCCATGATACCTGTCTGATCTTCTGGCTCAACAAAATCCAGCACAGTCTGCAGTATACAAAACTCATTTGTGAAGGCTATCTGAGGAATTTACACAAAAAGAATGAAACTAGTGCCAAAAAGAAATCAAAAGACTGAGGAAGGAAATGAACCAAAGTTCCAAAAGTACTTGCAAACCACTGAGCAGAAGAAGTTGTCACATAACTAAGTAGGTATAAAAGAACATGCTCTCTGAAGGGTCAAGGTGAGACAAGTTCAGAAATATGGTGAGGAGAAACTTTAGGAAGCAATGAAATGGGTAAAAAATAAAATCAAATAAATCACCTGTACTGTATTAAAAATGGTCACAGTTTCTCTCTCCCTTTCTCTCTGCCCCATCCCCTGCTCATTCTCTCTCTCAAAATAAATTAACTTAAAAAATTATAAAAAGAGGGCACCTGGGTGGCTCAGTGGGTTAAGCGTCAAACTCTTGGTTTTGGTGCAGGTCATGATCTCAAGGTTCATGAGTTCGAGGACTGCATCACGCTCTACTCCCTTAAGATTGGAATCTGTGCTTGGGATTCTCTCTCTCCCTCTCTTTGTCCCTCCCCCCTTTTTCTCAAAATAAACAAATAAACTTAAAAAAATTAAGAAGTGGTCACAGTTGTACACAATAGGCTCTGAAAACTACTGCCTGGCAGAGATGATAAAATGTAACACAGAAATTAAAAGCATCTTTAACCTCCATGAAGGCAAGGAATAGGCTGTTGAGTTCAGCCCACTATTGTGAATTTCTTGGCACACAGGGGACTCTCAATCTCTATTTGTTGAATTTGATCTATTTGACTTGGATCTTCCATAATTCCAAAGCAATGCAACATTCTAGAAGTGAAATAATTTTGAAGGTTCCTCATAAATACCTTAATCTGGGGTAACAGAAGCAGGTGTGCCATCAGACTAGCGTTAAAAGAAGCTACTGAGTAGGTTTGTTTCCACCACATCTAAGTGAAGAGGGAAAAGGGGCTGAAGATGAGACCAGGCCATTTATCTTAAACAACTATCGAAGACAGGAAAACCTACAGAAAAAGCAGGTATAGAGAAAGTTTGAGAGAATAAGACATACCTAGTTTTATGTCTGCTGCTCAAAGTTGACCGAGAAGATATAAATATCCCCTGACACTCCAAACAAAAGGCTGTGAGAAAACCTCAAAGAAACAATTCACAAAAAGGACCATACTTGGCTAAATTTCATTTCGTATTTTTTTTTAATTCTTTTTTTTTTTTTAATTTTTTTTAACGTTTATTTATTTTTGAGACAGAGAGAGACAGAGCATGAACGGGGGAGGGTCACAGAGAGAGGGAGACACAGAATCTGAAGCAGGCTCCAGGCTCTGAGCTGTCAGCACAGAGCCCGACGCGGGGCTCGAACCCACGGACCGTGAGATCATGACCTGAGCTGAAGTCGGATGCTTAACCGACCGAGCCACCCAGGCGCCCCTCATTTCGTATTTTAACGAAAAGATAACTTTCATACAATTTAACTGTTTTAATTACTGAAACAGAAAGAAAGAAAAGCTATTTCCATGCGTTTGTGTGTGTGTGTGTGTGTATTTACAGAAATGTACTATGTTAACAGACCATAAGCAAAGCAATAGTAATTAAATAGCTGACCGAAAAAAACCTCTAAAAAACTGAATATTTATTAAATTAAAAAAATTTTTTTAAATGTTTATTTATTTTTTTTAAAATTTTTTTTTTCCAACGTTTATTTATTTTTGGGACAGAGAGAGACAGAGCATGAACGGGGGAGGGGCAGAGAGAGAGGGAGACACAGAATCAGAAACAGGCTTCAGGCTCCGAGCCATCAGCCCAGAGCCCGACGCGGGGCTTGAACTCCTGGACCGCAAGATCGTGACCTGGCTGAAGTCGGACGCTTAACCGACTGCGCCACCCAGGCACCCCTAAATGTTTACTTTTGAGAGAGAGACAGAGTGTGAGCAGGGGAAGGGCAGAAAGAGAGGGATACACAGAATCTGAAGTAGGCTCCATGTTCTGAGCTGTCAGAAGCTGACACAAGTCTTAAACTCATGAACCATGAGATTATGACCTGAGCTGAAGTCAGACATTCAATCGACTGAACTACACAGGTTCCCTGAATATTTATTTTTAATGAAAAATAATGTAGTAAGTGCGTAGTGATGGCAGTGGAGATGGGAAAGGTGTTGGGGGTGCAGAGGGAGTCGATCTTTCCATAAAAGAAAATACTTATTTTGGGTAAAAGTTCTTTTCATTGGGGTAGGAGAAGAGGCATTACTACAAAAGTCAGGTGTAAGTATCCACTGTGATTAATACCACTTAACATTATTTGGATAAAATTGACATGACCATTAGCATTAGTACTATGTATAATTGCAATGCACCTACATATTGTGATAATAAGTTTTTTAATATCTTCATCAATAATATAAAATGTCTAAAATTAGATCAAAAAATAAAAGAATAAACTTAAGTTATTCAACTTTCCTTGGCCTTAAAAAAAGTCTTGAATATATGGAGAGTCACACTTCGTTCTTGAAAAATGTTTTATATTTCAAAAGTTTTGATATTATAGATTGTAATTTCCCCTAAGCTCATCTATGATATCAGTGATACCCCCACAAAATCCTACTGTGTGTAGGTAGTGGTTTAGTGTTATGGGGGAAAATCACTAAAACGGTCCCTTTTTAATTAAATTACTTCATAATATTAGTAAAACAAAGTCAAATAGTGCAATAATCAACTCATAATAAGTGACAAGTTTTCTCCCTACATCTGTCTCCGATCTTGTGCCTCAGAGGCAATCATTTTTCTATTTACATTTGTTGTTGTTATTTACATTATTTATTAGTCCTCAGAGCTACCCTGTCCAGTAGGTACTACTGGTTCTCTTCTACAAATAAGCAAATTATCCCCACAGGGGTTTACTAATTTATCTCTATTTTCATAGCTGAGAGGTGGAGTGGTGGTTCTCAACTTCCAGGAGACACTTAGCAATCTTTGGAGACATTTTTGTTACAACTAGAGGGAAATGACACTGGAATCTAGCAGGTAGAGGCCCGGGACGCTGCTAAACCACCAACAATGCACAGCTCCCTCCATCAAGCCATCAATTATATGGCACAACATGTCAACAGTGCTCAATTTGAGAAACCCTTAGTTGAAGGGAGTGGCAATGAATCTAGGTTCTTTTGATTCCTAATTCGATGCTTATTTCTCTACTAGTTTTTAAAGGTAACAGTGTAGTAGAACTATCACTGATCATAAGTTTCTCCAAACTGATGTTGCTCTGGTACATGCTAGTTCCAGCTGGCATAATTTTGATTGGTCATGGTAATCGTTTTGATGGTTTCCTGAAGGGCAAGTTGTTAACTGTTTTGAATAACTGGTTACAATTTTAATTCTTCTAGTAAAATGAATCAGGGTCCTCAAACAATGGACTGGATTAATGTAAACTGACCTATTTGCTTCATGAGTCTTGACTTCCCACAATGATGAGTGAGTTTAGATCACTCGCCCAATGTCATTAAAATCCTAGTTTTACTTATTATATTGATTATCACTATATAGATGAAATGACTAATTTTATACCCAATACCACTTTCCCTTCTTCTATAAAACTAAAACAAAATAAGCAAAATTAAACTGCAGTAGTAATATTCCCAGACAAAAATAGTGAATTTTTACTTGGGTGGGGGATAATGAAATGTAAGTACAAGTCGTGGAATGGAAATTTAGGTGGTTACTTAAATGATGGTGACTTACCTATAAGGCAGGTGTCTATTTTTGCTCTTATTTCCTCTTTTTCCTGCTCAAATGATTGCTAGAGTTGGTGATCTCCATATGGCTGGCAAGCCATGAAGTAGTCTCGTAGTCTTAGGATGACACCCAAGCCCTAAAAAGGGCATAACACAGAGAAGGGCCTGGAACACCAATGATAATCTGCATCCACTTGGACCATTATCCTCAGGACTTACTGAAAATGAGAGAAAGAGAAAATGAAAACTGTCAATATTGTTAAGCCAAGACATTTTGGATTTCTGTTATAGCAGATAACACAATTAACAATATAGTATGTAACTTTCAGTAATGCATGTATAGCTTTACATCTGGTTCCTTCATCCATAATGGCAGTTCTTTAGTCCCCACTTTTTAATACGAAGAAATTATAATTTTATTCTTCTTATAACCTCTCCTCCTTGCACCCTTTTTAACCTTCCAAGCTCTTAAAATTGTATATTTATTTTCATATTTTAAAGTCAATCATATTTACATTCTTTTCTGTGCCACAGTGAAATATTTTATACTTCATCTGTAGTTTGACTTTACTTTAAGGGAAGAAAAGCAATAATTACTTATGCATATTTTTATAAATCTGCTAATATTGTTCACTTAGTCAAGTAGATCACTAAAATCATTTTTTGTGTAGTTTTTTTTCTAGCATATTGATTGACTTTCTTTTTAATCTTTGCATTGTACTTTTTTTCTTTAATGTTTCTTTGTTGATTTTGAGAGAGAGAGAGAGAGAGAGAGATATCAAACATGCACAGCAGGAGGTAGGGAGCAGAAAGAGGGAGACAGAATCCCAATCATCCATGCTATCAGCACAGAGCCCAGCTCAGCCCCGGGATCACAGCCTGAGCCAAAATCCTGAGTAGGATGCCCAACTGACTGAGCCACACAGGCGCCCCTGCCTTGTCTTTTAATCATAACCAAAATTTCATCAAAATTCTCAAGCATACCCTGTGGCTTATGGAATGTCTTTTTTTTTTTTTTCCTCAAGACTCCCCTCCTGAAGATGCTTTCAACATGTCTGGATATAATACTCTCATGTCCAGCTGTGCAGATAACATTGTGAGCCCTCACTTACCCATCTGTCAGAACTCAATTGTTTCCTGGATCAATTATTGTTGTTATTATTATTAACTATTGTTTTATTTATTTTATTTTACTTTATTTTATTTTATTTACATTCTTCTTCCTATGACTTTCTGAGCAAATTTCTCTGTTAAGTAAAATTTCTGAGATTTTGCATATCAGTAAATGTTATCACATTGCTTACACATTGATAATTTGACTTGCATACCTAATTCCCTCAAAATTGTAAGGGAGTGTACTGATTGTGTTCTAATAACCAAAGTATCAAATACCAGATCTCTGTCTTTATTTTGTTTTTATTTTTTGGATCTCCTTTGTTTTCCTCAGTATGGACAAATTTTTCAACGTGTGTTCAAGTGTCAATATGGGTCTTATACCATTTCCCTTGCTTGGAACTTGGTAAAATTTTCAATTTTCACATACATATGTCCATTCCACTTTAAAAATACTCTCATATTGTTTCTATGATAAATTTCTTATCTTTTTTTCTGTTCTCTCTTTCTGAAACTCCCATAAATCCCATTTTTAGCATCCTGAATTAATGTACTTTTTTATTATCACTCCTTTTTTATTTTTAATCCCCTTGATATTTGTTCAATTTTGGAAAATATTTCCAAGTTTACTACTCAGGCTTCTATGCATATAATTACAATTATATTGAAAATTGTACTTAAATTTCTAAGAACTCTTCTTTTTTTCTGTGCTTTTTGCTAGTACTGCATTTTTGTTTTAAGGATACTCTATATTTTTCTAATTTCTCTGCGAAAAAAACTGAAAACATAAAAAATTTATCTTCTGTTCTTTCAATATTCTTTGTTACTTTTGAAGAGACTTACCTTCATCTTTTTTTTTTTAATATGGCAGGTTCTACTCAAATATTTGTTAATTCTTGTTTGTTTGTATATATGAATGATGCAATAGCAAATCAGAATGGGAAATAACTCGACAAATGAAATCCTTTTTTTAGAATAAAAAAGGAGAAGCAAAGCATGATGTGTGGTCCCACAAATTCCAGAATATAAAGGTTTTTACTCTGAGGCTTACATTCTCTTGGTGAATTTATTTAATCAGAGACAATTTATTAACTGGTATGGAAAATAATTTTGTTGCTGTTATCTGATATTGTAAACAAATATTTATTTCATTTTATTTCTATGTTAGGTTCTATTCTAGACATTGGAGATACAGTTGTGAACATAAACACAAAATCTGGTGATCTTATGAATAATAAAGAATACATTGGAACATATAGAGCACTTTTGCTATATTGAAATTGATAAAGCAGAGAAGGAGGCTAAAAACTGTGTATGGGTGTATAGACACTGGGGAGTCAGGAAAATACTTTATTTTGTTTTACTTTGCCTTCTCATTGTTTATTTGACAGTTCTTGCTTAGGAAATAGATAGATGCCTGGCTATTAGAATTACTTTCTAAAGTGGAAGTGGACAGTTTTCTATTAAAGTAGGCCTTTAATTTTTTAAACAATGGCAGAGCTAAAAATAACTAGCACACAAAGTACTATGGGTTGGATGGTATTTTTTTTTTAATTTTTTAATGTTTATTGTTTTTGAGAGAGGCAGAGAGACAGAGCAAGTGGGAGAGGGGTACAGAGAGAGAGAGAGACAGAGACAGAGAGACAGAGAGACAGAGAGACAGAATCTGAAGCAGGCTCCAGGCTCTGAGGTGTCAGCACAGAGCCTGACACGGGCTGGGCTCAAACCCACCAACCATGAGATTATGACCTGAGCCTAAGTCGACTGCTTAACCAACTGAGTCACCCAGGTGCCCCAAGGATTGGATGATATTTTTATCATTTCACGTATGCCTAAACTTTACATATATGATCCATTTAACCTTCACATTAATCCTAACAAGTAGGTTCTAATATGACTACCTTTTTGTTGTTGTTGTTGTTGTTGTTGTTGTTGTTGTTGTTAGAGAGAGAGAGAGAGCATGAGCAGGGGAGAAGGGAAGAGGAAAAGAAAGGGAGAATTCTAAGCAGGTTCCATGCTCAGCATGGAGGGGCTCAGCATGTGGGGCTTGATCCCACAACCTTGGGATCATGACCTGAGCGAAAATCAAGGGTTGGATGCTCAACTGACTGAGCCACACAGGCATCCCAATAACTACCTTTTTAATAAGATAAATCTTCAATTGAAAAATAGGGATAAGGATGTCTTGAGTCTTAGATGTTATTCATACTCATCTACAATTAAAAACGATACTCATAAATGTATATCAGTTTATAAATTTCATACCTATGCTACTGTAATCAATTCATACATTACATGTTCTGGTTTTCAGATACCAAATATAATTAGAAGACCTTCTCCCCCTCCCCCCATGAAGTCCACTTGATCACTTTGTACACACATTCTGCTATCTAGCTGTTTAAAAGGGAGAAATACATTCCAGAAAAGTGCATCTGGCAGGGTCCCCTGAGTCCTGAAGAATTTGTGGTATTTAAATACATGGAGATGAGAAAATGCCTTCTGCATTAGAAATGTAGCAGCAAAACACCAGGAGGCAGGAAAACCAAATAATCATTTGAGAAACACTAAATCAATCTGAAGTGAGCAGGATTCATAGAAGAGATTAAAGGGAAAGAACCTGAAAAATGGATTAGAAAATATTAATCAGCTCAGCTCAAGAGTGTGTGGACTTTAACCTTTAACAACGGGAGTTAAGGAAATGTTTTGAAAATGGCTAGTGAGGGAATGAAATGATATTTTTTAAATGACACCTAAGTTCCCACAGTAAAAATAGCAATTATAAAGCAACAGGGTAGAAAAAGATCTTACATTTTCCATTTCATGAAAGCAGCAAAAAAAAAAAAAAATACTTTAGATACCCTGGAATGGACTCTTCTTCCTCTCTTGACTCCTCTCCATTTAACACCGTAATTATCTTTGGTTAGCTCCAAAATAAAATATCTTTACATCCTCCATATTTTGCGGAATGAAGTATATGCCCAATGGCTTGTAAGGGGACAGCCTGGAAATCTGGTTTCTAGACTCCTAATCTATGACTCTTTACATGTTCCCTGTACACACCTGTGTAGTAAATGCCTGTGCATTTATTAATACTTAATAATAACAGAGATATTTATGCATGCACCACCATTATAAGATATAGAAAAATTATTGCTGTAAGGGGTTCACTTCATGCCTTATCTAGATGAGTACATTTCAATTCTTCCCTCCTAAGGAATATCAACCTTGATATATTTTTAAAAAATATTTTAATAAATAATGTATTTAAAGTAGTTTATTTTTCTAAGTTATCATATGTCTTACACAAAAACTCATGTATTATCTTTTTTAATATATTGCTACATAGTTGGTGAATTTTACTTCCATGACATAACTTAATTTTACTTGTACTATTTATATTTTTGGTCTCAACATTTCACTAGCATCATAACATGCACTGAGTTTTCTTTTACTTTATTTACATTCCTATTTTCTATATTTGTTTAAAGTTGGAATTACCTGTGAATATTTAGTTATATCTAACTATAAAGTAACTGGGCTTAATAGCTGCTTTGTAGGAATATTTTCTTTTTTGAGTACATTTCTTTCTTCTTGTTTCAGTGTCAGTAAATTTTGTTTTTCTAGAATGTATTTATTTTATCTAAGTTTTCAAATAAATCAGCATAAAATTTTGACAGTATGGTGAGATCTTTTTAACTGCTGTTTTAACTGGCTTAATATAGCCAATTATTATCAATGTCCTTTTTAAAAAGGAGATTTTTTGTGTATTTATTTATAAAAATAATTTTATTGAAGGTAATTGATATATAACATTGTAGTAGTTTCAGGTGAAAAATATAATGATTTGGTATTTGTATATATTGTGAAATGATCACTACAATAAGTCTGATTAAAAACTGCCACCACACATATTTATAGAATATTTTTTCTTGTGATGATAAATTTTAAGATCTACTCTCTTAGCAACTTTCAAATACACATTATAGTATTATTAACTATAGTTGACATACTGTACATTACATCCCTATAACTTATTTATTTTATAACTGGAAGTTTGTACCTTTTGACTCCTTTCACCCATTTCGCCAATACCTTACTCCTCACCAACCTCCTGTTCTCTGTAGCTATGAGCTTGTTTTTTTGTTTTTAGATTCCACAAGTAAGATAATATGGTATTTGTCTTTCTCTGACTGACTTATTTCACTTAGCATAATGCTCTCAAGTTTCATCCATGTTGTCCCAAATGGCAAAGTCTCATTGTTTTTTATGGCTGAATATTATTCTATTGTATGTATATACCACATTTTGTTTTATCCATTCATCCATTGATGGACAGTTGTTTCTATATCTTGAATATTATAAATGATGCTGTGGTGCACATGGGGGTGCAGATATCTTTTTGAGTTAGTGTTAGTTCTTTATTTAAAGTCTTTAATTTTAATTCCAGTACAGTTTACATACGTTATATTAGTTTCAGGTGTACAGTATCATGATTCAACACTTAAATACAACACCCAGTGCTTATCACAGCAAGTGCACTCCTTAATCCCCATCAGCTATTTCACCCAGCCCTCTTACCACCTCCCCTCTGGTAACCATCAGTTTGTTCTCTACAGTTAAGAGTCTGTTTCTTTGTCTCTCTCTTAGAAAGGAGATTCTTGACTTTATTCATTCCCTTTTGGATATCTACTTCAATGGATTCTATAAACTTGATCATTTTCTTTCTTTTTTCTCCTTCATTGACATAATTCCAAACTTTCTTCTTTTGTAACACATAAAATTTGTTGCTTAATCATTTGAGATTTTCATCAGTTTGAATACAAATGCTTGAAGCGATGAATTTCATTTTTTATTGCTACTTGCATGTTATCCCTGTTTTAAACATACCATTTTTCTTATCCTGTTCTAAATACTTTTCATATCTATTATGATTTCTTGTTTGATTCATGAGGTGTTTATAAATATGGTATTTAATTTGTAACCATAATTTTTGTAATTATCAACCAAATTACACTGTAGTTGGAGTCCTGATCTATAGAATTCCAAACCTTTGAAGTTTGTGAGACTTTGTGTATGGTGTAGTACACTGTAGATTTTAACAAGTTTCATGTATTCTCTAATTGTTGGTTGCAATTTTCATATACATCCATTAGATCATGTTAGTTAAAAGAATTGTTGGAGTCTTCTAAATTTCTTTGGATTTTTGATTAGTGAATCTACTAATTACAAAATCAGGTAAAAGATTTATCAGTTTCTCCTTGGAGTTCCATCAATTTGTGTTCAAGGTAATTTGAGATGATGGTTTTAGGGGCATATAGTTTATATTTGTTTATTTTTAATCATCCTGGTAAAATGAAGTTTTAACATTTTGAAGTAATACTCTTTATCTCTATTGTTTAGTTAAAGTCTGTTATTTGCTGTTAATAACTGTTAATATAACTACACCAACTTCATGTAGGTTAGTATGTGCCTGACATATCTCTTCTTAGTATCTCTCTGTACTTGTACCTTAGGTGAATTCCAGTTGACAGAATAAAACTGTTTATTTTTTAAAATATAGGCTTTTGTCCTTATCTTTTAAATGAAAATTTATTCCATTTATATTACTACTCAATAAAGGTAGCCAAAATATAGTGGTTAAGAAAATAAATGCTGGAGGCAGACTGCCGGGTTTGAATTCTGAATCTGTCACTTATTAGAAATGCATGACCCTTGCCAAGTCATTAAAATTTTCTGTGCTTCCTCATTATGTGTTATCTTGGTTTTATAGTAGTAATTCTTTCATGGGACTCTTATGAAAATTAAATGAGTTAATATTTGTAAATTCTTTCCAATACTATCTGGAATATGGTAGACAGTATATAATTGTTTGCTATTATTATATTTGAATTAAATTTCTCAACTCTTTTCTTTGCTCATTTTTTGCTTTATTGTATTTTTATTGTTTTATTTGCTTCATTATTGTTCTTTCTTACCTTTTATTGATTCATTAAAATTTTTTAATCACATTCTACTGCTTTATTATCTTTTAAAAGGATCCATCATAATTTTCCCAGGAAATAGTAAAAAGGCAGTTCAATAATTATATGTTTCTAGCAGATGAAATAACAAATCAAATAAATTACTCATTAAATTCCAATGGAAGCCAGGGTTAACAAATTCCTTGTCTTACATTTTCCAAAAACTAAGAATATGTGTATAGTACTTTCAGTTTTGCTAAAATTCAATATAAATATTCCATCAGTTGAATAGTACTTTCTGTTTTGCTAAAATTCAATATAAACATTCCATCAGTTGAATATTTAATATAAACATTTAAAATATACGCTGGAGAATTAGAAAAAGAAACATACTTTAAAATGGGAAGATAGGATTATTCAAGGCAGAATTGGCTGATAATGGCTTTTACAAAGAATTTTAGGCACCCTATTAGAGATGGTCTTTTTGGTTGACATATTTTAATTATAATGCATTTAAGTAGGGAGAAAAAGGTTAATTTCAAGAGAATTCCAATGCTATCAGTGAGAATTAGCATTTTTGGTGATTTGTCTTTCTTGAAGATCTAAGAGTTTTCTTCTTTTCTTTCATTTTTTAACATGCCATTAATACATTCTATTTTGTGATTCCTGTCTTCATCAGTCTGTGTAGCCTCTTTGCTAAATACCTCCTGTGTTTTAGGTTGCTTCCAAACACAGGTCACTTTCTAGGGGTTTCTCCACATCCAGAAGCCCTGAATGAAAGTAAACTTACCTTTGATGTGCAAAACCAAATGCTGAATCCACCCAGACTCAGAGCTAATACTACAATATTCTGCATCTCAAAATAAAGAAATTGAGACTCAGAAACAGCAAATCTGTAGGAAGTTTGAACACACTCTAAAGATAGAAATATCAGTACCATCATACATTTTGGAATTTTGAGTTATAATTTTTTTTATTTTAGAGTTTTCAGGAATCTTGGAAATTTTTTGGTTCCATGTTCTCATTTCACAAACATGGAAACTGAGAATACATGATTTTTCTATTGCATTAGAGATTTAAGTGTCAGTACTGAGAAACACCATTCCATGTTGTTTCTCATTTGGTCACATTACTGGTTTGACATATTTAGATATATGGATTACTTGTTTGTTTTGTTTGGTGGGGAGGAGGGTTTATATATACAGCTCTACTTTTGGACTAGATTGTAAACAATTAAGGAAAAGATTTGCATCCTGTTATAATCTGCACAGTAGCCCCAAATCCTTTCTCAAATTGATGCCTAGTCCCAGGTCTGACACTTATTAGAAATTCAATAAATGGCTGAATAATTTATCTCTTGAGAAGTAACTGTAGATACCTTGCTTTTGTAAACTGATAAGCAATAGAAATGGATAGTAATGTTATAAATGCCGGTGACATAGTTGAGAGATTAGCAACACCATTTCACACAATGCTGTAGAAATCACCTATAATGTCATTTTGCATGTGGAGATACTTAATAGTTCTTACCATAAGAGGCATATTTACCAAAAATTAGGGAAAGAGAATGTTAGGCTCATTTTATGAGTTGTGAGCAGAACTCTGGCTAAGGAAATCTGAGGCTTCAGTTAATGAATTTTCTAGCAATATGGTATTGAATTAGATTCCCATTTGAAAAGATGTTTTATTATTTGTTGTTTTTGCTGCTGTTTTTATAATAGTCCTGGTTTCTGTTTATCTTATCATGAATCCACTCTTTTAGAATTCTGAAAAATATGAGGTAAAAGAACAACTAGATCCACTTATTTAGAAAGGACTAATGAAAGGATGAGTCATTGATCACTTTTCTTCAAGAAAGCCTGATAAGCAGGAGGATAACTCTGAAAGCTGCTGGGGAAATGATTATATAAATCAGTATATAAATCAGGCTTACTTTCCTTTTATGTAAAAATAAACAATCTTCAAAACTGTGATGACTCAAAAACCAAAGGCTTGTTTTTGTTCATACCTAGTCCACAATGCATTCAGCTGACTGTTGAGGGCAGCTGTCATGCATGGGAAAGCAGAATGGTTCGCCAACACATCAGCACATGCGTCTTTAATCCCAGCAGCTGGTGCACTAAATGCTTAGCCTGCAAGTAATGCACTCATATTTTACTGGCTGAGCAAGTCACATGATTGTACCCAATTTGAAGCTTAAAGGAAGTATCTTTTCTCCTGCATTCTGAAAAAGAAGAAACTATCAATGCACCTTGTATTGTCTGTAACAGATATGCATTTCTATCACTGTTTTACATTTACTTAGATTTAAGGTGAGAGATGAAGGCAAATATCATGCTCCTAAGAGGTAACTAAGGCTCTCACATGAATGAAAAGAAATTTATCTCCCACAGTGACCTCAAATTTATTTTGAAATAAAGAGGACAGCCTCTTGGTTCTCAGTCTCAGTTCAAGCATGGCTATAATTTCATGACATTTCCCATAAAGTTAAAAGTTACTCATTGCATGTCAAAGACAAAGACTGTTAGTCTTCCTCTATTCTGAACACTCTGAACAACTTCGAAAAAGGCAAACACATCTTATTTGGCAATTTAAAAAGAAATCAAGTTTCCCAGTTTTTAATACAAGGCCAATACAGCTAGAAACCAACCAACTGCTAAAATTCAAATGATGTGGTGGTATTAATGTGTGTATGCATGTGCATGTGAGTGTTTCAACATAACCCTTGGATCAAAAAAGTAAAAAAAAAAATCACGCTTGTCTGACATGAATGCAATGAATATTTATAACCAATTACTAACAAACAGAACATATGATGCATCTAGAGATTTTAGTTTTTCTTTATATTTTCCATGATTTTCCCCATGATTTTACCACTTGTGGCCTTTATATGGTATGAAATACTTTCTATGGTCTCCAATACAAATGTATTGTCCATAGCAACAATACGTATTCTAGGTTTTCTGTTATTTGGGTCTCAGGTTATAGTACAAATTAGCATAAACAACATATGAACTATTAACAAAATAGGATGTGATTTTTAGGCTCTGAGTAATTAAATAACTTGGCAAAGGATCATAAAAAGTAAATGGCAGATTTAAGATTCAAACTCAGGTCTCCTAAATCTGAATCTGGGAAATACATGTTTAGGGGATATTCACTTTAATTTGTTTTTAATTTTTTCTGTTACTTCTCTTAAACCAAAAGCTGATACTTTCCTTCTTTAAAATAAAGAATCCTTAAAAGATATCTCTTTGTCAAATTGGATGGTTATTTTTTTGAGCTGCATAATCTCAGATCTCTTGTACGTGTAATAAAAGTAATTTTACTTCATTTTATGCTAAGAATGAATGTCTCCAAAGGATATGCAAAAGAAATATGTATGACATGAGTTTCTTCAAATTTCCTACTTGTAGCCATCAGGGATTTTTGAATTTGTAGAATAAAACATCTTAACTCACAAAAATTCTCTATCCAATTGAAAGATTCTCCTAAAGAATAATAACATAATAATTTCTTTGAACTAGTACACTAGCCTTAATTAAGTAAAAATAGAATTTTAAATTTATTTACTTGCTCTAATCCAATCATTATATATTGAAGTATATACTGAAGTAACTAAAAGAGACAAGAGTTAAATTTTTTAAGGTATTGTATGAAAAGAAAATATTATGACTACTTTTGGATGACAAAAGCAATTTGACAAGGAAAAGGAATGTTGCTTTATAAAGTTATTTTGTATGTTCTTCTTGAGAAAAAGACTTTCCAGGTAGAACGTATTTATGTATTTGAAATTGCATCTTATTTCTCACCTCAGGTGTCTCTCCATAGGTGCCAACTGTAACATATCAATAGCTGAACAGCTCACTGCCCTAAAGTGTTCCTGTTCATGCCTGGCTGAGCTATTGAAAAGGCTGCCCAGATTTCAGGCTCTTGTACATCACTGGTTCTGGATGATGTCCTAAGTTTGGTTTATTCTCAACTCGTGCTTTCTTCCATCAAAGGGCCACTGCCTGGTAGTTCAGCCAAAAATGGTGAATCAGGCAATTAACAATCTTTACTGTCTGTACAAAGTCAAAATAAGTGTAAAAAGTTCTTTAAATTCCAGTATAGAAATGTCTACCATTTATTTTAATTGAGCAACTAAAGATATCCTATAAGATATCCTAATATGCTATTTCTGAAAGACAAATCAAAACACATTGCTACTACCCTCCATATACTCACTTTCTTACCTATTTCCTATGCCTGGTTGGCTGAGAAGAGATCACAAAATCTCCAAGGATTTTGTGCCACACTGTCTCTGTCTGTGCCAGTCATTTATGTTGATTGTCACATATTTCAAGGCATTATAGCATTTCACTTCCCTATTCCCTTTAAAGGTAAGCATGACCATACAGACTTGCTTTGGCCAATAAAAGTGGTGTATCTCACTTCTGAATGGAAGTTTTAAGAGCTGATATGTAATTCTCTATATTTCTTCCTCCTATTTCCATAATCTTGGAAATATAAATCAAGATGGAGCCTCTGTTATTCTAGATTCGCAAGTAACCACAAAGAGTTAAATATCCGGTTGGATGTTAATGTGTAAGAAACACAGTTTTGTTGTATTTAAGCATTAAAATATTTTTTCCTTTCCTCAGTTTAACCTACTATCTTGACAGATACACTTTGTCCTCCTAGAGTTTGCTCAATAGCAAATAGGCTGCGGTCATGAAGATGCACCGGAACTCTACTAAAACATGGCACTGTGTGTGCCCCAGGTTTTATTCAGAGAAATTCGTAGAAATTAGTTGTTGCCACCAGCAACTTCCTCCTTATTAACCACCCAAATGATATTAAGAATCCAATGCATGCTCAACAGACAAGAGAGCCAGACAGTCTATTAAATATGCATGCTGGTCCTGTCTTCTCCAAGACCTCCCATACCTCTGACTACTCTTTCTCATGGAAAACTTCATGGAGCAGGAGCCTGTGTATACCCTCCTGAAGCAGCACTGTTATCCTAATGGTGTCCAGTGAATTCTGACTCCACCCTTTAGAATTTTCCTCCTCGTGACCCTAAGTGTTACCTCAAACAACATCACTTTTTTGGGGTAGCCTGTCCTGATCTCTTACTTACACACTTCCTTTCTTCCAGAAAAGAACAAATTCAGTTTTAGAAGAACTGACTTTGGAGCCATATTGCCTAAATCCAAATCTTGGCTCTGCTATCTGCTAACTTTAGGGCACTGGACAATTTAATTAAACATTTCTCTCCTATGTTTAGATAAGAATAAGGAAATAGTACTCTCTAACTCATTTAATCTATATTGAAGATTGAATGAGACAATCAGCATTAACAGCTTATACATAGTGCTGTGATTACCACACATGGCAACACTGGCTATTCATGGTGTTGGCTACTTGGTCCTTCATTGTATCTTGGGAGAACCCCTATCCTACAATCCACACTATGACAAATTGGCATCACTTTGTTTATTTTATAAAATTTGAGTAAGTTCATTATAGCAAACAAGGCTTTTTCAATGCTGGTTCAAAACTCTTGTCACACAGGCCCTTTTCCATGTTCACTGACTAATAACAGAACAAACTAGCTCAGAAGGGTTTTGACATGGGTAACTCTGGTGAAGTTCTATATCTCAGGTGGCTTTTACTTAGAAAATTCAGACATAATTATGATATCTTGCTTGTTTGACCAACCGCCATTGAAATAAATGGAAATTAATGCATTATTTTATTATACTGTTCAGGTCTCTGGCTATAGGAATCTTTGGTTGTCTAAATACAACTGTGCACTTCAGTAGAGTAAGCCTAGCCCACGTGATTGTATGGGTATTTAAGAAATCAAATATGACATCCTAAAGGGGAAACTTATTTTTTTCTGGCTTTATTTTTCTAATTCCTAATTCATGAGTTTTTAAAATTTCAGATGTAATTAGTTCTTACTATAGGTACTATTTTATCCAATTAAATATCACTGAAGATGCTGCTTTGGAATATAGTAAACAAAAGATCAAATGAAGACTATCCACAAATCTGAATGTACTTGTGTCTTTGCAGATGTAATTTCTTAAGTGGATTGACTTTAAAAATTCCAATGTGCTTGGGGCACCTGGGTGCCTCGGTCAGTTAGGTATCCAACTTTGGCTCAGGTCATGATCTCATGGATGATGAGTTCAAGCCCCACGTCAGGCTCTCTGCTGTCACCGCAGAGCCCACTTTGGATCCTCAGTGTCCTTCTTTCTGCCCCACCCCCCATTTCTCTCTCTCTGTCAAAACTAAAATAAACAGTAAAAAAATAAAATAAATAAAAATAAATAGTGAAAATTCCAATATGCCTGATGTACAGAAGATATTTCATTATTTACACAATTTTGGGTTTATATCTATAGCATAAAATGCTTCCAAGATGAAAAAGTACAGGAGACACTCGCAATACATGAGAATTTGACATAAATTGCAGAAGTTCTTTACATATAGAAGGACACTTTGATTTAGCAGATATTTTAAAAATAAAAGTCTACTTTCCATACAGAGGCAAAATTATAATGAAGTTATATAAATAGTCTCATATCAAATTCATAGTGGCTATGTTAGATTGCTAGAATGTCTCTTCCACGACTCATTATCTTTTCAAGAAAGAATGGAAATGTAATAAGTAATAAAATCTATCTGAAATAAAAGCATCCACTGGAATATTTTCATCGTCCAGCAGGTCATATGCTTGACAGTTTTTAGATTATAATTACTGTGGGAGAAACTGGAAAGGGTGTGATCATTGGTAATCTGTTTTTTTCCCGGCTATGGAGATTATGATGGTATTCCATAAATCAGCATAACTGGTTCACGAATCAGTATAATTTCATGCAATTTGTGCTCCATGTAAAGTCCTAACAGGGTCTGGTGAAATAATGATTAAGGTTTTTTTTTTGTTTTTGTTTTGTTTTCCTTTGTTTATAAAACTACAGGCCAGAATTAAGTAGAAGGCAAAAGGCAAACATCCGGATTACTAAAGGGTATGATGGTGGCTGCTGTTTCTCTGTGATCATTTGCCAATATAGAGGAACAGCTGAGTGGCTAGATTTTGACATCATGTGGTTCGGTATAAAAATTTTAATTGAAGGCTCATTTATATGTGGTCCTGGTAGAACCCTCATTTTTTGGGTAAAGATCCAAAGTGCTGCATCCTTGAAACTAGGATCACATGGCAGTGAGTAAGCACTTTCACAAATTGCAGTTCAGTATTGAACAACCTAGGAGACCCTAGAGAGAGCCCAATCTGGTTTTCTGTACATTCTTAGTATACCTGCACACCAGAAAGAAGCAAATAAAAATACCCAGTTGAGTAAATAATAATATCCCAGGTCACAATTTTAACCACATTTTTTCAAATGTAACCAAAATAACCAGAGACACCAGCAGACAAGATGATAATGATAAGAATCATATGTAATAGACAATAATTATTGGTATACAGAAATTGAAACTATTCTACACAGAATTTGGAACAACTCTTATTTCTACATTTGAAAAATAAAACAAATATTAAAACATGTTTTAGGAAGCTGTAAACTATTTAAAAACTGCAATAGCAAAATTTAAAGAAAAACAAATAGGATTTTTAAAACTATAAAATAATTAACAATTAGGAATATGACATTTGATTAAAAACAGTAATTTAGATGTCTCTGAAAAGGAAATCTGTGAACTGAAATATAAGTGAGGTGGAAATATCCAAAATAAATCTGAAAGAAACAAGTACATGAAGTACAAGGAGGTTAAGAGAGTAAGTTATATAAGGAGATTAAACTTCTAATTATTTTGGAGTGCCACAATGAGAAGAGAGAATACATAACAATACTTTCTTTTTTTTGCTATTATAAATTGAATTGTTTTTGTAGATTGATTGATTGATTGATTGATTGATTTAATATATTCTCAAGTTAGGTAACATACAGTGTAGTCTTGGCTTCAGGAGTAGAATCCAGTGATTCATCTCTTACATCTAACACCCAGTGCTCATCCCCACAAGTAGCTCTCCTTGGACTTGACAAGAAAATATCTGAAATTTTCCAAAATCTATTAAAGTCTAAACATATTTTCAAGAAAAAAAACTCCCTTAAGAATGATAAATAAAAACAAACCACATGCATAAACACATCACTGAAAAATTATAGAACATCTAAGAGAAAGGGAGGTTTTTACTTTAAAAAAACTAGGGAGAGGGGCATTTGGGTGGCTCAGCTGGTTAAGTGTCTGACTTCCCCTCAGGTCATGATCTCCTGGGTTCATGGGTTCGAGTCACACATTAGGTTCTGTGCTGAGAGCCGAGAGCCTGGAGCCTGCTTTGGATTCTGTGTCTCTCTCTCTTTCCGCTGCTTCCCCGACTTATGTTCTGCCTCTCTCTCTCTCTCAAAAATAAATAAACATTAAAAAAAGCTTAAAAAGCTATCATTAAAAAAGAAATGGAGGATATCTTTAAAAAAGAAATACTTATCTTGCCAGACAACATTTTAACACAGAAACTGAAACTCAAATTCATAATGTGTTGAAATGAAATGACTGCCAACATAAAATTGTGTATTTAGGGAAGACATCCTTCAATAACAAGGGTGACACACAAATGTCAACAGGACTTTGTCACCAAAAGAAATTTACTATAGAAAATAATAAAATATTTGCTTCAATAGGTAGAATGACACCACATGGAAGTTTGAGGATGAAGGAGCGAAATGACAACTGTGAAAATGGAAACAAACATATATGTGTGTGTGTGTGTGTGTGTGTGTGTGTGTATATATATATATGTGCATGTGTGTATATATGTGTTTATATATGTAGGTCCATATATACATATGACACATACATAAATACATATATATGTATATATACACATATATGTGTATATGTTTTATAGTTTTGTATATAAGCTACCTGAAACTATATAAGAAAAATATTATTTCATGAGGTTTTATGTAATATACATTCATATAATTTTGGAGGGAAATAGTAAGTAAATTTAAAGTTTTTGAAGGACTATACACTATCAGGGAGTAAGCAAAAATGTCAAACTAGCAATAGGCTATGATATGTCAAGGATTCAGGTTTTAATTCCATGCTATTCTTTCCAATGCAGTAGTAACTATCTACTTATAATTAGACGTAAATTAATTAAAATCCAATTAAAACTTTGGTTCTTCAGTCACACTGGCCACATTTCAAGTGCTCAATAGACATAATATATGGGTAGTTGCTACTATATTGCAAAACACAGATACACAAAATTTCCACATCACAGAAAGCTCTATTGGGACACACTGTATGCAGAGTAACACATAAAATAATGGAAGACTGCATGATGTCCCAAATAACTGAGAAAAATACAATGATTAAAAAATCCCCACAATCTTAAATCAAAAAGTAAAACATATAGAAAGGAAAGTAGAAATAGCATATATTAAGGGGGTAGATTTAAAGGCTTAATATTGAGAATCACCTCAATGCAAATGTACTAAAATCTTCTAATTAAAAAAAATTAAGACTACAAAATAAAATTCAATTATATCTTTCTTATAGATAGACATCTGAACTATATGTTCATGCAAGCTTGAAAATACAGAATAGAAAACACTGTATCATGCCTACAAGCAAAAGAAAGCAGTTGTAGCTATATTAATCTCTACTAAAATACATATTAAGGAATAAAGCATTGCTAGAGATAAAGAGAACTCTTATTAATTATAAAAATGTTTATTTCACTAGTAAGCTAAAACAATTTTAAATGTGTATGTAATTAATAACATAAATTAAAATATCTAAAGCATAAGTTCATAGAACTGTAAAAAATTCAAAAGAGGCAACTTCAAAATTATAATGGACAATTTTAGCATATCTCATTGATTTATAGAACAGCCAAAAAAATCAATAAATGTATAGACTTGAACTATAAAATCAACACATTTGACCTAACAGAAAAATACAATGATCTGCTTCCTACAGTTACAGTAGATCAAAATTTTATGCACACACATAAAGCATATAAAAATTTTCTATACTATGGGAAATAAAATAAATATTAACACATTTTAAAGGAATTAAGCCACAGAGAAAATTTTATCTGACTTTAGTGACTTTAAGCCAGAAATCAGTTGCAAGTCTTCCTACCACCTGTATATATTTTGAAGTTAAGAAATGCACACTTAAAAAAAATCCTGTTATCTACAATAGCCAATATATGGAAGTAATCTAAGTGTTCATTGATATTGACAGATGAATAAGGGAGATGTGATATATATATATATATATATATATATATACACATATATATATATATAAACACACACACATATACATATACATATATAATGGAATGTCACTCATCCATAAAAAAGGATAAGATCTTCCATTTGCAACAATAGGGATGGACCTAGGAGATATTGTGCTAAGTGAAACAAGTCAGATAAACACAAATAGCATAGGATTTCATTTATATGTAGAACCTAAAAACAAAACAAAACAAAACAAAAAAACAAGCAAAAGTATAAACAGATCCATAAATACAGAGAACAACCTGATGCTTGCCAGGGTGAATAGAATGGGGGGGAGGGTCAAAATAGGTGAAGGGGAGGAGGAGATACAGGTTTCCAGTTATGGATAAGTCATAGGGATGAAAGATACAGCACAGGGAATATAGTCAATGGTATGCAACAGATGGTAGCTATACTTGTGGCAAGCACAGCATAATGTACACAGTTGTAGATTCACTATGCTATATACCTGAAACTAATATAATGTTGTGTGCCAACTAAAAAAAATTCCTTTGCCAAAGAAGACATCACAATGAAAGTAATTAAACATTAGATTTTAATCTTGGGAAGGCTTGGGTGGCTCAGTCAGTAAAGCGTCCAAATTCAGCTCAGGTCATGAGCTCACGTTCTGTGAGTTTGAGCCTGGTGTAGGGCTCTATGCTGACAGCTCGGAGCCTGGAGCCTGCTTCAGATTCTGTGTCTCCCTCTCTCTTTGCCCCTCCCCTGCTTGCTCTCTCTCTCTCAAAAATAAATAAATATAAAATTTTTTCTAAAAATAGATTTTTCTCTTTATGAAACAGAATAGTTAATAGAGAACCAAAGAGCAAATTAGATATGAGAAAGTAGAAAAAATGGAATACGTTAGTGAAACGATACACTTGAAATACAGAAGGTGGACATATATATAAAGCATCAACACAGCAAAATATCTGTTTGAAACGAATAACAACAAATTGATAAGCAGTGATGAGACTGATCAAGAAAAATGGAAAGAGGCAAAACCCACGAATATTATGAATTAAAATGGGAAAATCTTCACAAATTTTCAAAGACGATACTAAGAGCAAGTTTATGCCAATAATTTTGAAACCATAAACTAAATTGACAAAATAAAAGAACTCCCAGAAATTGGTAAGCTAATGATAAATTACCTAATGAAAAATATGTCTAAGACACTTAAATAGGCATGTGCACGTTCATAACTGCATCGCATATGATGGGACTAAACTAGGGACAACTCAAGTATTTATCAACATTAGAATGTATAAATACATTTTGTAAGACTTCACAATCTTGTATTAGTTTTCTATTACTGTGGGACAACTGCACAAAGTTAGTGGCTTAAAACAACACCCATTATAATCTCACACTTCAGTAGGCCAGAAATTTGGACTGGCTAGATGGAGTTCTCCAATCAAGGTCACCCTAACTTCTTCCCTGGAACCTCTGGAGAAGAATCTACTTCCAATCTCATTCAGTTTGTTGGCTACTTTTAGTTCCTGGTGGTTGTAAGAGTAAATAAAGTCCCAGTCTTCTTGCCAGCTGTCAGTAGTTGGTAGCTCTAAAAACGTCAAGCTCATTCTCAAATCCTTCCACCTAAGCAACAGAGAAACTTCTTCCTGTCAAATTCCCCTTATGCTTTGAATTGCTCTGTCCTCTTCTAGGAGGAGCTGGAGAAAATTTTCAGCTTTTAAAGAGTTCAAATGATTAGAAGGAACCCACCCAGATAATGTCCCTTTTGACTAACTTAAAGTCAACTGAATAGTAAGTTTAATTACATCTGCAAAATCTATTTGTCATGTATCGTAAAATAATCAGATAATAAATATAAATAAAATAATAATAAATATGAATAAAATAGTCATGGTAGTGATATTTCAATACTCATGGTCCTGTATTTAAGGTATGAGATCTTGGGTGAAGGACATCTTAGTCTACCGGCCACAATGTAATATACCATGCAAAAAAAAAAAAAGAAAAAAGGAACAAACTACATTTATATGCAATAATATTGTTGAAACTAAAGATATGTTGAGAAAATAAGGCTCAATGTAAGAAATATTTATTATTTGATTGAATTTGCATAAAGTTTAAGAATAAACAAATTAATTTAGAATATTTAGAAAGGTGGGGCTCCTGGGTGGCTCAGCCAGTTGAGCTTCACCCTTCAGCCTGAGTCATGAACTGTGGTTTGTGAGTTCAAACCCCACACTGGGCTCTGTGCTGACAGCTCAGAGCCTGGAGCCTGCTTCGGATTCTGTGTCTCCCTCTCTCTCTGTTCCTCCCCACTCGCACACTGTCTCTCAAACATAAATAAAGGTTAAAAAAAAAAAGGAACATTAAAAAGTATATTTGGTGCAAAAACTATTAGTAAAAGCAAAAATGCAACTATCATAAAAATGATGATAATAATTAACACGAAAGCATACGGGGGGGGGGGAGTTCTGTCATGCTATAGGAATTTTCTAATTATTAATCTGGGTTTGGCTACATTGTTATTCACTTAATAAAGTGATATTTAGTTGGATATTTAGGTTTTGTGCACTTTTGTTTCCATGTTACACACACACACACACACACACACACACACACACACACACAAACTTAAAAATAGACAAAAATCCTGGAGCTATTCTGTTCCATCATTCACCAGTTCTTTAATTATTAAATGTCCATTACATACTAGTTTCACTTGGTGGTGGAATTACAACAGTAAACAATAAAGAAAAAATGCCCAGGTGAAACTTACAGGCTAGTGGTAAGATGCTTGCAGTTTTCTCCCTTAATTTAACTCTGTGTTTAGAGCACTAGCTCTAAAATAATCATAGTAAACCAACTAAGGGGTGAAGCATTAATTTAATTCCAGTACTACCTGACATTACTTTTCTATCAGCATCTCACCAAGAGATTCAGAGATTGATGTGATTAATGCAGAAGGAAAAGTCCTGAAGTTCCTTTGATGGGTAGGATAGAGAAGGGGCAAAACAGTGCAAATACTCTGGGTAGTACTGAAGGCAGAGGAGGCTGATCATTGCATTATTTGCATTGCATTATTTGCATTGCATTATTTGTTCATCCTCACTTACCACAACTTTAACTTTTTGGACAAAAAAAGAAGCGAAAAATGTATTTTTTCCAAGTAACTGTACCATCATGTTAAAAGAAAAAAAGTCATGTAGTGTTTATTGAACCACCCCAAATCTTGATGTTTTAAAATACTGATAAACACCCATTTTTTAAATGTAAACATTTATAATAAAAAGCTATGTATCTCTCAGTAAACGGTTTGTAAAAAACATTTCCTGCTGAGAACAGGGGAAAAAAAAGCACTATATTGAAATGTTACTTAGAGGCTACTCGAGGGGGGACATCTACTGAATCTTTAAGAAAATTTTATCTTTTTCCGAGAAGATAAAAATATATAAGGGAATTTACTGGAACAATCTTGTTTCCTCACATTGTTTCCAGAGTTTACCATGGATTCTCACTAACTGTCATGTGGGCATTTGCTACATAAAACCCCAAATGTACATATATACATATACCACACACACATATATGTACAATATATGCTTCTATTACATAGTACCATACACTAAATATATACAAACACATATGTATATGTGTTTCATATGCACTATGAAAACAAATGGTATTAAATATTGATGTCATTGAATTTACTTATTTAATATGTATTTGTTTCAGAAATAGTGATGCATACAGACAATGCTACTAAAATTTAAAGGATCATGGTCCTACCCTTATGGAAAAAGACAGCAAGTAAACAGATGATTAGTAAACAATGCAGGAGCTGGCTCTGGATTAGAGCTAAGAGGTAGAAATATAGAATTGTGTTAATTTATAGAATCTCCATGAAGAAAACAAACTCATAAAACTCATAAAAGAGGTTATCACAAAAATGTTCATCTCTTGACCAACTGTAATGGCAAAAAAGAAAGCAATAACTCAAATGATACTATAATACTGAATATAAGAAAATACATCAACTAGGAGCTCCTGCATGGCTCAGTCGTTTAAGCATGCAACTCTTGATTTCAGCTCAGGTCATGATCTCACGGTTCTTGAGTTTGAGCTCCATGTCAGTCTCTGTGCTGTCAGCACAGAGCCTGCTTAGGATTCTTTCTCTGCCCCTCCCCTGCTCTTGCTCTCTCCCTCTCTTTCTCAAAATAAATAAATAAATAAATGTTTAAAAAAATACATCAACCATCCAAAGTACTGTTACCTTAAATGTTACATGGAATTTGAATAAAATGCCAAATGCATATATTTACCTGAATGAGCTGCATAGAAATATATAACATTATCAAAGCTATTATCAATAATCATGTACAAGCACTCTAAAAAACTGTAACATTATAACCACAGTGACATCCTTGAAAAATGTAATTAGATAAGAGGATTTTTTTAAATGTCTTTTCAAAAACACCCATGACATTATCATCTACCTCAGCTAAAGATGCAAGTCAGAAAACTGATCATATAATTTGTTGCTTCTCAACCCCTTTCAACACCTTAGTTCAGGCACCAACAACTCCCCAATAGGTTACAGCAAAGACCACCTAAGACAGTCTCTATCTCCAACCCTTTCCACCTTCTTTCACTCGGACATTCTCCACAGCACAGACTTCACGATTTCCCTTAAATGAAAATATAACCTTACTATTCTCTAAAAGTAGCAATGGCCATTACTGTTTTTTCGTTCTTCATTTATGCTCCTACTTCTTAGTATTATCTTTTAGTTGCCCTTTGCTTCTTCATGAATAGCATGAGGTTCAGAAAAAAACTGGCTATATGTCCCTCCACTACTTTACTTGCCATCAAGGGGTTGACTTGATTGGTTGAAGTTCATCTTATTTCCCTTATCATGATCACTAGTTCCCTAAACTTAAGATTTGGCTCTTGGACACATTTCCCCAGGATAGTGATAGTCTCAGAAGAATGGAAGCACATTCAGGTCAATGGAGTATGAAAGATTTTTTTTTTATAGGCTTCAGGAAAGGAAGTTTTATTGAGCCTACAAAAAAAGTCACTAGATGAGACGCTCTTATTCTGGATACTGTGGAACGCCAGAGCCATTTATTTACTGTAAGGAGATCCAGAATCATGGAGAAATATACCTAAAGAGGAGAAAACACAAAAGAGAGTCTTGGAGAAACAGGACCAGGGACAGTGAGTTGAGTCACTCCTGCAACCCTCTCAACCTCTATACTCAAATTTACACCAGCCCATATGTTTCTACATGGTTCTGTGTATTAGAATGAAGTTGCCAGCTTCCCACATGTGACAGCATCTAAACTAACATATAATCCTTCTATGACTTCCTTTTGATTTTAAACAAAAGTCTAATAGATGGCATTTCAATCTACTTTGTTTGTATTTCCCCAAAGTTTCCAAATTTTCTGTCAACTCAAGGCTTTTTCAAATGACACTACTTTGGCTTGTAACTCCCTTCCTGATGAGTCTGTTCTTGACTAAGTCCCACCTGATCTTATGGTTTCATCTAAGATACATCTTTTTAATTCCTTAGTTAACTCCCACCTTTTCTACAGACTTCCATGGTATGGAAACCAGGCTTGTTCTTAACAAAACACCGAACAAAATAAGATCCTACAGACCTGAGGTTTTACTATATAATCTCTTGCAATGGTTTAACACCATGCACTGTCATCATCAACCTAGTATCCCTTGCTCTAAGCATTGAGGCTAGAATACTACAGCATCTGAGATGCTGATACCAAATAATACTGAGAAAAAATATATGTAACTGAATGAGTGGATTATATACGCACATTAGAAATTAAAATTTTTGAGTTGTTCAAGTTTGAATCTATAAATCTATGTTATGGTTAGTTACTTGAATTCAGCAGGAGAATTGCTTCTTTTATACAATTTAATACACTCTGCTCTCTCTGTCAATACTGGATGATGCTTCTGACAGCAAGGAAACTATTGCAATACTCCATTCTTAGCCTTTAGTTAATTTATGTTTCCAATGGCAACATGAGTGCTCCAAAATTTTTAGGACAGTCACCAAGATTGTGTGCTGATAGATGTTCAGGAAGATGTCACCACTAATATCTCTAGAATCTTCAGTAGTGACAGGCAAGTACCCAATATACAAAATAAGTTGTGCATGTATACAATCTAAAATATGTACGTGATTAATTTTCGATATCTTGAAATAGCAACTTTATTTCTTTTGCAGTAAGTGCTTTCATTGAGTGAAGTCCTATGCTACAGGTTGATTTGTAAATGTTTATTAGGGCAACAATGAAGTAAACTGGTTGAACATAGGAATTAGACATTTCTGAATAGGAATTGCTCTCTACAATTTGCACAGTCTGTAGCCTTGGATAAATAAGTTTGTTTCTTCTTCTAAAATATGAGCTTGTGTTGGCACCTGAGTGGCTCATGACTTCGGCTCAGCTCAAAACCTCACGGTTCATGAGATTGAGTCCCTCACTGTGCTCTGGGCTGATAGTGTAGAGCCTGATTGGAATTCTCTCCCCCTCTCTCTGCCCTTCCTCCACTTGTGCTCTCTCTCAAAATAAATAAATTCCCATTTAAAAAATAAAATATGAACTTGCGATTATTATAGATTTTTTCTAAGCACTAGAAATAATATATACATATATATATACATATATATATACACACATATATATGTATATATATATATATATATATATATATATATAATATTTAGGACAGTTCCTTCTAAATAATAAGCTTTCAATAAAGAGTGGGTTTTGTGATTATTTTGCTTGCTGCTGCTGTTATTATTAAAGATTACTATTCAGTTAAAAATAGTTGTTGTCTTATAATCTTTAATATAATGCCAATATTTAAAGAAAATGTAATAAAAATCACAGCTTTAGGGGTTTGTAAAGACCCATTTTTAATTAATGCTTTTGACACTGGTTGTTTGATCTAAGGAAAGTTATTTTAATTATTTGAGACTCAGTTATTTCATCTGTAAAATGGTCATAATTCCTACTTAGAAGGATGTAATGCGAAAACACAGGTGAAATGCATGTCAAAACAGTGTCCATGCTAGTTTATTCTCCTTTCTTCCTCTTCAATCTGCCTCTTTCTCTCACAACCAAATCTCACCCTATCTTTGTATTTTTGTGTAAAACTCCTTTCTCCTCCAGTTACTAACCTCATGTATTTTACAAGTAGCTTAAATAAAACAAGGATACATTTTGGTTTCAGTTTGACAGCCGAGATGTCTGGTTCTGTTAGTATTTGCTTATCTTTATGAACATATGGAATATTAAAGATTAATATATATATATATGGAATTAATATATATATATATATATGGAATCACTGTCCATTAACCTTGCATGGCAAGCAAAGACAAGAGTAACAAATGTTAATAGCTTATTGAAAGCTAAACTGGGAAAGAAGTCCCAGTACTCATCTTGGCTAACTCTCATCTAATGTAAAACAACAAAATTTAGGGGCGCCTGGGTGGCGGAGTCGGTTAAGCGTCCGACTTCAGCCAGGTCACGATCTCGCGGTCCGGGAGTTCGAGCCCCGCGTCAGGCTCTGGGTTGATGGCTCAGAGCCTGGAGCCTGTTTCCGATTCTGTGTCTCCCTCTCTCTCTGCCCCTCCCCCGTTCATGCTCTGTCTCTCTCTGTCCCAAAAATAAATAAACGTTGAAAAAAAAAATTAAAAAAAAAAAAACAACAAAATTTAGGGAAAATAAACAAATTTTATTAATACTAGACATTTCATGAATGTGTCACATAAAGGCAAGAAAACTCATGAAATAATTATTTCTTCAAATAATAATACAAAATAACAAAACATACATACACTATAACTACGACAATGTAAGCATATTAAATTCTAAAAATATAGGGGTGCCTTCGTGGCTCAGTCAGTTAAGCATCTGACTTCAGCTTAGGTCATGATCTCATGATTCCTGGGTTCGAGCCCTATATCGGGCTCTCTGCTGTCAGCACAGAGCCTGCTTCGGATCCTCTGTCCCTACTCTGTCTGCCCCTCAGCCCCCACTCTTTTGCCCTCTCTCTCTCTCTCTCTCTCTCAAAAATAAATAAACATTTTAAAAAATTCTTTAAAAAGTTAGAAAGGAAATGAACAAAAAATGAAGAAATTATGGGCTAATATAAAAGAATTATGATTTTCTTTTAAAATTTATATACTATTGAGATATTTCTGCCAAGATACAAAAATAAAATGAAAAACAAAGATATTCAGTGTTCAAGAATTTAAAACTGTGAAGGTAACTAAACTTTATTTTAATTGGATGGGCATGACATAATCAGCTATGTATTTATAAAAGATGCTCTAGCTGAAATATGAAGAATGGGTCTGGGGCTGAGAACAAGAGTTGGTATGGAAAGAAAACTGGTTTTCTCATAGTCTGTGAGACAAATAATAATGGCGATGGGAATACAGTCAGAAAGAACTGGATGAATAAATTAAAAGACAGAATTGATAGGACTTGCTACAGGTTGTTTCTGGGAGCTTTAAAAGAGGAAGCAAAGTTCTTGAGGTGTTATTTACTAACAAAGCCACTCTTAAAAAATGGTAGGCATATTCAAGAATTTTTCTTTATACTTTGTAAGATTTACCATGCGACCCTTAAGAGGAGATATTGATTAGACATTTCCATATGAATGGAAACACATACAATGGCTGGAATATTTTATTTGTGATTTTTGTTGAGACTGTATAAGATATCCTAAAGGGAAGTGATATTGATAGCAGAAACTAGGATTAATTTAATGTACTGAAGCACCAGCTTTCCAAAAATCATACTATTGAGGTGAACTGCATCAGTGTTAAGGCTCAAGTACTAAGTTCATATTCAGTAACATTTGGCTGGTGAAGAAATCATTCCCCATCCTCAGCTTTTATATTTGGCTCTTGGTAGAACACTAGGGTAGGCTTTTGGCACAATCACAGCCATCACCTATCATCATCAAGTTCCTCAGTTTTCCCTCAGGAAGTCTTTGACAGAAGCTGATGAAATTTTATACACATATATACATACATATATATATACACATATGTATGTTATATATGTATATATCTCCCAGGAAAACTTTCAATGAACTGCTGCTCTCTAGCTCCTAGCTTTCGATTTCGTTTATCTGCAATGATAAATCAAAAGCCACCACAGAGTAGTGAATAGAACAGGCATTCAATAAACAGACAGAGCCATTTTAAATCATGGCTCTACTTCTTCTGGATGAGTTATTCCATCAGTCTTACTCATCTACCTCATGAACATTAAATGTAGAAATGTGCACAAGTATGCCCAGCATATAGTAGGTGCATGATAACTGTTACTTTCCATTTTCCTGCCCTGTAATGAACAGTCCTTACTGTTTTTATTTCCTTCTTTCCTGTGTTTCTCTGATCACTGTCTTCCTTTCCTCCCAGTCCTAGAGTGCCTACTGCTCCAACTTGGTACATTCCCTGCATCTAATTCCAGCTGATTTTAGATTGGGGAAAATCTACTGTGGGATCAGTGTATGCACATAGATTGCTGTTTGTTTACCACGTAAAGAGATATAATTACAGTGTACAAAGAATTTGGGAGGGTTTAGTAATCAAAACTCAATTTAAGAAAATAGAGTGAAATAATGACAATCTGTGATTGCATAGGAAGAAGGGGGTTCTGGAAAGCCCTGCACTAATAATACTGCATATTAGTATAGACACTTTTGCTTATCAGAATGCTGCATATCCATGATTTTGTATATTACTTACAATAACCTTAAGAAGTAAGAAGAGATGATATGACTGTCATTTTAAAGATAAGAAAACAAGGCTCAGGGAATTTAACAGGCTTAGAGGTTACCCATGGTGGTTCCAAAAAACCTGAATTCCAGGCCAGGATTTCATTAAACCATCTGTTCCTACAAATTAGTTATATTCTCCAAGGTGCTCAGTTGTCTTCTTGAGAACAGCAGGATTTCTTTAATATTTGTTCCATAGATAAAGTTATGAGAATGTATAGCTTATCCAGCATAGAGAAATAATTGGCAGAATTGGGGTGAGAATTCTGTTCTCTAATTCAAAGCATATCTAATACATCACTTTGCTCAAGGTACTTTTTTGGGGGGCCTGAATGCATAGGAATGGTGGTTTGGTCCAAATAAAATATCTTAGTGGCTGCATGGGAATGATAGAGGAGAGTAGATAAGAAAGCTGTCAAGTCTTAAAATATTCTTATGGCCCCTACAAGTGTATGAGCAGGCGATGAAGATATTGTGTCAGCAGGATGAAAGTTCCAAGTGAAAGGCCATGGCATATTTATAAATTATAGTGGATAAAATATATGAGTGGTCCATATAAGTAGTTTTAAGATAGCTGAGATTGGTGTCCGGAAGTTGAGTACATACAGCTTTTTTAATAACCCAGATGGATTACAAAAAGTAGTGGGAATGCCTAGGAAGGAGTCTGTAGAAACGTGGTAGAAGGATCATGTAAGTACTTGACTAGATGTGGAGGGATTACAGGCTGAGCCTCAACGTTTGTATTGGCCAACAGGTAAATATTGGTGCCATTCTCCAGGGTGTTCTCCACAAGCACTGCCTCAGAAACTTTTCACTAAACATCAGTTGAAAATAAATCAATAACTCTTTTGCTCTCAAGTTTGGACTACTAGGGTCACGTGAGTTACCAAGTTACCAAGTTACCAAATTAGGGTATAATTTATACCAGCTAAGAAGCTGGTCAGCATGTCAACTCACCCAGGTGATAACATTTGTCATTTATTTTCTGTGAGTACAAGCTATCTATTGGGAAAAAAAATTCCACTCCATACCCAATAAATACAGGCAGAGTTATTTGAAAAACACGGATGAGCGAAGTTATGATAGGAATAAAATGTTAAAAAATATTTTCTCGGGGCGCCTGGGTGGCGCAGTCGGTTGAGCGTCCGACTTCAGCCAGGTCACGATCTTGCGGTCCGTGAGTTCGAGCCCCGAGTCAGGCTCTGGGCTGATGGCTCAGAGCCTGGAGCCTGCTTCCGATTCTGTGTCTCCCTCTCTCTCTGCCCCTCCCCCGTTCATGCTCTGTCTCTCTCTGTCCCAAAAATAAATAAACGTTGGAAAAAAAAATTTTTTTAAATAAAAAAAATAAAAAAAATATTTTCTCCATCCCCTGAAAAACTGTCACAATAACAGAGGATATATATGCTTTTATCATACATTTCTTTTGGTTAATAAACCAACAAAAACTGGGAACTCTGAGGACAGTATCAATGCAGACAATAATTTGAAGAAAATAACAATATTTGTTATCTAATTCATTAAATAGATGTTTAATAAGTGCTTACTGTGCCCCAGGCATTATAGTTGATATTGTATATAGTTTTATACACACATTGATATATATGTATATGTGTGTGTGTGTGTGTGTGTGTGTGTGTATTATATCAGACTTAAAGTATTATGGTCTAGTGAAGAGACATATATATAAAACATAAAAGAAAACAAATTCTGTAAGAAATTTTCAGATGCAAATTTCTCCCTCAAATGAAGGCACAACAGGATTTAGCTGTGCCTAGGGAAGTCAGGGAAGAACTCATAAAGTGTGATTTCAAATGAATACTTGAAGAATGAACAGAAATTTTCTGAACTACAAATGTGTGTATCTCACACATTACAGAAAAAAAGAATGTATGTCAGATTGCCGAAGAAACATGAAATTCAAGATTTCTGGAGGCAATAACAAAAGTTAGGCTGGTAGAAGAAAAATAATAACAGGCATATACGCCAGACCAAACCATGAAGGGTCCTACAACATGTGCAGATACATTTAAATCATGTCTTGGAAGCCATAGGGAGACGTGGATGAAATGTAAGAACATGAATAACATTAAAAGTGTCTCAAAAAGTGCATTTTTATAGCGCTGAAAATAGATGAGTTGTGGGATGAGGAGAGCGTCCTGAGAAATGGGATGAGGTTAAGGAGTCTTTCACTCTAACTCTAGGTAAGTAAAGATAAGTGCCTAAACTGAGGACCTGGCCACGAAGCTGCAAAACAGAAAATATATTAGGTGGGTACAATCTGAATAGACTGACTTCCTTTGCTCTAAACAGAGAGATAAGTAATAATGTCTGACAGAGTTATGGTACCTGAAGCAGGCATGGGGGAGATATGAGACATTTAGATTTGTAGCTGTGTGGATATTACTGGGATCTCTTTTCTTTTTCAGGACCCTAAATCAAAACTTAAGTTGCAGAGTGAAGAGGTCATTGAAGAAAAAAAAATAGGTGAATTATTTAGCACTGATAATTACGCATTTTATTTTAAAGACAATCAATTCATCAACTTAAATGTAATTTAAATTGCTTTGCTAAATTATTGGGATATCATTGTTAATGCAAAAGCTCCATTGCATGATGTTGGTGATAACATTATAGTGTCAAAAAAACTGCATTGTTTCCAGTATTATGATACAAATGCCTTCATTTCAAGGGAATTATTATATATTACTTTAGCTAACTACTATGGGATGCCATTCAAGACATAAGTGGGTCATATAGCTGTTACTGTCAGGATAGAAGAACATAAATGAAATTCTTGTCTTAAATCTCCTTATGCAGATCAAATATCACAGTGTTCTGGAAGTGTCTTAAAAAGCAAGAATTAGAGGAAGAGTTACAGAGATGACAGAAAGTTAAAGAAGCTTAAGTTGCAAGAACCCTTACTTACCTGAGCCCCCTTACAAAAAGTCTTAGCAACATGTTCACTTGGTCATTAGTTGTAAAATTTGACCAACTATGATATTTTAACCACAATCAGTTAAGAATGGGCCCTCATAATACTCATGTCCCCCATCACATTTGCTCTCCTAAAAGGTGATACAGTGGCTATTGTCATTAAGGGGTGACTAAAGTGAAGTTGACATGAAATACTGAGACCAAAGAAGACACCATAAGACGTATGATACACCAGTACAATATGACATCAACAGCAACTTGTTAACAAGTGACATCAATTCAAAGAACGTTTAGTCACTGACAGAAAACTTGAAATGCCCGAAACTCTCAAAGCTCATCTGTGAATGAGTTCCCTAAATTTGACAAGGATCCTAAAAATTTTCATGACATCACCAGTACTGACTTGTGAAGTAGAAAGATGTAAATGAGAATGAATGAAAGAATGAGTGAATGAATGAATGAATTAATGAATATGAAAACCACAATAAAGGAATGACTATATTTCTTTTCTGGATAGATAATCGTAAAAGGTTATTACTGTATGAAGGGGTAATTTTTCAGCCAAAAAAAAATGCAGGAAGGAAGGAAGTAACATAGCACATTGTCAGGCTATTATTGAATTAAAAATATTATATTATTCTATGAATATTTCATTATCAGCATTTGTCAGCTTAAAACTTATAATTTGTCATTATTACAGGTTATAAATAAATATTGTTTCATAATTAACTTTGTTGTTATTATTTTGTATTAAAAAGACTTCCAAAAAGGTATGAGCTTCAGGCCACACAAAACACTGTAATATTCCTCTTAAGATTCCCAGTGACAGGGGCGCCTGGGTGGCGCAGTCGGTTAAGCGTCCGACTTCAGCCAGGTCACGATCTCGCGGTCCGGGAGTTCAAGCCCCGCGTCAGGCTCTGGGCTGATGGCTCAGAGCCTGGAGCCTGTTTCCGATTCTGTGTCTCCTTCTCTCTCTGCCCCTCCCCTGTTCATGCTCTGTCTCTCTCTGTCCCCAAAATAAATAAACATTGAAAAAAAAAAATTTAAAAAAAAAAAAAAAGATTCCCAGTGACAAACAGACAGCTGTTCAGAAAATTGTTCAGGGAGTGATTATAGTTGAGTGAGCAAAGGTTTGAGGAGTTAGTGACTAAATGTCAAACAAAGTGAAGAAAGACAGGGAGCATAGTGTCCTCATCCTGTTGTTAAGAGTAAGGCAAAGCAAATTCAGGAAAAGAGAAATCTTAAAAAAAAAATCATCTCCACTCTATTACTGAATGTTTGACCGTTTATGTTTATCACTAATAGCTTCATAAACTATTTGGGCACAGAAGTCGACAGATCTGAAGACTTTGGAGAAAGAGGAGGCCAATCTGTGCAAGACAAAAGGTGAAAAGTCTATTACCTTTCCTCCTGATCCTGAGAAGGAATCAAGAGAGGTAAAAAAGCGAAAGGAGAAGAAGAAGGGGAAGAATAGGGAAGGGACATGTGTGGAGGAGAAATAAGAAGGGATAAAATAGTAGAGATAAGTTGTACAAGGTGAGAAATGGCAGCAAAATTCTCCTACAATATGGATGCTGAAAACTATTTTAAGAATGGTGGAAACTTCTGTTCTATTTGAGATAATATATTGTTCACACAATAAAAGTGTTCTCTTGGGGTGCCTGGGTGGCTCAATCAGTTAAGCATCAGACTCTTGATTTCAGCTCAGGTTATGATCTCACAGTTGGAGCCCCACGTCGGGCTCTGCACTGACAGCACACAGCCTGCTTCAGATTCTCTCTCTCCCTCTCTCCCACTCCATAATAAATAAATAAATAAATAAATAAATAAATAAATAAATAAATAGGCTAAAAAAAAAAAAAAAAAAAAAAAAGAAGTGTTCTCTTTCTTCCACCCAACCCAATTCTTTCTTCACTAAAATGCCAGTGAAGTCTACTGTACTCAAAATGCATATTATTATATTTTTGTTTCTTTTTAACTAATTGAATGGTTGGATTTTACATGTGGACTGGAACAGAGAACTCTGCAAGGAAGCAGTAACCTGGGAGGAAGAAGAGGACATGAGAATATGTGAAAGTTGAGGATTTTTAGAAATGGACAGGCTATAGATCTCTGCAGGCCACTGAATTGAAGGGTTTCAGACTTTCTGCCCAGATATTCATAGGCAGAGAATTGGGGTATCAGAAGTCTATGCTATCTTCTCCCTGACAAAGGAAAAATAGAAAAAAGAAAGAAAGAAAAAAAAAAAGGAAGGAGGAAGAGAGGTAGAAGAAAAAGGATGAAAGGGAGAAATGATGTAAAAAATAATGAAGTTACTACAGGAAAGAAAGAAGAATGTGTTCATCTGCATGTGAACTTCTCATAAGTATCTCAAACTCAACAGAACAGTCTTCATTCATCTACCACCAAGGCAACTTCTAAAACCTCCACCCTAAGCCAAGTGTAAGCCACTGAAAGAGGGCCAAAGGACAAAGTATATGGTAGCATTGGCTTTAAAGGAAAAATTTGTGTTTAGGAATGAAAGTGTAATGTTTTTTGAAACAGCACTAACTACATTTGATTTGAGTTTAATGCAGAGTGTAAAAACCAGCAACTCCCACAAAAGAAACCAAAGGACAGGGAGAGGTTATAATTTAGAAAATCTAGTAGAAGGATAATATAATGAGTAAGGTAAAGGTGTGGAAAGAAATATTTGTGATGATACTGGAGTTTTCAGAGGGCATTGAGGCAATAAGTATCTATGGGATACGGGAAAAGCACATTTTTGAAAGATTACTCTGACAATGTGTTAGATGGCTTGAAATTGAGGTTGGTATTATAAGACTTTAGAAATCATTCCACTGGGAAGGATGAAAGTCTGAAAAACATCAAGAGTAGAGGGAAAACTGATAAAGACGAATATAATTGAGATTTTAAATATAAGATAATTGAAATTTGGGACTAATTGGCCATGGAAATAAAGTGAAGAGAAAAAGGAATTATTTTTAAATACCTGACTTGATCAACTTTGCCAATTTTATAATCATTATTTGCAAAATAAATAAATAAATAAATAAAAAGAAAAAAAGACAACATTTCAAGAAGAAAAGAAACTTTTGGTATGCCATAGTCTCCTTCAGCAACTAAAGACTGGTTCAGGGAACCTTTTCTACAACATAGTGCCAGACTTCCTGGTCTTCTCGACTCCAAAGTTTCAGTTCAGCAACCACCTTCATGGCCACATTCTGAATGTTGCTAATATGATAAAGTGTAACATTTTTGTAACATTTTTGACCTCACTAAACACTCTCAGCTTACAGAGTTTACTAATTTGTATGATCTCTGCTTACTCCAATATACCTACAGTTTAGGCATCTGATACCTGATACAACTGTAAAAGCAGCACTCCCCATTGCTTTCAATATAATTTGGTAAGAATTTGTGATTTTCACATTTAAAATCAGATCTTCCCACCAGAAAATAAAATTCCAGGGGGTAGGAAAGCTACCTATCTATACTTAGCAAGTGTCTGACACATTTCAAGCAAACAATTGTGGTAGGTGTTGTCTGATTATAAAACTGTATTCTAAAAAACACATATGGGGCTTAAAAATTTTAATACAAGGGTCCACCTAATTATTCTTTTTTCTTCTTTCTGCTTGGCTTTGGATAAATCACTAACTGCTTAACTCAGTTACGTTGTATGTTAAAGATATATAATGCTACCTTGTATTATCAAGAGTTTTTGTTGACATCCAGTGAAATACTTTAATAACCCTAAAAAAGCATAAGCGATATTATGAGAAATGAAAACAAGTTTGAATGGCCAAAGATTTGTGTGTTCTTTACTATTTATTGAAAGGACACAAGCTCATTCATTAATCATTTTTATAGTGATATGTAATTCAGACTTCTGGTTTATTTGCTTTAGATCTAGAAGCATAAATTTCTTTTTTTTCCCCATTTTCACAGCAAGGTGGATTTGTAAGTACAAATCAGTAATATGCGTGCTGATTTCTATAGTCTCTAGAAACTGGAATTTCTGATATTATTCAGTCCAGAGATTTTAAATTCATAGTAGTTCACACTAATGTTGGACTTGCTGTAGGCTTTTTTTCTTAAGACATCTGGTGCCTTGAGGACAAGGTTAGCCCTCTAGCTTTCTGAGGTATTATTCATTTATAGCACTCAGAATGGGAAGCAATGGGAACAGCAGAATGGAGACCCACCTAGAGGCAACATGTCTTAATTCCGTAATGCCAGAATGCTTGCCTGTCTGGCTGCCTTTCTTACTTATTGCCCTACAGCAATTTTTTAAGGTTCACATGAGAATGATTTTTTCATATCTCCCACACTTGTTCATAAGCAAATGGAATTTGTCTCAACTGATCTAGGAACATGAAATCAAATCGTGCTTTGAATTACCTTTTGGGAATGGTGATATGTTCTTAGGTGCAAAGAAAAATATCCATATAAGTACATAATAATGAATCCTACAGAACAGTTTGAAGTTTTATATAAGGCTCTTTTATATAATATCTCTTTTAAGTCTCAAAACAAGCTTTTGAGTGAGGCTGGAATTGTGTTTCTTCTCAAAAGACTTACTGAAAGTAATTTGAATATATAGTAGGGTACAACCAAAGATGCTAACCATTATCACTACGTGTGTTTGAGATTGAGTAAAATCTGCCAATAAACAGTTCTTTCAAAGCACTGATATAGTCCTCTGGGGTAATGTGAATACTGAAATCAGGGTAGGTGATTTTATGATGCCTAACATAATATGACACCATAGTGTTGATGGATTTGTGATTATTGTTAATCGTCTGACTTTTGTATCTTTCATCCTTTTGAGTATGCGTTTAAAAAAAAGGCTGCAATGGATGCAACAATGTTGTACTTGCTGCTGTTAAGAAAAGATGGTGTATTGACACCAGACAAATCTGGATATGAAGCTCCACAGTATCACTTACTAGGTTTGTGTCCTTGGAAACGTATCCTCCTCCCTTTGAGATTCCATTTCTTCATTCTTCAAATGGTGACAGCAGTGCTTTCACCCTAGCCTGGTCATGAAAACAGAATGAAATGTATGTATAAAGTGGCAAACATCAGGTTAAGAAATATTCTTTCCCTCTCATCGCCCCACTCAAGAAAGCAGCAGAGGTGAAACTCACATGGCAGTCTAAGTACACATCTAACATTCTTACCAATATCACACTAACCAAATTACACAACTCTGTTAATACATGGAAAATCCAAAACAGTCCAAATTTGAGGGAGAAGCTGTATAGTACAGGGATAAAAATATCATTTACATCATTCAATTAACATTAATATTCCAAATGAATTGCAAAAAAAAAACACTGTGCTGATCAAGTCTACAATATTAAAACTTCATCTAAGCCTATATGGAACTATAATGAAGCATTTCATTGTGATTATTCATCTAGATCTGTTTTCTTCTCAGGAAGGCAGTGGGTTGATATTTTTGACACTGTATGATCTAATTCAATAATTAGTTAAATTTTAATAAAGCAAATGTGTCAATTGTCCTCAGTTCAATTCTCTTTATGTGAAACAATCAGAAATTTTATATAACAACTTCTACCCACTGAGGTCTTATATTTGGACATCAATTGATAGATAATAATAGTTACATTTATACAAGAGGGAGGTTAAAATGTGTTTGTCTTGGACAAAAGGCAAAAATACCAAATAATATCTGAAATTACATGATCATTTTACGTATTTGAGAATCCTGAAAAACTCAGGAAGTCTGCTGTCTCTATGTTTCTAATATGCATGAATTTCAGTTAACAACAGTTTAAATAATGCCAGTCGCCAGCAACACAGTTCAAATTTCAGATACCATGGCATATTAACTGTGAGTAATTGGATAAAGTGAAAACATCACTGATAATTGCTCTTTAGTTCACAAATCACTATATAAACAACTGATGTAGACTGTGATGAGTGACCAACCACATCAATATTTTAAAGTCTGGTGTCACTGGTAATGCACATCTGTCAGTTCACATGGAGACAGCAAATTGTGTAGACTCGTGTTACCCCCTTGATTCGAAGGCATTAGCCCATGTGGCATTCTACTGATGAAAGAGGATATTGGCAAACAAAGATTAAAGTGCACCAAACAAGTGAAAAGTGATAATGATGGAAATGAAATCTGAATTGAATACACATGGAATTTATAGAAGAAATGGTTGACGGTAGGAATGTCTACCTCAAAAAAATGCCAGCTTATCCACGTACATGAACAAAGTGGTTGTGACAAGAAAGAAAACATCCAAAGAAAGTGATAAAATAATAATATAAGAAAGAAAGAGAGACAGAGAGGTAGGGAGAGAGAGGGTAGATGGAAGCAAGGGAAGAAGGGAGGGAGGAAGGGAGGAAGAAGGAAGGGAGGGAGACTTGGGAATATTTCAAGGGGTTAAATATTAGAAGGTGATTCAAACAGAGGAAAGAGTATGTCACTTTGCTATACTTAAGATGTATGCTATCATTAGTTACACAAGCAATGTTGAAACAACTCTTAGTAAGATCAAAAAAATAAAAATTATTTAATTTTCAGTGTTTCTAATGTTTTAAAATACAATGTATAAAATATGTGTCTTTTTTGTTTTCTTATCTATTTATAACTGACATTAAGTGAATTCTAAATATTTTGACAAAAATTTTATAGGTCATAGAATAATCAGAATATTTCCCATTAGGGCAACTGGGTGGCTCAGTCAGTTAAGCATCCGACTTCAGCTCAGGTCATGATCTCACAGTTCATGAGTTTGAGTCCCAAGCCGGGCTCTGTGCTGACAGCTCAGAGCCTGGAGCCTGCTTCAGATTCTGTGTCTCCCTCTCTCTCTCTGCCCCTCCTCAGCTTGCACTCTGTGTCTCTGTGTATCTCTCAAAAATAAATAAACGTTAAAAAAAAGAATATCTCTCATTGATTTTTATGATCCCTTTGTGTGATTTCAGGTTACATAGCCTATTTTATGGTTCTAAACTTCTGTGCCAACTGAGAACTTCTGCAACTAAATATTAAAAAGTATTAAAATAAAGCTGTGCCTTGGTTTCACATTTTAAATAAAAAAGATGACTAAATCTGGGGAACTTTGCTTTTTCTTCTGGGGGGAGTCATGAGATATTGAGATGCATGCTTGGGCATTTTCAAATGTTTTCATTTTCTCTTGGTTATCAAGTAGTTTAATAAAAGCAGGAATTCAAATGCATTTTTTCCTTCTATTTAACATAATTATGGAGTTTAGAAATAGAGTAATAAACAAGTCTTTTATTTGCGAATATGGCCATTTCTATTTCAATGCTTCTGGCAGCCAGAATTTAAAGTTTTAGCAGCACATGTGTCCATGAGTGAAGCTGAATTATGTAAGGAGATGAAAGCCTAGATAAACAAGGATGACTAATTTTAAAAGTTCAAGGCCTGTCAGAGAACCCACGAATCTGAAATAGCTTCTTCTCTTTACTCCATGTCCATGGGCCTAACATCATCTTTGAATGCTACAAAAACATGACAAGTCACATTTTTCCATGTCTTTGTGTTTTGGTTTGACTTCCCAGTTCATACGTAGAGATGGCACTTTCCCTGCTCCCTCTATCTCATGACTACATATATCCGTCCTGGATTTCTGGATTTTCTCTGATGCCAAGGTCCCAAGGCTCAATAGGATGCCCTTATCCCTTTTTTTAAAGCCAGGGCAAAAATGGGGCAAGAGGAAGAGGTTAAAGTCCACACGACTTTTAAATAGTATTATCTACAGAATATATGTGACTGATACCCTATGGTTTCCAAAATGAACTCAGAGGTAATTTGACTTCAGCAGAGTTCCTACGTTTTGAGTAGGCCAGACAAGGATTGCTTGGTGACTGTTATCATGACTTATATTAAGTCAAGGTAGGGTGATTGAATGATGGACAACTCCCAACATTAAGTGACTCAATACATTAAAGTTTGTTTTCACTGAACTTAGAGTCCAGAGGATCCATGTTGATTGAGAGGGGCTGGGAAGGGATTCTGCAATACGTGGTTTCAGAGCCTGTCAGTCAGGAGATTACCGTCCTGTCTAATCAGATTGGTGGACTAAAAAAAGGGAAGGCACACTGTCTTTTTACTTCCTTGGCCTAATGATAACCCACCTCACTTCTTTTCATATTATTATTTTTTTTAATGTTTATTTAGTTTTGAGAGAGAAAGAGCTAGAGTGGGAGCAGGGGAGGGGCAGAGAGAGGCACACACACAGAATCTGAAGGAGGCTCCAGGCTCCGAGCTGCCAACACAGAGGCCAATACGGGGCTTGAAGTCACAAACCTCAAGATCATGACCTGAGCCGAAGTCAGACGCTTAACCAGCTAAGCCACCCGGGAGCCCCACTTCTGTTCATATTCTGTTGGTGAGAATTAATCACATGACTCACTTACTCACAAGGGGCTGGAATATAGTCTATTCACATATCCCAAGAAAGGGAGCCTGATATTGGTGAGCACTCACATGGCATGCGGCCTTAGTAGACTCAGGCTCATTAGACAAAAGCAATCATAGACCCAGGGCCAGCTGCATAATTAGAGTGACTCAGAACAAAATGAAAAGGGAGGGCTCCTTTTTCTAAAAGCAGGAAAATGGGGATAATCATAACTTTATCATAAGATATTTATAATACATTTTTATGCTAAAAATATAAAGAGTACTAAAATACAAGATATTTTCCTTTTTCAACAGACTCTCTTGACATAGTATGGTGGGTTTTGTTATGCGATGTCATCCTCCATGAGACATGAAGATACTTGTAGGGCATATGTATAACATCACACGCACCCAGAGTGCTGGCCCAGGAATCAGTGTGCATACACGACTCACCAGCTACTGACTTCCCTCTCCTGCCAGCAACTGAACTAACCTGTCTCCCTGTCCATGAGTGGGGAAATCAATTCCCCGTCCCTCAGTTTTCCACTTCAACCCTGGCCGACAGGTGACCCTCAAGAGATTGCAACCCAGAACATGCTCAGTTCTTGGATGTGGGGTGAGCCAGAGCTTCACTCCCACTGATTCACCTGGAGCTGCCATGCCTGGAATTGGGATGGTGTTAGCATGTCCTGCCCTGAGACACCATGGAATGCACACGCCCAACCCTTAGTCTCCCCATGACTGGGGCCCCTGCTAGTTGCAGAGGGTGATGATGGGATGCAGGTCTCCCCCTGAAAGAAGGACCTGGTCATTGTTCTAGGTGGAGAGTTGTAGCAGTGCTGGGGTGGAAGAGGAAAAGGGGAGGCTGAGCAAGCCCAGACTCCAGAGGTTGAGACACTGGTTGTGAACCCCTTACTAGGGAAGTATGGAAGTGATGGGAAGCTCCACTGCCTGTGAGCCAAGGCTCCAAGCCAATAGCAGCAGTTGTTCCATTAACTTCCTGGACCTCACTTACAAACTGCAAGTTCAAAGGTAAAATTATTAATTCCTGTGCAACTACACTGGTCACATGCTCATGAAGCTGGACTTGCATAAACCACGTTGGTTTAGCCTTTGCATGCTCCCTTAGAGATGCCTCGGTGGAGAAGTGGCCTTTAGGGATCCTTCTTCCCTTTTTCATGTTTATCACACTTAAGTGCCACAATACAGGAGGTAAGTCTAAAGGCTTTTAACAGAGGTGTCCTTTCAAAATCATGCATCATGAACAGTCTGCCCCACACCATTGATAGAAGTAATTTTTTCTTCTCTGAAATGATTTTTTTCTTTTAAAGTTTTTACTTGTTTTTGATACTTTAAGTATTTCTATATTACTTCTTCCTAAAGGCTTTCCAGGATCACCCCTGAGGGAAAAGACTACTCCTTCCTTTCTTTACATGAAGGATAATAGGCTACATATCAGAATCTCCATGGAACATTCTGAAAACTATCTATGCTTACCTACATCCTCCACACTGAAGACTAAGGCATAAGAGATATGAGATAAGAGATAGATTGAAAGATTTCTCAATATTATTCTGATATAATCATTGAGGTCTCTGCATTAATGCCTAGACTTTATGAAGACATCTTTCTTCTATTAAGTATTACTTACATTGTCCATTACATTTGGGCTTGGGCTAATCTCCCCTGTACTGAACACAACTTTTGCACCAAATGAGGTCTTATTCATCTTTATTTTCCTGTGTTAAATATATCCTTATCTAGCATGTAGTGGGTACTCCATAACTATTTGTGATCTGAATCAATGAATTTAGACTAATATAAATTTTGCATATTATACCTCAAAACAGAGTGCATAGATAAGGACTTTGCACAGTCGGACATGTCAAATGCCTGAAATTGCTTTAAGATGACCACAGATCCTAAAGTTCTATCTTAGATCAAATGAGACATTCATTCTTTCTGGGGGAAGAAAGTCAGCCTGGATATCAATGTTTGGGGAGCTGGACACACTTTACACTCTGTCTCCTTTAAAGAGGTATAAACCTGGATCCTGTAAGTCTTTGTGTGTGCCTTTTCTGTGTTGTTTTCTCTCTCAGTCCACATTCTGTTTGCTTTTGTAGGCTTAGAAGTTATGTATCCACTTGACTAAAATGGTGATCTTGACATTGTTAAGGTCCCTAAAGCCAGACTATACAAATGTTTGCACATTTTCTTAACTCAAAAGTATTTAGCCAATTGACTGTAGCATCTGCCTTGGAAATGGCAAATTCCCTCTGGTTTGCACTAGCTCCTACAATTCTCGTAAAAACCAAGGTGGTTTCCTCACTTTTCCTTGCATCATATCCACAAACCATCCAGCACAGACGACTTTGAACAGACAGTACTTTGCCTTTTAATTATGCAACAGAAACTATTTTTAATACTTATTTATTTTTGAGAGAGAGAGAGAGAGAGAGAGAGAGAGAGAGAGAGAGAGAGAGAGAGAGAAACAGAGCACGTGTGGGGGAGAGGCAGAGAGAGAGGGAGACACAGAATCATAAGCAGGATTCAGGCTCTGAGCTGTCAGCACACAGCCTGACACGGGGCTCGAACTCATGAACCATGAGATCATGACCTGAGCTGAAATCAAGAGTCTGACACCCAACCGACTAAGCCACTCAGGAACCCCCATAAGCTGGTTCCCAGGCTGGCTGTTGTATGAGTCCCACAGAGCCATTAGCTGAGATGAGAAAGGCTGTATTCTTTAACAGGCATTTCAAAGTTTGTGAAGTACTCTAAAAGATGTCCTAGATTAGAAATCACACAAAATCATTAGTTTTAATGGTTGACACTTAGGCACTGAGTATGCTGAGGGAAATATTTGGGGAGCTAAAAGCTTTGCTGTGTAACCCTAAAGTATACTCATAAAAGCAATTCAGTTTCCGACAGTGGGGCTACTGCGATCATTTTATTCCATGTCTCTAGTTCTCCTGATCAATACCAAAATTAATTTCTTTCTTTGTAACTTGCTATTCTTCATTATTTTAGAATGCATCCAGCCATGTGAAAAGGAAAACTTAGACTTAAGCCTAACTAATCTGCTTGAAGATAGAGGTTTTCAGGAAGATGTAAAGTCTTTAAGGAGCTAAATTAAAGAGTATGTCTCTAAGGTGTCTTGCAGACAGGTCAATTCCAAAGTTCTGTGTCTGCAGAAAGACTCATGCACACAAAAAAGGGGTTGTTCTCTTTGTTCAGGTGTACATACCAGAGTTTTCTAATCCTAAATAATCAATTTGGTGAAAATAACTCTGGAATAGTTATCAGCTAATTATTCTAATAAATATTCTAATAATACAAGCTCTAAATGTTTTGTATATTTTAATTTATTTTATCTTGGCATTGATTTTATAAAATGAATAGCAGTATTTTTATTCATTTTACATATAAAGGCACACATAAACAGAGAGGTTAAATACATTGCCCAAAGTCACAGAGCTAGAAAGTGGGAAAAGTAGTATTTTAACATAGGTACTTGAATCTGTGCTTTTTGAAAACAGGTATGATTTCTCCCAATTCTCATAAATATATGTGTTTGAATGCACAGAGTCTATAATGTGTCAAATATGTTACAGAATTAAGTCAAATTTAGGTTTGATTAAACTAAAACAAGGCATTGAAAATATATTTTTATAGTAGGATTGTCATATACATTAAAATTTTTGAAAAGTTGAATAAAAATCTCACACTGCATGCATTTACATTGGTGTATCCACTGTCCAAGTGTCCTTCTAGCCACTGATCTAATTATCAGAAAGAGTACATGGTCAAAAGAGAATACAGAGAAAGACACAAATGATATTTCTCTGTGCCCTACAGATTACATAGCTGCCCAAGAATTTGTCCATATAAGGATCAATCCCTAGGGGAAGAGGCCAGGATTTTAATGTGAGTATTAAAATTTAGAACCTAATTCCAAGGAAAGAACCCTAGATTAGACTCCAGAGTATAGGTTAGTTTTCAGAAGCAGCCATTTTCAGTTCCAGGATACTTGCCAAAACAACCAAGCAACAGTGATCAACAAACAAAATTAAATCCATTTGTGCTGAACTAATTTGTTATACTAATATGCAATTATCTAAATTTACTGGTAAAGTAGGTATTCATTTTATTCAATTCTGGCCTTGAAATAGTGACACCTTGTTGAAACAGAAGTCAATCATGAGCATGTCTTGCTGTCTGGAACAATGAAAATTCTGGGGGGATAAAAAGGAACATAATCTTCCAAGCAGCCAAAATGATATGTAAGTACTAAAATGCCATTGAAGATTTGGTAAGGCCTTTGTCAGATTCAACTGAAATTCATCAACATTAATAAAATGAGTTTTCTGCCTGTTACTGAAATCAGCACAGTGAATTTTTATCAAAATCAGAGATTATGTTTTAAATGATACAATTGAAAGGTTATGTGCTAAGAAAAATAATGCTGCTCCCCGCCCCCCACCCCCACCAAGATGTCTAAGCCCTCATCCTCAGAAACTGTAAATATATTGCCTCACCCAGCAAAGGGTAATTGAGGTAGACAATAGAATTAAGGTTGATAATTAGCTAATTATCCAGGTGGGCCTAATGCAGTCACCAGAAGCCTTGAGTGGGTGGGTCCCTAAAAGACCTTTAAAAAAGGAAACAGAAGAGGTGAGTCAGCAAGTCAAGGTTAAGAAGATTTGCTGGCTTTGAAAATGGAAAGGGCTATGAACTATGGATGTGGACAGTCTCTATAACGTAGGAATGGAGAGAAATTCTCCCCTAGAGCCTCCAGAAAGAAATGCAGACATGCCAACAGGTATGATTTGATTTTTAATCCAGTGAGACCTATTTCAGACTTCTGACCTCCAGATCTATGAGGTAAAAAACTTGAGGTAAAATAAACCTGTGACAGGAAATTAATATAGATTATTTGGTTCATGAAAAATTCATTTTCATGAATTTGATGAAGAATGCTTCAAAAGACATAAAGAAACCATAATTTGAAGATTGATTGTGTGTGCTCAGATCCATTCCTCACCCTCTCTCTGCCCCATTCAGTGGGGCAAGGTGGTAACCCTGCATGTTTAATTTCCCAGGTCCCTGGGTAAGCTGGTTCCCACCTAGGTTCAGCCAATGAGGCAGTAGTGAGAGTATGCTAGTGAGGGCAAGAAGAAAAAATCCAGTGAGGACATCTCTGGCCACCTCACTTTGCTTTACTTGGTATCTTTGGAAGTGATTCAGGTCTTATTTATGCTTTGGGTACAACTACAGGGGGATGCTTGGCAGCTTGCTCTACCCTTTCCGTGGTCCCATTTTGTACTGGATGTTCCTATAGATGCCCCAAGTTCTTAGCTCCAGAAATAAAGAAATGCATGCATAGTTCTTTAGTCCTTTCAACTGTTGCTTATCATTGAAGAACACTGTTCTCACCTAATAGGTTTCTCACTGTCCTATTACCTGTGTAACCAAATCCTTTGATTAATTTCCCTGTTTCATATACTCAGATAACTTTTGTTTTCATAACTGGAAACTGATGGATAATAATTTTCCAAAAAGTATGAGATTTCTTAGGTAACTTCCAATACAATAGCCATAGTTCTTGGTGAGGAACATTATCTTTTATTTGACTATGAGCAAAGGCCTCATGGAAAAGGAAAAACACCAGGGAATATTTCCTGTATAACATGATAAAGATGAGGTTGATGATGATAATGCTTCTGCTGTTGTCACTCATTATGGCAATGACAACAATATTAACAGTGATGAAAGAATCATGGAAATAACCCATTACTATTGAATTAAGGTTTTGTGCTCAGCCTTTGTCATCAAGCCCAGTAGTATGAGTATGCAATCTACCACCTAGTAGCTGTGAAACTTAGATAAGCTACTTCAATGCTCTGTCTTGGTTGTTTTGTCTGTAATGTGAGGATAATAATATATACTTTATGGATTTGGGGGATATTAGATGAGATATAAAGAAATAGATGATAATTTGGCATACAGGAAGTGCTTAAAAATGGTAGCAATAAGGCTGATCTTTCATATTGAACTCAAATATTAGGAAAGAATGATTCTGCCTTTCCTAAAGACAAGCACTCACTTTTTAAAAATTGAAGTCTTCCAATATTTTTCTGGGATTCGACTTTTTTACAGTTCTTTTTACTGATGATTGTAATGCAATGCTTGCCTCACAGAAGGAACTCCAAATATTGCTTCTTCCTAGCACTTGTCTTGCCCTGCTCCATCTGCCTGATGGATTTCACTTTGCAAATCCAGAGTCTAGACTGCTCACACACCTGTCACCATGTACTTGATACCAAGCCCTGTCTACCTGGCTGGACCCTTTCCAGTCATATGCTGCTGGGCTGCTCCTATGCCAGGGAAACCCTTCTTGCCTCATTTAACCCTTCTGTGCTGAGCTATTGAAGAAGACACAACAGGAGCCACTTTGCATATTATTTGTGAAAACTCTTATGTGCTTGAGGACAATGATAATACTCTGCTTTTAGCATAAAAAGAAAGATACTTCCCCTGGACATTGGAGACTACTGAACAAATTGTTGTTCCCTTTGTTCTATGAAACAATGACTAAAGCCATTTTCTGAAAATGAGTATTGTTAATCACTGGATCATTAACCTTTACAATGTCAATGTGTTCTCCATATCAAATTCAGTTAAATGACTGCTGGAGGTAACAGTTAAGGGGACATTTCACATAGATGAACATATTAATGCTTTATTTAGCTCTAAATGCACTGTGAAGGATTTAGGTGAGAGCTAATCTATGTTAAGAAAGCAAAATACCAGAAAGAACAATCTCACCACATAAAAATAAAATGTAGCCTGCTTCTTAATCTTTCATGTTTCTTTCCTACTTTTCTTTGTGTCTCATAGTTTGCTTTTTTACTTCCTTTCAATAGAGAATACAAACTAACCAGTGTGCATACAAGAATGGCTTACCGTGTGTGTCTGTGTGCACGCATGCATGTGTACAAGTACATTGAAGCCCATAACTGTAATGGGCGTCTCTTCCATTCTGGATGAAACAATTAGTCTCTTAATGCCTTCTCCTTACACTTGTTTCCTGGTTCAGTACCACATTTACACCCTTTCCACCACTTGTTCCAATACTCCACTGGTTCAGATCACGGTGGAGTTCATGAGTTAGGAGTTTAGGATGCTGCATTATAAGAGTAAGTCATTGCTTTAATTAACTCCTTACATTTATATTTTTATCAGAGGAATTTTTGAAGTAATTTATCTAAATTTTAATATATGTTACCAAAAGAATCAAAGTTGAAAACTCAATTAATATTAATAATACATGCTTACTAATTAGTCTGTGGCTAGCTATCAGTGTATAAGCAGCATAGAAGTCAGGCAAATATATATGCTATACTTGCTCTGAACATTGAGAAACATACCCTATGTAGCAAACCAGCCACTTTCACAAAAAGGAACTAGTGAAAATCTGATAGTCTTAAGACATACCATGTGGTGTAAGTTCCCACACCTAGATATCTACATGTTATATATCTACATGTCTACATGTCTAATGTCTAGATCTCTACATGTTAGAGACTCTGACATGGACTTAACAAAGTTATGAGCTTTCCTCTCTCTCAAGAAAGAAAAGTAGAATAAAAGAGAACAAAATTATCTTTTGCAAAGAGTAACTTGAATCATATTTAATTATATAATGGTAAGTAATTTGCACATTTTTGTATTTTAAATTTTTTTTTCAACATTTATTTATTTTTGGGACAGAGAGAGACAGAGCATGAACGGGGGTGGGGCAGAGAGAGGGAGACACAGAATCGGAAACAGGCTCCAGGCTCCGAGCCATCAGCCCAGAGCCCGACGCGGGGCTCGAACTCACGGACCGTGAGATCGTGACCTGGCTGAAGTCGGACGCTTAACTGACTGCGCCACCCAGGCGCCCCATATTTTTGTATTTTAACTAATACTTGTACAAATTGCTAAAGTGTGCTTCCAAGCTGTTCTTGACATTCTATATGTCTAAAACTTTCACTGATAATCTCTGCTCCAGAACCCAATAAACACAAAACCTTAAGGACAAGGATCATTGAGTGAAGATTCTGAGATTTGATATTTTGGAATTCAATCATCAAAGCCTTTCATTTTGTGAACACCATCAATCAACTCCAATTTTTCCTGCCACATACCCATCAGTGATGTTAAGCTGCTTCTATGTAATGCCAGATCAACTAGTCAGCTTCATCAAGTAGATGAAAACGTCTATCAAACCAATCACTCCAAGCTGTGCAGACAAGAAAATTTGGTGAATCAGTTAGTATTTCACTCTTCCAAAACACTGGTGGTGTCATGAGGACAAAGACATTGATTATGTCTTGGTGAATATCTCCTGATCTGAGACTTATTCCAGCCATGACATATTCTGCACCCTATTAGCCTCCTGTGAGGATACCTGGAGTTCTTATTCTAGTTTTCCTTTAAATCCAATTTCAAAATTAATCCACCTTATAAAAGAGTGAAAATTATATTAAGGTGCATACTAATACATATACAAATCCTTAGTATGAATTCTGCCTGATGTGTTTCAATAAATCCCTTAGTTTTTACTATTATGCCTTAGACTCCAAAGTGGAAGTGGTATTTCGGAGGATAGAGGAGTCTGTCTGGTAGCCCTGAAATCATCATGCAGACAGCAGCTGATCTCACCTACTTTTAAAATCGACCATGCCAGTAGGTTTATGTGATCTTGTTTATCATTCAGAGCATTTCCTCATTTGAGCCTCTGCAGAGCTCTAAACTTAGGAGTGTGAGTTGAAGAGGGAAAACAAAGAAAAGCTTGGAAAAATTATGTGATTTGCCAGGGTCTGCATATCTAGCTAGTGACTGAGCTGGGACTGCCTCTTGCTCATATTTGTTTCAATTATTTCAAATATTTTACATCATTTTGGGAATAAACTGAAACATGAATTTGCTCATATAACTGTATCCTTAAGTTAGGTGATCATATGTCTCAGTTTATGTGGGACAGTCCAATTTATGTCATTGTGTAGTGTGATGATTAATAGCACTCCCTTTTCACTCTCAGAAATGTCAATGTTTGGCTGTTAAAATCTTAAAGTTGAGATAATTCTGTATTTTAAGATATTTCTATCTGAGAATAAAGTTTTAGCTCTTTAAAACAATTCATACCATAATATTTTCATCAAACGTCTACCTAGTGTGAAACCTAGCTTTTATTTATTCCTACAAACTTTGACTTCAAATGTCCTTACAAATGCTGTTACACTGACTACTTCGGAGCTGGAGTATACAATTGTGATAAACCGATATCTGTGCCTGGACATGACCCTGCTTTTGTTTTGGTATTTAAGTTCTGGTATCCTGCCTGCTTGTCTCTCCTGTTTTTGGACCCCTTCTGGGGTCCTTCCTTTTCTTTCTTGTATCTCAGAACCAATAATTGGGAACATGCTTTCCCTCTTATGTAACCAGTTATCATGCGGTTCTATTTTTCTCTTCCTGAATATTAGGACTATTAGGAAAAGTGATAAATACTCTTAAATACTCTAACATTTTCTATAGGTATGCCCTCAATTCTGAAGCTTCATTATTCAGCTTGATGAGAGTAACAGTCCATGACACTGACCTTCCCAATGAACTTCCTCTACATGCAGTAGCTGAGGGGTTTTCACGCCTAAATATTTGTGATCAAAATGCTGCTGAAGCTTTTACATTATACTCCATCAATCCATTTGGCAACTTGAAAAGGAAACAATTATTTAGAACCCTATCCCCTGAACTGTGACCTTGTCACTACATACCACTGTACCTTTCCACCATGTTCTCTATGATATGGATGCTGCCTTGTCGGTTAATTTGAGGAGGAACTGGAAACTAGCAAAGTAAGTGTATCTGTGGTGGCTGAAGCTCTGCTGCTTGAGGCCAAGTGTATTTATGTTACTAACTAACTAGTTAGTCTTTAATATCTCACTATGCCTCTGTTTCCTCATTTGCACAATGGAAATTTCCATTATATCTAAGTCACAGGGTTGTTGTGAGGATTTCATTAGTTACAATATGTGAAGCCCACAGTGATTGCTACCTAGTAATACTATTATTATTTCAATCTACAAGGATCAGCTTGGTTAAAAGTAGCTACCATTCTGTGAATACTGATTGAACAGTCTATTTGGTTTCAAGTGAAGTTCAGTATAAGACCAAGGTTAATGTAGCATGAAGCCTGTTTCTTGAAATAACCATTCGCTCTGCTTTTAGCCACCACATATTCTTGCTGCCTATCGAGAAACAGATATGGCTGAAAAAGAATTGAAAAGAGAAAAGCTAAGTTTGCATTGTAGGAAACCTGGCCACTATTTTTATGCCCTCCTTATTGGAGAAACTAGGAATACTAAGTAGGCCTGCATGGATTTGGGGATTAAAACAGGAGGAGAGGTTGTCTATTACAAGAAGCAATGCACCAAAATCATGAGAATGTGGGGGCCACAGGGAGAATAATGAGAGGTCTCTGAAAGCTACAAGACTCAGCCTAGCAGGAGATCAAATGCAGTCAGGAGATGAAATCAAAAGCTAAGAGGTCTCAAAGCCAGAGAAATGATGTCAGGGGAAAATGTGAGGGGAAACCATGAAATTATAAGAATATAGTCCTACTGACCTCAATCATAATATTTGGTACATTTGTAGGTTGTTGGTGAATCCATCTATATCTGAACAGTCAGGAATAAAGAAGTAAACTTCCCAGCATGAGCAATCTCACTGAAGGAAATGCTGTTTCCCTCCAGTAAGGAGGCCATTGGTATGGCTATTTTGAGACTGACAACCCTATCATTGACATATGATACCTTAAAAAAATGAGGTATCCACTCACTGATTCTTTCATCTCTATTTGTTCATTGGAAGTATTTTATGGAACTAAAGGCCTGTAAAAAAGCATAGATAGGATGTCTTTATATAAAGACATTTGTGACTTTACTCTGTTAACCTATTCAGACAGAATAAAGACCAATATAAAATCAGATCATGTTGGATGTGAGTTAATAAGCAACTTATAACTAAAACTGACAGTGCAATACTGAGCACTGCATGTTTGTAACAAAAACACAGATAGCTACCAGAAGCCTTTCTGATGGAAATCAATATTGAGTCATACTACAGTGGTTGAGAAGGACAGAGTTAAGCAGAAAGACTATTGTAGCGAAGGGAGAAAGACACTCTATGCAAAGTGGAAAGTAAAGGATAGCAAAGATGATTGTTTACAGGAAGTAATAAGACTTGAGAAATCTTGAAAATCCTTGATTCAATGTCTGTGCGTAGCACAGTGATTTTATATATTTGAATCAAATTTTCCAAATAAATATAACAAGAAGCAGAAGTATGTTCAAACTAGTTCAAGTAGAAATAGTATTACAAAGGCACAGGGAATGCTATGGTACCTAACTGTAGTAAGTAAAACCATTTGTCATGGGAAATGGAGAATCATCAGGGAACTGTTCTTTCTGTGTTTTGAAGCACAGAATTTTTATGAATATTTACTCTTGTATCTTTTCCACTTGGTTTCCTCCTCTGCAGGACTCTCAGCTTGCATATGGCTTTACATCTCCATATTGCCCATTCTAGACTTAATGTCGAATGATTTCGGAACTTAGATCCCAGATCTAACAATTCAATTGTTAAAAGTGTTCAAGGATCCATATCTAAATTTCCTGGGGAGAAGATCTGATTGGTTTTGTCCTGACTACATATATAGGTTCTCCCCAGGTCAGGTGTCACACCAGGTCTAAATTAATATGGTCAGAGGGTTGTTTCATCCTGCATTAATGTTCTTAGGGTGTGTTGAAACAGGTGTTCCAAAGAAGGTAATGTGAACTTGGATCTTTAGTTACCAAAATCAATGGGTTCTTTTCATTCTTTATTCTTCCAAAACTATTTATAAAGGTAATACTGTTAAGCCCCTTTTCCACCTTGTCCTCCATTTAGAATTCTTTATTCTTTTATCTTCCTACCATGTGAATAGTAACTGATCCTGGATGAATCTCAAAAACTGAACACTTAAAAAAATATTTGTAAAAATATCTTTTTTAAATTTTCTCCTTGACTTTGTGGACATTTGTTTTTCCTCTGTCTACTTCACTGTCACTGCGTAACAAGAGATGCTTTAAATTTTAATGTGCAGATATTTCGATGGCTCTATCCCCAGCTTTGTTTTCTTGTATCTCAAGCTACTCCAATTCTAGTAGAAGCAATCACATTCTCCGTTTCAATTGCTACCTCTTTATGGGTGATGCTTTTATCTCTACTCCAACCCCTAACTCTCATCTAAAATACAAAATGGTTGCCTATTTATTGAAAGCAAAATACCACTGCATAAATGATGAACGTTTCTCAGACAATTTATTAAGTCAAAATCTTCACATATTATTTCCAATTATTTAGCTTTATTTTTTATTGAAGGATATAGGGACTGGGATCTGAGTTCTTAGACCCTAAAACTGTTTCCCAAAGATGTTGTAGACTGCTTTTATATATGGCAGAGTATAATGGCTAAACATATAGATTCCAGAGCAAAACATCTGTGCTTCTAATTTCAGCTCTTTCACTTGTTGAATTCTCTAAGGAAGAATACAACTTTTCAGTTCCTAAATTTTGTCCTCAGTAAAATAGGGATAATTATAGGAACTACTTCATAGAGTTATTGTGAAGATTGGCCAAGATACAGATATGATCTGCTAAAGTTCCTACTGATGTCATATGAATTCTCTCTATGGGATTGGTAAATAGGGATGTTATATTGAGTCACACATGATTTTTCCTAATCTGTTTATATTTTCTTTTAGTATGCAATAGCAGCTTAATGAAAAGTGCAAGCTGTACAAGAATTCAAGATTAAATAAATTCACTCTAATTCTTCCTTCTGAATCAATTGGGCCATGTGCTTTGTCTTGGAAGTTCTTGATTCTCACCAATCTCTTTACATTATTCCCTTGTCTTCATAATTTAGTAGACTCAACCTTTCCTATCAGCCTCATTAATTAATGTACATTCAGCTTTTTAAAAAGATATTATTCTAAGTCTTTATTATTTTTATTGAGATATAACTGCTGTATAACATTATGTTAGTTTTGGGTGTACAACATAATGATTTGGTATTTGCATTGTGAAATTATCATGACAGTAAGTCTAGTTACCATCTGTCACTACACAAAGTTACAAATGTGTTTTCTTATGATGAGAACTTTTAAAATTTACTCTTAGCCACTTTCATATATACAATATTATCGACTATAGTAACCATGTTGTCCATTCCATCCCCAACACTTAACTTATTTTATAGCTGTAAGTTTGTATCTCTTGATCCCTTTCACCCATTTCACCCACCTCCCACCCCTCTCCCTTCTGGAAAACACAAATCTGTTCTTAGTACCTATGAGTTTTGCTTTCTATTTGTTCATTTGTTTTTTTAGATTCCACATATAAATGAAATTAGACGAATTATATTTGTCTTTTTCTGTATGACTTATTTCACTTAGCATAACCTACTAGGCCCATCCATGTTTGTCACAAATGGTAAGATATAATTCTTTTTTATGGCCGAGTAGTATTCTATTGTATAAATATATACCAAACCTTCTTTATCCATTCATCCTTTGATGGGTTGTTTCCGTACCTTGGCATTGTAAATAATAACATAATGAACAAATATCTTTTCAAATTCATGTTTTTGTTGTCATCTGGTAAATTCTAAGAACTGGAATTGCTAGATCATATGATAGTTCTGCTCTTAATTTTTTTTAATATGAAATTTATTGTCAAATTGGTTTCCATACAACACCCAGTGCTCATCCCAACAGGTGCCCTCCTCAATGCCCATACCCACTTTCTCCTTCCTCAAACCCCCCATCAACCCTCAGTTTATTCCAAGTTTTTAAGAGTACCTTATGGTTTGGCTCCCTCCCTCTCTAACTTTTTTTCCTTCCCCTCCCCATGGTCTTCTGTTAAGTTTCTCAGTATCCACATAAGAGTGAAAACATATGGTATTTGTCTTTCTCTGTATGACTTATTTCAGTTAGCAAACTGGTACAGCCGCTCTGGAAAACAGTGCCGAGGTTCCTCAAAAAAATTAAAAATAGATCTACCCTATAGCAATAGCAATAGCACTGCTAGGCATTTACCCAAGGGATACAGGAGTGCTGATGCATAGGGGCACTTTTACCCCAATGTTTATAGTAGCACTTTAAACAATAGCCAAACTATAGAAAGAGCCTAAATGTCCACCAACTGCTCTTAATTTTTTGAAGAGCCTCCATACTATTTTCCATAGTGATTACACCAATGTACATTCCCACTAGTGCATGGGGGCTCCTTTCTCCACATCCTGTCCAACACTTGCTATTTCTTGTCTTTTTGATAATAGCCATTATAACAGGTGTGAGGTAATATATCATTATAGTTTTGATTTGCATTTCCCTGATGATTAGTGATGAACATCTTTTCATGTGCTTGTTGGCCATCTGTAGATCTTTGAAAAAAAAGTCTATTCAGGTCCTCTGTCCATTTTTTAATTAGATTGTTTGTTTTCCTTTGCTATTGAGTTGTAGGAGTTTTTAATGTATTTTGGATATTAACCCCTTATCAGATACATAATTTGAAAATATCTTCTCCTGTTGAGTAGGGTGCCTTTTCTTTTTGTTGATTGTTTCCTTTGCTATGCAGGAGATTTATAGTTTGATGCAGTCCCACTTACTTTTTTGCTTTTATTGTCTCTGCTTTTGTTATCTTTGCTTTTGGAGTCAAGATTGATGCAAGGAGCTTATCTTTTGAAATTTTCTTCTAGGACTTTTATGGCTTCAAGTCTTACATTCAAGCCTTTATTACATTTTTGAGTTAATTTTTGTGTATGGTATAAGACAGTGTTCCAGTTTTCCCAGACCACGTATTGAAGAAAATGTCCTTTCCCCATTATATGTCCCTGCCTACTTTGCCCTAGATTAATTGACTATATATGCAAAGGTTTATTTCTGAACTATTTTGTTCCAATGATCTATGTGTCTTTCCTTTATGCCAATACCATAATATTTTGATTACTATACCTCTGTAATGTAGTTTGAAATCAAGGACCATAATGCCTCCTGTTTTTTTCTTTCTCAAGTCTGCTTTGGCTATTCAGGCTCTTTTGTGGTTCCATGCAAATCTGAGGATTGTTTATTCTATTTCTGTGCCATTGGAATTTTGATAATAATTTCACTGAACATGTAAATTTCTTTGGATAATTTGGATATTTTAACAATATTAATTCTACTAGTTCATGATCATGTAATACCTTTCCATTTATTTGTATCGTCTTTAATTTCTTACAGCAATTTCTCATAGTTTTCAGTGTACAGATCTCTTATCTACTTTGTTAAATTTATTCCTATGTATTTTATTCTTTTTAATGCAGTGTAAGTGGAACTGTTTTTTGTTTTTTTTTAATTCCTCTTAAAGTTCATTGTTGGCATATAGAAACAACTAATCTTTGTACATTGATTTTGAAACTTTACTGGATTTATTTATCTGTGCTAACAGGTTTTCAGTAGCAGTTTTAGGGTTTTCTCTACATAAAATCATGTTGCTTGGGATGCCTGGATGGATCAATTGGTAAAGCATCTGACTCTTGGTTTCAGCTCCAGTCATGATCTCAGTTTTGTGACTTTGAGGCCCACGTTGGGCTCTGTGCTGACAGTGAAGAGCCTGCTTGGGATTCTCTCTCCCTCTCACTCTACCCCTCACCCACCAACACTGCCTCTGTCAATAAATAAATAAATAAATAAATAAAGTCATATTGTTTGAATATAGGGACAGTTTCACTTCTTTTCCAATTCAGATGCCTTTTTTTTTTCTTGCCTAATTTCTCTGCCTGGAACTTCAAAAATATATTGAATAAAAGTGGCAAGAGTGGGCATCCTTGTCTTGTTACTGATCTTAGAAGAAAACCTTTCATCATTTCACCAGTGAGGAAAATGGTAGGCGGGACCTGTCATATATGACCTTTATTATGTTGAGGTATTTTCCTTCTGCACCCACTTTATTAAGTTTTTATTATAAATGGATGTTGAATTTTGTCAAATGCATTTTATGCATCTATTGAGATGATCATATGGTTTTTTATTCTTTGTTTTGTTAATGTAGTATATCACAGTGATAGATTTGTAGATTTTAAACCATCATTGCATCCCTGGAACAAATCCCACGTGACCATGGTGTATGATCCTTTTGATGTATTATTTTCATTTTACTAATATTTTGTGGAGGATTTTTGTATATATGTTCATGAGGGATATTGACCTATAAATTTCTTTGTTTTTTATGGTGTTCTCTTCTGGTTTTGGTATCAGGGTAATACTGGTGTCATAAAATGAATTTGTAAGAATTCCCTCCTATTCAATTTTTTGGAAGAATTTGGTAAGGAAATGTATTAAATCATCTTTGAAAGTTTCGTAGTATAAACCAATTAGGGCATCTCGCCTTGGACTTTTATTTCTTGGGAGGTTTGGGATTACTGATTAAATCTCCTTACTAATAATTGGTCTTTCAGATTTTCTATCTCTTCTTGTTTGTTTCTTCATGTATTATTCTATTTCTTCATGTATGTTTCTAGGAATTTACTTCTTCTATATTGTCTAATTCGTTGGCACATAACTGTTCATAGTAATCTCTTATGTTCTTTCATATCTGTGGTACCATTTACAACTTATCCTCCTTCATTTCTGATTTTATTTATGTGATCCCTCTCTTTTTCTTAAAGTCTAGCTAAAGTTTTGTCAGTTTTGTCTTTTCAAAAAACCAGCTCTTACTTTCATCAATATTTTCTATTGTCTTTTTAATCTCCATCCCATTTTTTTTTCAGTCTAGTTATTATCATTTCTTTCCTTCTACTAACTTTGAGCTTTATTTGTTTTACTCTTTGTAGTTCCTTTAGGTGTAGTGTTACATTGTTTAAACTGTTTCTTGTTTCTTGAGGTAGGTCTGTATTACTATGACTTTCCATCATTGAATTGCTTTCATAAAGCATCTCATAAGTTTTGGTATGTTGTATTTCCATTTTCATTTGTCTCCAAGAATTTTTTGATTCATCCAATGATTTCTTCATTGACCCATTGGTTGTTCAGTAGCATGTTATTTAATCTCTACATACTTGTGATTTTTCCAGTTTTCTCTTGTGATTGATTCTACTTTCATACTATTGTGGCCAGACAAGATGTTTGATATGGTTTAAATCTTCTTGAATTTATTGAGACTTGTTTTGAGGTCTAACATATATTCTATACTGGAGAATGTTCCTAGTGTACTTGAATATAATTTGTATTAAGCTGCTTTTTGATAGAATATTCTGTATGTACGAAGTCTATCTGGTCTAATGTGTCATTTAAAGTTGTTGTTTCCTTAATGAATTTTTGTCTGGATCATTCATCCACTGATGTAAGTGGGGTATTAAAGAACTCCACTATTGTATTGTTGTTACTTTTTTCATTTAAGTCTGTTAATATTTGCTTTTCATTCAGCTTTTTTTAAATATAAAATCCTATATTTAGTATGGTATTTCTTCATCAGGAATTCAAAATATCTTTTAAGTTGTGCTTGGGTTTATTAGGATCATTATGATTTTGCAATGGTTACAAAATTGCAAAAGCTTAAAGTAATCCATTCTATCTGTATTATATTTTCTCATGAACTCTGCTATTTTGGAGAAGTTTGAAGAACAAGAGGATTTTCATAAATGAAAATGCCTGTACATTTATATAGTGTTTAGAATAGAAGGTGGCTTATAGAGTATATTTTAGGAATTTTCTAATTTGTTCATAGGCATGATTTAAGTCCTAAACTACAATTTGTCTTAAATAGTGCAAAGGGCCATATTTTCTCTAAACAGACTTTCCCCCCCCCCCCAGACTATCAATATCCTTCATGGATTCTTTCTCCTTAGGTTTTACTTAAGAACTTAATAATCTAATGGTAAAAGGACACATTAAAGAAAACGAATTCAAAGATAGAATGTACTTTATGGCTTATAATAGAGTAAACCTGAATCACCTATTCCAGGTCTCTTTAAAGACTCCAATTGACCTCATTCCACCCCAGATATGTACAATGCTTTTGCCATTTTAGGAACCGAAGGGAGTATCTGTCAATCTTAATACACTATTTTCAGAAATCATGAGAAAGGAAAGATCATAAAATATTAGCAAATACATGCTCATACCACTTCTATTTGTAGTACTTTTATTCCTCCTTCTGGAAGCTCTGTACAAGTAGTTTTGTGTTTTTTTTTTTTTAATGGTTATGTATTTTTCAGAGAGAGACAGAGAGAGAGACAGAGAGCAAAGAGACAGCACAGAGAGAGCACAAGTGGGAGGGGGGAGAGGGAGACGGAGAGGGAGAGAGAGAGAGAGAGAGAGAGAGAGAGAGAGAACAGAATCTGAAGCAAGCTCTAGGCTCTGAGCTGTCAGCACAGAGCCTGCTGTGAGGCAGAAACTCACAAACTGCAAAATCATGACTTGAGCAGAAGTCCACGCTTAAACTACTGAGCCATCGAGGCAACCCTAAGTAATTTTGTCTTTGACATCTCTCCCTATTGTCACAGACATATTAGATTTTCTTTACCTATTTGGGACTCAGAAATGTAATGTGAACGGAGATTTAAATCCTTAAAATGATTCTTTTTTTATGTTTATTTATTGAGAGAAAGAGAGTGAGCGCACATATGCATGAGTGGAAGAGGGGCAGAGAGAGAGGGAGAGAGAGAATCCTAAGCAGGCTCTGTGCTATTGGAGCCTGATGCAGGGCTCAATCTCATCAACCATGAGATCATAACCTGATCTAAAATCAAGAATTGGATTCTTAACTGAATAAGCCAGCCAGGTACCCCTCCTTGAAATGACTCTTAATAAGGTGTTTGAATCCTTTTGTGTTTATTTAAAATCAAAATTACCAACAAAATTTCTGATCCATTGTATCTTCCCTGGTGTCTGCATTTACTATCAAGGTATCTTGATACACTACTTGTTTTTAATTTTTTTAAATGTTTGTTTATTTTTGAGACAGAGGGAGAGAGAGAGACAGACAGAACATAAGTGGAGGAGGGGCAGACAGAGATGGAGACGCAGAATCCAAAGCAGGCTCCAGGCTCTGAGCTGTCAGCACAGAGCCCAACACGGGGTTTGAACTCATGAACCGTGAGATCATGACCTGAGCCAAAGTCAGATGCTTAACTGACTGAGCCACCCAGGCACCCTTACCTTCTCCTACATTTTAGCAAATCACATCTCTTAATTCCAGGAACTCAACCTGAAAATGTCTGTATCTCCATCTCTGGCCTTTTTCTCAATTTCCATGTTTAATCAGTTGGTAAATCCAGTTTCAATTCTGCAAAAATTCTTAAATCAATCCTTTCTCTCCAAGTCATTCTGCAATGTCCACATTCAAAATCCAGTCACCTCTCATCCAAAAGAATATTTCTGCTTCAAATCATCCCTTCTCTCTCCCTCAAGAGTCAATCTTCAGTCCTATTCCTAGAAACCATATGATTATTAGAGTTTTTACTTCAAAGCATTTATACAATCACCATATTCTCATTAAAAAGGCACAGTGATTGTACATTTATGTATATATGTGTGTATGTGTGTGTGTGTGTGTGTGTGTGTGTGTGTGTGTGTGTATATATATATACACACATATATAGAGTGTGTGTGTGTGTATATATATATATATGCATGTGTGCATGTGTGTATAATGTATGTTTATTACTAGGAATTGGCTTATGCAATGGTGGAAGTTGCAAAGCAAAATGTGCAGTGTGGGCCAGTAAGCTGAAGATCCAGGAGAGCAAATGGTGCAGTCTCAGTCTGAAGGGAGTCTTGCTCAGGGAAGCCAGACTTCTGTTCTATTAAGGCCTTAACTGATTAGATGAGGCTCCCACATTAGAAAGGACAATCAGCTTTGCCCAAATTCCACCAAATATTAATCTCTTCCCAAAACACTATCCATGTTGACACATAAAATGAATCATCACACTCTTTAAAACCTTAATCCAGCCAATCAGGTTTATCATATCCTCCATTTTGACTGTTAAACACCCTGTGTTCTAGATACACTGAACACCCTTTCTTTTTCTCTATTAATTTGAACACATATTTGTTAAGTACCTACTTGGTGTTAGATACTAAGGAGAATATGAAAATATGCTGTAATTATTATTCCTTTGTCTCTTTGCCTTTATTCACTTTCTTTTCCTTGGTATTCCTCTCCGTTGTCCACCCAAGATCAACACTGAAAAGTAAAACTGCTCAACTATCAAAAATATTCTCAAGTCCTACTTCTTTAAATCATTCTATTTCATTACTATATTTAGGAACCCCCTCTTTTTTCTGTTTTACATTTGTGCCATGTATTATTAATTTTTGTAATTAAGCTTATAACACTTTTGGTACGTGTGTGTATGCATGCATGTACACACCTATTTTTATCTATCTATCTATCTGTCTATCGCCATGAATGACTGAAGGAAGGAACTTTGCACCTTACAGTAATTAACCTCACTCCTGGTATATGGGAAGTGTTAAAAATGGAAAAATAGAAACACCGCCAGAGAAAACAGACTTAGTAACTTGCTTCTGGTTTATTCAGAAAAAAATATTTAAATTCAGAGCTAACAAAAATTCATGCACAACACAGTAGTGATAGTATATTCTCTGTACAATTTTGTTCCATTAAGTCTAGGACCCTTAAATAGGAACTCCATCTCCTTCAATATAGATAAGACTCTGTTCTATTTGTTTCTTCAAGGGAGTTTTTTAAATAATCACACGTGTTTAAGGGGAAACAACAATCTGTTTTGTCAAATTTTCTTATGACATGGTACAAAGATCTCAGCTTTTAGTTTCCAAGCACCCATATTTTTATATTTTCTGGATAGTATGTTCCTTTTCCCATTTTAGCAGGGTATGATCAATAAAACTGAGCAATCAAGCTAAAAGAAGGAAACTTTTTCAGGTAATTTTTCTTATTTATCTGGCCAAGTATCCATATAGTACAATTTTATAAAGTCACAGAAATTATCTAATATCAGTAATTTTCAAAACTGGATGCATTATAAATCTTTGAGAGGTTTCATAGAATAAACTGCTAAGCTCCATACTTATATATTTTTCATACCTACCCCATATTTTTATTTAATCGAATCTAGGATTTCATAATTTAACACATGTGCCTAATGATCTGCTATATTCTCTTGGCATTTGAGAACCAATGACCTGGTCATATTTCTTAGATTTCAAATAAGGAGGTCACTGAGTGAATTGCTATTGTAGTGCATTTGAACCCAGATCTCCTGAGTGCTGGTTTGGAAGCCAGCTAGTTAACATTGTCTCTTCTAATAATAGATAACATATTGTATTAACCTGACTAATAAAGAGGAAAATTTACTGAACTTCAACTTGGCAAAAGCCATAGGTCCCAAGATCCAAATATTCCACGGGAAACACCTGTGCTTCCATTTTCCTGGGCAAACCATTAGTATCATGAAAATGTGATTTCTGTAGAGGGGACAGAGTGATCAATTTAAAATAAAGCCAGAAGAATTAGTCTCGTATACACGGTGTTACATTCAGCTTCATTAGGAGATAAGCCAGGACACATAGCATCTCATCTTTGTGCAAATACTCAAAAAACAGCAGGAGGAAAGAAATGGTAAGACAATCTGGAAGAGCTGATAGAGCCAATAAAAAATTCAACTGACATGAAGGCCACATATAAGGGGTAATTTGCTAATGGACTAACACATTGAGCATCTTGGAAATAAGGAAGAAAATTCCCTTGCATTCAAAAGGTGCAAAGAATTAGTGGAGTTAATAGGTTTTATGGAAGCATTTGCTAGTAGTTTGCTCTGACTAAATTCAAAGACTAACCCTGTAATTGCAGAATAATGAAGCACAATCCAAGTCAGGGATGATAATGTCCATGAATGGCAATAACTTTATCAGCTAAGAAAGGATTTTCGAGAGCTGCTTGATCCAAACAAGATGATTCAGCTAAAGGTACACATATTTTCCAATTATGATAGTCTGCTGATTTCAGTGGCAAAAGTAAGATAGGAAAAAGGGAGGGAAAAGTGCAGATAAACAATATGATTCCAAGTGCTCTTATAAATCTGAGACTATATAAATGGTGGCCAACGATCTAATGTGTTTCTATTCATTTAGTAAATCATAAGATTGCTATTCTCCTTTGAATATTATTTCTCAGGATCGAATTGCTTGAGAAAGATGTTACAGAACAGTGCGCTGAGATTTTGAAATTGTTCTCAGTATTTTTAAAAGTTACTTTAGTTTTATTGGGAAACAGTGAAATACAGGTTATATCCTTTATATAAGTTGTTTGGCCTTCTCTCAGGTTCGGGATTATGGAACTTTAAATTGGAAAGAGACCTGAGTCACTTAAAGAAATGGTTCCCAAATGCTGGTATGCAGGGTTGTGCTAAATTGGAAGTATCCGAATCAGCTGAGGAAACTGCGAAATACAGAACAAGCCTGGATCCCAATAATAAAAATGTTGACTCAGTAAGACTGAGATGGGGTACAAGAATCATAAATCTCATTAGGTTACCCAGACATATAGCCATTTTGGAAACTTTGTGTTGGATCACATAAAACCTTTACAGTATCTTGAAAAAATAATTTTAGCCCCCGCATCATTTAAAAAAAATCTCTTGGAGGAATTAACATACAAATCACACTTTTTTAAAAAATCCCAAAATTGAACCACTAGTGTATCTTAATAATCCAACAAATTGGCCTTTGTTGACCACAGGAATAAAACCATCTGCACATGGCTTCTCCAACCAGGTGTGTGTCATTAAATTCCAGTTACACAAACACACAAAAGCAACCTAGCCATTGGCTTCTCACCTCATCCTCATTTCTACTATTTCTAATTTACTGATGACAGTAAAAGATCTATGGCTGTTTGTCATGGAAGCTGACTTAGTGCACTCAAATGTCAGGATACATTCAGGCTTTGACTTATTCACAGAACCCAGTTATATAAACTGTAATGATGCACCAAAGCATATGTCTCCTTCTATAAAAATCAATTTTTTTTTTGGTCTGGAATACAGAGCCCAGATATTTAGAGTGAAAAAGATGTCATTAATCCCTTTCTGTTCCACAGATAAACTGAAACCATAGGGAAAAGTCCAAAATAATCTAAAATAATCACATTTAATTTTAAATAAAGAGCAAAACTGCAGCATTTTAAATGATTTTTTAATGTTTATTTTTATTATTTTTGAAAGAGAGAGCGAGCATGAGTAGGGGAGGGGCAAAGAGAGAAGGAAACACAGAATCCAAAGTAGGCTTCAGTCTCTGAGTTGTCAGCACAGAGCTCGACACAGGGCTTGATTGGGGGTTCAAACTCATGAACTGCAAGATCATGACCTGAGCCAAAGTTGGACACTTAACCAACTGAGCCACCCAGGTAGCCCCAAACTGCAGCTTTTTAAAAGTTGTGTCTATGTATATGTCAGTGTGGATCCAGAGCATATGGAATAGAAAAGAGGATTGCTGAGATCTGAGATAGATATTTTAATGGGTCTTTTTAGTTAGGCTAAATGAGACAAATCTAGGTGAGAACATTGTAACAATGTGACATTCAATCTCTCAGTCTCTAAAATAATGCTCATGGGATGCTCATGATCTTGTGGTTCATGGGTTCAAGCTTAACATTGGGCTCTGTTCTGACAGCTCACAGCTGGAGCCTGCTTAGGTTTCTGTGTCTCCCTCTCTCTCTGCCCCTTCCCTGCTCATATTCTGTCTCTCTTTCTCTCAAATATAAATAAACAGTTAAAAAATTAAAATAATGCGCATTTGACTATGCTGAAAGGGAAGACAAAATCATAAACAGGTAAAACACATGTTCATTTGGGATTTGATAACTTGTTCACCTATAGTTCAGAAATCACCAAGGAGACATCTTTTCCTTAGGAATAACACCGAATATATTTGGGTTGAATTCATGTAGTACAAAACTCAGGTAAGGTTCCTGCCTAAACAATTCTGGGCAAATTGACCTTCAGCCTTGACTGGGAACTCTCTGTATCTGATTTTGAAAGAGATGGTGACTATGGTTTAACAAGACAGGTATGGTTCATATCTAGAGTAAATTTGCCCTTGCTTCTAATTCTCCACACAGGACTCCAGACAAGATACAGAGCTATGTCTGCACAAAACTATGAAAATTTTTGGCACTTTTCCTTCATTTTATCCTTATTCCTTGTAAATACTGTCCTGTACTTTTTTTTTTAAGAACTATAATTACAGGTATAGTTTCCATCCAAGTCTAATTGATTGAAAAAAGCTCAGATACAGTCCCTCTCACAGGTCGATGTGCATTTTAAAAGAAATAAAAAGTTTCCCTAAATGGATTACATTTTAACTATGGAATTTCAGACCCTTTCTGTTCATTCACTTAACAAGCATAAGTGAGGGGTGCCTGGGTGGCTCAATAGGTTGACCGTCCGACTTCAGCTCAAGTCATAATCTCACAGCTCATGAGTTCGAGACCCATGTTGGGCTCTGTGCTGACAGCTCGGAATCTGGAGCCTGCTTTGGATTCTGTGTCTCCCTCTCTCTCTGCCCCTAACCCACTCGCATTCTGTCTCTGTCTCTCTCAAAAATAAATAAACATTTAAAAAATTAAAAATAAAACAAGCATACAGTGAGTGCCTATGTGCCAGGACTCCATCCAGAACCTAAGTCCATGAAAATGAATGATGCCCAGTGTGTCTACCACTAAGGAATGCAGAGTCATGTATGGGAAACAAATAAGTAATGACCAACTGCGTATAATATAGTTAATCTAGGTTCTGGGAGCAGAGAGCAGGGGCTCTTAATTACATCTGGAAAGGGTGTGTATATGTCTGTATGTATGTGTATGCATGTGAGCTGACACATTTGGGGCTGGGTTAGGGAAGATCTTTTATTGGAAGAAAGGCATGACTTTGACTTGAGACTTGAGAAGTAGATTGGTGGAGGGGTCCTGGAAAGAAACATTTCCTGTTGGAACAAAGATATGGATAGAGATAGAAGGAAGAGAAGGAGGAATGTCTTTGAAGAATAATGTGTGGCTCTAAGGTCCAAATGAATGGGAGAAGACATATGAAGGAATAAGGAGAAAATGAACAACAATCATGAACAATCAATGGTTTTCAGCTCCTGAAAGCAGACATCAAATACATGCCATTCTACAATGGAAGAAAACATTTTTTGCATTTCTGCTTTCCTTTGGACTACCCAGGACTGGAGGCAATTTATTCTCATTTCTTAATCAACTAGATAGCAAAACAAACAATTGAACAGGTATGGAGGTATGGTATAGGATAATATATAAATAAGGGGTGATAAACACTAAATTCTTCATTCACCCACACCGACCTTTAAGTTTGACTGTATGCACTTCCCAAGGAGCAAGAGATGAGAACATACATCACTAGGATTAATGGTCAAGGCTCATGTCTGAATGAATTGGAAGGGTATATGCTTGATATTCTTCCGATTAGGGTAGGCTCTCAGGAATATTGTGGTATAACAGAGTTCTGATTCTAATTCTAATTAACCAAGTAATCTATAGAAATATTTAAATATATTAAAGCAATTAATGAATTTAGTCATTTATTCATGATCACTAATGACTTCAAACAGTGCTAGAAACACATAATTCATACTGGAGAGCAGTGTATTTGCCAGTCACCTATCCATAAATTGTTTTTCACTGGTTTTAGATCCAAAAATGACCTTAATATTATCAGTACTCTGTTTCTTAATTTTTATTTTTTATCAAAGTTATACTTTTTAAACATTTGAAATATCAAATAGTACTGTGTACAACAAAATACAACAGTCCTCTGCTTCAACTTCCTCCAGATACCTGTCCTGATCTTCAGAGGTCACCACATTCAGTTTTTACCTATACTCTCCAATGCTTTGTCTTCCTATTTCCCAGTGAATGCTTATAATTAGTATTTTCAATAAATATGTTTAGGTCTTATTTACTGACCTTTATGATTGTTGAAAATTAAACTTTCTGATACATCCACACAATATCCAATCTCCCATCCTTAAGCTATGTATGTCCAAATTTTTATGTAAAGTTTTTATTCACATAATTCTATAAACACTTTTCATTGATCAGCCTAATAGTATTCTCTGATAATAGTTTTTTCTCTTATAGAATCTTTACAAACAAATCTGCCATAAACACATTAATATTTCTTCTCAGTAGTCAAAAATATCCTAAACTGTCTTCTCATTCCCATTATGTTTCTAGGACCTCTCCCTCTGTTTTTCTTCCTGCTCTGCTTAGTCCTAGGCAACTTAGGGTGTGCTATTTATTATTATCCAAAGGCCTAAAAACCTGTTTATCTTTTTATTGATTGATGGTTGACATTGTATTGAATTCTTGGTTGAAATAAATGTTCCTTGGGTTTTGAGGTCTTTATTCCATTTTACTCCAGAATTCTGGGTGGTTGTCAAGAAAAACTAAGTTCTTTATATTCTCATTCCTTTTGTGTATGATGTTTCTCTTACCCCTCTTGATGCTGTTGACTGTTTCTCTCCATTCTTGATATTCTGCGGTTTCATAAGAATTTGGCTTGCTGTGGACTTTTATCATTCAATGTGCTGTCCACTTATTACTATGCTATCCAAAAGATAGACAAAATTCAGTTTGGCAAATTTATTTTTTTAATTTAATTAATTAATTTATTTTAAGTAGGCTCCATGCCCAGTGCAGAGCCCAATGCAAGACTTGAACTCATGGCCCCAAGATCAAGATCTAAGCTGAGATCAAGAGTCAGACACTTAATTCAGTAGAGTTCATAGGTTCCAGATGTTCTGTCACTTGAAAATAATACTTTGCACCTCAATAGCATCTTTTGGTCAAGGATCTTAGAGTATTTACAAACATGAATTACCCCTACAAAACTCTGTGAATCTGCCCATGTTGCAGACTGGCAATCTTTGGAGAGATTCAGCAGAACTCTGCCCTACTGCACTGCAAGTCACTTCTTGTGTTCAGTTTTACTGATTGTGGGCATGAAAGAAATAGAGAAGATCCAAAAAAAAAAAAAATGAGCACAGGGAAAGACAAAAGAGAGACAGTGTGTGGCAAACCAAGAAACAGAAAGATAACTGTAGAGAACAAACTTATGGTTACTAGAGAAGAGATGGGTGGGGGTATAGGTTAAATGGGTGATAGGGATTAAGGAGTGCACTTGCTGTGATGAGCACTGGGTGTTTCATGAAATTGTTGAATCAGTATATTGTACATGTAATATTACATTGTATTAATAAACTGGAATTTAAATAGAAACCATAAAAAGTAAAAAAATAAAATAAACAACAAATAAAAGGAGATCCAAAAAAAGGGGGGGTCAGACACTTGACTAAGCCACACAAGCCCCCCCTGGCAAATTTATTTTTATTATATGTTTTCATATATTAGTTGAAATTTCTGATTTTTGTACTGTTTGTGATATTCAACTTCACTTTTGAATGCTCTTCCCATTAGGGGCGCCTGGGTGGCTCAGTTGGGTAAGAGTCCAACTTTGGCTCAGGTCATGATCTCATGGTTCCTGGGTGTGAGCCCCACAGCAGACTTTGTGCTGACAGCTCAGAGGCTGGAACCTGCTTCGGATTCTGTCTCCATTTCTGCCCCTTCCTGGCTTGCACTCTCTCTCTTTCTCTCTCAAAAATAAACAAACATTAAAATAAATAAATAAATAAATAAATAAATAAATAAATAAATAAATGTATGTTCTTCCCATTTGTGTATGCTCTCTCAAACAGCTGGTCACTGACTCTCTATTTATAATTAAGAATAGGACACTGGAAATCTGGCCATGAGCTTAATAGAGGGGGACACTGACTAGAGGTCTTGAACTTAAGGTGTTTGGGTAGAGAGGGAGATCTTTTGAAGAAAGATGCCACATTTAAGATTTTATTTTTTAGATAGTTTCTGAAAAATTCAATGTTTTAGGAAAACAAAACAAAACAAAACAAAACAAAACAACTATCTTCCAGGATCCAATTTAGGGAGGATAGAGAAGAATTGCAGGGTGATGGGAGTTGCCTGGAATATCTCATCACTCAGTTTTCAGCTTCCATTTTATTTTTGTGTTTTTATTTTGTTGCCTTGCTTCTCCATGCCCTCCTCCTTTGTCACTTTACCAGAAATCCAAAGGCTCTTGTGAAAAATATTTTTAGAGAACAACATATTCTGACAAGCTGGGTTGGATTAGTTACATGACTTTGATGTTGAGGGTGAGGCAAATGGATAGAGGAGGATGCCCGTGGTTTCACAATTCTGACAGATTTTAAACTAATCTCTCTGGTTTTAGCTTGAGGCCTTACCCACCCACTCCACCCCCTGCCACCATATTCCTTGTTAGTCTGTGCCATCAATCCCCATGTTTCTGAAACTTCTATCTAGTAAACTTTGCTTCTCATTGCCATCCTTTTCTGTAGGCAGTCACTCCAGTCTGTTAAATCGCATAAGGCTCCTTTTATCTGAGAAGTCAGTTAATAATCCTCTACTGCCCATTTCCACCTTCTAGGACTCTGTTGGCATATTGGCCTCACTGTTGGCTAAACTCTCATTTTCTCAATCTTCATCGGTTTATATCTTTTCCTCTTTATTGTCACCATAATGAAATCTGCAGGGAAATGGAAAATGCATCTTTGTCTTCAATTCATTAACTTTAACTCTTTGTTCAAATTTAGTATGTTTTCTATTAGTTTTTAAAAAGGATTAAAGCACTATTGAACTAAGTAGTAATTAAGATGGTCTTTTCAATTTTAAAAAAAATTACTATTTTCTCTCTGAAAGCAGTCTTAGGGTGACTGACAGAAATCCATTTCCTTGCCTTTTATTACAATCTCACTTCACTCAGCTTTGTAGCAGTCCCTCGGTTGTTAGAATGTCTAAAATGACAGGGGAAAGTATCCAAAGGCAAAAATATCTTGTAGGAGAAAAGGCCCTAGGATTTCCGCCTAACATAATGGCTTTTTATTCTCCCTCCCACTGACTATAGGGGAAAAATCATTTTAAGAACTGACAAAACCGTATCAACAGTTTTCATTAAAAACACATTCATGTCAACATTAAGTAAGTTCCCATCAATTATAATAGGACATTTATGTATGTGCAAAGTAAGGAAATGAAAACAGCAATGTAGGGCATATTGCAATCCATTTAGGAGAAGTTCATCATTTCCATAACAAAATCATAAAGCATTTCAGATGCACAATTTATCACAAGATTATTGGAGAAAGACTTCTTTCTCTTTTTCAATCCTTTTATCCAGTGCTTTGGCACAAAAAAATGCTTTCTTTCCCATCAAGAGTTGAGATGGAGCACTTAACTCTTAGCAAAATAACATAGACAAGTAAGGACTTTACCCTTATGAAACGATGCTCCATGAAAATACATAAAATAATATGGATTAGAAACCTACTGACAAACACTCCACCTTCCAATATACATTCCAAAAACACGTCCTATAAGTATTGAGATAAATTATGATCTATGGTTTGTACCATCCCAGAAATCAAAATATGAAAATGAGATCTGACTTCCCAAGACTACTGTTTCACCCTAGCTCAATCAGGTCCCTTCTAGCTCTTGATCAGCACTCTGATCTTGAGCTCTTTTACACAGAACCAGATAGACATCTTTCCTTTGATTCTATACCACATTCTTTAGTTGAGTGCCCTTTTTCTGGTCTATGGGATATTCCTATCTTGGCCTCATTTCTGAAAATGAATTCCAGAAGAAGATGAACTATTCACTGAGATGGACAAGCCAATGAACATTGTTACTAAGTCTATATTTCATTTCTTTCTTCTAAACTCTGCCCACAGGAAATGGATAAGAGTTTGAAAACATAACAATGACAATAAAGCAGCATAGATACATATGGGAAAAACACTTTGTGATTTATATTTTCTATACACATTATTTTGTTGTTTTGATCCTCATATCAAACACATAGGGTAGGTAGAGAAAGACTGAATTTACTTCCATTTAACATAGTTTATGTAAAGAAGGCTGGTAAGGTAACCTCATACACAGGTGGAATTAAATTGTTGGGATTCATATACCAGATCTAAACTACTTTTCCAATTCAGTGTAGAGCTCAGCTCAGCTTTTTACTTTTGTAGAAACATGGAGTTAAATTACAGCATTTTTGCCTCTGTTTTATTCCTTCCTCTTTCATTCCTGAACCAATTAGAAATAAAAAGCATCCAAATGGGAAAATAGAAGTAAAATTGTCTCTGCTTTCATATAATATAATCTTATATACAGAAAACCATAAAGACTCCATCAAAAAAAAAAAGACCTAATATATAAGTTCAGTAAAGTTTCAGGTAAGAAAATCAACATACAAAAATTAGTTGCATTTTTATAAGCAACTATAAAGCTATCTGGAAGATATTAATAAAATCATTTCATTTATAATAATATGAAAAATAATAAAATACTCAGGTTTAATATAAATTTAACCAAGAAGGTGAAAGACCTGTGCACTGAAAACTATAAAGCATCATTGAAAGAAATTGAAGAGGAGACAAATAAATAGAAAGGCATCCTAAGTTCATGAATTTGGAGAATAAATAGTGTTAAATACCCTTAATATCCAAAGTAATCTATGGATTCAATGCAATCCTGTCAAAATTCCAATGCCATCTGTTTTTAACCTTCAGACCTTTTTGTAATTTATTTATTTAAATTCAAATTAGTTAACATACAGTGTAGTATTGGTTTCAAGAGTAGAACCAAGTGATTCATCAATTAAATACAACACCCAGTGCTCATCCCAACAAGTGCCCTCGTTAATGTCCATCACTCATTTAGTCCATTCCCCCACCCACTTCCCCTCCAGGAACCCTCAGTTTGTTCTCTGTACTTAAGAGTCTCTTATGATTTGCCTCCCTCTTTTTTATTTTTTTAATGTTTATTTATTTTTGACAGATAGGGACAGAGAGTGGAGAGGCAGACAAAGAGGAAGACACAGAATATGAAGCAGGCTCCAGGCGATGAGCTATCAGCACAGAGCTCAACGTGGGGCTCAAACTCATAAACCGTGAGATTATGAACTGAGCCCAAGTCGGATGCTTAACTGACTAAACTACCCAGGTGCCCCACCTCCCTCTCTGTTTTTCTCTGATTTTTCCTTCCCTTCCCTTATGTTCATCTCTTTTGTTTCTTAAATTCCACATATGAGTAAAATCATATGATATTTATCTTCCTCTGACTTATTTCACTTATCAAAATACACTCTAGTTTCATCCACATTGTTGCAAAAGGCAAGATTTCATTCATATGTGTGTGTGTGTGTGTATTTATATATATGTGTGTGTGTGTGTGTGTGTGTGTGTGTGTGTGTGTGTGTGTATATATATATATATAAATGTTTATTTTTGAGAGAGAGACACAGAGTGTGAGTGGGGGAGGGGCAGAGAGAGGGAGACACAATCTGAAGCAGGCTCCAGGCTCCAAACCATCAGCACAGAGCCAGATGTGGGGCTCAAACCCACGAACCGTGAGATCATGACCTGAGGCAAAGTCAGTGCTCAGCCCAGGTGACCCAAGATTTTATTCTTTTGAATCACTGAGTAAAATTCCATTGTGTGTGTATGTGTGTGTGTGTGTGTGTGTGTGTGTGTGTACACACATACCACACATTCTTTATCCATTCATCAGTTAATGGACATTTTGGCCCACTCCATAATTTGGCTATTGTTGATAGCACTGATATAAACAATGAGGTGTAGGTGTCCCTCCAAATCAGCATTTTTGTACCCTTTGGGTAAATACCCAGTAGTGTAATTGCTGGGTCATAGGGTAGTTCTATTTTTAACGTTTTGAGGAACCTCCATACTATTTTCCAAGGTGGCTGCACCAACTTGTATTCTCACCAACAGTGCAAAAGTGTTCCCCTTTCTCTTCATCCTCACCAACATTTGTTGTTTCCTGCAGTGTTCATTTTAGTTATTCTGACAGGTGTAAGGTGGTATATCATTGTGGTTTTAATTTGTATTTCAATCAAAATACTAATGATTGATATATCATGACTGATGATGAGTGATGTTGAACATCTTTTCATGTGTCTGTTAGCCATCTGGATGTCTTCTATGGAAAAGTGTCTACTCATGTCTTCTGTTCACTTCTTCACTGGATTATTTGTTTTTTGTGGTGCTGAGTTTCATAAGTTCTATATAGATCTTGGATCTATACCAAATATAGATACCTTTGTGTACCCTGTATCTGGTAGATCATTTGCAAATATCTTCTCCAATTCCATAATTGCCTTTTAGTTTTGCTGATTGTTTCGTTTGCTGTGCAAAAGCTTTTTATCTTGATGAGGTTCCAATAGTTCATGTATGCTTTTGTTTCCCTTGCCTCCATAGACATGTCTAGTAAGAAGTTGCAGTGGCCAAGGTCAAAGAGGTTGCTGCCGGTTTTCTCCTCTAGGATTTTGATGGCTTCCTGTCTTACATTTAGGTCTTTCATCCATTTTGAGTTAATTTTTGTGTATGGTGTAAGAAAGTGGTCCAGGTTCATTTTTCTTCATGTCACTGTCCATTTTTCCCAGCACCATTTGCTGAAGAGACTGTTGTTGTTGTTTTTTCCCATTGGATTCTCTTTCCTGCTTTGTTGGAGATTAGTTGGCCATATATTTGTGGGTCCATTTCCAGGTTTTCTATTCCGTTCCATTGATCTATGTGTCTGTGTTTGTATTAATAACATACTGTCTTGATGATTATAGCTTTGTAACACAGCTTGAAGTCCAGAATTGTGATTCCCCCAGATTTTGTTTTCTTTTTCAACATTACTTGGGCTATTTGGGGTCTCTTCTGGTTCCATACAAATTTTAGAATTGTTTGTTCTAGCTCTGTGAAGAATGCTGGTGTTATTTTGATAGAGACTACATTTTATGTGTACATTGTTTTGGGTAGTATGGATATTTTAACCATATTTATTCTTCCAATCCATGAACATGGAAGTTTTATTTCCCCCTGTTTCTTTGTGTCTTATTCAATATCTTTCATAAGCTTTCTATAGTTTTCAGCATACAGATCTTTTACCTCTTTGGTTAGTTTTATTCCTAAGTATCTTATGGTTTTGGGAGCAATTGTAAATGGGATCAATTCCTTGATTTCTCTTTCTGATGCTTCATTATGGGTGTATAGAAACACACATATCAGATCTAGCAGTTTTCTGGTGGAGGCTTTAGGTTTTCCAGGTAGAGTATCATGTGATCTGTGAAGAGTGAAAAGTTTGACTTCTTCCTTGTCCAATGGTATCTTTTAAAGAAATAAAGAAAATGTGAAAATTCCTATGGAACCACAAAAGATCCCAAATAGCCCAAGCTATTTTCAGCAAGAAGAACAAAGCTGGAGACATCACACTTCCTGATTTCAAAATATATACAAAACTATAGTAATCAAAACAGTATGGTAGTGGAATAAAAACAGACACATGGATCAGTAGAACAGAATAGAGAACCCAGAAGTAAACTGACACATACACAGTCAACTATTTTTTTTTAATTTTTAATGTTTATTTATTTTTTTGAGAGAGAGAGACTGTGAGCAGGGAAGGGGCAAAGAGAGAGGGAGACACAGAATCCAAAGCAGGCTCCAGGTTCTGAGCTGTCAGCCCAGAACCCGACACAGGGCTCAAACTCACAGACCATGAGATCATTACCACATTACCACAGTCAACTCATTTTTAACAAAAGTGCTGAGAACATGAAATGGTTAAGGGATGGTCTCTTCAATAAATGATCAATAAATGAAGTTGGGAAAACTAGATATCCACATGCCAAAAAACAAACAAACAAACAAACAAACAAACAAACAAACAAACCCTGGACCCACATCTAACACTATACTCAAGAATCACCTCAAAACAGATTAAAGATTTAAACATTAGACCAGAAAATGCAAAACTCCTAGGAGAAACAATATAGGAAAAGCTAGACATTGGTATTGGCAATGATTTTTTGGAGATGACACTAAAAGCATAGACAACAAGAGCAAGGTTTACACGTAGAACTACACCAAACTAAAACGTTTCTGCATAGCAAAGGAAAAGGGCAACATAATATAAAAGCAAACTTTGGAATGGGAGAAAATACTTGTAAACCCTGTTACTTCCTAATGGGTTCATGTCCAAGATATATAACAACTCATACAACTCAATAGCAAAACAACAAACAAAAACCCAACAAAAATCCCAATTAAAAATGGACAAAGTACCAAATAGATATTCTTTTCAGAAAAACACATGCAAAAGGCCAAAAGGTATATGAAAAGATGCTCAACATTAGCAATCATAAAGGAAATGCAAATCAAAGCCACAATAAGATACCGTTCCACACCTGTTCAAATGGCGATTATTAAAGAAATCAAAAGATAACAGATGTTGGTGAAGATGTAGAAAAAAGGGAACTCTTGTGTACTGTTGATGGAATGTAAATTAGTAAGGCTATTATACAAAACAGTATGGTATTACCTGAAAAAATAAATATAAAACTACCATATGATCCAATAATCTCACATATGGGTATATATCCAAAGGAAATAAAATTACTAGCTCAAAGACACATTTGCATTCCCAGGTTCATTAAAAACCAAGATATGTAAGCTATTTAAGTGTCCAACAATAGATGAATATAAAGAAAATGTGAAATATATATGTATATATATATATATATACACACACACACACACACACACACATATCATACACACACATACACAGTAATATAGTACTCAGCATTAAAAAGAAGGAAATCCTTCAATTTGTGACAACATAAATAAAAGACTGAAAGACACTATGCTAAGTGAAATAAGCCAGATACAAAAGGACTAATATTGTGTGATATCACTTATATGTATAATTTAGAAGGAAAAAAGACAAATTCATAGTAAAAAAGAATAGAATTATGGTTATCAGAGGCTGGGGGGTGGGTCATGTAGGAAAAGGTACGATTAAAGTAAAAACGGAAAAAATTAGAATGTGGCTGACAGGTGCTGGGAGGAGGGCGTCATAGGAAGTTATTATTGAATGGGTGCAGAGTTTCAGTTTTACAAGATAAAGAGTTCTGTGAGTGGAGGGTGGAGATGACTGCTTTATAATATAAATGTACTTAATATCCCTGATGTACACTTAAAAATGTTTATGATAGTAAATTTTATATGTATTTTGCCACATAAAAATTTAGGATGAAGAAAAATCAAGGCAGATATACTTAACATTGGGTCCATGGATCTGCAAGAAGGTCTCTGGACATGATGGGAAGACAATGACACACTTAAAATTATTTGCAAATTGTATATTGCAGAGAGATTCCAATAGCTTTCAGCATAGACTTAAGTAATGCCAGATGGAAAAATTAAGGAGAAGTCTAACAAAAGTTTTATTAGATGTTTGTAACTTAAAAGTAATCAAAATCCAAAGGTTTTGTTAAATTCATGTTAAAAAGATATTTATAATGCCAGTAAATTACATTATTTGTTATCCAATCACTACAACTAATCTCCTAGAGTTAGCAAATATTCTGCTTAAATGTGTGGACTTGCTGCTCTTAAATTTCAACGTACCCCAGATTTGTAGATCCATCTCCCCATCTGACAGTCAAAAATTGGTGTCTAGAGATGGTAAATGGCTTGGTCAAGGTGACACAAATGCCTATTTTTCATCCTAACTAAAATCGAGGACTGCCATACACCTTATTCTCATTAAGGTCAGTGGACAGTTAGAGCTTTGTGAAATAATAACTAAGATTTATTATGAGCTCGCTATGTACTACCATTTTAAGTACTACATACAGAATGTCATTTCTCTCTTCACAACATTCTTATGAGATAGGTGCTTATGAGTTTTCGTAGCTTTTCAGTAGATGTTTTCATTTTAGAGGTCAAACAAAATGAGGCTTATAAACATTAACTTGCTTATTATGTTCAGATAGGAAGTGACAGAGATTCAGACTCAGGTACGTCTGACTCTAAAAGCCCAACTGTATTATTCATTTTCTAATTATGAATGAGGACTGAGCTATAACCATTGACACACAAGGTATATTTTATCTGATTCAAGAACACAGAGCTACGTGGCACAGAGAGGTGAAAGCAGCCACAGGCTTAGAGCCCTGTGTCTAAAACTGCTACATAAACTCTCTTGATTTTGCAGAGAAATAGAAAGATTAAGGAGGCAATTATTACCATTGATATTTAAACCAACAATAAGCAGATGGTGTGAATGAATCCAGCCACCTAAACCAACAATAAGCAGATGGTATGAATGAATCAAGCCACCTAAAGCAGACCTCCAGAAAAGGGAGAGCTAATATCTTGGCGTTGCCATTTACTAGGTAGAAAACTTGGGTAGTATCCTCTGAAACCCATCACCTCTCACATACTCTCTTCCTTCACTACTGAAATTAGAAATATTTCCTATGCCCCTTTCTACTAAATCATTTCTAACATAATTCAAACATGATAGAGCAGCTCCTATTGCAAATAACAACATAAACAATGAAGTGTGCTTGTTCTAATGCTTCCTTTCAACTGCAGCTCTCTCTGTCCTTCTTCACAGCAGAAACATCTTCAAAGTATTGTTTAGAATTTTTATATCCATTTCTTATGCACTAATCTCTCTTTTAAAAATAGTATCTACAACTGTAGCTTATTCCTTTGTTTTGTTATACACTGTTCAATTATATAAATAGATGTTAACTTATCTCTTCATTTAACTGTTACGGGACATTTGGGTTGTTTCCATTTGCTATAATAAACAAAGGTGCTACATTATTTAACATATATCCTAGGAAAACAAGTGAAAGAATTTCCCCAGAGCATATACTTATGAGTGGACTGGAAAAATGTTTAAATTTACTAGTAATGCAAAAGTTTCCAAAGGGTTTGAGCCAATTATTACTTCTACCAGCATATGATGAGAGTTATTTTTTGCTCTATAATCCTACAAAGAGATATTACCTGACTTAAAAGTTGCACCTATACTTTCAAATAATTTGCTCAGTTTTCAACTGAGTCTCTTGAATACTTTATCATGACTTAAATGATTTACCTATATATTGTGCATAGCAATATAGTGAGGATTAAATATATTACAATGCCTTGTCATGAATTCATTTTCATTTTGATTTTTTATGACCAATCTTGTATTTTCCATTTCATTTCATGTTTAAGTCTTTAATACACTTTAAATTTAGTGTATGGAGATGAGATAGCATATAATTATTATTAACTTTCTATATATGGGTGGGTCATTTCCTGGCATTTATAAGATTGGTTGATTTTTAGCTATATCTTTGTCTTTAATACATGTTCTGATTAAATAAGCATACACAAGAGGGCAAAAAAATACAAATGTGTAGTTCAATGAATTATTATAAAATTACATATATAACCAATATTCAAATCAAGAAATAGAACTTTGTCCACATTCTATACGACCTTTTTGTATCTCTCCCTAATTCTAAATTCTCCATTATCCTCAAGTTAAATAATTTCTTTATATTTACAACTATAGTTTTTCTTATTTAATTTTTTAAAATGGAAGCATCTGTTATTCATTTTTTAAAATGTTTATTCATTTTGAGAGAGTGTGTGCACACATGAGTGGGGAAGGGGCAGAGAGAGACAGAAAAGGGATCCTAAGCAGCCTCCATGCTCAACACAAGTCTGACCCAGGGCTCCATCCCATGAGCCACGAGATCATGACCTGAGCTGAAATCAAGAGTTGGATGTTTAACCGGCTGAGCCACCCAGGCACCCCATCTGTTATTCATTCTGTGTCTGGTTTCTGTCATTCAATATTATATCTGTCCCTCTGGGCAGCTAAGAATGGCATTTGTTTGAATTCACCAACAAAATGGCAATTTCATTAGTAGAGAATTATTTCCCCAAATTTTCTCTCTAGTCTCCGTGTTGTTGCTCTATTGTTATCTAAAATATAATTTTGGAAGGACATAGCTTAGATAAGTTTAGTTTTTATACATTTTGAGTAAACCCTTTTCCCCAATAGATGCTTTTAGATTTGTAGAAAACTATGTAAAAGACTAGTGACCTGGAAGATATGTGAGTAGAAATTACCTAGACTGAAGCACAGAGAATAAAACAAAATTGTATGCATTTGGAAATGGCAAAAACTTGATTAAATGTATATTTAGTACATTTAGTAATTTTTTTTAGTTAGCTCACAGAAGAATAGGGAAAGAGACATATTGAATATTTAATACTGTAAAACACTTCTAAAATTGATCAATGATATCAAGCCACAGAAGTAAGAATCATTACAATCCCCAAGCAGCATACACAACACACACATAGTGTTACAGGTTGGGTTTCCTTAGAGGTTGAATCTGAAATGGATATTTGCATACAGGAAGTTTATTAGGGAGTGCTCTTAGGATCAACACTGTGAGGGAGTGGAGTAAGGAGAGCTGGACAGAAGGAGAGGTTGGACTGCAATGGCTTCAGCTAATTTCACTGGGCTCTCTAGAGTTAGGGGAGCCTGTCAGAGTTGTTCTGAATTGGAGGATAGGGGCAAGGCCTACAAATGTCTACATCATTGAATGTGAGTAGCCAACAGGAAGGAAATGTTACTTCAATTAAGTTGAAATTCTTCTGGGGCGCCTGGGTGGCTCAGTCGGTTGAGCCTCCGACTTCAGCTCAGGTCACGATCTCGCGGTCTGTGAGTTCGAGCCCTGTGTCAGGCTCTGGGCTGATGGCTCAGAGCCTGGAGCCTGCTTCCGATTCTGTGTCTCCCTCTCTCTCTGCCCCTCCCCCGTTCAGGCTCTGCCGTTCATGCTCTGTCTCTCTCTGTCCCACAAATGAATAAACGTTAAAAAAAAAAAAAAAGAAATTCTTCTATACAGGGACACCTGGATGCCTCAGTCAGTTAAGCATCTGACTTCAACTCAGGTCATGATCTTATGGTTTGTGAGTTTGAGCCCCGTGTCAGGGTCTGTGCTGACAGCTCAGAGTCTGGAGCCTGCTTTGGATTCTGTGTCTCCCTCTCTCTCTGCTCCTCCCACACACCCCTACCACTCGTGATCTTTCTCTCTGTTTCTCAAAAATAAACATTAAAAAATTTTTAAAAATTTAAAAAAGAACTCTTCTACAGAGAGTCTTAAAGATAGACTCATGAGTATAATTGGCTACCAACACGCTAGGAGTTGGGAGAATGAGTGTTTCAGTGTTGGAGGGAAAATGTGGGTGTCACACAATACCATCTACTGCATACACAATGCACCTAGGAACATTAATAGAACTGCTTATATTAAATCAACATTAAAGAGAATATTTTCTTTTTTTTAATGTCTATTTTTATTTATTTTGAGAGAGAGAGTGAGAGAGCAGGCAAGCAGGGGAGGGGCAGAGAGAGGGAGAGAGAATTCCAAGCAGGTTCCACACTGTCAGCACAAAGCCTGATGTGGGGCTTGATCCCAGGGTTTGTGAGATGATGGATTGAGCCAAGATCAAGAGTCAGATGCTCAACTGACTGAACCACCCAGATGCCCCATCAAAGAGAGTATTTTCAATGCTGAGTAAAAATGTCATTATCTTTAAGAGAAACACTTAGACTTACAACTGACTTCTCAACATAAATGATAGAAATGAAAAGAAAATGGAATGACAGACTTAAAATGCAGAATAATTGCAACTTAAATGATAAAAATGAAAAGAAAATGGAATGACAGACTTAAAATGCAGAATAATTGCAACTTAAATGATAAAAATGAAAAGAAAATGGAATGACAGACTTAAAATGCAGAATAATTGCAACTTAAAAATCTCTAATACAGAAAGAAAAATCCTCAAAAGTAAATGTGGGTTAAAACCATCTGTACACACACACAAAAGAGAATTTGTGGCCATCCAAACAACACTGAAATATGTATTATAAGGATTTCTTCAGAAAGAAAAAAAATAATTATGAATAAAAATTCACGGAAATCTGAGGAGGTGTAAAAAGTAAGAGAAGTAATTCTCTCCACCTACTTCACCCATCCCCCTAGTCCCCTCCCCACTCTGGAAAATACCAGTTTTTTCTCTTTATTTGTGATTCTGTTTCTGAATCAGTACCTTGTACACCTGGAACTAGTATCGCATGTCAAGTGTACCTCAATTTTAAAAAAAATAAGAGAAGGGGCCAATGAGGAGATACATATGAACACTGACTAGATTGTTAGCTACATTGTATTTTTTTACATAGGTGGTTTTTATACGAGTTTGTTTACATTTTAAAAATATTTTGTGCTTTATCCATAAATTGTTCAGGTTTCTGCATGTGTGTTGCAGTTATATAAACACTGTGAAGATACAATGGAGCCAATCTTGAAGATCCTCCCACGAAAACAAAACCATTTAGAGCAAAACTTAGTCTACTGTACTTCATAAATATAAGCAAAACTTTGGTTACTTCTTGAAAATGCCTCTGATAATCATAAATTAATCTTAACTCACCTTCCTAAAATGGTATAAGATAATCACTGTTAACCAATCTCCTGTTGTCTGGGTAGCCCTACTGTAATAACCAATAACTGTGAATGTTAAATGACCTCCTCATTTTCACTTTATGAGTTGTTGCATAACATCCTGCCTCTGAACTTGGCAGCAGGGTTCAGGTTGAAGTCTCATGTACAGTTTGTTTCTTGCTGAATAAAACACTTGTATCAAGTAAAGCTCTGAATTTTCTTTTGAGAACACACACAAACTATACCTTTGCATGTGGAAACTTTTGTTCTATTTTTAAAATACAGACTTTTTCAATAGCTCAATGTTGTGATTTTCTCCCTGTTTACTTATCATTGAACATGCAGTCCTGATAATGCATTATCATAATGCACAGAATTATGCATTTAACCTGAGTCTTTATCATTCGAGTTATAAATAAAAGTATTCCATTCAAATCTTAAGTTGTGATTGAGAACCTGATCTTTTGTAAATTAAGGTGTCCATGAGAGAAAGGACCAATTACCTCTTTTTTTTTAAGTTTATTTATTCATTTTGAGAGAGGGAGAGAGCACAGGCAGGAGAGGGGCAGAGAGAGGGAAAGAGAGAATCCCAAGCAGGTTCCAAGCCTTCAGCACAGAGCCTGATACAGAGCTCAAACTTACTCATGAACCCTGAGATCATGACCTGAGCCACAATCAAGAGTACAATGCCTAACAGACAGTCATCTAGGCACACGGCCCTGTCCCTCTGCCATTCTCTCTTATTTATGATTGTGTTTAACTTTGTATCACCAAGCTTAAGGACTTCCATCTTTCCCTTGTATACATTAGTAAAATTGCATTTTTTGGTAACAGTAGTCCCAAATCTGAAGCGAAGAACAGGAGGATTATGATGAGTGAGGAAAGGGGAGAAACAGTGTTATCAGGCTGAGAAGGGTGCCCCTGTGCTGACAGGGGGAGTCCCAGCTCCTGGTCAGTGAGGAGCCCATTTTTCCTGTTAGAGACACACACAGCAGGGTAATTTGTACAGAACACACCTCAGTCATTGTTTCAGGGATTTATTCTAATTTTGATTAGCCAAAATTCCCCTGATGGCTAGGGGATTATTGAACCCTAATTTTAGTTTCTATTTCCATTGACAAATTCTTCTATTTTTCTCTTATTAAAGTTGGATGATAAAGAGGTAAATGACACATGTATCTTCCTCCCCTGGAAAATTCTCTCATTCATTTTGATCATATTTAATTTGTTTGATTTAATAGGTCTTTGTGAGCCATTTCATACTCAGGAAGCATATAAACACATAATCTTTAAAAAACAACAGGTTGTTTTCATTATTGCATTGATTAGGATAGACTGATTGGCATTTTAATTTATTTAATCCCTTTCACTTAATAACATTGTCACCACACAAAGGTTTCCCACAGAGGTCTGCCTTTACTAATTTTAGCCTTTTTTTAAAAAAAAGCTTTGTTTATTTTTGAGACAGAGAGAGGGAGAGAGAGGGAGAGAGAAGAAAGAGAGAGTATACAAGTTGGGGAGGTGCAGAGGGAGAGAGGAGAGAGAATCCCAAGCAGGCTCTTCACTGCCAGCACAGAGTACAATGGGGGGCCTGAACCCGCAAACGGTGAGATCATGGCCTGAGCTGAAATCCAAGGCTTAACTAATGAGCTACCCAGGTGCCCCACTGTTTTTTGTCTTTAAAACATTTTCCCAATGGTTTTCATGTCACTTAAAGCTGGATGGCTTACTAATATGAGATCTGAAATAGTTGTTGGGATATCTGGCTTTAGATTGGTATCACTACTGATAAACTCCTTGATATCAGGCAATGCTTTTCACCTCTCTCAACTTAATTTCATTTTTTTGTCATTTGGTAAAATGAGAAAATATTAGAGTAAATGATCTTAAAACTTCCTTTCAGCTCTGATACTCAAGCACTTCCATGAAGTGATGAGGTCTGTTCCAGGTTATAAAATAAGCTGGCAATAGAGTGGAAATAAAGTCCCCAGGACATTCTTTAGCCATAATCAGATGGCTTAGAGAAAAGAGAGAGATTTCATAAAAAAAAAGAGAGAGTGGAGGAATAAATGAATCAAAGGTAATATGGAAAGTAATGTCAGAAATGTGAAATGTGGAAAAGAATAGAGATACAATTGTTTCAAAAACAGGCCAGGACAAACTAAAGGAACTCTGACGTGACTGTCCAATTTTCTTCTCATGATCTACATTTTCACAAAGCCTAGATTATTCAGTCTACTCATTCCCCTACCTCTCCAAAAATATGTGTTATGCAAACATCTGTGAAATCCTAAATCCCTGTTTATATTTAGGAACTCTTTTCTGCCTTTTGCCTGTACTTCCTCCCTACCATCCTCCTACATCAGAGACTTACCTCTCCTCAGCCTTTCCACATGTGCCATTGACCATTGTGAAGGGTAGTATTCCTCTAGACTACTGTTCTCTTCTACCAGCTTCCTAAACTGTGGCTCATGTATCTGTAGTGAGAGAAGTAATCTATAACGCAGCTACATAATTATTTTATTTTAAGGTAAATGCTTTTCATTTTCTGACTTCGGCTCACCTGGGCCTTTAGACAGACTGTGGAGTGATGGCATCTTTCCCCAGCACCATCTGGATGTGGCTAAATGAAGTCTCATGACAAAGTGGTGATACAAAAAAAAAGAAGGGATGTACTTGTATTACAGACCTTAGTGGCCTATAGCCCTAAAGTTCAGTATTTAAGATCATATTTTCAAGACTGATAAGATACATGGAAAAAACAAAATACTGGGGGGGGTGGGCGAGGAAGGTATAACCTATGGCTTTTAAATCCTTATACTTTATTTAACTTGATTATACAATTCATTATCATTACTAACAATAAAGTGGTAAGTTACATGAGTAAATACATGCATTTTCCAAGAATACAGAGGGACATAAAATGCTATATTTGGATTCTGAAGGGAAGTATATAGAATAAAAAAGAAGTTAAAGGAAAACTTCGCTGTTGTAACCAGAATATATAGTTTTGCAAAAGCTCCTCTTTCCTGGATGATAAGATCAATCAGTCCATGGCCCTCACTGCTTCTAACCTTGGGTCAAATAATCACTTCCATGTATTGAGAACCCATAAAACATCTGACAATGTTTTATGTGTTTTATACACAGTTTTTAAATGAATGCTCATAACCATTCCTCATTTCATGTTTTTTGATCTCCATTTCAAAGATAAGTAATTTCTCCCAAAGTCTGCACCATTATGTTATGGGGCTGAATTTGACTGATTTTAAAACCAAAGTCCATAATCTTAACTTCATCGAGCACTGCCCTTTCAACTATCTGATTTTTCCTCTTCTCCAGAGATCTGGACTCTTGATTTCCTAAAGCTTAGGGACTTTGAATACATAAAATATGTACAAACATGGGTTCAAATCCCAGCTTTGCTATTAACAAAATAGGGAATAATAACACCTGTCTTAAGGATCACTGCCAATGAGAGGAAATAATGTGCAAAAAGCTTATACTCAGTGTCTAGCACATTGTAGCCACTCAATAATGGTGGTAGTGGTTACTTTTGTTTGATGTCAAGTAACATGGCATCAAAGCATTTTTTTATTATTTTTAACATTTATTTATTTTTGAGAGACAGAGAGAGACAGAGCGCGAGTGGAGGAGGGGCAGAGGAATGAGACACAGAATCCGAAGCAGGTTCCAGGCTCTGAGCTGTCAGCACAGAGCCCAACACGGGGCTCAAACTCACAAACCATGAAATCATGACCTGAGTCAAAGTTGGATGCTTAAACCAACTGAGTCACCCAGGCACCCCGGCATCAATGCTTTTATCCTGGATTGTGCCTTTAATTTGTATACTCTCACCTACTATCTCACCAGGGAAGCCTAAGCCCTATCCAAGACCGCAGAGTTGAATATGTTTTTTACAGTTCCATGGCCCATTAAAAAGTCTGTCTCAAGGCACTGGATGGCTCAGTCAGTTGATCATCCACTTCAACTCTGGTCACGATCTCATGGTTCATGAGTTTGAGCCCCATGTCAGCCTCTGTGCTGATAACTTGGAGCGTGGAGTCTGCTTCAGATTTTGTGTCTCCTTCTCTCTCTACCCCTCCCTTACTCGTGCTATGTCTTTCTCTAAAAAATAAACACTAAAAAATAAAAAAGAAAGAAAGAAAGAAAGAAAGAAAGAAAGAAAGAAAGGAAAATCTGTCTCCTAGAGGTCTCCTGTGAGGTTGTGGTTTGAAACGTCAGAGGCCAGACATTCAGAATGTACAAAATGTAAAATTATCAAAGATATCTCTATTTAGATGAGAGGATGTTGTGGGACATAACAAGTCCAATATTTAAAAATAGTTATGTAGATGCTATATTCTTTGAGTTTGTACCAGGATCTTTATCCCACTCCACTGGGAAAAAAGACAACATACATTTATTTGTTGTATCTCTTTTAGGATAGAGAAATAAATATTTTGAGGCTAAGACTGATACTGTTTGACTAGTTTTCCAATATATTTAAGTTTGTACATTTCATTTCCCCTTTTATTCTAATTGTTAGCTGAAGCGGCACGGGCATCTCTAAAAGATCATCTTTCCTCATCCACTTTAAAAGAAAATCCTGGATAAGTGTCAATTATAACCATTAGAGCAGAATTCTTTCCTTTTAGTCAAACTGGTCATTAAACTCTAAAGACTGCTACTAAGTTAACTTTTTTCTTAAAAATGTAAAAAACATTGGGGCGCCTGGGTGGTGCAGTCGGTTAAGCGTCTGACTTCAGCCAGGTCACGATCTCGCAGTCCGTGGGTTCAAGCCCCGCGTCGGGCTCTGGGCTGATGGCTCAGAGCCTGGAGCCTGTTTCCATTCTGTGTCTCCCTCTCTCTCTGCCCCTCCCCCGTTCATGCTCTGTCTCTCTCTGTCCCAAAAATAAATAAACGTTGAAAAAAAATTTTTTTTAATGTAAAAAACAAAAAAAACCTTTAAAAAGATAAATATGTATAGATACTTTATAGGAGTGAAGAATATAGAAAGGTACATATGAATATACTTATTAAAATATACAGGTCCAATTCAATATAACAATTGATGTTTTTATTCCCTACAAAAACTATTTTTATATTTATAGATACTTGAACATAAATCAAAATAATAATATTACGCATTAAGATCATATGAAATTTAAATTTCTGTATCTATCAAATAGTTTTATTAGAACACAGCCATGCTCATTTATTTATAAATTGCTCATGATGGCTTTCATACTATAACAAGCTGAGTATCACCCACAGATCTTGAAATACTTATCATCTCATCCATTATTGAGAAGGATTGCCAGTCTCTGATATAAAACAAATACGAACTGTACCTATGCATCACTCCCTTTTCTATACTTGAGTTCCTGCAGCCTACTGTGTCTTTCATTCCTCTTACCTACACTAGTTCTCTTGTTCATTAATTGAAGCCCTCTGATATCTTCACCACAAACCTTTTACAATAAAGCTCAATGACATTCCTTTTCTCATGCCAATTCTTCTATTGTAACTTTTACTCCTCTCCTTTGCTTTTCCTCAGTGAGCACCCTCTCCCTAGGAAAAGCAGCTGTTCTTAACAGAAGACATTCATTTTCTCATTTATCTAACTCATGAAAGATCAATAAGATTTTCTATATGTTGAACATTCCAATGATAGTTTTACACCATTATACCTCCCTATATGTTAGTAACGTTTTTTCCCTGTAAAATCCATACCTTTGCCATATATTATACTCTTACTAATTTATTCATTCATTCATCCTTCCATCCATCCATCTATCCATTCATGCTACAAATGTGTATTTGGTACATGCCAGACAAGAAGGAAGATAAATTACATTGTGGCATGGGAACAGCCTTTACACAAATGAGAGGAAATTGTTGAGGAGGAAACTAAGGATCAAAGAGAATATGTTTCATTATCATAGCCTTCCAACCTTTCCAACAATCTTTTAACTTTGATATTTTATCAATATTGTCCTTCTATTGAAGTTCTTAGTGTCACTATGATCTCTTAGTTCCTCAAGCTCCTCTTCTCTGATAATGCCAAAATCTACTTCACTGTTACTTGCCCATATGAGTGGCCACAGTTTGGGTTTTTCATAGTGATTCTGAAATTGTTCCTCTGCAAGTGTTAATTAGTTCCGGTTTTCCTGCTTTTACTAAACCTGCTCTTGACCCATAGTTTGGCCTCCATTCTTCCACATGTACCATTAACCCACACTAACTTTATTTGCGACTTCCATTAAGCAGAGAAATTGCCCAGCTGTCATATCAATAGTGCCTCTCTAGATCCCCCATGATCTAGATTTGATTTTCACTTGTACTCATATTGCCACCCTGATACTTCCGCATTATGCCAATATTTGTTTCCTCTTCCTTGATTATATTTGAAGGATTGCTGCTGACAATCATAAAAGAGTGCTGCATTGTTCCATTAATCATTTGTGTTCTTTAATATCAGCATGGCCTTCAGTGCTATATAATATTCTTTAAAATGGCTACTTAAGTTCCCTTCCAGAATTTCCCAAACCTTCTTCATTTTTTTTCACTGATTTCCATGAAGATAAAGCTTTGGGATTCTACTTTCTTCATCAATATGCAGTCTGTGCCTAAATTTGTTCCCCACACCCTTGTACAGTTCAGGTTTTGGAATACAACCTTCAGTACAGATTCCTGTGTCTTTAGCCAAGTGGGAATTTTAATCATTTCTTCCAAAATCAGCAGAAGAAAGCTTCTACATTGCCTCCAAATCAGCAGATATCAAGGATTCAGCACAGAAACCATAATAGGCACTATTCAGTAATAGGAAAAAGGAAGTGAGAAGGCAAGCTGCATCTTGCATCTGAGATGTTTGGGACAAAAAACAGTCCATTTTCTATATACATAATATTAATGGCATGATACTGAAGGAGCCACACTTTCACCTGCCACTGCATTTGAATAACATTGAAAGAAGTGCATGGAATCAATTAAGTTCACGGAATTAAGAATTATTATCTTTTTGTTATGGATGTATTTCCTAACTCTATACAGATGTACACAAATCTGACTCTGCCACTAACCAGCTATTAGAATTTGGGGTAGCCACATAACCCAATTCTAATTGAATTGGGTTTAGGATTCTATTGTTTATAATAAAGAAAGTAATACAACCTACCTACCCCCTGACAATATTCTCATATTTAAAATGAAACACTGCATACAAAGCATATAGCATATGTCTGGGACATAGTAAATGCCCCCTAAATGATACTTTTTAAAGCCATAGAGAATGAGCATCACGTCAATAGATTCAAAATATACTCCAGTAATACTGGATTCAAAAATGATTGCATTCAGAAGAGATCTTATTCTTTTGGTTGTTTTGAAACAAACAACAACAACAACAAAAACCTTCCAATATTAAATGAAAAGGAAGCTGCTCTTAGAAGATGAATGAAGATAAAAGTAAGTTCACACACACACACACACACACACACACACACACACACACGTTCTATTACAGTTATCTTTATAACCATCACTGGAGCTACATAAATGGTGTTACCTGACGTTGCATTCACTGTTTTAGAGTCAAACTTCAAAATAATATTGGTTGTTTTTAACATGATAGCCCCTTAGTGCACATAAATGAATGTATTTAAAACTAAACATAGTCTCAGAAACCTTCCCCATCCCCTCAATTCCAAGTTTCCATTTAATATCTCCTTATAATTGTTAATTTTCCAAGACAGAACTAATATTTTCTATCACAAGTTAACCTAAGAATCATTTATCTTCTCACTTCCTTCTACCTCCCAAGTCCTATTTTTCCCCACATGACAATGTGATTCTTATTCCTTCCATCTTTTATCTTTATTTTTAATTACCCCTTCACTGACAACATATTATCATTGTCTACTACTAAATATTCCTGCCACAGTCTCTGCACTAAACATTGTATCCTTCTGACTGTTAACAGATTGATATTCCTAAAAGTACTTTTTAGAAAAGGCCATGGAGAGGGTACCATCACATCTATGCGGGTAGAATAAATGAAATTACTTCCACAGCCATGTTTTTCACATCCTCTAATCACAAACAGGCCATAAATTCTTTTAAGGAGAGGTTCATACATTAATTCACTTTTGTAAACCCTGTGCCACCTGACATATAGCCTGGTTCAAAATAAAAGTTCAAAGTGTTTATTTGTTCAATAAACATTGAACGAGACCCTTGTTCCATGTCATTACTTGATCTCTGTTCCTATGTTATCACAGAATGTTTTCTCTCATCCTTATTTATTTTAGCTAAGTGTAACTGGAACATTTAACAAAATGCATGGCTGGAGGGAAATGCAAGAAAGGAAGGGGAAAACAAGCCTTAGATACTGAAGAATTTAAGATACTTCAGCATTCTCTTCTATTCCATATATCAGCAATGAGGATACTCATATGTGCAATTCATTAATATCCATGGGAATTCAGAACTTCATAATTGTACTTATGAAAAATAGTAAATTTAGGAAAGTTATAGGATTAAAATGGATAGGGTTCTGGCAGTACTCACTGGATAAAATCTAAACAAGAAAAAAAAAAACTCAGAAACTGTTGACTTGTGTTATTTTCAATGACCAACATAAAGCTAGATAGTGAGGAAAATTTTCTTTTCTTTCTTTTAGGCATATACATTTTATTATCCCCCAGTGTAAGGACAGTTAGGAGAGTCATCTCAAAGTACAATTGCAATGTTTTGTTTGTTGTACAGGCATATAAATTCAACATTTTTTTAAACTTTTTTTTCTATTTTCTTCACTCCAACTACCTTGGTTCAAGCTACTTTCATCCTAAATTATTATCTCAGATAAGCATCCTAAATCTTTGTACCTACTGAATCCGCCATATACTTTTCCACCAGAGTTCCATGTGGTCCACTTGACTGAAATCTTTCACAGACTTTTCCCCATGGGAAAAATGCAAATAACTTTTCACGAGCATATATCCCCTCAAAAATGATCCCAAAGTACCTGGATAGTTGTTGACTGCTTTCAAAAATCATTTTTATAGAGATGCAGTTATAAAATATATCCAATAGGATATAAATCTCAGAACGTTGTGGAAAAGAAAAAAATCCTTCATAATGGTGCAAGAATGGAGTTAAGACACATTTTTGTTGTTATTATTGTTTGTTTTTCACCTAACCCATCTGTGCTGGAGATCCTTAAGACTACCCTCACATTTGTATATTCACAGGATTCATCATATAGTTATCTCATGGTTAAGACTTATTACTGTGATGTTGAAAGGATATATAGCAGTGTAATAAGGAGAAAATATCTAAGTAGAGTCTGGAGAAATCCATGTGCAGGATTCCTTATGTTCTCTTCCTCCCATAGTGGTCTCATGAAGCATATTTTTCTTCCACAGCAACTAAATACAACAACATGGGTGTGATGTTTTTACCCAGGGAAGCCCAGTAGAGATTCAGTGCCCAAAGTATGTGCTGGAGGTGGTCACATAGGCACCTTCTGTCTAACATGTGCCAAAATCTCAGGCTCCCAGAAGGAAAGCAAATGTTCAGCATAAATCATTGTTTGCAAGAAATATCTAGGAACAGTGAACCATTTTTACCAGTTAGCTGTTGCCAAAGGATCACCTTGCAAGCAGGTTTTATAAGATAGCAGTGTCAGCCTTGCAAAGTTAACCATTTTCCTACACACCCTCAGACTCAGATATCTAGATAGAATGTCTAAAAAAGTGTGAGCCTGAATGCATCAGAAATAGTGATCTAATCCTAGGAGAAGAGACATGGGGCAGGTTGCATTCCATACCCAACAGAGAGCAAAGAGATGGCAGATGGAATAAATAAGATAGATGAATATGTTAGTGTACCTAGTTATTCACCTAGTTATTCACTAGTTATTCACCTAGTGAATATAGGTACACAGAAATCCCATACATCTGGTAAGAATATGTGATAATTCTGATAAGAAACATAAACCATAATACACCTAAAGAAAAGACAGAGATGTCACCATGTGCAGAAGTATTTAAGACCATAGTGAGAACCAGATTTCAGTGCTTGTTCCCAGCCCTCATTCTGAATATCCAGAAAGATCAGTCATATCTCAGTGTATGTCTGGAACCAAAAGCCATCAGCTATTTTGCTCCAGAGAATAAGACTTGTCTTGAATACTACAATGATAGAGTAAACCCACTTGTGCACTCAGACTCCATCTTAAAAGTTGATGGGGGATGGGATGCAGAGCAGGGAAATTACTACTTACTAAACAAACCAGATCGCTCAAAACTGAAATCTGATACAAATGAATAACATCAAATTTGTTAAGAAAACTTAAAAGGAGATATTAATTGACTGGTCTAAGGTGTAATGCTATCTAGTAGGGAAAGTTTAGGGAATTAATAAAAAAGGATTTCATTTTTTTCTAATTTATATTTTGGTTAATTTACGTAAAGTGCAATACTGTTTCAGGAGTAGAATTCAGTGATTCATCATTTGCATACAACACCCAGGGTTCATCACTACAAGTGTTCTCCTTAGTACCCATCACCGATCTAGACCATTTGCCACCCACTTCCTTCCAACAACCTATAGTTTGTTCTCCATTATTAAGAGTCTCTTATGGTTTGTTCCCTCTCTCCTCTTCCCCTCCATTCCCATATGTTCCTCTGTTTTGTTTCTTAAATTCCACATATAAGTGAAATCATATGATATTTGTCTTTCTATGATTGACTCATTTCACTTCACATTGTACATTCTAGCTCCACCCATATTATTGCAAACGGCAAGATTTCATTCTTTTTTATGATTAATATTCCATTGTGTGTGTGTGTGTGTGTGTGTGTGTGTGTGTGTGTACATACCACATCTTTGTTACCCATTCATCAATCAATAGACATCTGGGCTCTTTCCATAATTCGGCTATTATTGATAGTGCTGCTATAAACCCTGGGGTGCATGTGCCCCTTCAAATCAGTATTTTAGTATCTTTTAGGTAAATACCTGGTAGTGAAATTGCTGGGTCATAGGGTAATTGTATTTTTAGTTTCTTGAGGAACCTCCATACTCTTCTCCAGAGTGGCCGGAGTTTGCATTCCCACCAACAGGACAAGAGGGTTCCCCTTTCTCTGCATCCTTGCCAACATCTTTTGTTTCTTGTGTTGTTAATTTTAGCCACTCTGACAGGTGTGAGGTGGTATCTCATCGTGGTTTTGAGTTGTATTTCCCTGATGATGAGTGATGTTGAGCATCTGGATGTCTTCTTTAGAAAAGTGTCTATTCATGTCTTCTATACATTTCTTAACTGGGTTATTTGTTTTTTGTGTGTTGAGTTCTAAGTTCTTTATAGCTTTTGGACACTAACCCTTTATCAGATATGTCATTTGCAAGTATCTTCTCCCATTCTACAGACTGCCTTTTAGTTTCATTGATGTTTCTTTTGCTGTGAAGAAGCTTTTAATCTTGTAAAGGATTTCATAAATTTTATGAAATAAAAAATCTATACCACCTTTGCATACTTTTGTTGTATGATTCTATTTTCAAACTTACAGTACAAATAATTGAATATGATACCTTTGATACTATCTTTTTCTATAAAGACATAAAATTAGGGTGATATGATAGTGACTTGAGTGGGAAATTTCCTTGTAGATTTGTTAATTAGGAAAAGCCTCACTCTCCAAGGACAGCTTTGAGACTTGAAAGTCAAAGAGGACCTCATGATTCAAAATTCTCCACTGTGAGGACCCCGGGTGGCTCAGTTGGTTAAGCATTGGACTCTTGGTTTTGTCTCAGGCCATGATCTCACGGTTCGTGAGTTTGAGCCCCACACCAGGCTTGGGATTCTCTCTCTCCCTCTCTCTGCCCCTCTTTCACTCTCTCTCTGAAGATAAATAAACTTAAAAAAAAAAAGCAAAACAAACTTCTCCAGTGAAAGTGCTCTAAATCTAGAAACAACTAGTGCAAAATCCCCAAGTATCGATTTAGCAAGAGAAAGGCACTCAAAGAAATTAATTTTGCAATAGTCTGAGATGTAATGGTAGAAGTAAAGGGATTAGTTAAACATATGGAATTGGGCTGAATGCAGGAAGAAGAAGGGGGAAAAGAAGCATCCAGAGTGCTTTCCAACTCTTTATTTTCCTTTATGTGTTAATATAAGATGAAGCCCACATAATTAAGCCTATCTTTTGGCTAGTATATAAGAAACATCACAATATATATATATATATGTGTGTATGTGTGTATATATATATATATATATATATGTAATACATAAAATATAAAAAATATATACATATGTATGTGGTAATGGTACTTTTAATAGAAGAGATTAGCAAAGCAACATTTTAATTCTGATCTTTTATTTCTTGTGGTCTTTATTACTATAAAAATGCTTTTAAGCTTTCAGATGAAAACTGGAATAGAACACCTAATGTTCTTTATGTCCTCTTATGTATTCAAGTTTGTCAGGGCTAAGGCAGATACAGCAACTGCTTTAGCCAGAATAAGCACAAGTGTATAAATTTAAAGCAGATAAAACAAATGCCTTAGCCAGGATAAACAGAAGTGTATAAATTCTACTGAGGTCTGAATCATTGGCCACTTTATAATGTTTATAATAATAAAGGTGTAATGAACAAACACCTGGCTAAAATGTACTTCCTACTTCAATGCACACATCCTCTTAATTGAGATGTAATGCATGGTGTGCATTGGTACACAACAGAATAAAAAACAGACTTTATCTTATTAAAATTATGACAATTTGTTTTCATTTATTAGCCTTTAATCTTGGAATATGTAGGTTTATTTACTCTCAATCTCTTTTCATTCATTTTGTGTATGACTCATATGATTTGCCAACTGTTTTAAATAAGACAATTGAACCCAAACCTGACTCTTTAATTCTACTGTCAACAAGAACTAAAACACAAAGACTCTTTCAAGAAAAACACGTAATTACAAGAATGTTTACTCTTTTAAAAATTTTTCTAACGTTTATTCATTTTTGAGAGACAGAATCAGAGCGTGAGTGGGGAAGGGGCAAAGGGGGAGGGAGACACAGATTACGAAGTGGGCTCCAGGCTCTGAGCTGTCAGCACAGAACCTGATGGTAAGCTCAAACCCATGAACCACGAAATCATGGCCCCAGCCAAAGTCAGATGTTTAACCTACTGAGTCACCCAGGGGCCCCAAGAATGTTTTCTCTTTCTCATCAAAAGACAAAATATAAAAATTCAGACTGGATTTGTTATTACTGAAATATTTTCAATAAAGAATACACACACACACACACACACACACACACACACACACACACACACACTTTCTTCTCATTTCCAAAACAATTAAATAATTTTTCCACATAAATAGCTAATTATTTTTAAGGGTAACTCAATTCACATATATTCAGCCTATGTTTTATGGAAGTTGCTTTACTGAGTGTTGCAAATGTTAAAAAGTAAAGAGCATTTCTATCTACATGGGAACCTGTGAACTAGAAGGAGAGTCTGAGGGTTATATTGATTAATCCTTTAAAGCACAGCCAGTGCTCACATGGGAAATTCTAGCCATTAATTTCCACAGCTGGAGGAGTTTGGGGAGGGTTCAAAACTTACCACAATTCCCTGAGGGAAATTCAGGTAGAACTATTATCTGGGAGATGGTCTCTTCCCACTAAATATTTCTACTATTGTAGTGACAGGATGAAAATGCTCCAGTTGGACACAACAGGCATGTGTGGACCTGGAGCTGAGATCCAATTCCTACAACCAAAGCGGTTATATAAGTAGGAACCTGGGGCATGTTAATAGATCTAGAAGTGGGAAGAAACCTAATCGCACACACAGGACACTCAAGAGAAAAAAATAAGTATCACAATTTTCTCTTATTTTTCTCCAAAACATAGTTATTGACTACTGCCAGGTGTTTTGCTAAATTGATTATACCAGTCACTTATCCAATATTGATTCTTTCCCTCTTCCCACAAATCCCAGCGTACCTAAATTTTGGGGAAAAAAAAGAAAACAGCAACTAAAAATACACAAACAAAGCAAAAATAGTGATGTTCACAGTTTCTTAGGCAGCTCGAGGTAAGCAGAATGAAGGTGGCAGCAGTGAATGTGCCAGAACTCCAGGAAAGTTCTTTAAAATAGTTGAATCCACCGGCAGACATTCTCTTGCTCTGCCAAATTTCTCACATGAAGACTAATGCTATAGACACTGCCACTTTGCTAACCCATGTCCTTTCAGAGCCTTGGCTTGACAAAGAAACTGTTTCAAACTTGTCTATTTTCCCATTGATTTGATAGCCACTCTGAGGCTGAGGATCTCTTCACATATGGAAGAAAAATTTACACTGGTGTCCCTGCTCCCAATTTTAAGTCATTGCAAACTGTCTTCAGGCCTCAACTTTTCTCTCTGCATCCTCTCTCCGCAAACTTTAGACTAGAATTGTACAACCCAGAGACTGGCCACAGACCAAGAGCTGGTACCAGAAACACATAAACTAGGGATTGTGGGGGTGGGCAGGAGGGAGGAATGGTTGGACCTACCTGTGTTCCAGCACCGTGGTTTTAGGGCTTACTTTTTTGTCTCGGACCTCATCAAATGAGCACAAAGCAATCATGTCACCCACATGGGTCAATCTGAAGAGAGCCCAGCCCAGCCACTGATACAATGGGTGGAGACTAGCTGTACTAGTAAGAACAATATGCAATGCTGGTAAAATGTTTAAATATGCATCTTTTGGACTCAGTAATTGGGAAAATTTTATTCAGATTAAAAAACTCTTTGATGTGCATACAGATTTTTACAAAAGTAAATCCGTCAGAGAGAGAAACTGAAATATCTATTGAGGAAAATACATAAGTTAAATACATTAATATATTGAAATAAAACACTTAAAAGTTATGTTCATATGTAAATATATTAAAAGCTTGAGTAAATGGTGATTATATGATGTTGAGAGATAATATGATATAATACTGATAAAACAGGTGATTTTAATTAAACAGACATGTAGGCAGGAATTTATGTGTCAAAAGTCATAGAAAAATTTCTAACTAGTGGTATTATTTTTCCCTAGTTTTAATTAGTTTAATATTTAGGAAAAAACATGAAGGTCATCTTTAAAAGAAATCTTAAAATGCCACTTCTCTGAGTTCTAGTGAAATTAGATTTTTTTTTTCTGATAGATGGACTATCTGAGAAGATAACTTTTAAAGCAGGACATAAATAGAAAACTTAGCAATATTTTTTAAGCAAGCCATTTTAAAATGTCTCATTTTGATATGTATTTTTAAATTTTTAAATTTTATTTTTTCTATTTAAGTTTTATTGCAGGCTAGTCTACAGTCCCTTGTCTGGAACTAACCTACTTCTGGGTGGCACTATGTGTTTGCTGGACCAGTATGGCCCCTTCCTCTGGTTATTCCTTCCCTGTAGTGAAGACCCTTCCAGGACACTTCATACTTTGGAGTCACTTCCAACCTGCCTGGAATTATCTTGTATGATTCCTTAATAAGTAATGCTTCTGCTTGCTTTTACTTTAATTCCTTTCTCTGTCCTTTTATTGTACTCTAGTAGAGATAACAAACTAGGACAGCTCCCAAATAGCTACTTAATTCATGGGAACCTTGTTTACACTGTTTCCTTCATCAATGATTTATATTTCCTCAAGAGGATAGAACTGCTTAGGCTGCAATGGGTCTGATTGATACTTCCTTTGGAAGATATACTCATGTAAAATACTTAGTTATTTCCCCTGAAATGGTTTTTTCAAGTTTAATCACCCTGGGATGCTCTTATCTTGAAACTAAATTCTCTTATTTTGCTGAATTGTACTTTCAGTAGGAAATACAGCTGGTAAAATAGCTTGAGTTTAAGCTGTGACCTAGCAGTTTTTCTCAACTTCCCCATTTCCAGACGAAGAGGAAATCTCTTTTCTTTCCTATTGTTATTAGATAATCAAAAACCACAGTATATGTAAGGAGGAAACTCAGGTTAAACTGCATTAAAAAATGCACACTATAAATATAAACTTTGAATTCCAATTATAAGACTCACCGGATGCATGATCTTAAACAAGTTACAGTATATAGCCTTCAGTTTCCACCTATGAAATTAGAGATCCCTACCCCATAGCATTCCTGTGAAATTAAATAAACTACTTCAGGCAATATGACTGGAAACTAATAGGTCCTAAAAACATGTTTGCTATTTTCCTAATATGTGTTAAATCAACTATATAATCGTGTTCTTAAACCCACACCCTAGGTAATAATGAAATAAGCTAGTTTACATGTATTTTACAAATCCTTGAAAGGATGTTGGGATTGTTGAAAGTTTCAGGCTATGTTTTACTGATGATGTATTTAGAGTTATTGGATCTCTGAGATAAAATCAGAGAACTTAGAAGATTGTTGAGACAATGTTTTGACTATGTTGACAATTCCCCTTTGGGATAACTAATAAATTCGCTTGTATTCCACTCATTCATTCAACATGTATTTATTAAGAATACTTTGTTTTACATGCTGTGGAAGGTATAAAGAAATTTTACAAATGAATATAAAAGTTTTTATACTTTAAAAGAACTTATAGTTTATTCAAAAAAGAAAATCACAGTATTATATAATATAAATATAATAAAATAAAGATATATCCATCATATAGTAGGAGCCTAGTTGTAGCTCTGTAGGTATTTAGCCTGGAGGGATTTGACCTTGAAATTTTATTGTCTGAGAGGAAAAACGTTTCTTCTAATCTCTTAGAGTTTTGTTTAGGGGTCTGCAAATTAAATTGGCAAATGGATAATAAAACGGGTTTAATTATGTATTTAAGCAGAAGTTCACAAAAAAACATGACTCAAAGAGACAGAATATGAGGCTTATATGATCTTAATAGGGTGCAGGAAGGGGTTTAGGGGCACTTCTGGGAGAAAAAAAAATGGTTTCCTAGAAAGAAGGAGAAAGGGCACCTATGGAGAAACAAATGCATTTTTGCAAAGATAAATGGGCCCTTAAGAGACCAAATGGGACAGATGATCGCTTTGTAATAATGTCTATTTGGGTGTGGGGCTGACTTCTTTTGTCTGATACTAAAGTTGTTCCCTAAGAGTAGATATGACAACTGAGTTCTTCAGGGAGATGCTGCTTTTAGCCAGAAGTGGGCTTTGAGAAACTCAAATGATTTATACTCAAAAGTATTTTTTATGCCACAGTGGTTTATTATGGACCACTTGTTCACTATCTTTAAGAATAGAGATTTGAGTATTGAACTCAGAAGTGGAGGGACAGATTACAAACAGATAATGCATGATGGTAGAGTCAGTTTAGCTTCACTGACCAGAGGATAAAGAAAGGGTACTATGTACTGTTAAAGAAAACCAGAACTGGACATTAGTTAAAATGGTAAAAAAAATATTTTATTCAGGAACTATTCCAATAGGGAAAATGACATCTCAGCCTAGAACTGGGCTCACTTCCAAATACAACAAGGACAAATGGGGATTTAACCAAGGAGCAGAGTGGGGACAACAGATATAAAATTAAAGAGAAATATGAGGCGGGGAGGATTCTGGTTAAACTGACTTGACAGGAGCTTCTGAAGGCACGCTGAGGTGATCAGATACCCAGGGAAGGGAATGAGGGATTTCATCAGGCATCAAGGGAAATTAGATATCAAGGATGGGGGAGTCTGGCTAAACTGACTTAGCAGGATTCTTGCAAAAAGTGAGTGATGCAAATAAATCATGGCCTAATTCAGCAGGGGGCTCACAGGAGCCTGACTAAAGTTTGGTCCAAAAAAGAGTCTTTGTCATTTTGAAAGTAGGGAGTGGAGAGAAACAGTGGTAATGACAGGTGTAAATGGAAATAGGATAAACTCCCAGAATTGTTGTACAGGGGACCTACTCTGATTTTCCTTCCCTTCCCTTCTTTTCCTTTTAAAAATATCTATATTAAGCTTGAATCTCAATCACTGGTCTAGATTTGCTACATCACTATGCCTTCAGGCAGCAAATAATTTTAAATACAAAGAATTATTTGGGAGAAAGTTACCAAACTGGCAGGACTAACTACTCTGATGAGGTCAGAGCCTTAGTGGAGAACAATATTGATCATTAAGGGAAAGCTTTGCTGTAGTTGCCCTTGAATGGACTGAATTGCTCAGTGAGAAGATTTTCTATTGAAAAGAAGTTGTCAGAATTGCTCAAAATTCCTCTTTCTTAATTAGGCCTTTGAATCTGAGCTATAATTTCAGACAAAAAAAGGGGGCAATGAAATTCTATAGCCGGTGAGGGATGGTGAATGGAATAAAAGGATAATTTTAAAACCTCATGAAAACAGAAAATAACAACAATTTAGGGAGCTCATTGACATCATTTTACTGTTTCTAATTGGTAGGCAATTAGCATGCAATTGTCCCATCTTAGTTGCTTTTCAGAAAGTTTTTTCTTTCTTTCTTTTTTTTTTCACACACTGGAAAATTATTGGAACATTTTTTTCCCAGACTCTTCTAGCCTTTTCTTATAGGTCTTATTTTTTCCCCTATAATCTTATATCCCTTAGGAAGTGTATATGTTTTTCATAACAATGTTGCCAAACATAAGAGTCCATGTGTTTAAAGTTACAACTTCTTCTTGCCATGTTGTAGGAAAACACAACTTGATTTTTACTTGTTGATACAGTAATAATTGCTAAAATTGTGTCATTTTAAGAGCAACAAAAAAAATAATTTTTCAGCATCAAAATACCTTTCCAACTGATGCTTGAAATTCCCTAAGTAAAGATTAATTTATGGGCATTTAGTGAAAAATTTCCAGAAATGCAAATATCTCTTTGTGGCTATTAAATAAAATATGAACTTAGGATGGATTTTCTGTTTGTTTGGTTAGAAAGAAAATTATTCAAGACTCTTGTTTAAAAAACAGTAAGACTTTACCCAAAAAGGATTATCACAATAAATATACAAGGGGGCTATGACAATGTGGTTTTGTAGTAGGGGAAAGAGAGAGGGCTGAACTTTGAATACAAAAAAGAAAAGTGGGAATTTATACCAAGGTGCAAGGTGGGGGTCAGTGAATGGAAAACTATGAAGAGAAAACATCAGGGATAAAAGGAGATTCTGGCTAAACCAACCTGACAGTTTTCGTTGTTGAAGGGAAAGCCAAGGTGATCAGATATCACCTGGGGGTTAAGAGAAGATGAGACACTCAATCAGAGATTAAAAATGACTAATCTGACTTACTAGAATTCTTGCTGAAATTGGGTAACACAGAGATATACATGGAAGTCCAAAAGTCAACGTCTACTTATAAAAGAGCTCAGAAGACCTTCAGGAGAATTTGATCAATGAGAGAATAGTTTTCAGTTTTCGCGTAAGCATATTTTCAAGAATTTTCTCTCCTGCTTATAATGCAAGTTTTCTGGATATGACAAAATATGCACCCAAACCAAAGGTAAAACACAGTTTTACTACATCCAGCAAAAAGGCCTGAATCCAGATGTGCTCTATGCAATCCCGATACCACTGGGTCAATGATCACCTCAATCACTACAAAATTCTCACTGTGTAATAATGGAGGTGGAAAAACATAACCTAAATGAATCTTCTTTACAGACATTTTCATGGAATGTGGTACAGATAGTTAGCTCTCCTCTCTCTGATCTGGAGAGTTGTTACCATTGGCAAGCTTGGATTTTCTCTGCCAACACAACCTTGAAAACACTGTCAGCTACGTTATGTATCAATTCTAGTGTTCTTCAGTAGTTAATAACCAGAAACACTACTTGCTAATGTCCCTGCAACATATCCCCTATTTTTGCTATTTTTGGTCTCTTGTCAGTATCAGGCAGCTTACACCTCAACTCAATGTCTCTATAGTTGTACTTTGAGTCTAAGCAAAGTGAAATATTTGGCTGGAATAGTAATGCATGGCAAATTGCCTCTCTGCCACTTGGCTGTCCTTAACGAAGGGTACTTTATGGTATAATCACTACTGCTTCAAATCGTTTTGTGCTAAGCAGGAAATACTTAGGAGGGTCCCGAGAAATCAGTGTTATCTTTTTCTCTGGCTCCTCAAGTGTTCATCTTATCAAAACTCTTTGCTACTTTTTGCTACCAAATGTGTCAGCTCTTTTATGTAGAATCTTTTAAAAGGATGTTGGAAGCAGTCTACATAATCCAAGATTCTGACTTTTTTAAATCAAACTTTGAAAACTAATTTATGTATAGGAATGCCTTTGAAGGCTCAGGGGCTGATAATTCAAACAGATAACATGACACGCATTATTACCATCATAATTTCCTATCAGATATAAAGGAGTCTTCATTTTTTACCATCCCACCAATCCTGTTTATTGAAATTTGTCACTTGAAACATTCATTACTAGTGGTATTGTCCGTAGTACTCAAGGCTCAACTTGTGTAAGAGATCAATTTCAAACAAGCTTAAGAAAGAAGTAATGAAAATTTATTAGTTCATTTATGGGAGGAATCTAGAGATGGAGTTGCATATCTGGAGATCCCGAAATGCAAAATACTTGATTTGTCACTCTGTCCTTCCTTCTTTCTCTAAGATCCTATTAAGTGTTTTGCCCTTATTTCCTTCTGCTTCTAGAAAGGGAGCCTTGGCTACACAGAAACAAAACTTTGAAGTATACGCCAAAAATTAAGAGAAGGAGTCTTAGGAGGAATCCACAGATAATGAGCCCATCCTTTGACAAATCACTCTAAAGGGAGGAGCAGGGGCATGGGTATAATGATTAGCCATTATGGGGTCACATGCCTACTTCTATATCTAGAGTGCTCTAAATATAGCCTGAAATTACTACATGGAAATTGGGTTGGTAAATTCCTCAAAGAGATAAGTGTTTTATTTTGAAAAGAGGCAAAGTATGATGAGCAGAAAAACACAATAAAATAAAACAGATGTCCATACCATATAGCTTTTTTCCATTTCCCCTGAGATATATACATTTAGATTCAGATTCTTGAAGGAAAGCACTTTCAGAAACAGTTGCCTTCCCTTTTGTTAACTGTAAAATAAACATATCTCTAGGGGTATAGGTGTCATATTTTGATAGTTTTGCCAAGAAAAAAATAAAAAAAGGAGCTGTGTGTTGAAACTATTTATGCTCAAAAATATTTTTCTTGCCATCCTGAGATTCCATCACCTGTAACTCCATTGTATAAGCCATTAAAAGCTCATACAAAAATCCCCATAGAATTGAGATTTTATAACTGGAAGAGGCCTGCAGGACCATTAAGTGTACCTTTCAAGGCATTCAAGGAATACTGTCTTTAAAAAAATTTTAATGTTTATTTATTTTTGAGAGAGACAGAGACAGAATGCAGTGGCTTAGGGGCAGAGAGAGAGAGAGAGAGAGACACAGAATCTGAAGCAGGCTCCAGGCTCCGAGCTGTTAGCACAGAGCCCGACATGGGGCTCGAACTCATGACCTGTAAGATCATGACCCGAGCTGAAGTTGGACACTCAGTCCACTGAGCTACCCAGGCACCCCAGGAACACTGTCATTTTAATGGCCAGGCATGAACCTGATCTCTAGTGATAGTGAGTCCATCTGTACCCTATGATAGCTTGTTCTGGTGTTGGACATCTCTGATTATTGCAGAATAATTTGAATATATTATGAAAAGAGATATACATGAAAATGCTATAAAGTATTTTTTCCATAATATTGAGATGAAGACTACTATCCTGTAATCTCTTCTCATTAATACTGGATCAAATACATCTTGAGACAGCCCTTCACATACACCTAAAGCCAGATGCATGTTCCCTCTTCAAGATAAGTATTAACTTCTTTAGCCTTTCCTCATTTATATAAGTCCAAATCATTCTTGTTTAAGAATAATCTCCATATTTTTTTCAAAAATTCCTAAGACTTATGAAAGAAAAAAACACACAAAAATTTCCCTCTCTCTCTTTCAACGTCTCTTTCTTTTTCTCTGGATTGGATTACCAAGGCTTAATTTCACTTAATCATCACAACAACCCTGGAAGTCAGGTATGATTTTCTCCATTTTGCTAATGAAGAGATTGAGGCTTTTCAAGGGTAAGTGTATTTCCCAGGGGTCAAAATTCAAATGCAATTACTTCTGACTGTGAAGGCTATGCTCTCTCCACCTAGCATGATAGCCTGTCACAGGAATGGTTTCATGCTATTTCTACCAGTTGGGATGATACCCATTTGTCCTGCACTTCCTATTATTCTGATACAAGCTATAAAACACATGAACCTCAATGTTATGCAAAGTGAAAGAGTTCAGTCATGAAAGACTGTGTATTGTATGATTCTACCCATATGAAATGGCCAGAAAAAAAAAAAAAGCAAATCTATAATAGTAAGTGCCTAGGGCTGGGGGGGTGTATATGGCAACAGGAATAAATTACAAATAGGTTCAAGGAATCTTTGGGGAAGCATTGAGAATGTTTTAAAAATGGATTGTGGTGATATGTGCATAATTTTATAAATTTACTGTAAATTAGTGAATTGTATATTTAAAAGGGGGAAATTCTGTGTGATGTAAAGTGTCTCAATGAAGCTACTAAACAACCACAACAAAGGACTTTTGCAAATAAAAATGAGAATGGACCAGGGGCATCCTGGTGGCTCAGTCCGGCTTTGGCTCAGGTCATGATCTCACGGTTCATGAGTTCGAGCCCCGCGTCAGGCTCTGTGCTGACAGCTCAGAGCCTGGAGCCTGCTTTGGATTCTGTCTCCCTCTCTCTCTGCTCCTCCCCCACTCATGCTCTCTCTTTCTCTCTCTCTCAAACATTAAAACATGTTTTTTTTTAATGAGAAAGAACTAAATCAAGCTGTAGAGTTTGTACCTTGTACCTTGATAATTGTATTTTTTGTGGATTCTGAGATGTTGTAAATTATGTCACACCATCATTTTACATATACTAAGAAAATATTCTGCCAATTAAACTATAATAACATTTCTTATAATTTTATATATGTTTATTTTAAAAGTACTTTAAAGTTTTTAATGTTTATTTATTTTTGAGAGAGAGAGCACAAGCAGGGGAGGGGCAGAGAGAGAGGGAGACACAGTATCTGTAGCAGGCTCCAGGCTCTGAGCTGTCAGCACAGAGCCCTACATGGGGCTTGAACCCACAAACCGTGAGATCATGACCTGAGCTGAAGTCAGACACTTAACTGACTGAAACACCCAGGTGCCCTGAAAAGTACTTTTAAATTAATTTAGACATAATTTGTATCCTATATTACAATATGTACAACTCTGAGAAAGTTTACGTGTGTACTGATAATGACAGCTAAATCATCACTGTTGTTTGACTGACTTTAAGACCCCACATACTGAAAGGTGCATGCCAATTTCCAAAAGGAGAAAACATGAAAAACATTTGTATTTGAGACTCTATGATCAATAGTATAATGAGAAGAAAGCCAAATGCCTAGAGTAGCCAGTATGAGACACAAGTCAGAGACACTTAGGTTAGGACATGGGAGGATGATATTCTAGAGAGAAGAAATTTGGTGAAGAAAAAGGGTCCCAGATGGAACCAGCTAAAGAGAGGCAGGGGATAACCACGGGCAGACCATATATGAATATCACAACAGAAACTCATTCAGGCTGAGCCAACTCTTCAGATAACCTGTCCACCAGCATTTAAGCATGTATCACAAGTCATCTCCACCAAGGAGCCATTTCCACTGGGTATACCTCCCCATTGACATGTGTTTACATACTCAGCCCCTACATGTTAATGAAGTGTGATCTGCTTATGTGTCAAGAGTTTCTGAGCTACATCTTACCCAGTGTGTACCCTTTACTGGCAATGGTGTAGAATATTCATAAGCCCATTCACCACTAAAACAGAATGTACAGTCTCTGTTACTCAGACACATGGAAGAGAAAAAAAAAGGGGGCCCCAGTATATGCACTCAGGTAGTAGTGGAAAGCAATAATGACTTACCTCCCTTCAAGTTATCACTCTGTGATTTAAAAGAAAAAAATATAACTGGGTTGACCTGTGAATGAATACTGCTAGCTTTAAACATTGTCTTGAGTGTAATGTAAAGAGCATGACTTTTGAAAGCAAACAGATCAAAGGATATATCTTACTTTTGACACTTACTAGCTACTTAACCTTATACAAGTTATCTCAACTATCAGAGTTTCAGTTTCCTCTTTCTAAACTAGGGATACTGGGCACTTTGGTGGCTCAGTTGGTTAAGCACTGACTTCAGCTCAGGTCATGATCTTGCTGTTCATGAATTCAAGTCCCGCGTCAGGCTCTGTGCTGACAGCTCAGAGCCTGGAGCCTGCTTCAGATTCTGTGCCTCCCTCTCTCTCTGCCTCTTCCTTGCTCATGCTCTCTTTCTGTCTCTCAAAATAAATAAACATTAAAACCCAGAGTTGGACCAACAAATATATGGCCAACTAATCTTTGACAAATGGAGAAAAGACAGTCTCTTTAGCAAATGGTGCTACGAGAACTGGACAGCAACATGCAGAAAAATGAAACTAGACCACTTTCTTACACCATACAAAAAATAAACTCAAAATGGATGAAAGACCTGAATGTGAGACAGGAAACCATCAAAACCCTAAAGGACAAAGCAGGCAACAACCTCTCTGACCTCAGCCGCAGCAATTTCTTACTCGACACATCGCCAAAGGCAAGGGAATTAAGAGCAAAAATGAACTATTGGGACCTCATCAAGATAAAAGGATTCTGCACTGCAAAGGAAGCAATCAACAAAACGAAACAGCAACCAATGGAATGGGAAAATATATTTGCAAATGACATAAAGGGCTAGTATCCAAAATCTATAAAGAACTCACCAAACTCCACACCTGAAAAAAAAAAAATAATCCAGTACAGAAATGGGCAGAAGATACGAATAGACACTTTTCCAAAGAAGACATCCAGATGGCCAACTGACACTTGAAAAAATGCTCCACCTCACTCATCATCAGGGAAATACAAATCAAAACCACACTCAGATACCACCTCACGCTGGTCAGAGTGGCTAAAATGAACAAATCATAAGACTATAGATGCTGGCGAGGATGTGGAGAAACGGGAACCCTCTTGCACTATTGGTGGGAATGCAAACTGGTGCAGCAGCTCTGGAAAACAGTGTGAAGGTTCCTCAAAAAATTAAAAATAGACCTACCCTATGACCCAGCAGTAGCACTGCTAGGAATTTACCCAAGGGATACAGGAGTGCTGATGCATAGGGGCACATATACCCCAATGTTTATAGCAGTGCTTTCAACAATAGCCAAATTATGGAAAGAGCCTAAATGTCCATGAACTGATGAACAGATAAAGAAGATGTAGTTTATATATACAATGGAATACCACTTGGTAATGAGAAAGAATGAAATTATGCCATTTGCAGCGATGTGGATTGTATTATGTTGAGTGAAATAAGTTAGTCAGAGAAAGACAGATATATGTTTTCACTCATATGTAGATCTTGAGAAACTTAACAGAAGACCATGGGGGAGGGGAAAGGGAAAAAATAGTTACATACAGAGAGGGAGGGAGGCAAACCATAAGAGACTCTTAAATACAGAGAACAAATAGGGTTGATGGGGGTGGGGGAGAGGAGAAAGTGTGTGATGGGCATTGAGGAGGGTACCTATTTGGATGAGCACTGGATGTTGTAAGCCTATTTGCCAAAAATTATATTAAATAAATAAGTAAATAAACATTAAAAAAATAAAAATAAAAAATAAACCAGGGAAAATAATAACTATATTCCCAGAATTTTTTAAGAATTAAGTGAGACTGTGCATAATACATAATATAGGACCTTAAATATAGTAAAAAAATCAATAAAAGTCTAACATCATTATGATTACCACCATAATCACCACCATCATAATCATAACTGTTTTATTATCATGATGATGATTAATTTATTACTCAGAGGCTCAATTTGGAAAGCTTTCTTTTTTTCCTCTTTTTTTTTCTTTTCTTTGCTTTCTTTTTTTTTTTTTTAAGGTTGCCTCTCTCTCACTGCAGGCTCATGTAAGGAGGAAGGCATTTTGGCTTGTGAACTTGTTGGGCAAGTGACTGTTATTATCAATTCAAATACAATAATTGCTGAAAGCACACAAAAGACCAGCCATATGCCAAAATGCCTTTATTAATGAACAGTATAGGTATAACATACTATCTTCAGAGAGTATGAAATGTTTGTTAATTTCATCTGGTCTTTTGATGGTAAGCATATTTCCTTATGACTTCAATGTAAACTATCACTTAACAACTATACTCTAAACTACAGACATGAGGCACATGACAGCTAAAATCCAGTGTGCTCAAGTTTCACTTCTGGTTGTCTCTTAGCTGGCTATAGATTTATATATTTACATTACTGTCTGATATTTCATGCGATCCATCACTACATCTAGATTTGGTCCCTTGCTGTAAAAATTCTTGTTTTAAAGATTATAGCACCATCTCTCAGTCCTTGGCTTTTGTTCCTGGTTCTGCAAACACGGATTTACTAATGAGTTTTCCCCTGAAAGGCTGGTTCTAACGTATGCCATCCAGGAGCATACAGTCATTTAAGTTATAGTTGTTACAAAGTAACACCTTACACTACAAAATGTAAAAATGCATTATTGTATAAATATTCATATAGGGATATGTATGTCTCATATATCCAGCAATATAGAGACTAAATTGAAGTATAGGATAGAATTTGAGCTGAGGTTTATATCTATCTGAGATTTTAGAAATAGCCAAAAATTGTTGAATTGTAGCATGGGGTAAAAGACTGGCAGGTTTGATATGGGTGTACTCTAGATAGAATAAAGCAGTTTACAAAGTCAATAGGTATCAAAAACAGCCCACTCATTATTTCCATTGTAGAATACAAAATTGTTTCTGTCTTATTTCAAGAAAATAATAAACATATCTGTATGTAATTATTTCGTATTAATTATTTTAGTCACATAATTTAAGTTGTTTCTATCCTAATAACACTCTTAATTACTGGTATAAGTTAAATTTTTCATTTTTAACAAATGAGGTGGGAATACAAATAGCAAGTCACATTAAAAAGCAAGTGTACCATAATGACCTAATTTGATTTGAAATGTGCTTAAATATCCAATTAATCCAAATATCTGTGGCAATTCATACATAACTGACAAAGAAAATATGAAAAATTTAAGTTAGTAATACTTGATGACTAGAATGCTTTATTATTCTTTCACTTCCAATCATTTCCTTCTCAATCTTTTTCCTGTAAGAAATAAACAGAAAAGTTAAACTAAAAAATCAAAGTACTGGGGCGGGGAGAGAAAAGGAATCCTGAGTTTGGCAGGATTATTTTATAAATCCTTCAGAGTACCATAAATAGGCATATTTAAAATTAAACTTTTTCATTTCTGGGAACATATTCTTAGTCTTTTATAATTGGAAATGAAATTTTGTAGAAATAAGTACTTTAAAACCCAGATCAGGAAGTAGATTTCTTTGTCTCACATGGGGTGTGTGTGTGTGTGTGTGTGTGTGTGTGTGCACGCACATCTATGGGAAAGAGAAAGAGGCAGAGAGAAAGAGAGCACACACAAGTGAACACATTCAATATGTTTTTGTTTACTTATTGTTTGGAATTTTCTATCTACTTTCCAGCCCATATTTCCTTCCATTTTACTTCCACTGAAGATGACTGAGATGCCTGAAGTAAAGAGAGATATGAATTATCACTAGTAGGGGATAAGACAAGTTTTACAAAGAAATCAGCTATGATTCAGTCCAAATACATCCATGAGAAGAGCCCACACTTTGATGTTTGTTGAAGAGAGCAATACAGATAAGAAGAGATGACCTTGAACACAATGTTCTAGATATTTTATGTTATGTGTTCATTTGAATTGGGATATAAACTTTTATTTTTTGTAATAATATTTGCTGAAGTGTACTATAGAGTCTGAAATTTAAAATAAACAAACACCACTTTAAACTTAGTAACAATTTTTCAGAAATTCCAGATGTTTGACATAGACCATCGCCTTGCAAAGGTGGCTCTCTCTCAATAGAATATGGCTTTATTACTTATAAGACAAGTCGCTTACTTCCCTCTCTAGACCTTAGTTTTCATGTTTGGGAAATGTGATAATAAAGCATTCAGGACTGTAAGAGTTAAATAAGGTGATGAATATAGAGGCTTAGCTCTGTATCATGTATACAGTTAAATACAAAGATTATTGAAGAATAGGTAGCTAGTCATCTAAAATATTAATTATCAACTAAAAAAAGACATGACTTTTATTCATTTCCCCAACATTTTTATTTAAAAATTTTTCCAACATACAGACAAGTTGGAAGAGTAGTACAATGATCATTCACAAACTCTACCTGAATCACTAACATTTGCTTACACTGGCCTCATTTCTTAATAGACAGTGAATACATAGATAGATAGATGCACTGACTATTTTTGTTGAGCTATTTAAAAACAAGTTGCAGAGTCTAGCTAATGTCAGTAAATAGCAAAATAGGTAGTTCCTGGCTTTGGTCCCCCTCATAAAGGAGAAATTAGCAACTAACTATACAGAGAAAGATTCCTTTGTCAAGATCCCAGAACCTAGGAATAAGGCTACTCCACCACCTTAGACCACAGAAACCAAGAAAAAATACTACAGTAAGAGAAGCAGTTTCACTTTGACTGCATTGCCCTTCCCCCAAGCTAGCACAGTACATTGACAGGGTAGCCTGAGCCTACCGTTTCTCCAATAGGAAAAGGAAATCACAATTTGGACATCCACGTTCTCCAGCATTCCAGGATGCATCATGGGAGGCCAACTTAGGTACTGACTCACAGTAATCACTGGGGAAGACAGCTAGAGATGGAAAAGGGAGGTGGGGCTCACAGTGCATCCCTACTAGTGGCAGCACACTAACAGAGATCCCAGCCACTGGCCAGGGAGCTCAGTTGGCAGTTCTGTCCAGTTTAGGTCCCTAACCAGTGGACTGTCCAGTTTAGGTCCCTAACCAGTGGACTGTCCTGTATATGGAACCCATTCTACAACCTGCCCAGGAAGCAAAACCAGTTGGAAGCTCCATCTGACCAAGAAGCCTTGCAGAGAAACTTGGCACCCTTGGAACCTATTCTAAAACCCTGTCCTGGCAGGGGACCATGCCAGTATTCCTGTCTAACCATTAAGCACAACCTCAGTCCCTCCTGAATAGAGATCCTAAACAGTTCTTCAGGAAGCCTGGGAAACCTCAGAGAACAACTTGTAATACTGCCCAATGTGGAGCCCAGCCTCTAACATTACATCACATACAGCCTGGCTAGTGACTTCTCCTAAGAGTGGAGCACAACCAGTAGCCCACTCAATCATGAAGCTCAGCTAATGTTCCCACCCAAAATTATGGGCCACTATCCATGATAAACATAGATGTAAAAATCCTAAACAAAATACTAGAAAACCAAATTCAACAACACATTAAAAGGATCATATATGATGATCAAGTAAGATTTATCCCTATGATGCAAGGATGATTCAAATATACAAACCAATAAATGTGATATACCAAATTAATAGAAGGATAAAATCAAATGATTATTCAATAGATGCAGAAAAAACATTTGACAAAATATATTATTTCATGATAAAAACACTCAACAAATTGGGTATAGAAGGAACATATCACAACATAATAATTGCTACAACCAACACCATATTCAATGGTGAAAGGTTGAAAGATTTTCCTCTAAAATCAGGAACAAGATAAGGTGCCCACTCTCACCAATCCTTTTAACATAGGACTGGAAGTCCCAGCTAGAGTCATTAGGCACGATAAAGAAATGAAAGACATCCAAATGGGAAAGGAAGAAGAAAAGTTGTCTCTGTTTGCAGATGACATGATCTTCTATATAGAACATCCTAAAGATTCCACTAAAAAATAGTTAGAACTAATAAATAAATTCAGTAGAATTTCAGGATACAATAAAGAAAACAATCCCATTTATAGCAGCATTAAAAATAATAAAATACTTAGTAATAAATTTAACCAAGGAGGTGAAAGATCTGTACACTTAAAGTTCTAAGACATTTTTGAAAGAAATCAAAAAAGACACCAATAAATGGGAAGATACCCCATATTCATGAATCAGAAAAGCTAATATTGTTAAAATGCCCATACCACTCAAAGTGACCTACATATTCAGTGATTAAAGACTTAAATGTGTAAGCTGAAACTATAAGTTCCTGTAAGAAAATATAGAGAGAAAGCTTTACTGCCTTTGAAAAAGCTCTAAGACATTGGTCTTGCCAGTGAGTTTTTAGATATGACACCAAAAGTACAATAACAAAAGCAAATACAAATATATTGCACCATATCAAACTAAAAAGCTTCTGCACAGCAAGAGAAACAATCAACAAAATGAAAATGCAGACTACAGAATGGGAGAAAATATTTGCAAATCATATATCTAATAAAGAGTTAATAACCAAATATATAAGGAACTCATGAAATTCAATAGAAACAAAACCAAATAACCAATTAAAAATGGGAAAAGGACTTGAATAGACTTTTTTACAAAGACAACATAAAAATAACCATCATGCACACTAAAAGGTGTTCAACATCACTGATTGTCAGGAAAATGCAAATCAAAACCACAAATCCATTACACCTCTTAGCATGGCTATTATCAAAAAGACAAGAGATAACAAGTGCTGGTAAAGATGTGGAAAGCCCTTCTGCACTGTTGGTAGGAATATAAATTGGTGCAGCCATTATGGAAAATATTTGGAAGTTTCTTTAAAAATTAAAAATAGAACTACCATATGTCTAGCAATCTTATTTCTAGGTATTTATTCAAGGGAAATGAAATCCCTATCTTAAAGAGATATCTGCACTGTCAAGTTCATTGCACTATTCCCTATGGAAACAACCTAATTGCTTACTGGCAGATGAATGGATAAAGAAAATATGAACACACACACATGCATACACACACACACACACACACACACACACACACACACACACAAACACACAGGTGTATTATTCAGCTTTAAAGAAGAAGCAATTCCTATTTGTAACCAGATGGATGAAAAACGACAAAAAAATACTGCATGCTTTGACTTATATGTGGAATATATTAAATTGGTGAACTTGGAGGGCGCCTGAGTGGCTCAGTTGTAAGTGTCTAACTTCAGCTGAGGTCATGATCTTATGGTTCACAAGTTCGAGCCCCGCATCAGGCTCTGTGCTGACAGCTCAGAGCCTGGAGCCTGCTTTGGATTTTGTGTCTCCCTCTACCTCTGACCCCTCCCCTGCTCGCTCTCTCTCTCTCTCTCTCAAAAATATATAAACATTAAAAAATTTTTCAAAAAAAGGTGGTATTGGGGAGGCTGGGTGGTTGAGTTGGTTAAGTATCTGACTTTGGCTCAGGTCATGATCTCGCAGTCTGTGGTTTCGAGCCCTGCATCAGGCTCTGTGCTGACAGCTCACACTTGGAACCCTGCTTCAGATTCTGTGTCTCCCTCTCTCTCTGCCCCTCTCCCTGTCTGTCTCTCTGTCTCTCTGTCTCTCTGTCTCTCTCTCTCTCTCTCTCTCTCTCAAAACTATATAAACATTAACAAGACATTTTTCACGTTGAACTCAAAGAAACACAGTAAATTGGTGGTGACCAGGATCTAGGGTATTGGGGAAATGGTGAAGTATTAACCAAAGGGTAGAAAATTTCAGTTATAAGATGAATCAGTTCTAGGGATCTAATGAACAGCACGCTGACTATAATTAATCACACTCTACTGTATATTGGATATTTGCTAAGAGAATAGATCTGAATTGTTTTACCACAAAATGATAACAGATGTGTTAATTAATGTGGTAATCATTTCACAGTATATACATATATTAAATCATCATGTTGTACAAATGAAACCTACACAATGTTATTTAGCAATTATATCTCAGTGAAGCTGGAAAAATGTAAAAGTAAGTTGCAGATATCATGATATATGAAACATAAATATTTCAGCATGCATTTCTAAAGAAATATTATTTAAGTTTTTAAGGGGGGAATATAGTTATTTTTATGAAGTCAGTAGATTTTGTGATTAAATTTGAGCCAAAGCTCAGTGAAAAATAAAATTTTATCAGTCACTTTCTATATGAGTAGAACACTGTGCTTTTCAAAAGTCATATGCCTACCCTATCTCATAGATCCAACCCTAATTCCATAATGTGGGAAATATAGCCACTATTGTATTGTGTTTTAGTAGTAGTAGTGTAGTAATAGAGAAAATAAGCACAAAAGATTTAGTTGCTGGAAATCAAATAGCGTGTTTTAAAAAGTTCCAGAACTCCAGTTTCCCAATTCCCTAGGTGAAGAAAAGTACAGAGCTTAATGTCAGGCACCATGCTAAATGTTTACAATCATAATTAACCTTTATCAATTTAATATCTCTATAAGGTAGGAATCATTTTCCTCAGTTTATAGATGATCCAGAAATTCAGAAGAAACAAATTTCATACCCAAAGTTAGAGAGAGTGTAGTAGAACTGAAAATAAGTATCCATGTACCAGGGCATAGCACCGGGTTCGCAGCCGAACAGAGGAGGCTATGAGACCAATGCCTGGTGGTGAGGGCGATGAGGTGCCTGCAAAGAAAGAGCGATGGGGAAAAGGATTGCGGGCCACTGTGAGGAGCTCCATGGGTTACAACAAGATGCCTCGGGTGCAAGTCCAGTTGCCACTGGGCAAAGATGTGATATATATATATATATATATATATATATATATATATATATATATATATATACACACACACACACACATACACACACATACATATACACACATATATGTGTGTATATATATATATATATTTATATATACACATATATATACACACAATGGAGTATTACTTGGTGATCAAAAAGAATGAAACCTTGCCATTTACAACAACATGGATAGAACTACAGGGTATTATGCTAAGCGAAATTAGCCAGTCAGAGAAAGACAAATATCACATGATTTCACTCATATGTGGAATTCAAGAAAAAAAGCAGATGAACATAAGGGAAGGGAAGCAAAAATAATATAAAAACAGGGAGGGGGACAAAACATAAGAGACTCTTAAATACAGAGAACAAACTGAGGGTTTCTGAAGGGGTTGTGGGTGAGGGGATGGGCTAAATGGGTAAGGGGCATTAAGAAAGACACTTGTTGGCATGAACACTGGGTTATTTATGCATAGGGGATGAATCACTGGAATCTACTCCTGAAATCATTATTGCACTATATGCTAACTAACTTGGATGTAAATTAAAAAATAATTAAATATTTTTTAATTAAAAAAATTAAAATTTATAAAAAAATAAACATTAAAAATGTAAAAATTATAATTGTATGATCATGAAAACCAATAAATATTTTAAATTAAAAAAATAAAAGATTACTCTTTCTAACTTTTGAAACAATGTACTTATATTACCAAATTGAGTCCATCCAAATGCCTTTCACTGCTCAGTTTTATACTGCCTTGTTACAGAGGGCCATTGATTGCCAACAGAAACCATAATTTAGAAAATGCCTTTTTCTGTCTTTGGTAAAAGTAATAGCAGAAGTGGAAAACAGTAAACAAAATTTACCTGAAAAATAAATTCAAGGTACAGAAGGAACTAGTGCTTAGATGCATATTAATTGACATGCACTGACCTAATGCCTATATAATTAATCCTCAAAACAGCCCAAGTATATAGAAATATTTCCATCATTATATATGAGATAAAAATGATAAATAAGAGAGAAAGTATATGGGATTTTGGATTTTGTATATGCCGTTTTCATTTGTCACAATGTTATAGTTCAATGGCAAAGTTCAGCCTTGGATGTAACAAGAATGTTGTTTTGAGACAAGTCCTGGAAAAAGCAAATTCAGAAGAAAGTGGTCACTTTTTGGAGCTTGTTTTGACCTTTCTATGTTTCCATCGGCCTTCCTGACATCATGTGCCCTCTTATTGCCTGTGAGTCATTTACCTCCTACTAGTAATCACTTAGTAGTATGACTATGACCACTTTCCAAAAAAAAAAATTGCATCTGAATAAACTCTGCAACTTGGCAAAATGTCTATCATAGTGGAGACATTATCCTATAGGGCTGTGGACATTCAGTTAATGGTGGGACACTGTTGACAAAAAAAAAAAAAATCGATCGCCTCTCAAATCACACAATGGTGATGAAAATTATATTATACAAGACTAAACCAGATCTATATGTGGTATTTTACATAGAAATTGGTCCCATCCCACATTTTTGTTTTCTATTCCTCTTAAGAACCTTGTAGCTAATATCAGACTAAGCAAAACCTAGTATGTCACATAGACTCCCATTCTGTGCCTGTTTCCTTCTATATGCCCATCCTTTCCCTTCCCCTCTCTAGAGTTCTAATGATCCCCAAGGCTCCTTTCTCCATACTCTCTACAAACTGTGAGTTCACATATGATCTAATTTAACATTTACCCCTTCTTGTAAATATAACCATAGCAATATTGGTAGTATTACATTATCTTTATATATAGTATTTTACCTAAGATGAGTCACTAATTTCTTATTCTTATACTTTTAAAACATTAACTCAAATTCTGGTTAGAAAAAGAATTGTTCCCATTATAGATATTTCTAGCATCATTGAGTAAATCTGTGTGTATAAGCGTTTTGCAGAGATTCTAAAATAATATCCCACGAAGTGGCCACCTATTCTGCTTACATAAAATCAATGCTCTCTAATCTGTGGGATTAGAATGCTCTCTAATCTGTGGTTGTAAAAGAACTAGATCATATATAACCAAAAAAAATTATATTCAGTTAAGTTGGACCAGTCCCTTCGTCTCTAATAAGGAAACAGAATAAATTAATTCATATCTTAACAACACTGGGAAGGAGTAGGTTGTCTACCCTGATCTCTGAAGCTTCCACCTGTCAAATGAATCCTCCTGGAATAACTCAGGTCTAACTTGAATAGAAGGGAATCTTTCTTTTTCTCTAACTGCACATGTATTCCCTTCCTCAATATATGTTTATGAATTTGTATCAATTTTAGAGTGGTTATGATTATAAACACACAAACACAAGAAATAGACACTTGAGGCAAATACATGGCTAAAGCAGAAGTGATAATTACATTTTAATCACAATTATTTAACTTTCCAGGAGAATATGGTTAATGATCTAGAATTATTCAAACAATTGATAAATTTTTTATCACATTTTGCCCGCACAGACACAGTCTAAGTCTCCATCTTAGTTGGAGTGGTAAGGAATGTTCTGGAGCTTACACAATACAGTTAAAAACCAAATCCAAGCCCATAAATGCAAAGGATAATAAGGATTTAGTATTTACATAGGTGCTTTATTAATATCACCATATGTTTTTAAGTTAACTTTGTTCAGCATTTCCATAAATTTATTCTCAAATAAAAAAGAAAAATGTCATTTACTTTCAACAACTTGACATGCAGATAACAGATGGCCATGTTTTTTTTTTTAGAGTAAAAAAGCATTCAGAATAAGGCATATCATCTATTATTTTGCCTTGCCCTCTTTATCACTTTCAATCTAAACAGAAAAGTGATGTATTACAGGAAAATAGCCCACTTTGTGACATTTCTGATATGACTATACAATTTCTTCACCAGGGTGGTTCATTTTCTGAAATAAATGAGACATGCTTTAACATTTCACGAATTCCATGTTTTGGAAATGAATGCTACAGAAATTCATTAAGCTACTGCATAAATTCTAAATATCAAAAATTATATAATTTCAATGACAAATATATCCTGAGAAGTACCCTAAATTATGCATGTGTGGGTGAAAATGGACACAACAGGGAAAATTGTTAACCAATTAATAATTTCTTGCTCTTCTAATTGTAAAGAAGAAACTGAGTATCAATTATGCATAGGTGATACCTCTCTCTGTGGGAGAATTTTGAAGCAGTGGTGAAGACCCTTTTCCAAAATAGTCTTCTCCAGACTATCTCGGTGAAGATTTGTTTTCCTTTTTCAGTACAAAATATCATTTGTGATGATTTATGCTCTGCTAACTAAATACTTTTCACAGAGGTATGTGCAATTTTGAATTTGCCTCAAAACTACTGAATATAGGGGCGCCTGGGTGGCTCAGTCAGTTAAGCATCCGACTTCGGCTCAGGCCATGATCTCACGATCCGTGAGTTCAAGCCCCGCATCAGGCTTTGTGCTGACAGCTCAGAACCTGGAGACTGCTTGGGATTCTGTGTCTCCCTCTCTCTCTGACCCTCCCCCGTTCATGCTGTCTCTCCCTGTCTCAAAAATAAATAAACGTTAAAAAAAATAAAAAAAAACAACTACCCAATAGAGTTTAAGAAACATTTTCCAAATAAAATATTTAATAAACTGTGCAGCTAGGCTCAGAATGCAGATGAACTTGAGGCCAAAATTCTAGACTTCTAACCAGTTTTACAGTTTTGGGATTTTGGTTTAAAATGTCACCTGTATAGAATATGTAATTATTTTAATAATATATTATAGGTTATGATGAGAAGAAAACAAGGTTTACTCAGGAAAATAACAAAATAAAAAAATGTTGATGAAACTCTATTTTATGAATTTCCTATTTTTTTCCAAATAATCTCTCCTATCATTGTGAGAAGCAAATAGGTAACTATCACTATTTGAGAAGGAAACCGTTTTTTCTAGTCTTAAGAAATTATGTAAAGTCACAAGACAATACATATTTCTGACTATTGGATAAAACTTGGAACTTCCAAGATCTCACTACACTGTGGGGAGAAAATAAGATAGCATTAATACAGTGTTTCATTTCTCATTTTGGGGATACCTCTGACAGCTTGGAAAATACCCACTGAACACCTCTATTTCTTTTCCCAGGCTCACTCTTGCCACTGCCTTCACTCTTGTTTTCCACGGCTCACAGCACAGCACAACACGGTACTGCCTTGCTCTAAAATCACCATGGGTTGTGCGCATGTGGATGGAACACCTTCTCTGGCATGATGCTTCAAGCTGTCTTCTACATGTCATCATTATTGAACCTGAGGAGATGCCCACAACCCCGATATATCACTGCTTTTCTTCCAATCCTAATCCTGATTATTGTTCCAATGTGAAATTGCTAACTCCTCCTGTTGGACCCTTTTAGGGATATTTTCTAGCAAACACTTTTGGGTCCCAAGATCATTAAATCTTTTGGCATTATGTACACACAGTTCTTCCTATAGGGAACGCAGACACTACCAGAGTAACTGGATTACAAAGTTTTAATTAAAATTGTTAGAATTTACTCAGAACTATTTTTCACCTCCAATGCTTAGGCCTTGTTCTATACATTAACCAGATAAAAACATAGCTACTCTAGATGAAGTGACATTGGAGAAATCTAGCTGTAAAGAACCTCCCAATCTTTCTCCCTACAGTAGCACTCAAGGCACACAACAAGACACAAGTTGTACACCACTAATCTATAACACCAACTGATTGCTTTTTACAATGTTGTATATCTCTAGATGCAATTATTTGGCACTTCCCTAAGTTAAGGACCTGATCATTATAACTGTCTCATGATACAGAGTCTTCTATATAAAAAGACACAATTATGCCCCTTATTATTTGATTTAAACATATGTTTAGTATGGTTCTGGAATGGCTTCCTGTTTAAAGTACTAATATATAGAACAAAACTAAAAATAAAACATTTTAAAAACAAAACAAAACAAGCCCAGATCTTTGTGAATAAGAACATTTAAAATGTAAACATTGGGTTAAACAATGCAAAATATTTTTACTTCTTCCCAATCATATGGATACATTTATATTAAAGGCATTTAAAGTTAGGTTCTGCTATTTCCAAAGTAGCATGTTAGGACCAATTCTCATTTCACAGTTGAACTAAAAGCCAGAAATGAATAACCTATGGCCCATGGCCAGGCACCCACAGGAGAGATGAATAGTTCTGCCATCTGGCATCCCAATGGGGCCTTCATAAATAGCACCAGACTGTCAGAATTAAACTGAGTTTAAAGAGGGACAGCATGGCAAAAACAGGAGAACACACTGAGGGCATGGGCAAAGGGAAAAAGCGGCAGACAAAATAACTTTTGCCTGAAATTCTCAAGAGAGAAGTACACATGTTATCCATGCTCTGAGAACAGGGCGCAGACTATTTCGGGAGGAAAACAAGCCCTGATATAAAATTTTTGGACTTGGCCGTGCTACTAATCATCCATACAAAATGAGAAACATGACAACTGTCTAGTCTTCCATTTATTTATTGTTAAATATATAAACACATGCACGTGTGTGTGTGTGTGTGTGTGTGTGTGTGTGTGGTAAGGCTATCCTGGGATCTCTTACGGGTATACTGGTTCATGATGATAAATAAAAACTCCTTTTCCTGACACTTATTCCACTAACACATTTGCCTACCCAAATTGTATTTTCTTTCTCTTATTTGTAACATATCATTGTGTCTGCCTTGTTTGTGCTTATGTCTCATTAAAAGGTGGTACTATTTAATGGAATAGAAAAACTGCACTTATAAATTATTCTAATCTAGAAAAGATGGGTATTCAGCATCTCTCCTTGTATAATTAGTCAACTGAATGTGATATTGCAAAATCATTAGTTGAATAAAACAATCAGGAGAACAAGCAATTTCATTGTGAGTCTAGGGAGGTTTAAATTTGGTTCAGCACTAGCAAGCAGTATTGCTTACCGGAAGGACCTTCTAGGTATGTTATATGTTCTATGAATGATAAGCCCTGAGGTAAAAGGCATAATTTAACGCTTGAGAACCACTGTACATCATAGAGTCATTTATTATACAAGTCTTTGTTCCTGGATATGAAGAGGAAAAAATGTACTTATGCAGAGAATGGAACATTCAGATATAGCCTGTCATTTTCAATTCCTCAAGTCAGCTTTGCTGTGGTTATTTAGCATTCCACCTGGCCACATTTCCAGAAGGACTGAGGGAGCATTCTCTGCCAAAGGGTTTCAAAAATCACATGAAAATGTCAAGTTTTGAAAAAAATCCCAGATTCCTGGACTTCAAGTTGGTTTGTTGTTTCTTGAAAGCCTGTGAATTAGTGAGATCATCATTTCTGAATTTGTTCAAGATAGAGCTAAATATATGTGTGGTCTAATATAGTGCAGCTTGCTTTATCAAGTCATAAGCTTCAAAGAACCTTAACAGTTGTGAGGTTCTATACTTTTCAAAGCTTTCATTCTATGGAGTAAGGTATTCTCAGCAGGTTCATAGACTTACAAATGTTTCTCTTCCTTTTTAGTTTGGATCATCTGATCACGTATCGATAAATACACAGAGGGAAATAGTAAATCAAATTAATTGGGATAATGAGAAATATACTCGAGTTTTTAAAATCTGTTATTAATCTTCTTTGTTAGTAAAATTTAATGAGAAGCATATGTGTATGTATATATATAACAACTGTATATATATGATATAATATATACAGAAGCATATATAAAACACATAAGCATATATAATTATATATATAATTGTATTTAATATTTTATATAATCCAATTATGTAAATACACATCAAAGGTAAAAGGATTTTGAATGCATATTTATCATAAGATTTTAGACTTGAAATTGGAAATCTATTCTGTACCTTCTCCTAAGAGTTTAGCAATTACATATTATTTTCATTATAAATGCTTATTTTCACTGACACTAGTGTTCATGTTGTTGCGATTGTTTAAAATGTATGTGTAGGTAAACTACATTTTATTATTTTAATTTCATGATAAAAAAATTTTTACCATATGTTCTTGGCCTTATGGCACTGACTAGAATTTCCAGCACTATGTTGAATAAAAGAGATTAGTGGATTTTATTGCTTTGTTTCTGATCTTAGGGAGAAAGCATTCATTTGCTATTATGTATAAAGTTAGCTGCAGGTTTTTCATAGATGCTCTTTATCAAGTTGAGGAAATTTAACTACTATCCCTGTTATTCTGAGAATTTTTATCATGGACAGGTATTGAATTTTGTCAAATGCTGCTTTAAAAACAATTGTATGATTATGTGATTTTTCTTTTTTAGTCAGTTAATATGATAGATTACATGGGTATATTATGAATATTAAATTTGCCAGCCATGTATCCCTGGAATAGAACTCACTTGGTTATGCTATGTTGTTGTATTTATTAACTACTGAATTCAGTTTGCTAATGTTTTGGTATGAACTTATACATTTTAATTCATGAGGAATATTGGTCTGTGGTGTTTTTGTTTGTTTGTTTTTTGTATTGTCATTGTCTGGTTTTGGTAACAAGGTAATTCTAGCTTCACAAAGTAACATGGGCATTCATCCTTCTATTTTCTAGCAGAGACTGCATAAAATTGGTCATAAAATTCTTCTTTAATTGGCTTATAGAATTCTTTAGTGATACTATTTGTGTCTATAGATTTCTCATTGAGAGTTTTGTTAATTATAGATTCTACTTCTTTAACAGTTAAGGTATTCAAAGTATAGATTTCTTATTAGGTGAGTTGCGGTAGTTTGTGGTTTTCAGGGATTGATCCATTTTATCTACATTGTCAGTTTTACAGGTGTTTAGTTGCTTGTAGCACAATTCCTTTATTGTCCTTATGATATCTGTGAAGTCTATAGTGATATCCCAGTCTGTTCCAACTACTGGTAGTTTGTGTCTTCCCTTTTTTTGTGTGTGTGTGTGTTGGGGGGGGGGTTGTTTTGTTTTGTTTTGTTTTGTTTTGTTTTGTTTTGTTGCTGTTGGTCTTGCTAGAGTTCTGCCAGTTTTCTTGGTATTTTCAAAGAACCAGCTCTTTGTTTCATTGACTTTCTCTATCATTTTTTACTGCTGTCGATTCACTGATTTCTGTGCTTATCTTTATGATTTCCTTATTTCTGCTGGCTTTGGGTTTGCTTTGCCCTTCTTTTTCTAGGTTTTTAAGGTGGCATTTTAGATTATTGAGATCTTTCCTCTTTTCTAACATACACATTTAATGCTACATTCTTCTCCATACTGCTTTAGCTGTGTCCCATAAATTTTGACATGTATTTTCACTTTACTTCAGTTCAATGTATATATATTTATTTCCCTTGAGACTTCCTCTTTGGCCCATGGATGACAGTAGTGTGTTGTTGTTTGATCTCCAAGTGTTTGGGTCTTTTCCCGTAATTTTTCTTTTATTGATCTCTATTTTGAAACCAGTAGGGTCACAGAAGGTTTGTTTTGTGGCCCAGGATGTAGTCTATCTTGGCATAAGTTCAGTGGACACTTGTAAAGAATGTGTATACTGCATTTCTAGAAGTAGCAAGTAAGAGCCTTAAAAACGTTAAACCTCTTAACATAGTAATCCTATTTTTATGTGCCATTTAGTGATGGCACATTGATGGTTTAAAACCAGCAATGGTGGGAATTTTTATATAATATACATTTGTAAAGTCTACAAATCACTTCTCATCTCCACTGACAGGGAGCAGTTAAATGTTTATCAGCATCCCACTGGAAAAAATCAGTAAATTATGAAACACCTATAGAAATAGCATTGGGAAGCAATGAAGAACTGTATTTTATCAAGCAATATTTAATAAGAGAGAAAAATTGTTAATAAAATTATTGAAAAGGATATAAAACTATATGAATTAACAGTGATAACATTTTACAGGTTTTATACAGTACATTAAATATTAAGTGCCTCATAAAATATTTTGTATTTATATGATATTATATGTTTTAACTTTTTTAACATATTAGAAAACATATGTAATAAAAAGTCACTTGCTTTTCAGTATAATTCTGGTTACATGCATTTGGAAGACATTGGAGAAGTATTAATAAAATATTTTTAATTATAAAATACCTAGTAATGAGCAAAATTAATGCCCTAGCTTTTAGTTTATATAAAGTATCAGAAACTGTCAGTGATTACCACCATGCAAATGTATACACTTTGCATAAAATAAGGCATAAACATATAACACTACGAAATTTCCCAAATATCTGACATAACTAAATAAACATTAAAGGGATTCCAAAAAATTAAAGCCCTAATCCATATACCAGTGCCTAAAATACAAAACTGAATAAACCATTCTTCACCATCAGATTTGAAAGGACTAACACACACTTTAAAAAAAGAACAAAACAAAGAAGGGCATACAAAAGAAGACCTGCATTTTGCTGGATTAGAGAGAGATATGAAAAATTGCCACAGAAGAAGGAACATCCCAGGTTTTTAATATCCTAGGATTTTGTCTTTCAAGAGGGCATAACAAAAATCCAAAATATGATCTCCTTGGTTTGCTGATACCATTCTCTTTGCTAAAAATATCTTACTGCACATGAAACTTGAAGCTTACTTGGCTTCTTTAAGACCCTGTGTGCCATTTTTACTTACTAGTTTTCTTCTTTCTTTTCTCTGATTTAAAGTGATCAGGTGGCCCAATTTTTAATGAGTTTTTAAAATTACTACTCCTGGTTCATTATATGCTCGCCACGAAATCTTGTGTGTCTGATGCAGTACACCTGTTACCTGTGGCTCGATGTACAACCTCACACTGTCACTGCTGTATGTCCCCATTATGTGGGCCACCATGTAGTTTGAAGTCCATGTTCTAATGACCTAAAACTGGCTATCTTCCCATCACATACTACTGGTTCTTTCATCCCACACCCATCTCTCCTTCTCCCAGTAGTACTCTTCAGTGTCGAGATTTCAACTTGCTCATGTAGCTGAAATGAATTTGTTCAATGAACAAAGGGACCAAAAAAGGGAAGGAGGGAAACCAGCAAACAGACTCTTAACTATAGGGAAAAAGTACCAGAGGAAAGGTGGTTGGGAATGGATGAAATAGGCAATGGGGATTGAGGGATGTACTTGTGATGAGCACAGGGTATTGTATGGAAGTGCTGAATCACCATATTGTACACCTGAAACTAATATTATTCTGTATGTTAACTGGAACTTAAATAAAACTGAAAAAATAATAAAAGAATTTGTTCATTACAAATGAATATTAATATATATCGATATACGTGATTAGAAAATTGTAAGAGAAAAGTCCTTTTTTGATGCACAGCTGATAAGTGATTCATCTGATATGTAAACATAGATGTAAGTGTTTTTAAATATTTTTCACCCTGTTTTGTGTGTTTCTCTGTTTACACGGTAAAACAGAGCCTGCTAATTATTCCCAACTGAGTAATATGTATTTCATGAAAATCTTCCTGAAGTGCAAGTACTAAATATTATTTACTTTTGGATTTGTTATAAGAAAACATCATTATTCAGGATTTCCTTTACATGTAAAAGGTATAAGAACATACCAAAATAAATGTAAGATAATATAACAAAGAGAAGGAAGTACTCTAAAAGATAAATAACATCATTACTTGTTTGTTTTTGTTTTTGTCTTAACTAATGCTGAAACATATTATGTGGAAAAGTTAGACGAAAATGGGGAAAGAGGTCAAAAAAAGATTCCACAGGAGCCTTAGCAAGGAACTGAGGAAGGACCCCATGAGGTCCATGGTCACTGAAGTTTCCCCTCTGACAATTTTATCAAGGTTTTAAGAAGTTCAGTTAACTCTGTGTTTACATAATCGAAAACTAAAATAGACACTGGACAGGTCTTTTGTAAAAACAAGAAAGATAAAAAACAAAAAATGAAACAAAAAAACAAAACAAGAAAAATAAGGTAGACATTTGTTTGACAGTCTTGACAGTCAGCAGTTTTGCATTAAATACTTAACTATGTATATAATAGTATGCAATATCCTGAAAACATTGTATTATATAGTCCCTGATCTTTTCCCTCAAGGAGCTTACAATCTAGATTTATAGATGACAGAGTCCTCTCAAGTGTTTTATAAAACAATAAGATTAAATAACAGTATGAAATAATACTACCAGAAACAATATGTGGCATCTTATGTAATAAAGCCATTTGTGAAGACAGAACAATGATGCAGTAAATATTACCTATTATGAAAAAATACAAGATTACAAATGTTTAAAAGAAAAGAGATGTCACCATTGCTGGAATGATTAAGGATAACTGTATGGAGAGGTAAGATGTGTGCTAGGCCTGGAAGCATGGTTATAATTTAGATAGGTTAGGGGTATAAAGAGAGAAGTGTATAAATATTGTCATACAAAGTAAAGTAACAGTGTGAAAGAATAGATAAAGACCACTTCGGTTTATTTATAGGAATTATAGAGACTATTCAAATAGAAGAATAAGAGAAAGGTAATTGCTTCCAGAGTTGATAGGGACATGGGGTCATCATGATAAATAAATATTTCTTCAAGATGTTTACTTCACTGGTCCTCAGTTTCTTCATATGTGTAACAAGCGAGTGTATAAACTATAAAATATTTTGTTGCCTTTTAATTGTGTAAAGGTGTGATTAAGTTCTAGGGAAATTCTACATAACATGGAGGAAGTCAAGGGTTGGTACTTGCCAGAGTCTTTAGGCAAGTCTTTAGCTAAATCATTTCAGGTTTAAGAGAACAGGATGGGAAATCTCCCTGTCTTGAATACATGGTCTTAAGAATCATTTTTATTCAGAAGCTGAAAATAGATACTATAATGTGTACCTTCCCCCTTTAATCTTGCCTCTGGGGAAAAAAATCCTAATAATGTTTCTAGTTAACAAATCAAATAAAACACAATGACTAACTCTTAATGGCTTTTTAAATGATTGCCCACAACTCTAATGAGTAATTATATCATTTGCTGTAATGGCATTCATGAAATTAATTATGGATTTTGAAGGAAAAATACATATGACATTACTGTGAAGAAAGAAGTGAGGTAGGAGTGCTAGGGTATTGATGGCAAATTGTACGTATTCTGTATAATTACGCTTTATGCGGCTTGCAAGCATTTGCCTTTTACATGTATTGGCTCTACTTTGGCTTTTTTAAAGCACTATTCTCAACATATTTCATTGAATTTGGTTGAATGTAGTCACAATAAAAAAATGCAATCTAACCGATTTGTAACACAGGTAAGACCTATGCTGAAGGGATTTACTTGAGGACACACAGTTAATCCATCATTGGTAAAAGACCACTCATGTGGTTGGGTTCTATATTTTTGAAATTCTATTTTTCATACTTAGCATAATAGAAGTGCCATGTTAATGATATTTATAACAATTCAAATCTGAAATATATACATGAAATTATCTCACTAATTTGTTGCTCATTAATATAATGCTGCAGATAATCAAATGTGAAAATGGCTGCTTGGTAAACAGTAATGAACATACACAGCCATAATTAACATTTTCTTTTTTTGGAATTTCACATATTTCCAACAACACATCTGAATTCTAGTTCACAATCTCAGAGAATGCATTTCTGAAACAACCATGTGGATCATCAATTGTTGGCAGTTTGGCCCCCCTCTAGCTGTGGCCCCAGACCTACAGCATTGTCAGACTTGACATCATTAAACTTCAAATGCTCTTAAACCTTGTCAAATGGAAATCATTCCCTTAATTACCAAATTCATCTCTTTAGATCTTACCCATCACAGCACACACAAGAAATGCCTGCAAAATTAGCTCTTTATCACCTGGCTTCTGCAAAGACAATTCACGAATCTACCTTTGAAGAGTGAGCAACTTCCCTATGTGAAATCTGTGTTGGTTGTCTTCATAACAAGTCTCTCCTTAATGGTATTATGAAGAATAACTTGAGTTTCAAACAAGTTTCCACTGTTTTCCTTTGGGTAAACAGAATAAGTAGATTCTCGTTCCTATGCTCTCTTCAAAAGATATCAAAGGGAAAATGAACATCTAGAGAATTTAAAATGTGTCTTCCAAGGTCATTGTCATTTTTGCTCTATTGCCTTCTCTGACACATAGCTCTTCTTTCAGGCAAATGCCCAAGAATCACAAATGAAAGGTAAGGAGAAAGTCGGAGTTTTAAAATTTGGTTTTTTTTTTCCTCTAAGAGAAGAAAAACATTTTCTGTACAAAATCCTGTGAATAATATCAGTCAATATTTTAGTCTTTAGTTTCTGTGTCAAAGACCCATAAATCTTTGTTAGACCTTTTCAAATAATCTTGTTTGTTTAGATGATTATTTTAAACCATAGATTGTCAACAGGAGTTTCTTGAAATTAATAGCTGTGAAATATAATTGTGACAATTACAAGGTTAAATAACTAGAGGGAGTACTCAGGGTGTCTCTGTGGCATAGGCTAGAAAAACCTATATCCAGATGTAGCGAGGGCTTTTTTCATTGAAAAGCTCTCTCTAGATGTAAAATAAAGTTGATTAAACCAAGGGTTTGATTCAGAAAAAAAAAATCAATCTTTTGGTGAAGAATTCCCAATGAAAGTATTATTGGAAACAATTTCTATGTTTGGAACTAGTCATTACCCATTCACCCAATATAATGATCAGGCTCACAAATATTTGGAAATTATCTGCAAAACAGTTACTAAATGAACTCCTGAAACTTTAATATGAAACTGTAAAAAATAAAAAAAACAGGATGCAGTATGCTGACTCTAGCATGTCATTTACTCACAGACATCTTTTTCTTAGTTTTAGGACTCAGACTATTTAAAATGCACATTGGGATATGTTGCTAAAGAGATAATAGAAAACTGGGCTAATGAGTTTTTTTCCTTCTAGTTTTAACACTACCTCTAACTTTATGAGCAAAACTATTCACACTATCTTCACTGTACTTGTATGAATTTTACATATTGATGTAAACAAAATAATTGTTGAATGCCTACTAGGTGGCAGGCACTGTGACAGCAAATAGGACATATGGGAAAATGAAGAAAATACCCTTTCTTCTCTAGAATTTTACAGTACAGGAGTGTAAGTATAGTACAGGTACGAAGGCTACTTAGAACTGATTACAATAAAGTGAGACAATTGCTTTGTTATAATTAGTAACTTTCATTTAGTGAGGTCTTCCTATTGCCCTGAATCTCATACTGTATTTCATTTAATCCTCACAACTACATGATGCATAGTTTTCATCTGCACGTTACAATGAGGTACTTGCAACATGTAAAGCTAAATATCGCAGTTAGTAAGTGGGATATATTCAAATGCAGTTCTGCCTAAATATAAATTCAGTTTTCTTAACTTCCCCTCAACAGAAACTGGTTCAACCTAAGGGAATCAAGATTTTACAAATAAAGTAACATTGGATCTGGAACTTTAAAGGAGGCTGAAGGATAGGAGAGGGCACTAAACCAAAGATATGAAAACTAGAAAGGTGTAAACTCACGAAAAGCATACCATAAGCAGGTAAGATGCTAATTTAGCATAGAATTTTTAACAGGAAAGGATGAGAGATAAATTTAGAATGTAGGTACTAAAGAATCTCAGAGGCCATGCTATAAGTTATAAGCTTCATTTAAGAGGCCACCGAGCTGTAGTAAAAACAATAATAGTTACTATTATTATTACAAATAATTTGGCAAGTGACACCATCTGGTGAATACTTTCAAGGTGCTATCACTGGCCTAGAACCTAGGAACAACCAGATATCTGCCCCAGTTCTCACTGTATTTTTTCAGCAAAAGTCCCAGAAGAAGTAGTATACTCCAGTCAATGAGACTGCTGGGTCAGGATGCCACTGCCTCCAGGCTAGGCATCTGAGCCAGGTCTTCAGCTTGTCACTTTGTTTTAAATCTTCCTCTTTAACTTTCTAATCCATCCTGCTCATTTTGCCAAATCTATTCAAGAAAGTCGTGATTGCCTCTTAAATCAAGTAGAAATTCCTACAGTTGCCCTGTGTATCTGGCCCCATGCTTAAATCCCATTTTCTCTGAGGAAGCGGCATAGCAGCATTCAAATAATAATTTTACTCCCACACTCTGCCTGTGTCCATGCTGATTGCAAATTCCCTATTACCTTTCCCCTCACATTCATACAGCTAATATCTATTCATTCAGGCTGGAGTTAATCCCATCAATTCCATGAATCTACCTCCTATTACTCAAATGTATCAGCCTTCTGATGCTGAAGTTCTATTGTAACTTCCCGATTACCACAATCTAACTCTAAAAAATTCCATATGTACTTGTTATAAATGAGGACCAACTAAAACTGAACCTCAAATTTCCTTCCAGCTGAAGATTAATTGTATTTGTTTGTAACATTCACAGTAGGTGAGAATTAGCTTAGTAATGAAACATACAATTTAAAAGATCTTTAAAACACCGATCCTTAGGCTTTTGCTACATAGCAGCTTTTGGTTCACATGGGTTTGGCTTTAGTGAACATTCTGGAATTCACAGAACAATCTAGACTTTCTACAGCTATTTCCTTTGATCAGAAAATAAAATAGGGGTCACCTTTGGTTGAAGGCAATCAATAATCACCTTTGATGCATACCCATCCTCTGGAAAATGGTGTTAAAAGGCAACTGGGAAGCCCCAAAGGATTAGAAGAAGTGTAAGACTGATAATGTACAGATTAATGGAAATATTTTCTGACATAAGCTTAATATCTTTACAGCCATCCCATGTTGAATGTGGGCATCTGGTATTAATAGTACTTCTACTTATGATGAAGGACATAATTGCTGTGGTTTCTTGCCAGTGTTGGCATTGTCCAGTGGGAGCTCAAGGCTGAAATTGCAAAGCTTTTGTTAGGTGCATTAAGATGAGAAATTTTAATAGAAACACAGTAGAGGAGACAAGACTTGGTGGGATAGAAACCTTAAAACAACCGCATATATACCTATGAAAACACAAAGAAATGCCAGGGTTCTGAAGAGGTACAGGTGTAAGGACATCAGAAGCGATGCCAGGAAGGCAGGATGATATGTCACATGCATGGCACATTGGGTGAAGGGTGACAGAATTACCTCTTACACATCTATAACTTGGTACTGAAGCCCCTACCGGTCTTGGGAGAACTGTTTATATCTGACTTTCATTTTCTGCATCTTTCTTATATAATTCTTAATTCACATTTGCCTGTTCATCTGCAGAAAACTCAGTCATCTATTTTATATAAATTTTGCTCTTCAGTCTCACATATTCCCTAGCCCAAACCAGAATTCACTCCTGCTGTATCCATTCATTCAAGGTATGATGAAAAAGAAAACCCAAACTTAAGATACCAAAAGTTTAAATGCTGTTAACAATATTATAGTTGCTCATATATAGCTGATTATCATATTTTACAGTAATTATGTCCTATGAAATCACCATGAACACTGAATTATCAAATACTGAAGCATTACCTCTAGAGGAAAGATGGAGTTCCTCTGATACCCTGATTACAATATTTTCATTGACCAATAAGTATATAACCTGCTGGAAGCCAAGCTATCCCAGCCTGAGTGGCAGGGCCCGGGCTGTGGACGGAATGGTGACTGCAGGGGGGCCCATGACAGTGAAGCTTCTTGTACTCCTGCTTTTAGGTAATTTGGCCTTGTTAAAGTACCTGGGGTATTGTCTGTTGGGGAACTGCCCTTGGCAGGCCCCCTGGGAAAAGAACCATTAGGAGAAAATAAGGTTCCGCAAGAAATTGTGCAGCCTTACGTTTAGCCCTTGCCATCCTCTATGGAGACTCCTCTACTTACAGGAAGGATAGCCTCATGCATTTGCCAGCAAAGAGGGCCTGTAAAGGAGAGACACAGAAAGCCTCACTCCGGCACCTAAGGAGTGTATCTCCGGGCACAGGTGACTTCAACCCCTAGGCCCACCTGGCCCCTCGGAGGCATTCCAGATGATGACTGAACCTAGTCAGTTAAGCTACAGAATGGTTCATTGGTTCCTAGGTGCATTGTCTCTCTGAGAATGTATGAGGCATGGGTTCCTAAGGCTTTTTCAGCCCCTTTCTGGCACCTCTGACCGAGGCAAACACATTGTTCTTCTGGCCTCATGTGGTTAGGAGGTCATGTCCCTGTAACTGTTCCACTTCAGGTGTTGAGAAATGGAGGGCCTTTCACGAGAACAGCAAAGCAAATGCTTTGTAGATTATAGATAAATGCAGATGCATAATGGAATAATGTAAGAAATTAATCTATAATCAAACGGTATGCGGGAAAGCTAGGGGAAAATCACCATGTTATTTCTTAAAGGTTGTTTACACATAGGAACATTTTCAAAATTAGGTAATGTTAGAAAAACATAGATGACGTATGTTATAAGGAAATCACTAGCATATATAATGCCACGTTTACTGCAATAAATCAGCCAGTTCAACACACTGCTGTTGTCTGTGTCCATTTTTATTTTAGTTTTAGTTTTTTATTTTAGTTTTTTATTTTCTAGTTTTTTATTTTAGTTTTGTTTTATTTTCACCAACACCGTTCTTCCTTTGGGAACCCCTGGGCCTGTTGGAGCTGGACTCCGGCAATAACCCTTATCTTATTTGTATTTCTATTTAAATACACCTTGTTTAATATATACTTTTGACATATTGACACTGGACTCACAGCCAACAACATTGTAACTCATGCCTAAGTGAGGCTATGTAAGAAATATTTTCTCTATTAGGCACATCACAGCTTTCTTGTGCTTGGGAACACTAGACAACACTTCAACACTATGCTTGGAGACCATTTCAAATAGCAAAATCATCAACAAACAGCACAAAAATATTATTAAAATGTCATACTAAACAGACTATGAAAATAATACTTCTTTACATTATGAAAGCCAAAAGAAGAAGAAGGCAGAGCATTGCCTTTTTTTTTTTGTTCACTTAAGCTGGGAACATGTGTACTAGGTGACCCAAATATTTCCCCTCTGTGCATGTGGGGAAATGATTGCTAAAATGCCATAGATATTGATTTTGGGATTGCATATAAATTTTAGTGAGTAGGGAAAATCACAAGTATTGAATCCATGAATAATGAGGATAGACTGAATACACGAGTCTAGAATAGCAACCTATCTGGAAATCAATAGTTTTATCTTGTCATAGAGTTCCATGCAAAAGTTCTTTTGAGATGTTTATAATTATAAGACAAGTTTCCTAGTAAGAGAATAAAACAGAAAAGAAAATGTTGGGATCAGCTGTCATAGAACAGGTAATTGATGATGCACCCAATCATACAGAAAAGTCACTTGGAGGAAAAGATTGGAATTTGGGAAAAAACAAGTTGTGCTCAGAAATGAGAACTCTAATCATAATCAAGCATCCTAATTACTTTCTTAAAAACAAAGTATAATATTTAGACTGTGAGGCTAGCCTGTATTAATATATAATGATTAGAATTGGCAAAAAAAAAAAAAACCAGCCATATAAACTTACTGGCTTTTATAAGTATTGGTGTACAGTCTGCTATCTTCATATGTCCCCTACCAGTGTCAGCTGGATCCATTAATGTTTCTCATTTTCAATAGGCCTTCCAATCAATTTCTGAATATTGAAGAAAACTTTAAAATATTTTAGCTATTCTTAGTACAATTAGTTCAAATATGATGGGATTTATCATTAAATATGCACATATTAATTATCCTAATAATGGAACGAAATGTTCCCTTAGGCATGGTGATTTCATTATACTGACATGAGGTTATCTATACCTGAATTCTAGATCAAAAATCTCAAGCGTTGATTTCTGGTTATTCCCTGTAATAATAAGGTCATTCCTGGGGCACCTGAGTGGATCAGTTGGTTAGGTGTCCAACTCTTGGTTTTGGCTCAGGTTATTATCCCACGGTTTCATGAGTTTGAGTGCCATGTTGGGCTCTGTGCTGGCAGCATGGAGCCTACTTGAGATTCTCTGTATCCTTCTCTCTCTGCCTCTTCCCTGCTCATGCTGTCTCTGTCTCTCTCAAAAATAAATAAGTGAACTTAAAAAAATAATAAGGTTATTCTCTGCTATACTGTCTAGTGTCTTGTCGTCTCCCTGGGCATAGTGTCAGTGGCTAGTGTCATGTTACCCGGTAATTGACTTGCACCATGTACTACCTTCCTGTCATTATGTCCAATATTGCTAGCCCCCTGGATTCTTCACCATCATGTTATACTCATCTTTAAGGATTCTTCATTACTTTATACAGAACCCTTAGTTCTTGGTATTACATACTCTGACTGAAAACTGCTATAACCTTTGAACACTGAAGTTAGGTTGCCAAGTTAAATCTGTGTTTACACCCCAAACAGCCCTCACAAATCTTTCAGTTCCTGTCTTCCAAATTGGACAAATCAAAACCAACCTTTTGCTTCCATTAAAAATCCAAAGATAGAAAATAAACGATTCCATAAAACATGTATAGAACTTTTGAATTCTATATTTCCAAGTAGTAAAAAATCTACTATTCATGCTGGCTTTTGCATCGATAAGATTAATAATGGCTGTAGAGTATGTGAGTCTGGTGAGGGTTAAAATGTCTAGATTTTAACAAACTTCTCTTCGCAGACTTCCTATAATCACCTCTTTCTGATAATGCCCTACTTACTTGGCTCTCTCATTCTCCTTTCATTTTTATTTTTTTGATATGATGTGATAAGAGATAGTCATTAGTCTCTGACTTTCTGATCACTTTTTCCCTTTCACAGCATGCATGCTGACCAAGTCATGTTTCATAATCCCCCCTGCGGAGCTAACTATTTCCCTTCAACTTTGCTTTCCTTTGCTTCTGCAACGATTTATTGCCTTTCTCACAGTCATTTTACATAACTACACTGCAACCATTTCTAATAGCACTGCCCTCTTCCTGGCAGCATCCTATCCCTATTGACTCTTCAGATTCAATATATGGAAATGATGCATTCCTACTGCAAAGTTTTCTTACTCTAATTAGCACTTTTTTTGCTAAAACAAATACTGTAATCATAAGAGCAGCACATCAGCTCCTCTACTTCTTGACTGCAGTACTTTATTTAACACTTTATCCTTATTTCCTCACTACCTGCCCACATCTTGCCACTTTGCTCTTCTCAATAATAACATAGAAAGTGCATGCACTTGCCTAGTGCATTCCATAGACAGTTGGTACTTTGCTGTTGTGGAATGAAATTTCCAGATCATTTACCATAGAATACTTGTCAGTGTAACCTCATGCAGTCCTGAACTTGAAACTATTTACACTAATTCTTCTTTCCTCCTAGTCCTATTAAAAGGCATATGGGGAGTAAAAAATACTACTTGAGGACTGATCTTATTTTCTCAATCAACCTCTCTGGGTAATGACAAGATTAGAACAGTTTTATTATTCTCATTCTAAGATGGGTAGTCCATGGTTTTAGAAGCATTCCTTTCAGATTTTGAAACATCTGAGAAGTATTATTAAGGTTATCCAGAGGATAAACAAAATAAAAAAATATACATAAGTAAATATACATTGAGGTCTTATAATACATCTACACTGTATCAGTGTCATCTTGTTATAGTGCCTCACAAAACTGCTAAATATTATGTATTGTCATCTGTTTTTATATATAATAAAACTTGTACTCAACGAAGTTAAATAATGTAATGGTCATAGAGACAAACCATACCTGGTCTCTGTCAATCTAAACCTTGTGCTTCTTCGGATTCTCCGGTCTTCTGTTCCTGTATACACTCCTTGATTGGCAAAACTGTGAAGAATCATACATTGTTGATAATAAGTCTTATGTTATTACCCAAAAAGTCACACAACAGAAAATTTCTGGAATGGTGTATTTATACAGCTACTGTAAGTAAATTCTGAAACATGCAAATGTCTAATTTAGCAAAGCTGTCAGTATACAATTAAAACAACCTATTATCCTTATTACACATAATAATAAGTTATAAGATTAAGTTGTATTAATAAGTAATAATATCACATTACTCTTCCACTGACTTGGCATTAATCAACGCTCCTTTTTTGTTTCTCTATTTTTTTTTCCTTAGAGACAGAGAGTGCACAAGCATGAGTTGGGGAGAGGAACAGAGAGTGGGAGAGAAAATCTTAAGCAGTCTCCATGCTCAGTGCAGAGCCCAAGATGGGGCTCAATCCCATGACTCTGGGACCATAACCTGAGGTGAAATTAAGAGTCGGGCACTCAACTGACTAAGCCACCCAGGTGTCCCTCTTTCTCTATATTTTTAATTAGTTCAAATATCCCAATATTTCAGGCTTATCCTCTAGACAGAGTGACAGCTAGCTAAGTTAAATAATTACTAATGTGAACCCCCTGATGCTATAGCCATGTCACAGAGAGGCAAGCATCCCACACCCCTCCATGCCACAACGGTGCAACAACTGGCCAGGTGAGCAACCCGCCCTTTCCCCCTATACTACAGCCAACCCAATGTGTCTCAGCCATACCACAGCCAAGGAAGAATCAGGCAAAATGAGAATACAGAAGAGTATTTTTCAAATTAAAAAAAAAAAGACAAAACCTCAGAAAAAGACTTTAATGAAATGGAGAAAAGTCATCTACCCCACCAAGAGTTCAAACTAATAGTCATTAGGGTGCTCACTGAACTCAAGAGAAGAATGGATGAACACAGTGAGAACATCAACAAAAAAGAAAATATAAGACAGTAACAAACAGAAGTCAGAGAGTTGAAGAATACAATAAGTGAACTGAAAAATGCAGTAGAAGGGTTCAACAGCAGACTCAATGAAGCAGAATGGATCAGCAAGAAGGAAGATAAAGCAATGGAACTCATCCTGACAAAACCCAAAAAGAAAAAAAAAATTAAAGTGACCTTAGAGGATCTATAGGACAACATTAAGTAGAATAACATCTACATTATAGAGGTCACAAAAGGAGAAGAGGGAAATAAAGGGGGAGAAAATTTATTTGAAGAAATAATGGCTGAAAAAGGAAAGAGACATCCAGGACCAGGAACCCCAGGGAATTCCAAAGAAGAACTCAAAGAGATCCACACCACGACACATTATGATTACAAGGTCAAAAATTAAAGATGAAGATAGAATCTTAAAAACAGCAAGAGAAAAACAACTTGTTACATACAAAGTAAACTTCTTAAGGAGTATCATCAGATTTTTCGTCAGAAGGTTTGCAGGCCAGAAGGGACTGCCATGACCTAATCAAAGTACTGAAAGGAAACAAATGAAAAAACAAAAACAAACAAACAAAAAACTTCTAACCAAGATATTTACTCTGCAAGGTTATTTTTCAGAATAGAAGAGAGATAAAGAATTTTCTAGATAAGGTAAAGCTAAAGGAATTCATCAACAGTAAACTGGCCCTACAAGAAACATTAAAGGAACTTGTTTAAACTGAAAAGAAATGGCACTAATTAATGATAAGAAAACATATGAAAGTAAAAATCTCACAGGAAAAGCTAAATATACAGTAAGGGTAGTAGACAAATCACTTATAAAGCTAGTATAAAGGTTAAAAGATGAAGTAGCAAAACTAACTAAAACTAAAATAATTAAAGTGCCCGGTTAGCTTAGTCAGGTAAGCATGAGACTCTTAGAACTAAAATAATTACTTAAGGGATACATTTTTTAAAAAGTGAAATCAGAAACAAAACATGGTAGGGGGAATAAAAATGTAGAGTTTTGGAATGTATTCAAATTTAAGTTGCAATCAACTTAAAACAGACTGGTACTTGTCATTTGCAAATATCTTCTCCCATTCCACAGGTTGCCTTTTATTTTCTATAAATAACTTATCAAACTCTACAGTCCAAAACCAAATAATCCAGTGAAGAAATGGCCAAAGACATGAATAGACATTTTTCCAAAGAAGACATACAAATGGCTAACGGACACATGAAAAGATGTTCAACATCGCTCATCATCAGGGAAATACAAATCAAAACCACGATGAGATACTATTTCATGCCTGTCAGAATGGCTACAATTAATAACACAGCAAACAACAGATGTTGGCAAGGACATAGAGAAAGGGGAACCAACTTACATTTGTTGGTGGGAATACAAACTGGTGCAGCTACTCAGGAAAACAGTATAGAAGTTCCTCAAAAAGTTAAAAATAGAACTAGTCTATGACCCAGCAATTGCACAACTAGGTATTTACCCAAAGGATACAAAAATGCATACTTGAAGGGGCACATGCATTCCACTGTTTATAGCAGCATTATAAACAATAGTCAAAAATTATACTGTTTATTCCCATTATTATATTGTCCATCAACTAATGAACAGATAAAGAAGATATTATACACACACGCGCACACACACACACACACACACACACACACACATACACACAATGGAAAATTACTCAGCCGTCAAAAACAATTAAGTCTTTACATTTGCAATGATGTGGATGGAGCTAGAGTGTACTATGGTAAGTGAAATAAGTCAGTCAGAGAAACAAATACCATATGATCTCACTCATATGTGGAAATTAAGATATAAAACAGATGAACATAGGGGAAGGAAGAAAAAAACAGAGAGAAAGGCATATCATAAGAGACTATTAGCTACAGAGAACAAACTGAGGGTTGCTGGAGGGGAGGAGGAGGGAGGTATGGACTAAACGGGTGAGGAGTATTAAGGAGGGTACTTGTTATGATGAGAACTGGGTGTTATATGAAAGTGAAAATCACTAAATTATACTCCTAAAACCAATAGTACGCTATATGTTAACTAACTAGAATTTAAATAAAAATGTAAAATGAAATGAAATGAAATGAAATAGAATAAGAAATAAAATAAAATGTTATATATGTAGGATGTTATATGTGAACTTTACAGTAACCACAAAGCAAAAACTTATATTAAATACACAAAAGAAAATAAGAAAGTAATCTAGGGACACCTGGGTGGCTCAGTTGGTTAAGCGTCCAACTTCAGCTCAGGTCATGATCTCATTGTTCCTGAGTTCGAGCCCCATGTAGAACTCTGTGCTGACAGCTCAGAGCCTGGAGCCTGCTTCAGATTCTGTATCCCCTTCTCTCTCTTCTCCTTCCCCCACTTGTGCTCTGTCTCTGTCTCTCTCTCAAAAATAAATAAAAATTTAAAAAAGAAAGTAATCTAAACACAATAATAAATAAATTTATCTAACAATAAGGGAAGAGAGAAAAAGAAATGAACAAAGCAGAACTACAAAAACAGCCAGAAAACAATTAAGACAATGGTGATAACTGCATATCTATCAATAATTACTTTAAACCTAAATGGATTAAGTTTTCCAATCAAATGTCAGGGAGTGGCTAAATGGATTAAAAAAAAGACAGATCTATATGTTGCCTATAAGAGAAAGACTCACATCCAAAGTAAATACATAAAAATGAAAAAAAACAAAAAACAAAAAACAAAAAGGAGGGCATCTGGATAGCTCAGTGGGTTGAGCATCCAGCTCTTGATTTCAGCTCAGGTCATGATCTTAGAATTTGTGACATCAAACCTCATGTTGGACTCTATGTTGATAGTGAGGACGCTGCTTGGGATTCTCTCTCTCGCTCTCTCCCTGACCCTCCCCTGCTCATGTTCTCTCTCTCTCTAAAAATAAATAAATAGGACTGCCTGGTTGGCTGAGCTGGTAGAGGGTCTGACTCTTGATTTCAGCGTAGGTCATGATCTCACAGTTTATGAGTTTGAACCTTGCATCTGCACTGGCAGTGCAAAGCCTACTTGGAATTCATTCTCTCTCTCCCTCCCTCTCTGCTCCTCCCCTGCTCATGCATGCTTTCTCTCAAAATCAATTAATAAACATTAAAAACAAAGAAATAAACAAACATTAAAAAGAAGTAAGTACACACATAGATTGAAAGTGAGGAGGTGAACAGACATGTTTCTAAAGAAGACATACAGGCACAGAGGCATATGAACAGATACTCAACATCACTAATCATCAAGGAAATGTAAATTAAAACTACAAGATGACATCAATTCACACCTGTCAGAATGGCTAGTAAAAAGGGGAAAAGAAATAACAAGTGTTGACAAAGATGTGGAGAAATCGGAACACTCATACAATGTTGGTGGGAATGTAAACTGGTGCAACCACTGTGGACAACAGTATGGAGGCTCCTCAAAAAATTTCAAAAAACAGAACTACTACATGATCCAGTAATTACACACTTCTTGGTATCTATCTAAAGAAAACAAAAACTTTAATTAAAAAAATTATATATATATATATGTGTGTGTGTGTGTGTGTGTGTGTGTATATATATACATATATATATACACACATATATATACATCACAAACACACTCCAATGTTCATTGCAGTATTATTTACAAGATATGGAATCAACCTAAACGTCCATCAATAGATGAATGGATAAAGAAGATGCCACACACACACACACACACACACACACACACACACACATTATTCAACTGTAAAAAAGAATGAGATCTTGCCATTTGTGACAATATAGATGGATCTTCAAGGTGTTATACTAAGTGGAATAGGTCAGAAAGACAAGGAAAAATCCTGCATGATTTTACTCATAAGTGGAATCTAAAAATCAAAACAAACACAAAATAAAGGAAAACCTAGAGAAAATACCGAGAACACACTGGTGATGTATGGAATTGTTAAATCCCTATATTGTACATATGAAACTAATATGACAAGGGATTTTAACTATACTGGATTTAAAATAAAAATGTAATAAAAAATAAATATGTCCCCATAAAGTGGGTAGAAAGAATAAACTCTCAAGTTCTACTGTCATAGAAAATGGAACACCTAAGTGTGACTAATGATTGTTTTATAAATACATAGAGAATGCACTGGTTGTTTAATATGTACAGATAAGGTTAAAGGACAATTAAACAAAACAGCTGAAATTTTGATTTTCATGTATATATAGTCTGCTTCTTCAACCTTCTGGCTAGTAGCCAAATTTGACTTATAAAGTAACAAAACCAAAACCATCATGTATTTTCAAAATGCTAACTACCAAAAAAAAATTAAGTCATCAAATTAATAAGTCATTGTAGGTTTTATAAGATTATTTGTAATCCAGAGTTTACAAAAAAAAAAACAGAGTTGTTTTTTTTATAAACCAGAGTTACAGCACATCATCAATATAACTAAACTGATCTTGTGAAGATTCATTGAAGAAACATTTTCTGAATGTGCTAGAAATAAAAAATACTGAATATGGATTATTCGAGAAGATATGGAAGATACCACTATATATCTTTCAGAATGCATACTGTTATAGCCAAAATTAAAGGAAAAATATAACCAATATCAAGTGAAGTATACACTTTACATAGAACACTGAAATTCTAATCCTAGGTGTTTAACAAAGAGAAATTAAAGTTAGATTTATCTTTAAAAACTTCTAACATGAATTTATATAAAAATATTATTCATAAACCCTAAAAGCTGAAACAATTCAAGTGTTCTTCAACATTTGGAGAATGTATAACAAAATAAAAACTGAACGCATCCATAAAATGGCATACTGCTAAGCAATAAAGGAATAAATCAATGATGGTTACAACATGGATGGATGTCACACATATTAAGCCAAGTGAAAGAAACCATACTCAGAAGACATTTATATGACATTTTAAAGTGGCAAAATTCTATAGGCACACCATGAATTAGTGGTTGCCAGGGGTTAGTAGTGAGGTATTTGTATTCTTCATGAATACAAAGAGGAATGGGAAAAAACTGGGGCTTGATATAATTTTTTTATATGTTGACTGTGCATGTATACATGACTTTATTGCAACTGTTGGAACTGATCATTTTAAGTATGAGTATTGCTGTATGTAAATTATGCCTTAATAAATAAGTGTGACTCAATAAAAGAAGTTATATATGTTCTTAGATGAACACAAAAAATAGAGAATGAAACTTCTGGAAGCACTCTGCTTCTGCCACAGTAAATGTAGTTACCTTGTTTTCATGAATTGTGAAAAGAGAAATTAAAAAATGAGTTAAACCAGTATATTGGAAGCATAAAAAAGTAGAGAAGTAAATTATACATGAAAGAGAATAAATTAATAAAAATATAAATCTAAGGTGATGAAAGGGAACAACAAAGCCAGAAATTGATTCGTATAAAGTTGTTAAATTAATAGATGTCTGTTTTGATTGACCAAGAGAAAAAAAGACAAAGCACGATTATATAGTATAAGGAATGAAAGGAGTTACATTTATTATGGAGATATTAAAATAAAACAAAATTATTTTGAATAACTTTATGTCGAAGTTATTTGAAATTTAAAATATGATACAAATTCCTAGAAAGTAAACTTTCTCAAAAAATTTCTTAAGAGAATTTGAAAGCCTAAGCTTAGGTGGCACCATTAGCACATTGTATATAGCATTTACATAAAAATGGATTTGATATTTGCATTAATTCTCCAGTGACTACAAAGAAGTATACACTTCAGAACTCGTTTTCTTACAGCCAGTGTGTCCTAGAAAACACTGTAGAAATGGAAGAAGAAAGCAAAATAGTCTAATCTACATAATCATAAACATACCTTCAAATGTCTACGCAAAATAGTAATTCTGAATCAAGTAATAAATAGAATAATACACTTCGTAAATATGAGTTTATTCTGTACCTTTGATTCATTACTAGAAAATCAGTCAAAGTAATCTACTATATGAAAAGGCAAAAGGATGTCTATGATAAATTCAAATTATATAAGAAAAAACAGCTGTTGATAAAATTCAATAGACTTAAATGCTAAAAAATCAAAACAAAAGATTTCCATTTCTACATGTGAGGAGCTTGGAAGTCACCACTCTGTCCTTAAGAACAAGTTAAAACCTCAACAGATTAAAAACTAAACTACTCTTCTTGGATCTATAAGAGGGGAGGACACAGAACAAACCAATGCTCCCAAAACAGGAGAGAAGACAAGCTGATGGAGTAACAGATTTCTGGATCAGAGACTCATAAGCAGGAATTGCAGGAGGACTCAGTGCCAGGATAGGAAATCCTGAGCTAGAATTGATAAACTGATGCTGGAAGCTTGGTGTTTATCAATCTGAGAATTAAAACCCCATGGGGAGGGGCATCTAGGTGGCTCAGTTGGTTAAGCATCTGACTTAGCCTCAGGTCATGATCTCACAGCTCATGAGTATGAGCCTCACATTGCACTCTGTATTGTCAGCACAGAGCCTGCTTTGGATCCAGGACAGAGAAGCCTGCTTTGGATCCAGGACAAAGAATCCTGCTTTGGATCCTCTGTCCCCCCTCTCTCTGCCCCTCCCCTGCTTATGCTATCTCTCTCTCAAAAATAAGTAAATATTTAAAAAATTTTAAAAATAACCACCAATGGGGACCCAGCCATAGGAGTGGTCCCAAAATACTGTGAGACTTAATCTCCAGGAGCTCTATCAGATTTCCACAGTAAACATCAAAGGAAAAGTCCTTCATACTTTTGTGAGGAGGAGAAGAAAAGGAATCATTTTGAAATATGACAGAGCACTGTCCTTAAAAAGGCCTGCCCTCAGGAGAAATTAATTAATCAAAACCTAACCATCTGAGGTAGTAGCAGAGCCTAAGTGACCCAGGGAAAGGGAAATACTGAACTTCAACCAACTCTAACCTTCATGGCCATCTAAAAAATTGAGAAACTCTCTGTATTTACCCAAAGGAGTTGAAAATTTTTATCTACACAAAAACTTGCACATGAATGTTTACAACAACTTTATTCATAATTACCCCAATTTTAAGCAACTAAGATGTCTTTCAGCAGATGAATGGATAAGCAAATTGTGATATTCAGACAATGGAATATAAGTGAGCACTAAAAATAAATGAGGTATGAAGCTATGAGGAGATATGAATGAAACTTAAATGCATACTACAGAGTGAAAGAAGCCAATCTGAAAAGGCTACCTACATACTAGATTAATTACAACCATATGACTTTCTAGAAAAAGCAAAAATATGGATACAATGCAAAAATCAGTGATTGCCAGGGATTAGGGGTGGGAAGGAATGAATAGGCAGAAAAAAAGAGTTTGAGGGCAGTAAAAATACTCTAATGATATTATAATGATGGATAAATATCTATCCATAAATGAATGGATAAAGAAGATGTGGTATATATACCCAAGGAATATTAGACATCCATAGAAAAGAATGAGATCTTGCCATTTGCAGCAACATGGATGGACCTTAAAGGTATAATGCTAAGTAAAATAAGACACGGAAAGACAAATACCATATTATTTCACTCATGCATGGGATTTAAGAAACAAAAATTAACAAAGAAAAAAGAAACAAACTAAAAATCAAACAAAACAAAAACAAAAAAACAGTCTCTTAAATATAGAAGTCAAATTGGTAGTTGCCAAGGGGCAGGTGGGATGGGGATAGGTGAAACAGATAAAGTGGATTAAGAGTACACTTATCCCAATGAACACTGAGTAATGTACAAAAGTGCTGAATCATTATATTGTACACCTGAAGTGACCATAACACTGTATTTTACTATATTTCAATTAAAAAAAGAAAGACTACAGAGCTATTTCAAATTGAGAGAGACTGAGTTAACACAATGGTGAAATGTCACTTTCAATCCTGGATTGGGTCTCTTTACTATGAAGGAAAGCATTGGGACAATTAGTAAAATTTGTATATAGTCTGTGGATTATATGCCAGTAATATGTCAGCATTAGTTTCTTCATTTGGATGACTGTTTTATGATTATGTAAGAGAATGTTCTTGAAGATAGGAAAAATTAAAGTACTTGGATATGATGGGACATCATGTAAACAACAAAAGCAAAAAAGATCTTTGTACAGCCTCCCAACTTTTCTGGGAATCTGAAAATATTTTAAATACAAATGAAGACTGAGAAAACATCAAAAATATTAAATAAGATGCACCTGTCATGGTGTCTATAATTAAAAAGTGTAATCATACTAATTATCGATGTCAGCAATAAGGAGTTTCATATATTACTGGTGGATGTATACATTGCTTAATTCATATTAGAAAACAAATTGAAATTATAGAGCAAATTTGAAGACATGCCATCTCTATAATCCAGCTCTGGTAGAGAGAATTTTCATGGTTCTTACAACATTTCTCCCTGGTTTTACTCCCATGATTACGTTAAATTACAGAGCAAAAGAGATTTTACAAATGCATTTAAGGTTACTAATTAGTTCTCTTAAGACAGGGAGATTATCTAAGTGAGATATATGAAATAATCTTTAAATCAGAGGGATTTTTTCCCCCAGCTGGTGGCAAAATAGGAAGTCATAGAGATTTGGAGCATGACAGGAATTTGAATTTGGCACAGGGATGTACTTTGTATGAGTCTCTTCAGGACCTCAAGGAACTGTCGAGACCTCAGTCCTACAACCACCAGCATCTCACTTTGCAAAAAAACATGAACAAATTTGACAAAGATTCTTCCTCATAGCCTATAGGTAATAGTCTAGCCCAGCAAACACCTTAATAATGGCTTTTTGAAACTCTGAGGCAAGAAATCAGTTGAGTATGCCCAGACTTCTGACCTACAGAACTGTGGGATCCTGAATTTATGTGATTTAGGCTGTCAAATTTGCAATAACTTGTTATACAGCAATAAAAAACAAATACACTAGCCATTCCACCTCTAAGTATACACTGAAAAGAAAATATATGTGTGCATGTATGAATGACATAACCACATTCTTCTAATAGCTAACAAATACAAACTCATATCCATCAATAATTAAATTATGATATTTTCATTCAATGAAATACTTCTGTAATGCAAGTAAATAAACTGCAGCCACAAAAAATGTGGATAATCTTACAATGTTGAATAAAAACGATATAAAAGAATACGTAAAATATGAATCTATTTGCATAAAGTTCAAAAACATGAAAAGTCAAGCTATGCTTTTAGGGATGCTTACATAGGTATTTATTAGTATAAATTAAAACACGGAAATGATAAACACAAATGTGTACATAGTGATTTTTTATGTACCATAAGTGATTCTTTGTGTTTGCAGAGAATGTAAACAAATAAAAGGAAAATTATAATTAAGGCAAAAATATTTCACAGATATGAAGAAGAATTCTAGAATTGAATAGTACAACTAGACCTAAAGGTTTTTTAATATTTAAGGATAGTTAGGATATTAGGCAGCTCTTGAACTTCTAAATATCTTCTTTTGTCCCTAGCTATCAAATACCAGCAGCTGAAATTCTTACTTTTGGTGCTTTTTTTTCTTTAGAATTTATCCCTGTGGTCTTCTAAATCAGGAATAAAGATCAAATATTAAACTAATTCTTCTATATCAAGTGTAACTTACCAGAACTATTTTTTTGAGCATGAACAGTTAAACCTCAAGTACTAAATACTTACTGGATGTTGGACACAGAGATAGGACAGAATGTATTGAAAAAATGTGGGTCTCACAGCAAAATTAATGTAAAAGGGACATTAAGCGCATTGAGAAAAGACTTCACTCACATCATATCCCAATTTTGGATCCTCTCCCTTTATTCCAATACACACACAGAGTTTGGGCCAAAATAGCTCTTACCCTATTATAAGAAATACTGAATGAAAGAAATATTCAAAAAAGGTAGTGATTATGTAGTTATACGTGAATATGGGCCTCAACAGTGAACTTATACTTGGAAAGGAAACCTCTAACTAGAAAATGAAGAATACAGACTTTAAAATTTCTTTCATAAGAAAATACCATTTGCAATATAGAAATACAAAGAAGAAAAATGAGAGAAAAGGGGAGTGGAAATGTAAAGAATCTCCATCCCTAAAAAACTTTAAACAGAAAATTTACCTTCAGTGGTTTACATCAGGATTTTATATCTTTATCAAATCTAGAATTCTTCACTCACAACCCATCCAGGTTTATGTTGATAAAGACAAGCAGATGGTTAGGAAATTATATGACTAACAACAGGCTAAAAGAGCCATCAGAATGAATGAACAATCATCATATGTACAATCCACATTCTATTTTGAAAAAGTGTAATATAAGAATTAGCTTTAAAAAGAAAGCAGAATTGTAAAGTTTCAGGAGCACCTTTCAGACAAGGAACTGAAAATCTCTCAGAGGCCACTATAAAAGGTGGGGGTGAATGTATATAAGATGAAGATCCTAGGGACAAGTTGCAGTCTCATTAGCCCTCTACTAATCAGATAATCAGAACACTTCCTCCTTTCATGGTAATATATAGGTTATATAGAGAAAGAGTGTAGTAAGTGGTTAAAAGCTCAAGATGTGCTTTAAAAATACAGTAAAAAATGAGTTAAATCCTCTTCTCTAGTAACTGCCTGCTCTAAAAGAACATATGCAATCCATGGCTAAAAGCTCTGACACTCAAGCCAAAGTAAGCCGTTCATGGGCAAATCCTTCCCAGGTGAAGTATAGGGGCTTCTCAACCTCACAGGTGATGTTGTCCTTCCACTTATAGATGATGAATGTTAAGTAACATTCCTTGAAATACTGGAACTCATGTCATCCAGTCAACTCATTGTCTTCCCAACTGGAAAATCTAATAGCAAAACCAAACTGATATACAGAGGGTATCTTGGGAATAGGGTGTTGAGTCGTGGGTGTTAATGAAGTTGGTGGTGAAACAAAGTCAGGAGGATGAAGGACCTGGTTTCTAGCTTTCACAAGCCAAACTGAGTGCCAGAGCCTCCTGTCTTACCACAAGGCTTGTTACAGCAGGGTAAGGAACAAAGACCAGCAAGTCAGATGAAAGATCTATTAGTGCCTCAAGGCCCTGGACTAGACTGACTATGACCTCAGCTTCGAAGAGTCTTTTGCAAACCTGGGATAACCCTGTCCTCTTAATTTTCTTTCTTTCTGTAAAGTCCATTTATTTATTTTGAGAGAGAGAGAGGGAGGGAGGGAGGGAGGGAGGGAGAGGGGCAAAAAGAGAGTGATAGAATCTCAAGCAGGCTCCATGCCATCAGTACAGAGCCTGATGCAGGGCTCAAACTCAGGAACCATGAGATCATGACCTGAGCCACCCAGGTGCCCCTTAATTTAATTTAATTTTTTTTTTGGTGCAAGTAATCTTTTTATTTTTTTAAGTTTATAAAATTGTCTATATTAAATATAATTTATTGTCAAATTGATTTCCATACAACACCCAGTGCTCATCCCAACAGGCGCCCTCCTCAATGCCCATCACCCACTTTCCCCTCTCCCCCACCTCCCCATCAACCCTCAGTTTGTTCTCAGTATTTAATAGTCTCTTATGGTTTGCCTCCTTCCCTCTCTGTAACTTTTTTCCCCCTTTCCCTCCCCCATGGTCTTCTGTTAAGTTTCTCAGGATCCACATATGAGTGAAAACATATGGTATCTGTCTTCCTCTGCCTGACTTATTTCACTTAGCATAATACTCTCCAGTTCCATCCACGTTGCTACACATGGCCAGATTTCATTCTTTCTCATTGCCAAGTAGTATTCCATTGTATGTATAAACCACATCTTCTTTATCCATTTGTCAGTTGATGGACATTTAGGCTCTTTCCATAATTTGGCTATTGTTTAAAGTGCTTCTATGAACATTGGGGTACAAGTGCTCCTATGCATAAGCACTCCTGCATCCCTTGGGTAAATTCCTAGCAGTGCTATTTCTGGGTCATAGGGTAGATCTATTTTTAATAGCTAGCATCCAAAATCTGTAAAGAACTCACCAAACTCCACACCTGAAAAACAAATAATCCAATGAAGAAAAGGGCAGAAGACATGAATAGACACTTTTATAAAGAAGACATCCAGATGGCCAACAGGCACATGAAAAGATGCTCAACGTCACTCCTCATCAGGGAAATACAAATCAAAACCTCACTGAGATACTACCTCACACCCGTCAGAATAGCTACAATGAATAAGTCAGGAGACTATAGATGCTGCAGAGGATGTGGAGAAATGGGAACCCTCTTGCACTGTTGGTGGGAATGCAAACTGGTGCAGCTGCTCTGGAAAAGTGTGGAGGTTCTTCTTTTTCTTAAATTATCTGTCTTCTGTCATATTCTTTCTTTTGCTGCTAAAGACTTTTGACAATGAAAGCTTGGATAGTAGCCTGTTACTCCTGCTTTTTGTCCTTACCTGATAAAATTAAGTATAGTCCCTATATGACTATGGGGAAAAGGAAAAAAAAATATATATATATACACACACACACACACACACACACATATATAGACAGAGGAAGTATGGAGGAAAATAAAACAAAGAATATAAGTTAATATGTAGCCATATATTGTTGCATGAATTGGTCTTCCTGCCTAGAATTTGTGTGGGGGCCCACAGCCAAATACAAAGTATATGACATCATGGAGTTAGCTTGAAGTGTAGCCTGTCTTCTCCCCCATGTTATGACAGCCCCACCACAGAAGATCATCAAAGGCACTTACTACAAAGTAACAATAAAACTATTCCATGATCAGATCACACTTAGTTGAGACTGCTCAATAAGCCAGTAATGGGTCTTTCCAATTAACAATCTACACACATTTAATTTCTTCACACCTGTAACAACTTCTTGTTTTTAAGGTCATTTCACTTGGAAATACAGAATCCTGCAAATTTCTTCTCTGTTCCTGAATCCCTCAAGTAGCTGTATAAGATCATGGCAAGTGTCTTAATTGGTGATACTGATTTAAGAATGGACTGATGCTGCTAATGAAGTATGAGATGAGATTCTGGCCAAGAATCCAAACAGGATGGTACACTTAACATTTTTTCACTTCTCTGAAGCCCAAAAGGGAGTGAGGAGTATTTAGCATGTAAGTATGTAAGTAGGATTGCCAGATATAGCAAATATAAATACAGAATGTGAGTTAAATTTGAACTTCATATAAACAATGTTTTATAATTATGTCCCAAATATTGCATGGAACATCCTTAAAGCCAAAAAATGTAGGTTTTGTTTATCTGAAATTAAAGATAAACTGAGTGTCCTATATTTTATTTAGCAATGCTGCATGTCAGTGATCCCAAACTATAGGTTTGCATTTAGATCTGTCACCAAATTTTTCCCGTAGATCTATGCATCTACAGATGCGACCAACTTTATTAGTAAGAAACAAAGCAACTGATTTTTCAATATTTTCAAAATTTTTCAAATTTTTCAATATTCCAATTTGATGGAAATAGGAAAAAGGAATAACATAAGACATGTCAGATTGATCGCAACCAACATGATCTGAAGCTTCAAATTCTATCATTAATAGTCCATTTCTTTCTTGTCTTCTACTGGAACTCCTTTTTCAATAGGAACTGTAAGTAGTAGTCACTGAGTTCTGATGCAACTGGATGTTAAAAATGGAATTCTCTTTTATGCCAGTTTCACGTGAGTTCCACAGATACCAAAAACAAGCAAGTATTTTTACAGACTTGAGGTGATAGTTGTCTGTGCAGGCTTTGGAAACAGTTATCTTAAAATTATGTTTGTAAAAATTAGCCTAATTCCCAGCTCAAGAGCATAAAATTATCAATTTTTTTTCAACGTTTATTTATTTTTGGGACAGAGAGAGACAGAGCATGAATGGGGGAGGGGCAGAGCAAGAGGGAGACACAGAATCAGAAACAGGCTCCAGGCTCTGAGCCATCAGCCCAGAGCCCGATGCGGGGCTTGAACTCACAGACCGCGAGATCGTGACCTGGCTGAAGTCGGACGCTTAACCGACTGCGCCACCCAGGTGCCCCATAAAATTATCAAGATTAAAGTAGCTGGGAGAGAGGATTTTTTGAGGGGAGAGTGCTTAGTATTCAGTGAGACACGCTCCTGTCATGGAAAAGATGGAGGCTTGCTTTATCCCATATCAACTCACTAAGAGCTTCAAGGAGATCTTTTAGAGAACATAATGTGTTCCTGGAGTGGAATGCTATCTGCTTTAAGCATTAAATAAACAAATAAATGAAAGGAAAAGAAAAAAAAATGATCTCTAAGGACAAGTGTGGCTGAAGTGGTTTGTGGAGGCAGGCTGTAAGATTATTTGGGGGAAATAACTGTGCTCTCACTGAAAGTAGGCCATAGTTTTATGTTCCTAAGGGACCAGATACGAGAGGAGTGGCAGTTAGAAATAGTTTTAAAATCTCAAGAGGGTTTCCTATAAGAAGTGACACTAGTTATCTAGAGGCTGAGGTAAGTTAACATGTGGCCAACGAAAAGAATAGGCTTTGGCCATTTCTAGGTAGTTCCAGGTGTAGGCATTCAGGAGCAGATCTCCAGAACATTGATGCAAGTACTAGGAGAAACATGTTCAGCTTTAAGCAATGGCCAAAGCCAGGGGAAACAAAGCTAGTTCAAAGAATGCCAGTCTCACATGATATTTTTGCACTTACCTCTGTGTCCTTCCAGTCTGAAACTACAGAAGCCAGGGCACTCAGTGAGTGGAGGAGGATGGAATAAGAACTTCATAGATATGGAAACAGAAAAAGATGCAATCATAGGCATCCTCAAATGTTAACTACCAACCTGATGCAGGCCCAAGCTGAGGGAGAAATCAGAGAAACTTAACTTGAAATGAACTTTCTGCTATTCTCCAGAAAGAAATATTTTAAATACTAACTACACGAGTCTATTCTTGGGTTAAAAGTAACCAGAGGACTGTTTATTACCTAATTAGTACAGAAAATTCTGCAACTTTCCCAAGATAGACCTCGCAAAGTGGTGAGGAGTAATGACTGACAGTACATTTGCAAGGTAAACAGAGACTTTTGTCTGACCTCTACAGCAGGGGTCAACTAATTTTTTCTGTAAAGGGCCAGATAATAAATATTTTAGGCTTTGGATGTAAACAAGAAAAACTGAGGACATCATGTAGATGATTATAACAGTAGTTAAAATATAAAAGGTTTATTAAATGAATTCCAAATGTAATAACACTTAGTTATTCCAAATGTATATAATGTAGTTATTCCAAATGTATATAATTCCAAATGTAATAACACTTTGAGAGAAAGAGAAAATGCTTGTGCATGCACATGAGCAGGGGAGGAGCAGAAAGAAAGAGAGGGAGAGAGAATCCCAAGCAGGCTCCACACTGTCAGCACAGAGCCTGACTGACTCACGGCTTGATCTCACAAACTGTGAGATCATGACCTGAGTGGAAATCGAGTCAGGTGCTTAGCTGACTGAACCATCCATGCGCCCTGAGAGTGGAATTCAATTTTATCAGATGACATTTCACATAATTGGGCTTAAAGGTCACCATTCCCTATTATCAAATCGATTATAGATGTTCATTTGCAAAATCAGTTCTTACTCATAAACTATACAAAAACAGGCTGTGGGCTAGATTTGACCCCTGCGCCATTGTTTCTACCCCCCAGAGTAGAGTCCCAGTGCTTTCATAGATTTCATTACAATTGTACTTGGGTAATTACCTAAAAATTCCTAAACGAAGCCACCAGGAGTGAGGAGGGTCAGAGAAAGGGAGACAGTTGTCAAGCCCTAGGAGGGAGAGAAGAAGTGGGAGGCTACAAGACATCACACTTCCTCTGTTTCTAGTGCTCACCCTTGTGCGAAATACCCTCCATGGTAACCTTGCTCCATTAGCACCTACAGAAACTATCAATTGACACCAAAACCTACCAAAGAAAATGAATTTTCTAAAAGGGAGAAGAGACATCACAAAGGCACTCCTCTCATACAAGAAAGCAACTAAGATGTTTGCTCCATAGATTTCTTCTTATTGGTCCTCTCCCTGAAAAGAATTAGTCAAGTTAAATTGGTGCCACTTGTAAGGACACTGAGATAAGTAAATGACAAACTTTGCAGTATATTTGATCAATATCTGAAATTATGTTAATTTTTCTCTGAATGGTAGATGAGATTTCTTCAGCAGAAAACACACTACTCCCAAATAATACTGCATTTAAATGTGTGACACTTTAGCATTTTCAATACTTTTCTCTAAAGTAAGGCACCCAAAATTAAAATCCCCAAAATGTAGTGATACAGTTTGATTCAGTGCTACATCCAGTGAGGCAGTAGTTATTGACTTGCAGAGATGAAAGAATTTTGTTATTGTTTTCTGAGGTAGAAAATGAGCAAAATATATATAGCATAAATGTAATATGAGCTCAAGGAAATGCCAACAAGTTACTATAAATCATTATGTGAGACAGAAAGCAAGGAACAGCCATGAAATCTCAAGATTCCTTCGTTTTGATTCAGAAGCTATTTGGTTTGCTTTGATACATTCCTAATGTAGTGTGGAAATGGGTTTACTAGATATATAATGCATCATCTGGTTACCTGTAAAAGAGGAGAAAATTCCCAGGGAATCACTTCAATGTCATTTTGGAAGACCCATATGATGCTCAGTACCAGTTAATTGAAGAGGTTAAGAAGACAAGCCCTGCTTATTGGCAGTTCTCTGTGTTCAGGATTTCTCAGACTTTGTTGACCCTTTCAAACAGGAGATGCCAATTATTCCATTAGATGTTAACAGGGATGCAAATTGGTACAGGAAGCTGATCTCAGAGTGGGAGACATTAGCTTCCCTTTCGCCTGTCTAGACTGGTTGAAGGTAGCTAAAGGTCATTTGTAAACCTCGTGTCAACTTCTAGAGATCTGACGAAGCTTGTAACCTCAGGACTTACAAGAACCTTATTCACACATGGCCTGCTAGTTAAAAAGAAAAACAAAAGGAGAGACCAAACAAACAAACAAACCATAAAAAGAAACATGACTAGCTTTTTAAACTGGAGTATAATTATGCTTGTGTGGGGCAAGAAACAGCTCTTACACGTCTGTAGTAGAGAAAAACTTAAGTAAAATTTAATCATAAATGTACCAGCAATCCCTTAAAAAAATGAAACCTAAGAAATTTTATAAAATATTACTGCAATATCATTTGTGGACATTTCATGGTACTTCATATTTTCCAGTTTGCAAATGTTTTGTGACTATACACTGTTTTCAGATATTATATTAAAAATCAATTCAATCATAGGCAGCCAGATCCTAGAAGGGACATTCAAAATAAATTGGGCAAGAATTTCCCTGGCTTCTGGGAAATAAACATCAGTGGTAACCTCTACTCACATGTCAAACAAAAATCGTCACCATATTACTCCCTTGGTTTATAGATGGGGTAACTAAACAAAAGAAATTAGATGACGGTAAAGATACCATAGCATAGTCTTTTTGTTTTTTGGGTTTTTTTTTTCTTAAAGTTTAATACACCTAGACTAGCCTGACTCAAATCCTAGTTCCCACATTTACCCAATGGAAGATCCTGAGAAATCTGTTTAACCTCCATCAGCATTTATTTGTTTTTCATGTTAAAACAGAATATAACAAAACAAAACATGTAGCTGTATTTACCTCTAAAAGATGTTTTTACTTGCTTTTCCAAGTGATCTTAAGTATTTTATTTTTTTTTAAATTTTTTTTCAACGTTTTTTATTTATTTTAGCGACAGAGAGAGACAGAGCATGAACGGGGGAGGGGCAGAGAGAGAGGGAGACACAGAATCGGAAACAGGCTCCAGACTCCGAGCCATCAGCCCAGAGCCTGACGCGGGGCTCGAACTCACGGACCGCGAGATCGTGACCTGGCTGAAGTCGGACGCCCAACCGACTGTGCCACCCAGGCGCCCCGATCTTAAGTATTTTATAAGCAAAAATATTATCTTTAATGTTTCTGAGTGTTTTAAATTTATCTTATTAGTCATGATAGCCAACATGGAAGTCTGTGATTAAGGATTCTGTACTTTGAGGACTTTCTGTGGCTCCTCCTTAGACCCTACCTTTCATTTCTTCCAAGATTCAGAAAATTCTGAAAAGATCCCCGAAACTGAAGTTCAAAGTCTAGTTACCAGATCAATCACATACCAACTCTGTGGCTTAGACACCAAATTTATTCCTCTTCTTTATTTCCCTATCTGTAATATAGTGATAATAAAACAACATATATTAAACATGTTTTTTTCCTAAAAATTAAATATAAACTACCATACAATTTAAAAGTATACATGTTCCTTAAAATTTTTTTTAATGTTTATTCATTTTTGAGAGAAAGAAAGTGGGAGACAGAGCATGAGTGGGGGAGGGGCAGAGAGAGAGAGAGTGACCCAAATCCGAAGCAGGCTCCAGGCTCTGAGCTGGCTATTGGCACAGAGCCAGACGTGGGGCTCAAATTCACAGACCACGACATCATGATTTGAGCTGAAGTCAGATGCTAACCAACTGAGTCACCCAGGTGCCCCATAAAAGTTTACATGTTATTAAGAGAAGATTTGTGTCTAGAAAAAATATTTATTTACAATTTTCTTTATACTATAACATCACTGTTATATAGTAGGGCAAAGACTGTACTTTGTAGCATTTTTACTGGACAGTTTCTTCCCACTCAATTGGATTATCTCTTACAATTTTTCACGATTTCTAGATACATACTTCCCTGGTTGTTGAGAATAAAGTGTTGATACTCTTTTGTAAGGCAAGCCTAGATAGTTGGGGGCATACGTGAGGTTTCACAGAGTTTAGGGTTAATATTAAAATGCAGCTGCGGGGCACCTGGGTGGCTCAGTTGGTTAAGGTCTGACTTCAGGTCAGGTCATGATCTCCCAGTCTGTGAGTTCGAGCCCCACGTTGGGCTCTGTGCTGACAGCTCAGAGCCTGAAGCCTGCTTTGGATTCTGTGTCTCCCTCTCTGTCCCTCTCATGCTCATGCTCTCTCTGTCTCTCTGTCTGTCTGTCTGTCTCTCTCTCTCTCTCAAAAATGAATAAATGTTAAAAAAATAAAATAAAACAATACAGTTTAAAAATAAATAAATAAATAAATAAATAAATAAATAAATAAAATGCAGATGAGACATTGTCATAAGAGCAGCATAGGTAGACTAACAACTATGCATAGAAAATTCCACCTAGATAGAAAATCCTAGAAAATGGGGTGAGGCCAAACAACCCCTATCCCACAGAGACTGAGAAGGACCTCATTGGAAGGCTAAGAGGATTGGCTACACTCGGATACCCCAGACCAACAGAGCCCCACACTGAGAGGTCCTCTTTGGGACTTCAGTTTCTCTACTGTGAAATAAAGAGCATAAAGTGGACATGCATATTCTCCAGAATTGGAGGGTGCATCCTAGGAGGCTCACTTGGGCCTTGTCTCACAGGAATCACTGTGGAAATCTGCTGGGTCTGACAACTGAGGATAGAGGGGAGTGGGTCTTACAGAAACCATAACTCAGATTTTAGCAGATTGCATTTCTCCTCACAGCTGCGCCCAAATGGAGATCTCAGCCAGTGGCCTTGCTGGCCACAGAGCTTAGTGGGAAGTTCTGCTTGGTGCAGGTCACAGAAGTAGGCTGTGCAGACCATGACTTGCATTCTATGGCCCCACCCAGGCAGGGAACCAAATTTCAATCCCCGGAGCCAACAATACCACCCTACCAGAAGCCAAACCAGAGAATCCACGTAGCTGTGTAGCCCACCTTTCAGACATGCTTGTAGTGGCACCCAAGCAGAGGACACAGCCAGTGGCTCTGCCCATCTACAAATCCAATATAGTGATCTTATCACCAGGGGAGTTTGGTGTGTAAGTTCTGCTTGATTTAAATCACCAACCAGCAAGCCATACTGGGTGTATGTTCTACAGCCCTAATTTGGCAGGGAAGACAATTCAAAGCCTTGCTCAACTGTGGAGTATAGCCTCTAGATCTGCATAACCAGGATGTCTGATCAGAATCTAGACATCCACAGATGCCATTTTATAGTCACGCTTGGACAGAAAGCCAAGCCAGCAGTCCTATCTAACTGTGAAATATAGCCCCTGGCCCCACATAACCAGAGAGCCTTAACAGTGACACTAGAGAACCTTAGAACCTAGCCAATAGTACCACCAAGATGGGGAGCCCAGCGTACAGCCCTGTCCCATAGTAGAGCCCAATCATGACCTTGCCCAATTGCTGAATGTAACCTACAGCCTTATCCAGGCAGGGATCCCAGCCAGTGATCCAGTCAAATCATGGAGCAAAACCTGAAGCCCCACCCAATGAGGAAACCTGGACAGTGACCCTACTTAACCAAAGAGCATAGTCTCTAGCCCCACCCAACTGCAGGATACAGCTGGAAACCCCTGCCAACCACAAAGCCTAGCCAGCAACCTTGCCCAATAGCAGAGTACAGCCAGGGTATCTGGTCATGGATCCTAGTCTGTGTACACATCCAACTTTGAGATACTCTTTGTGTACCTGCCTGACCACAAAATATAGCCTAAATCCCTATCCCACTGCAGAGTCCTGCCTATAGATTTGTCTAAACTCACAGTCCAGCCAACAGCACCATCTAGTCAAGAATCACACCCTGAGACCCCATTCAACCATGAATGATTGTGAAGCCAAGCCCATAGTCCTGCCAGTCCAACCAGTGGCAAGATAGCCAGTGACCTCATCCAATAAGAAGTGATTGCAAAGCTCAGTCAGTGGTCCCACATAACCACGGAGCATAGCCAGCAGCTGTACCTGACCAGGAAGTGTACCCTACAGCCCCACATAAACACACAGCCTAATCAGCACACCTACCAAATCACAGAGTTCAGCCAGTGGCACACCCATTCCCACCTCAAAGCATAGGCAGTGGCCTCACCCAGATAGAAACCCTGATAGAAAGCTCTACCTGCTCCAGGACGCTACCAGCTAACCCCAAACTGAGGTGACTGATGAACAAATGTCTCTTCCAAAGAGAATCTGGAATTTGGAAAAGGAAACTTTTACTCAAATGCACACATATAAGTGCAAGAACGTAAGGATCATGAAAAATCAGGTAAACATGAAACTACCAAAAAGAAAATAATAAAGCTCCAATAAGCGACACAAAAGAAACAGACATCTAAAAAGTATCTTAAAATGATTAGGAATAATCCTCTAAAGAGGCTGAGTGAAATAACAAGGAAATGCAGACAGACATCTAAATGAAACTAGGAAACCAATGCATGGGTCAAATGTGCAGTTCAACAGAGATTTTTAAATTATTAAAAAAAAAGAAGAAGAAAAAAAGCTTATAACTGAAGAAATACAATGACCGAACTGAAGACTTCTATAGAAGACTTCAAAATCATACTGGAGCAACCAGAATAAAAACAAAACAAACAAACAAACAAAAAAAAAACAGTGACCTCGAGGATAAGTCATATAAAATTATCCAGTCAGAGGAGGAAAAATGAACAAAAGATATAAAGAGTGAAGAAAGTATACTAGACTAATGGGACACATTCAAAGGAGCAATGTATGCACTATGGCAATCACAAAAAGAGAAGAGAAAGATAAATGGACTGAAAATCTATTTAAAACAGGAATAGCTAAAATTTTCTCAAATATGGAGAGAGGTGGATATGCTGATTCATGAGGACCAAAGGACCCACAAATAGGGTGAACCCTCAAAGGGCTGGACTGAGGCACATTATAATTACCAAAAGTCAAAGAAAACAAGAATTTGGATACCAGCAAGAGAAAAACAATTCATTACATACAAAGAAACCCCCATTAAGAGGGGATTTCTCAACAGAAACTTTGCAGGCCAGGGAAAAAGTAGAATGTTATATATATAATATTATCAACATTATATATATATATCAATATTGAAAAAAAATTTTAACTATGAATACTATGCACAATAAAGCCATACATAAGTAAATTTAAAAACTCCCAATCCAAAAAAAAAAAAACATTGAGGGTGTACACCTAAACTAGAATTTCCTGGCAAGAAATGCTCAAGAGCATTCTTCAAGCAGAAATAAAAGGATGCTAATTAACAACAGAAAATATAGGAATGTGTAAAAGTCACTGGTAATGGTAATCATATAGTCAATGTTAGATTCTCTAATATTATAATGGTGGTTCATTCACTCACAACTCTAACTTAAAAGTTAAAAATCATGTTAAAATCACCATTACTGGAATAAATTGTCATTGGATACGTAATACAAAAAAGAGAGAGAAAAAGAGAGAGATGTACATCATAACATCATTAATCTAAAATATCAATAGGGGTAGTTAAAAGTATAAAGTTTCTCTACCCTTTTGAAATTAACTTGTATTCAGCTTAAAATATGATGTTCTAAATATATTTTATATAAGCCTCATGGTAACCACAAATGAAAAACCTACAGTAGGCAGAAAAAAATATCTATGAAAAAGGGGTCAAAGCATACCACCACAAAAATTCATCACATAATGAAGGAAGGCAGTAAGAGGGGAAACAAGAAACAGAGGACCTACAAAACAGTCAGGAAAAACAATTAACAAAATGGCAGTAATAAGCTCTTAACTATTAATAACTTTAAATCTAAATTAATTAAATTCTCCAATAAAAAGACATAGTATAATAGCTGAATAGGAAACAATAAAAAGATTCAACAATATGCTCCATCAAAGAAACTCATTTAGCTTTAAATGAGAGACATGTAGATTGACATGACATGTAGATTGGGAGTGAAGGAATGGAAAAAGATACTTCAAGCAAATGGTAACAAAACAAATCAGGGGAGCTATACTTTTGTCAGAAAAAATAGACTTTAAGTTGAAATGGTCAAAAGAAACAAAGAAGGTCATTTTATAAAGATAATTATATAATGATCAAGCCATCAAGAAGATAAAAACTGTAAATGGTTATGAATCAACATCAGAGCACCTAAATATACAGAGCAAATACTAAGAGAAATATAAAGGGAAACTGAATGACAATACCGTACTATTTGGAAACTTTGACACTCCACTCTCAAAAATGGATAGATCATCCAGATAGAAAATCACAAAGGAAACAGTGGATATGAACACCATAGATTAAATGGTTGTAACAAACATAGATACAACATACTATGGATGATAGCAGAATACATACACCTCTCAAGTGTACACAGAACATTTTCTAGGATAGAGCATATGTTAAGTATCAAAACAATTCTCAAAAATTCAGGAGAAAGAAATTATATGAAGTATCATTTCTGAACACAATGGAATGAAACTAGAAATCAATAATAAGAGAACTGGAAAATTCCCAATTACATGGAAGTTAAACACCATGATCCAGAACAACAAATGCATCAAAGATAAATCAAAAGGAAAAAAAAATCTTGAGACAAACAAAAATGAAAATGCAATGGAAACCAAAACTTACAGAATGCAGAAAAAACAGTTCTAAGAAGTTCACAGTGATAAATTCATATATCAAGAAAATAAATTGTCTAATTCAAATGATGAATTTTTATTTGATCTATGTGATGGTTAGAATATTTTATTTCTGGTCATATGGAAATTGATAATATATTATTTCCATCCTTTAAAAATTTTCTAAGATTCCCTTATAGTCCAGAATGGCCAATTTTCTAAATGATATGTATTCTATTGAAAGAAAATGTTTATTTTGAAGTCATTGCATGCAGCATTACATGCATTTAATTTAGATGTACTTTATTAAAAGTTTGGTATCTCATAAAATCTTTATTTTTTTTTAATTTTCAGGTTTTTTGACCACTTACTATAGAAAAGGGTTCATTAAAATCTCTCATTTTCATGGATTTGTTTATTTTCCTTTTAATTTTGCCAGTTTTCCTTTGTATATTTGAATGATACATTGTGTACAATTTGGTACTTTCTATCACTAAAATAGAACAAATTTTTTATCTTTATGAATTGTTCTTTGTCTTTAGTGGTGATCTTAACTTTAAAAAGTCCTGCCTGATAGTAGTATAGATCCACAAGATTCATTTTTGGAGAGTGTTTCCATGATAACATCATTTTGTAATCTTCTAACAATTCTAGGTCCTTATATTTAAGTATATCTCCTGTAAGCAATAGATAATTGATTTTTTTTAGTGCAGTTGCTCAATATAATCTGTGCCCTTTCATATAATATTTAATTTGTAACAGAATTACTTACTATTGGGTTTTAAATTTAATATATTAACATTTATTGTGATGTTATTAGGGATGTATTTACCCAGCTTTCTGTCAGTAATGCCTTTCTGATTTTTGATGTCTTTTAACAGTTTTTTTTTTTAATTTTTTTTTCAACGTTTATTTATTTTTGGGACAGAGAGAGACAGAGCATGAACGGGGGAGGGGCAGAGAGAGAAGGAGACACAGAATCGGAAACAGGCTCCAGGCTCTGAGCCATCATCCCAGAGCCCGACGCGGGGCTCGAACTCACGGACCGCGAGATCGTGACCTGGCTGAAGTCGGACGCTTAACCGACTGCGCCACCCAGGCGCCCCATCTTTTAACAGTTTTTGAAAAATCATTAGCCATTATATCTTCAAAAATATCTCTCTTCTCCTATTGAAACTCAAACTACATTTAATATTAGACCATGACACATGTCTTTATCATTTTAATATCCTCTTTCTTATATGTATTTCAGTTTGTATATTTGCTTCTGTTCAATATTCTAGATAATTCTTTCTTCTGCTAGGTCTGATTTGTAATTTTACACACATACCGTATTCCTAACATTAGCAATGTATTATTTCAATTATAGATATTATTTCTTTTTCTATATTTTTCCAATTATTTAACAAAACTCTTCATGTTGAACTTTAATTCCTTAAAATAATAACCATAATAATTTTACTGTATATCTTATTCCTCTATTATTTGAAATTCCTATGTATCTATTTCTATAATCTCTTATTTTTCTAGATTTCTGGTCAAGTAGTACTTTATTTTATTCCTGATTGATTTTAATGAAATTCTAGATATTATGTATTAAAATCTGGAAAGATACTTTGGCTTCTGGCAGATAGCCATATGAGGAGCTTATTATTCAGTACAAATTAATGGGTTGAGATCATTCAAGTTCTAGTTTCCAGTTTTGATTTGTTTCCTTTTCATTCTTTAAAAAAAAATTTTTAACGTTTATTTACTTTTGAGACAGAGAGAGACAGAGCATGAATGGGGGGAGGGTCAGAGAGAGAGGGAGACACAGAGTCAGAAGCAGGCTCCAGGTTCTGAGTTGTCAGCACAGAGCCCGAAGTGGGGCTCGAACTCACGGACCGTGAGATAATGACCTGAGCCGAAGTCGGACGCTTAACTGACTGAGCCACCCAGGCACCCCTATTTTCTTTTCATACTTACTATACTTTCATATTCCTGTGAGATCTCATTTGACAGTCTAGGTGCTTACTGGGATATCTTCTACTCAAGAGGTGCTGACGTCTAATGTTTTCCATCATCTCTGAAAGATCTACTTACCTTCTCAGCCTCTAACTACCAATTTCATAATTGGCAAATCCTCCAATGTGAAATGTATACCCCCAAAGTCTGCCTCGCCTGTGTAGACCTTCTTTCTCTGCATTTTCAGCACCTAAATGTCATTACCTCTAAATCTCATTATGCCTTCAAACAATCAAAACAAGTAAGCAAACAAACAAAAAATGGTTTTAGCAGGAGGGTGATCTGTAACAATGTAATCTTTTCTTGGACAATAATAGTTATCTGTCAATGATATGATGACAGTTTTTTTTTAATTTTCTTTTTTAAAAATACATACATTTATCAAATTTTCTAAGTGGTGATACATTTCTTTCATGGAATTTATTAAAAAGCAATATTTTTACCTATAAAAATAATACATAGGGGATATCTGCTTTCAGGTCTGACATGAAAAAATAAAAGTAGGAACCCATCACTCCTGTACCTTCAATAAGAAAAAGCTAAACAAAATGAAAATCAATGCTTTGGACTTATCGGGCAAATACAGATAATTACAGATAAGATAGTATGACCTGGATTAAAAAATACAAGAAGTACAAACAGTAGGAACACATAAACAGTAATATCCTTAAATTCCTGAAAGCTGAGTATGGATCACCATGAATTTGAGAACATTCTATACACTTTTGAGTGTTTTATCTCCAGAAACATCACAAGATTCTCACAGGAAAGAGCCAAGAAAAAATCCCCTCAGTTCTCTAGCAGATGAAGGAGAATAAACCATTTTGAAATACTTCTAGAGGGTTCTGCATAATATAGGATCACTCTCAAGGGGAGAAAAACAAACAAAAAAATAAACAAACAAAAAAACAACTCTATCAGAGTGTAACTCACTTATGTGGAATGAAAATCAAACAACTCTAGCTCCCATTAACCTGTGTTTCAGCCAAGGAGGGAAAAGGTTAAAAAACAAACAAACAAACAAACAAACAAACAAAAAATACCTGTGTGGTCACAGTCCACAGTGCATGCAGAGAGACACAGGCCTACTAAAACCCAGAGATTTAATAATAAGGCTAAAGAGCACTTTCCTTCCCCCATACCACACTATCAAATCAACAGGGCTCCAGGATAACAGTGGATTAGTCCTGAAAGAACTATAAAGCTGAGAATCCCTATAAAAAGAGGTTCTTAGGAAAACATGAAGACAGTAGGGAACATGCACATGCATACACACACACACACACACACACACACACACACACCAAAAACAAAAACAAAACAAACAAACACCAAGAACCTAGAGGAATTTGAGGCATCTGGCTTGCACAGCTATGGCAAATATTTAACACAGTCTAATCCCTAGCCACATTAACATATATATTTCACTTCCAGGAACTAAAAGCTTATTTCTTTTACTTCCAATTACCAGATACATCATGTTTGGCTTTCAGGAAAAAATGGTAAAGTATGCTCTGAGGTAAGAGATGAGAATAGGTTAAGAAAACTCAGTGACACCATCAAGCATAATAACATTTGCATTATAGGGATCCGAAAAAAGAGAGAAAAGAGGGCAAAAATTTTTCTAGAAGAATTAATAGCTGAAAATTTCCCAAATCTGGAGAAGGGAACAGAAATCCAGATCTAGGAGACATAGAGAGCTCCCAAGAAAATCAATCAAAAGAGATCTCCACAAATACACACAGTGATTAAAATGGCAAAAAGTAGTGACAAAAAGAGAATTTTAAAAGCATCAAGAGAAAATAAAACAGGTATATACAAGGGAAACCCCATAAGGCTATCAACTGAGTTTTCAGGAGAAACTTGCAGGCCAGAAGGGAGTGGCATGATATATGCAAAATGCTAAAAGAAAGAAAAAACACAAAAAATCCTGCAACCAAGAAAACTCTATCCAGCAAGACTGTACTTCAGAATAGGAGAGAGAAAGTTTCCCAAACAAAAGTTAAAGATATTCATCACCACTAAAGCTCCCTTACAAGAAATGTTAGAGGGTTCTTTGAGTGGAAAGGAAAGACCATAAATGTAGGAGCAAGTAGGAAGCACAAAAGCAGTCATATCAGTATATCAATACAAATTTTCAAGGAATTCACAAAATAAAAGGATGTAAAATATGATATCATACACCTAAAACATGGGAAGGGAGGGAAAAATTTGAGTGCTTTTAGATTGTATTTAAATTTAAGTGACAATCAACTTACTACAGATTGCTATATGCATAAGATGTTATATATAAACCTAATGGTAACCACAGATCAAAAACTGGTAATAGATATACAAAAATAAAGGCAAAGGAATCCAAGCTATCAGTACAGAAAGCCATAACACCACAAGAGAGGAGAGAAAGAGAGGAAAGGAACAGAGAAGAACTGTAAAACAAGTAACAAAATGGCAGTAAGTACATATCTATCAATAGTTACTTCGAATATAAATGGACTAAGTGGGGCGCCTGGGTGGCGCAGTCGGTTAAGCGTCCGACTTCAGCCAGGTCACTCACGATCTCGCGGTCCAGGAGTTCCAGCCCCGCGTCAGGCTCTGGGCTGATGGCTCAGAGCCTGGAGCCTGTTTCCGATTCTGTGTCTCCCTCTCTCTCTGCCCCTCCCCCGTTCATGCTCTGTCTCTCTCTGTCCCAAAAATAAATAAACGTTGAAAAAAAAATTTAAAAAAATAAATGGACTAAGTGCTACAATCAAAAGACACAGGGTGAGAGAATGGATAAAAAAAGCAAGATCCATCTCTATGCTGTCTACATAGACTCATTTCAGACCTAAATCCACATGCAGATTGAAAATGAAGGGATGGAGAAATATTTATCATGCAAATGGAAATGAAAAGCAATACTTATATCGAACAAAACAGACATTAATACAAAGACCATAACAAAAAACAAAGAAGGATGCTATATAATCATAGAAGAGACCATCCAAAAAGAAGATATAACAATTATACATACCTATGCACCCAACATGATATATAATACATACATAAGGTGGCTATTAACAAACATGAAGGAGTTATCAGCAAACATTAAGTGATAATAATACAATGACAGTCAGGGACTTTAACATGCCACTTGCATCAGTGGATAAATCATTCAAACAGAAAATCAACAAGGAAACAGTGGCTTTGAATGGCACATTGGACCAGATGGATCTACCATATATATTCAGAACATTCCATCCTAAAATACCGGAACATACATTCCTTTCAAGTGTAGAAGGAACATGCTACAGAAGAGATCACAGGGAGGACCCAAAAAGAAAAAAAAAAAGTCTCAACAGATTCAGAGAGACTGAAGTCATATTATGCATATTTCTGAATACAATGCTATAAAACTAGAAATCAACCACAATAAAATAAATACATGGAGGTTAAATAGCATGCTACTAAACAATGAATGGGTCAACCTAGAAAGTAAAGAGAAAAAGAAATACATGGAGACAAATGAAAATGAAAACAGAGATTCAAAATCTTTGGGATGCAGCAAAAGCTACCCTAAAAGGGAAGATTATGACAATACATGCCTATCTCAAGAAGCAAGAAAAATCTAAACCTAACCTTAGTCCTAAAGGAGCCAGAAGAAGAGAGCAAATAAAACTGCAAACTGGGAGAAAGGGGAAATAATAAAGGGGAGGGAGCCAAGAGGGCAGAACAGCATGGAAGTTTTTTGTGCGTCTGGCATCCATGAAATACAGCCAGACCAACACCAAACCATCCTGTACACCTAGAAAATTGATTTGAGGATTAACACAACAATCTGCACAACCTGAACCACAGAATTCAGCAGGTATGCGGTGCGGTGAGGTGAACTTGGGGAGCAAGAAGCCATGGCAGGCAGGGAGCCACTTTTGCAGGCAGAGAGAGGACAGAGACCCTGGGTGGGGGGAGAATACAAGAAAAGCACCCCTCCCTAAAAGCAACTGGAAAGAAAGTGGAAAATTGGAAACAGCCACAGGGACTAAACTAAAAAGGGAGAAAGGAGAAAGGGGAGGGTTTAAATTCCAGTAAGACTGTGAACAAGGGGAGTGCAAAGTCTGCAACTCCGCAGCTCCATACCTGGCGGTGCTCTGGTAGGAAGGGCAAATCCCCAGGAACAGGGTGGGGTCCGGGAGATTCTCCGGCCACACGTGGAAAAGTGGTTCCACTGCTGGAAAGGCATTTGGTAGAGACTGTTAAATCCTCCTGGTCTCAGCAGACCCCAGAGAATGGCCACATTCGCTGGTACTGGAACAAGGTCGTTAAGAGTGAAGCCTGGTGCCAGATGTGTGTTGTGATTTTCCATAATCCCTGAAATGCTGTTGCTACACTATCTTGCGAACTTTTTCTGGGGCGGGCTGGCACCTGGCCACAGTCTCAGGGCACCAGCAGCAGCAGAGTCCAGCTGGGTTCCTGGGTGCTGATTTTTGGCCATTGCTCAGTGAGACCCTCCCGCAGAGGAACAGGTCAAAGCCACAGTCCTTCAGAAGTAAGGGGCTGGGGAAAACAGCTGCATCTGAGACAAAACTTGGAAGAGAGGTACTTCCTGGGGCTTGGTCACGGACTGTGTAAAATCAGGGAGTAGACGAAAGCTGAAGACAGAGGACGAGTGTGTGGTAGCTGATTGGGGAGAAGAGAGTTCCGATACTAGAGACTGGGTAGCTGGGTGAAGCCATTTTCACCCTCCCGCACATGCACATAAGCACCTACAAGTGCCCCAACAATCTACCCCAGTAGGCTAGCAGCACCGTCTAGTGGAGAACAGAGCCATTACACTAAGCCCCACCCAACTGGGTCAACCTCGCTCTTCAAGAAGACAAGTCTCACTGCCTGCTTAGTTTATGGACAAAAAAGCAATTCACAGTCTGACTTCTAGGGGAAAATGAAGTAATTTCAGTCGTATTTCAATCTGTTAGCATGTCCATCTATTCAATTTTTTTCTTTTTTTCTCCTTTTCACTTCTTTTCATTTTCTTAGATACAGAAAGAGAAAAAAATTCAATTTTATTTTCAATTTTTATTAAAAATACTTTTCATTAAATTTTTTACTATATTTTTTACTTTTGTGTAAATTTCTTCAAATTCTAATTTACTTCCATTTTATTTTAGTCTACTTCAGTGTATTCACTTTTTCAAACTTTTTAAAAATTTTTTTCTTAATGTTTATTTTTGAGACAGAGAGAGACAGAGCATGAGCAGGGGAGGGGCAGAGAGAGAGCGAAACACAGAATCCAAAGCAGGCTCCAGGCTCTGAGCTGTCAGCACAGAGCCTGATGTGGGGCTCGAACTCATGAACCATGAGATCATGACCTGAGCCAATGTCAGACACTCAACTGACTGAGCCACCCAGGCGCCCCTACTTTTCAAACTTTCAAACTGTTTCCTTTTTTTTTTCTTTTTGTTTTTTCTCTTTTTCTTGAATACAGAAAGAGAAAAAATTTAATTTTATTTTCAATTTTTATTAAATATTTTTCATTAATTTTTTTACTATATTTTTTATTTTTATGTATTTTTCAAATTATATTTTACCTCCATTTTATTTTAGTCTACTACAGTGTATTCACTTCTTCAAATTTTACACAATTTACTTTTCCTTTTCTTTTTATTTCATTTCTTTTCTTTTTCTTGAATATAGAAAGAGAAAAAAATTGTTTTTATTTTTAATTTTTATTAAAATATTTTTCTTTATTTTTTCTACTATATTATTTACTTTTGTGTAAAGTTTTTTCAAATTCTATTTTAATTCCATCACTTCATTTTAGTCTACTTCAGTGCATTCATTTTTTCAAATTCTCAAATGATTTCCTCCCCTCACCCCCCCGCCTTTTTTCTCAAATCTATCAAACCACTTTCAACACCCAGATCAAAACACACCTGGGATCTAGCATCATTTATTAAATTTGTGTCTGTGTCTGTGTCTGTGTGTGTGTGTGTGTGTGTGTGTATGTATGAGTCTGTGTTTAATGTTTCAATTTTAATGAATTTTTAATTTTAATTTTTCTACTTCATTAATTCCTTTTCTCCCTTCAAATTGACAAAATGAAGGAATTCATCCCAAAAGAAAGAGCATGAATAAACGACAACCAGGGACTTAACCAACACAGATAAAAGCAAAATGTCTGAACCAGAATTTAAAATAACGATAATAAGAACACTAGCTGGAGTTGAAAATAGATTAAAATCCTTTTCTGCAGAGATAAAAGAAGTAAAAGCTAGTCAGGATGAAATAAAAAATGCTATAACTGAGCTACAAACGTGAATGGATGTCACAGCAGCAAACATGGATGAAGCAGAACAGAGAATCAGCAATTAGTCTACAAACTTATGGAGAATAATGAACCAGAAAAAAAGAGGGAGAATAAGGCAAAAGAGCATGATTTAAGAATTAGAGAAATCAGCAACTCATTGAAAAGGAACAACATCAGAATCATAGGGGTCCCAGAAGAGGAAGAAGGAGTAGAAGGGGTAGAAGGGTTATGTGAGCAAATCATAGCGGAAAACTTTCCTAACCTGGGGAAAGACACAGACCTCAAAATCCAGGAAGCACGGAAGACCCCCATTAGAGTCAATGAAAACTGACCATCAACAAGGCCTATCATAGTCAAATTCACAAAACAGTCAGGCAAGGAGAGAATCATGAAAGCAGCAAGGGAAAAAAAAAGTCCCTAACTTACAAGGGAAGACTGATTAGGTTTGCAGCAGACCTATCCACAGAAACATGGCAGGTCAGAAAAGACTGGAAGGATATATTCAATGTGCTGAATCAGAAAAATATGCAGCCAAGAATTCTTTATCCAGCAAGACTGTCATTCAAAATAGAAGGAGAGATGAAAGTTTCCAAGACAAACAAAAATTAAAGGAGTTTGTGACCACTAAACCAGCCCTGCAAGAAATTTTAAGGGGGATTCTCTGAGGGGAGAAAAGATGAAAAAAAATACATACATACATACATATACACATACATACATACCAAAAAAATACATACATACCAAAAGTGACAAAGATTAGAAAGGACCAGAGAACACCACCAGAAACTCCAAGTCTACAAGCATCATAATGGCAATAAAATCATGTCTTTCAGTACTTACTCTAAATGTCAATGGACTCAATGCTCCAGTCAAAAGACATAGGGTAACAGAATGGATAAGAAAACAAGATCCATCTATATGCTGTTTACGAGAGACCCACTGTAGACCTAAAGACACCTTAAGACTGAAAGTAAGGGGATGGAGAACCATCCATCATGCTAATGGTCAACAAAAGAAAGCCAGAGTAGCCATACTTATATCAGACAATCTAGACTTTAAAATAAAGACTGTATCAAGAGATGCAGAAGGGCATTCTATCATAATCAAGGGGTCTATCCACCAAGAAGACCTAACAGTTGTAAACATTTATGTGCCAAATGTGGGACTACCCAAATAGATAAATCAATTAATCTCAAACATATAGAAACTCATCGATTGTAATACCATAATAGTAGGAGACTTCAACACCCCACTCACAGCAATGAACAGATCATCTAATCAAAAAATCAACAAAGAAACAATGGCTTTGAATGACACACTGGACCAGATGGACTTAACAGACATATTCAGAACATTTCATCCTAAAGCACCAGAATATACATTCTTCTCCAGTGCACACAGAACATTCTCCAGAATAGACCACATACTGGGACACAAATCAGCCCTCAGCAAGTACAAAAAGATCAATAGCATACCATGCATATTTTTCAGACCACAACGCTATGAAACTGGAAATCAAACACAAGAAAAAATTTGGAGAGGTAGCAAATACTTGGAGACTGAAGAACATCCTACTAAAGAATGAATGGGCTAACCAAGCAGTTAAAGAGGAAATTTAAAAGTTTATGGAAGTCAATGAAAATGATAAAACGAAAACCCAAAACCTCTGGGATGCAGCAAAGGTAGTCATAAGAGGAAAGTATATAGCAATCCAGGCCTTCCTAAAGAAGGAAGAAAGATCTCAGATACACAACCTAACCTTATGCCTTAAGGAGCTGGAAAAAGAACAGCAAATAAAACCCTAAACCTCAGAAGACAGGAAATAATAAAGATTAGAGCAGAAATTAATGCTATCAAAACAGCAACAACAACAAAAAACAGAACAGATCAATGGTTCTTTGAAAGTATAAACAAAATTGATAAACCACTAGCCAGCTTGATTAAAAAGAAAAAGGAAAAGACCAAAATAAATAAAATCAAGAATGAAATAGGAGAGATCACAATCAATACAGCAGAAATAAAATCAATAATAAGAGAATATTATGAACAATTATACACCAATAAAATGGACAATCTGGAAGAAATGGACAAATTCCTAGAAACATATACACTGCAATAACTGAAATAGGAAGAAATAGAAAATTTGAACAGACCCATAACCAGAAAAGAAATCGAATTAGTAATCAAAAATCTTCCAAAAAACAAGAGTCCAGGGCCAGATGGCTTTCCAGGGGAATTCTACCAAACATTTAAGGATGAGTTAACACCTATTCTCTTGAAGCTGCTCCAAAAAGTAGAAATGGAAGGAAAACTTCCAAACTCTATGTGGCAAGCATTACCTTGATTCTAAAACCAGACAGAGACACCGTTAAAAAGGAGAACTATAGACCAATTTCCCTGATGAACATGGATGCAAAAATCCCCAACAAGATATTAGCCAACCGGATTCTACAATACGTTAAAAACTAATTCACCAACACCAAGTGGGATTTATACCTGGGATGCAGGGCTGGTTCAATATCTGCAAAACAATTAACATGATTCATGACATCAATAAAAGAAAGGACAAGAACCATATGATCCTCTCAATAGATGCAGAGAAAGAATTTGACAAAATACAGCATCCTTTCTTGATAAAAACCCTCAAGAAAGTAGGGATAGAAGGAACATACATCGAGATAATAAAAGCTATATATGAACGACCCAATGTTAATATCATCCTCAATGGAGAAAAACTGAGAGCTTTCCCCCTAAGGTCAGGAACAAGACAGGGATGTCCACTCTCGCCACTGTAATTCAACATTGTATTGGAAGTCTTAGCATCTGCAATCAGACAACGCAAAGAAATAAAAGGCATCCAAATCGCTCAGGAGGACATCAAACTTTCACTCTTTGCAGATGGCATGATACTCTACAAGGAAAACCCAAAAGATTCCACCAAAAAACTGGGAGAACTGATTCATGAATTCAGCAAAGTTGTAGGATATAAAATCAACACAAAGAAATCGGTTACATTCCTATACACCAACAATGAAGCAACAGAAAGAGAAATAAAGGAATCGATCTCATTTATAATTGCACCAAAAACCATAAAATACCTAGGAATAAATCTAACGTGAGGTGAAAATGTATACACTGAAAACTATAGAAAGCTTATGAAAGAAACTGAAGAAGAAACCAAATGATGGAAAAAGATTCCATGCTCCTGGATAAGAAGAACGAATATTGTTAAAATGTTGATACTACCCAAAGCAATCCACATATTCAATGCAATCCCTATCAAAATAACACCAGCATTCTTCACAGAGCTAGAACAAACAATCCTAAAATTTTCATGGAACCAGAAAAGACCCCAAATAGCCAAAGCAATCTTGAAAAAGAAAACCAAGGCAGGAGGTATCACAATCCTGGACTTCAAGCTATACTACAAAGCTGTAATCATCAAGTCAGTATGGTACTGGCACAAGAACACACACTCAGATCAATTGAACAGAATAAAAAACCTAGAAATGGACCCACAAACGTATGGCCAACTAATCTTGACAAGCAGGAAAGAATATCCAATGGAATAAAGACAGTCTCTTCAGCATGTGGTGCTGGGAAAACTGGACAGTGACATGCAGAATGAACCTGGACCACCTACTTACACCACACACAAAATAAACTCAAAATGGATGAAAGACCTCAATGTAAGACAGGAAGTCATCAAAATCCTTGAGGAGAAAGCAGGCAAAAACCTCTTTGATCTTGGCCATAGCAACATCTTACTCAACATGTCTCTCGAGGCAAGGAAAATAAAAGCAAAAATGAACTACTGGGACCTCATCAAAATAAAAAGTTTCTGCACAGTGAAGGAAACAATCAGCAAAACTAAAAGGCAACCAACAGAATGAGAGAAGATATTTACAAACAACATATCAGATAAAGGGTTAGTATCTAAAATCTATAAAGAACTTATCAAACCCAACACCAAAAAAAACAAATAATCCAGTGAAGAAATGGGCAAAAGACATGAATAGACACTTCTCCAAGGAAGACATCCAGATGGCCAACCGACACATGAAAAATTGCTCAACTTCACTCATTATCAGGGAAATACAAATCAAAACCACAATGAGATACCACCTCACACCTGTCAGAATGGCTAACATTAACAACTCAGGCAACAACAGATGTTGGCGAGGATGTGGAGAAAGAGGATCTCTTTTGCCTTGTTGGTGGCAATGCAAGCTGGTGCAGCCACTGTGGAAAACAGTATGGAGGTTCCTCAAAAACTAAAAATAGAACTACCCTATGACCTGCAATTGTACTACTAGGCATGTATCCAAGGGATACAGGTGTGCTGTTTCGAAGGGACACATGCACCCCAATGTTTATAGCAGCATTATCAACAATAGCCAAGTATGGAAAGAGTCCAAATGTCCCTCGATGGATGAATGGATAAAGAAGATGTGGTGTGTATATATATATATATATATATATATATATATATATATATATATACACACACACAATGGAGTATTAGTTGGCAATAAAAAAGCATGAAATCTTGCCATTTGCAACTATGTGGATGGAAGTGGAGGGTTTTATGCTAAGTGAAATTAGTTGCTCAGAGAAAGACAAATATCATATGACTTCACTTATATGAGGACTTTAAGAGACAAAACAGATGAACATAAGGGAACAGAAGCAAAAATAATATAAAACAGGGAGGGGGACAAAACAGAAGAGACTCATAAATATGGAGAACAAACTGAGGGTCACTGGAGGGGTGGTGGGGGGATGGGCTAAATGGGTAAGGGGCACTAAGGAATCTACTCCTAAATCATTGTTGCACTATATCCTAACTAATTTGGATGTAAATTAAAAAAAAATAGAATAGAAAAAAAAAGAGGAAACAATAAAGATCAGAATAGAAATAAATGAAATAGAAACTTTAAAAAAAAGCAATAGAAAGATCAACTAAACCAGGGCTAGTTCTTTGAAAGGATTAAAAAATGGATAGCCATACTCATTAAAAGACAGAGAAAGAGAAAGAGAGGGGGAGAGGACTCAAATAAAATCAGAAATAACAGAGGAGAAATAACAATAAACACCACAGAAATAGTAAGAATTATAAGAACATATTATAAAAAATATATGACAACTAATTAGACAACCTAGAAGAAATGGATAAATTCCTAGAAACATATAGCCTTCCAAAACTGAATCAGGAAGAAAAAGAAAATTTGAATACACATATTACAAGCAAAGAAATTTAGGGGTGCCTGTGTGATTCAATCAGTTGAGCATCCGACTTCAACTCAAGTCATGATCTCACAGTTTGTTGGTTCAAGCCCCGTGTCAGGCTCTGTGCTGACAGCTTGGAGCCTGGAGCCTGCTCCAGATTCTGTGTCTCCTCCTCGCTCTGCCCCTCCCATGCTCATACTCTGTCTCTCTCTCTGTCTCTCAATAATTAACATTAAGAAATGTTTTTTTTTTTAAAGCCAAGAAATTTAATCAGTAGTCAGAAAACTCCCAACAAACAGAAGTCCAAGACCAGATGCTTTCATATATGAAATCTACCTAACATTTAAAGAAGAGTTAATACTTATTTTTGTCAAATTATTTAAAAAAATAGAAAAGGAAAGCTTCAAAATTCATTCTGTGAGGCCAACACTACCTTGATACCAAAACCAGATAAAGATGTGTGCACGCTCACCTGCGCACACACACACACACACACACACACACACACAAAGAAACTACAGGCCAATATCTCTGATGAACATAAATGCAAAAATCCTAAACAAAATATTAGCAAACTGTTGCAACAATACATTGAAAAATCATTCACACAACAATACATTAAAAATCATTCCCACAATCAAGTGGGCTTAATTCCTGGGATGCAAGAGTGGTTCAATATTCACAAATCTATCAACATGATACAACACATCAACAAGAGAAAGGGTAAAAATTATAAGATAATTTCAATAGATGCAGAAAAAGCATTTGACAAAATACAACATTCATTCATAATAAAAACCCTCAACAAAGTAGGTTGGGAGAGAATATACCTCAACATAATGAAAGCCTTATATGAAAAACCCATCATACTCAAAAGCTAAGAGCTTTTCCCCTAAGAAAGAAGACAAAGATGTCCACTCTTACCACTTTCATTCAACATAGTACTGGAAATCCTAGCAACAGTAATTAGGCAACAAAAAGAAGCAAAAGTCATGCAAATTGGTAAGGAAGAAGTAAAACTTTCACTATTTGGAGATGACATGACACTATATACAGAAAACCCTAAAGACTCCACTGAAAAACTATTAGAACTAAAAAAATGAATTCAGTAAGATAATAGGACACACATAGGACACGTAGAAATAGGACACGTAGAAATCTATGGCATTTCTATAAACTAATAATTCATTTCTATACACTAATAATTAAGTAGCAGAAAGAGAAATTAAGAAAATAATCCTACTTAAAATTGCACCAAAAATAATAAAATACCTAAAAATAAACTTAAACAAGAAGGTGAATGACCTTTAATAAACCGCTGATACAAATTGAAGATGACACAAACAATGGAAAGATAGTCCCTACTCATGATTGGAAAAACAATTATTGTTAGAATGTACATACTACCCAAAGCAATCTACAGATTTAATGTAATCCCTATTAAAGCACCAACAACATATTTCAGAGAACTAGAACAAATAATCCTAAAATTTGTATGGAACCACAAGCAACCCCAAATAATCAAAGCAATCTTGAAAAAGAAGAATGAAATTAGAGGTATCACAATTCCCATTTCAGGATATACTAAAAAGCTGTCATAGTCAAAACAGTATGGTACTGGCACAAAAACAGACACATAGATCAACAGAGCAATATAGAGACCCCAGAAATAAACCTCCATTTATATGGTCATTTCATCTATGAAAAAGAGGGCAAGAAAATGCAAAGGCCCAAAGACAGTTTCTTAACAAATGGTGTGGGGAAAACTGTATAGTAACATGCAAAAGAATAAAACTAGATCACTGGCTTACACCATACACAAAAATTAACTCAAAATACTCACACATGAGATCTGAAACCATGAAAATCCTAGAAGAAAGCACAGACAATAATTTATCCAACATAGACCATAGCAACATTTTTCTAGATATGACTCCTTAAAGCAAGGGAAACAAAAGCAAAAATAAACAATTAGGACCATATCAAAATAAAAAAAGCTTCTGCACAGCAAATGAAACAACAAAACTAAAAGACAACCTACTGACTGAGAGAAAATATTTTCAAATTACATCTCCGATAAAGGGTTAGTATGCAAAATACATAAAGAACTTACACAACTCAACACCAAAAAATAATCCAATTAAAAATGGGTAGAAGACATAAACAGACATTTCTCCAAAGACATCCAGATGGCCAACACACATATGAAAGATGTTCAACATCACTCATCATCAGAGAAATGTAAATCAAAACCACAATGAGACATCACTTCACACCTGTCAGAATGGCTAAAATCCACAACACAAGAAACAACAAGTGTTAGTGAGGATGTGGATAAAAAGGAACACTCATGTAAATTTGGTGAGAATGAAAACTGGAACAGCCACTGTGCATTCCGAATTGATCAAATAGGCAATAATTCAAAGCAACAGAAATTACAATGTATTGGGTGATTGGAGCATATGGGTATGAAATAAATGAGAACAATGCCCTATGTGATGGGTGAGAAAAATTAGGAACACTCTGTTATAAAATTTCCACCCTAACTTTGAAATATAATAGTTACTTGTGGAGTTAGGTCAGTTGTAAATGCATGTTGCAAAGTTCAGATCAATCACTTAAAAAAAATAAACACGTAGTCAATATGGCAATAAATGAGGGTAAGTGCAATCAAATACAATTCTAAATTAGAACCAGAGTAGGCAGAAACAAAAAAAGGAGAAAGAAACAAATAACAGGCTCAGTCAATAGAAGAAAACAGTTACAAACATGGTAGATAGAGTTGAAGTATATGAATAATCACTTGTAATGTAAATTGTCTAAATGTACCAATTCAAAGAGATTCTCAGAGTGAATTAAAACAACCAACAACTATATTTGTTGATAAAAACCTATAAATATAGACATAGATAGTTTAAAGAGATGGTGAAAAATACATTTTAATATTAATCAAAATAATACTTTCAAATGTGGAAGTGGCTATATTAAAAACAAAGAAGAATTCAGAACAAGAAAAATAGTTAAGAGTAAGAGGGACAAAACATAATGATGAAGGGTAAATTATTCTAGAAGACAGCAATTATTAACACGTTTTCATCTAAAACAAAGTGTCAAAATATAAAACAACTGGTAGAACTGCAAGAATACACAAATCCATTATTACAATTATAAACTTCAACACTCTTCTTCTAATAACTCATAGATCAAGAGAGAAAAAAATTAGTGAAAGTTTAGTAGAACTAAACAATACTATTGACCAACGTACCTAATTGATATTTATTGAATACAGAGTCTAACAATACAAATTTTCAAGTTTACATAGAACATTCACCAAAATAGACCACATTCTAGCCCATGAAACATACTAATAGATTTAAAAGAATAGAAATCATACAAAATATGTTCTCAGGCCACAATGGCATTAAAGTAGATATAATAATAGGCAGATAGCTGAAGAACTTAAAAAACTCTGGAAATTAAATAACAAATATTTGAATAATAAATTGGCCAAAGAAGTCTCAATTGAAATTTAAAACCAAGTTTCAATGAAACAAATATGAAAATACAACCAATCAAAATTTGTCAAATGTAGCAAATTCAATGCTTAGAGGGAAATTTAGAGCATTAAATGCAAACATTAGATGCATATTACAATTGTCTACAATCATTTCAAGAAAATAGAATAGAGGGAATACTTCCTAATTTAGTCTATGAGGTCAGCATTACTCTAATACTCAAACCAGAAAAAGACATTGTAAGAAAGGAAAACTACAGATCACTATCTCTCATGGACAAAAATGCAAATAAATAAATAAATAAATAAATAAATAAATAAATAAATAAGTTTATTTATTTATTTATTTATTTATTTATTTATTTATTTATTTATTTATTTATTTTGAGAAAGAGATCAGGAGAGTGGCAGAGAAAGGGAGAGAGAGAGAGAGACAATCCCCAGCAGGCTCTGTACTGACAGCATGGAGCCTGATGCAGGGCTCTAACCCATGAACTGTGAGATCATAACCTGAGCTGAAACCAAGTCAGATGCTCAATTGAGTCACCAGGTGCCCTGCAAATATTTCGAACACAATATTAGCAAATTAAATCTACCTATGTATTAAATATACATACATATATATACACATACATACATATATATACATATATGTATGTGTGTATGTGTGTGTGTGTGTATATATATATATATATATATATATATATATATATCTCACAACCAAGTGGGACTTAGTCCATGTATGTAAGTATAATTCAACTTTCAAAATGAATCATTTGATGTAATCTATCACATTAACAGGCTAAAGAAGAAAAATCATATGTTAATACCAATTAATACAGGTAAAGCATTTGGCAAAATGAGTTTTGGAGTTTCGGAGGAATTTAAGAGTTTGGAGGACCCCATAATGTAACACAGAATGTGAATGAAGAATCTAAATGTGTTACCAATGTGTGAAACATCACTAAGGGGTGACAGGAATAAGGTGATGACTTACTTGTTAAGTTAATAAGTAACTTCGGAAGTGAGCCTAATCTAAGAATAAAAGCAGGTGGAACTGTATATAAAAATGTACTTTGGCTGATAAAATTATTTTCTGTGGTAATATGCACTAACAATTCTGGAACCAATATGCATGCCTACTGGAATTGGACAATTAAGTAAGTGAATGGGAGATGGTGGGAACAATGTTTCTCATGGTTGGGATGGGGGTATAGAGATAAGGGGGAAGAATAGAATGATTCATGTGGTAGTGAAGGATTTGAGGTGGACATACCAATATGAACTCATATTTATTTTAATATAGATGCAGATGGTTACATATAGAAATATTTGTAGATACTTGTATATACATGGATTAGTATACATACATCATATATTTTCTTGATGTGTCCGCTAACAAGAGTCTTTATGTAACAACTCTCCAGTATTAATGAGCACAACTAGCACCCAGATCTTGGTTTCTAATACCATCCTCCAATGAAAGTAATGGCCCCTTTGAAAAATGGCTCATGCTAGGGTGAAGCAGAAAGCACACAAGATGAATTTGAAGCTTTTTGTAGTGCCAAATAGTAAGAAAGTGCTCAAAATAAAAAACAAACTGCATATTGATTGGGGTATGTCAAAGGGACATAGAAGCCAAATGAAAATTCTCCCAATGGACAAAGTTAGAAAAAAATTTCAGCAACAAAAGAAAATACTTTTAGATTGTATCTTAAAGTATAAAATAAATATCTGTGACTTCATATTGATATAAGTAAGTGATTGAATATTTAATAAAAAAGAGACAAATCTGTGCAGAAGAATTCCAAATAATACATATAAACATTCCACTCTTTTTTTTAAATTTTTTTTCAATGTTTATTTATTTTTTTGGGACAGAGAGAGACAGGGCATGAACAGGGGAGGGGCAGAGAGAGAGGGAGACACAGAATCGGAAACAGGCTCCAGGCTCTGAGCCATCACCCCAGAGCCCGACGGGGGGCTCGAACTCACGGACCACGAGATCGTGACCTGGCTGAAGTCGGACGCTTAACCAACTGCGCCACCCAGGTGCCCCAAACATTCCACTCTTAAGGAAGGGCTACATAGTTCCCAACTCCTTACTATAGGCTATGCATGTGACTTTCCTCCAATGAGTACAGTATGAAAGTACAGTATAGAAAGGGAGGGGAAAAGAGCAAATTACAGTGCAGAAACCTAGCAACACTACCTCAACCAGTGATCAAGATGAACTTTTATTACATTGACAGCATATTCCCTTGATATGATGAAAATGGCCCATTAGCTTTGTGTTCTTCTTCCCCCAAACCTATATTCCCAGTCTAATTATCAGACAAATTCCATTCTGCAAAATACCTGACCACTACCCCCTTAAACTCATCAAAAACAAGGAAAACCTGAGAAATTTCATAAACTAAGAAGAGTCTAAGGAGATGTTACAACTAACTACAATGTGATATCCTGGAGGGGATCCTGGAACAAAAACCAAACAAACAAAAAAAGACAGTAGCCAAAAATTAATAAAATGTAAGTAGCATGACTTTCATAACAAAGTACTGATATTGGTTCTTTAATTAAAACAACAATGTTAAGAAATGTATCATACTGATGTAACATGTTCTTTAAAAAGGGGAAATTAGGGGGGCGCCTGGGTGGCTCAGTCGGTTAAGCGGCCGACTTTGGCCCAGGTCATGATCTCGCGGTCCGTGAGTTCGAGCCCCGCGTCTGGCTCTGTGCTGACGGCTCAGAGCCTGGAGTCTGTTTCAGATTCTGTGTCTCCCTCTCTCTGACCCTCCCCTGTTCATGCTCTGTCTCTCCCTGTCTCAAAAATAAATAAAATGTTAAAAAAAATTAAAAAAAAAAAGGGGAAATTAGGTATGGGGTATATGTAAACTGTACTTGAGAAACCATAAGCTCACCAGGTATAGAAATACACATGGCTCATACTAAGCAAAGTGCACTCACTGCTCTTTGAGAACTTGTGGTATGAACTTGTTCTGCTGATATATGATCCCCTCTTTCTTGAACAATATGCCTTAACTCTTTAAAACTGAACCAGGACTGTTGGGAATTGATAGATTAAAATACTCTGTGTACGATTATTTGTTTCTAAGAATCTCCTGTGAAATCATATTGTGTTTTTGAAACCAGAATTCTAAAAGTGGATCTCTATACCTATCTGTATGAGAAACACCTATTATACTTGTTAAAAGGCAAGGACCTGGGCTTTCCTACAGTTTTTCTGAATCAGAATCTCCAGGGTTTCTCTTTGAAAATACCAGATATCATCTTAAGCTGTCAAATGGCATAACTTAAAGAGATTTAAAAATAGTGATGTTTGGGTCCCACCCTAAGAGAGTCTGAGTTAACGGGTCTGGAGTGTCAGTTGGGCATGATATTTAAAAAAAAAATTTGTAATGTTTATTTATTTTTGAGAGAGAAAGAGGCAGAGAGCGAATGGGGGAGGGGCAGAGAGACAGACAAAGAATCCAAAGCAGCTCCAGGATCTGAGCTGTGAGCACAGAGCCCAAAGCGGGGCGAGGGGTGGGGTGGCTCGAACTCACAAACTGCAAGATCATGACCTGAGCTGAAGTTGGATGGTTAACCAACTCAGCCACTCAGGCGCCCTGGCATGAGATTTTTTTAAAACTATCCACAAATGATAATAATGTGCAGCTAAGATTAAGAATCACTTTTAAAACAGTTCCCCAGGTGGTTCTCATGCATATAGTGCAGAAACCCTGTGCACTAAGTGAGAAGCACTGCTTTTAAACAGTTTCTAAGAAGCCTTTCCTGAACCAGGCAACCTTGAAAAATCTACTCTGTCAGGGCTCTGATTTGCAAAAACTAGATTTAAATATCTCCCTAGATTTAAATATCAATGTAGGAATTCAAGCTATCTAATTTTGTAAAATGTTTCCCTTAGTTTAAAGAGTCTAGTTCATATACAATCTTTCATTTAACAAGATTCTACCACATATTTAATGAGCAGCTTTTTGCAGTGTTCCAACTCTGTCTTTGACTCTCCTTCTAGCATTCATTCATATCAGCTACTGGTTCCTGGACCCTGAACTGTAGCCCCTAGACTCGATTCTGTACAGCTCTAGTTCTTTTCACTCAGGTGAACTACTCTAGCATCTTTTGTTGTTGTTGCTCTGAGTTTTCTTCATCTCCCTACACTCAGGGAACACAACCCCTTTCATCCTTACCCTTTTGAGATATGCTTTCAAAAAAAACATGTTAATATGGCTTATTTTCAACTTAGAAGGGATACAGGTCACAGTCATTTCACTCTTCCAGAAGAACTGATATTTTTAGCATCATGTTACACTATGGAATGAACAATTTTATAAATTAGCAGGTATTGGGGCGCCTGGGTGGCGCAGTCGGTTGAGCGTCCGACTTCAGCCAGGTCACGATCTCGTGGTCCGTGAGTTCGAGCCCCGCGTCAGGCTCTGGGCTGATGGCTCAGAGCCTGGAGCCTGTTTCCGATTCTGTGTCTCCCTCTCTCTCTGCCCCTCCCCCGTTCATGCTCTGTCTCTCTCTGCCCCCCCCCCAAAAAATATTAGCAGGTATTAACAAACAATGAACATGTGGGAAATGAATATTTTGATAATTTGATTTTGATATTTTGAAATTTATCTAATTTCTAGAAATCATACCTTATCTTATTTACATGTCTATATTCAACTATCAGGGTATATAGCATGGAAAGTTTGAATGCCTTTTTTTTAACTAAAGGAAAAAAATTTCCAATTATTAAAATTTATTATTTTTTTAACATTTATTTATTGTTGAGATAAAGAGTGAGACAGAGCATGAGTGGGGGAGGGGCAGAAAGAAAAGGGGAACACAGAATCGGAAGCAGGTTCCAGGCTCTGAGCTGTCAGCAGGGAGCCTGATGTGGGGCTAGAACTCACAGACCACGAAATCATGACCTGAGCTGAATTTGGATGCTTAACTGACTGAGCCACCCAGGTGCCCCCAAATTTATTATCTTATTAGAAGAACAAATATTGTTAGAGTGTTCATACTACTCAAAGCAATCTACAGATTTAATGCAATCCTTATCAACATACCAACATTTTACAGAGAACTAGAAAAAATATTCCTAAAATTTGTATCAAACCACAAACAAACCCAAAGAGCCCAAGAAATCTTGAAAAAGAAAATGAAACTAGGAGGTACCAAAATCCCAGTTTCCGAATATACTACAAAGCTGTAGTAATCAAAACATTATGGTACTAGCACAAAAATAGACACTGGCATAAAACTAGGTCGCTGGCTTACACCATACACACACACAAAAATTTTGATCAGTAGAACAAAATGAGACCCTGGGGGGTGGGAGACACCTGGGTGGCTCAGTTGGTCAAGCATTTGACTCTTGATTTTGGCTCAGGTTATAATCTCACAGTTCATGAGTTTTGCCACAAGTTAAGCTCTGCTCTGACAGACTCTGTCTTGGGATTCTCTCTCTCCTTATCTCTCTGACCCTGCCCCCGGAAAATAAATAAATAAACATTTAACAAAAATAGAGACACCAGGTGTGCCTGGGTGTCTCAGTCAACTTTGGCCTAGGTCAAGATCTTGCTGTTCCTGAGTTTGATCCACATCAGGCTGTGTGCTGACAGCTCAGAGCCTGGAGCCTGCTTTGAATTCTGTATCTCCCTCTCTGCCTCTGCTTCTTTCTCTGTCTCTCTCTCTCCCTCTCTCTCTCTCTCAAAAATAAATAAAATCTTTAAAATAATTATAATTAAATAAATTAATTATAATTAAAATACTTAAAATAAAATAAAATCTTTAAAAAAATAGAGACCCCAGAAATAGACCTACATTTATATGGTAATTTACTCTATGAAAAAGAGGGCAGAATATGCAATAGGACAAAGATAGTCTCTTCAACAAATTGTTGTGAGGGGTGCCTGGGTGGCTCAGTTGGTTAAGTATCTGACTACTTCTCAGGTCATATCTCATGGTTCATGGGGTCAAGCCACACATCAGGCTTTGTGCTGGTGGTATAGAACCTGCTTGGGATACTCTCTCTTCCTCTCTCTCTGCCCCTCTCCCTTTGACCTCCCCCTGAAAAATAAGTAAATAAACTTAAAAAAAAAATGGTGTTCAGAAAACTGGACAGCAACATGCAAAAGAATGAAACTAGGTCACTGGCTTATACCATACATAAAAATTAACTCAAAATACATTAAGGACTTACACATGAAATCTGAAACCACAGAAATCCTAGAAGAGAGCACAGCAATAATTTACCTGACATAGGCCATAGCACATTTTTCTAGACATGATACCTAAAGCAAGGGTAACAAAAGCAAAAATAATCTATTGGGACCATATCAAAATAAAAAGCTTCTGCACAGCAAATGTAACCATCAGAGACAACTAAAAAACAACCTACTGAAAGAATATATTTGCAAATCACATCTCTGATAAAGGGTTAGTATTCAAAATACATAAAGAACTTACATAACTCAACACCAAAAAACAAATAATCCAATTAAAAAATGGACAGAAGACATAAACAGACATTTCTCCAAAGAAGACACCCAGATGTCTAATAGATACATGAAGAGATGTTCAATATCATTTGTCATCAGAGAAATGTAAATCAAAACCACAATGAGATATCACTTCACACCTGTCAGAATGGCTAAAATCTACAACACAAGAAACAAGTGTTGGTGAGGATGTGGAGAAAAAGGAACACTCATGCACATTTGGTGAAAATGAAAACTGGAACAGCTACTGTGCAGTTTCCTCAAAAAATTAAAAATAGAACTATGATATGATCCAGTAATTCCACTATTGTTTATTTACCCCCAAAATACAAAAACAAAAAATTCAAATAATATAAACAATTGAAAATGATATATGCACCTCTATGCTTATTGCAGCGTTATTTACAATAGCCAAAGTATAGAAGTAGCCCAAATGTCTATTGAATTGATAAAGAAGAGGTCACACACACACACACATACACACACACACAATGGAGTGTTACTCTGCCATAAAAAATAATGAAATCTTGCCATTTGCCACTACATGGATGGATCGAGAGAGTATAATGCTAAGTGAAATAAGTCAGTCAGAGAAAGGCAAATACCATATAATTTGACTCATATGTGGAATTTCAGAAACAAAATAAAAACAAGTGGACAAAGAAAAAAGGGAAAAACCAAAAAAAACAGACTCTTAACTAAAGAGAACAAACTGATGGTTACCATAGGGGAGGTGTATGGTGGGTTGGGGGAGGATGGGTGAAATAAGTGATGGGGATTAAAAAGCAAACTTATCATGATGGGCACTGAGTAATGTAAATAATTGTTGGATCACTATATTATACACCTGAAACTAATATAACACTGTATGTTAAGAACACTGGAATTAAAGGGGCGCCTGGGTGGCTCAGTCAGTTGAGTGTCCAACCTCAGCTCAGGTCATGATCTCGTGGTCTGTGAGTTCGAGCCCTGCATCGGGCTCTGTGCTGAGAGCTCAGAGCCTGGAGCCTGCTTCAAATTCTGTGTCTCCCTCTCTCTCTGCCCCTCTGCCACTTACTGTCTTTCTCTCTCTCTCTCTCTCTCTCTCTCTCTCTCTCTCTCTCTTTCTCTCTCTCTCTCAAAAAATGAATAAACATTAAAAATTAAAAAAAGAATACTGGAATTAAAAAAGTAAACAAAATTATCATGCATGAATATAATGTAAACTTCTTTGGTCCGAAATGGAAATAAATTTATTTGCAGCCTTAATATATATTTAGCCATTATAACTTAGGCATTATTTTAAGGACCTTTCATATGTTGTCTCAATCCCAAAAACAACACATAAGGGAAGTATTCTTTCTATTGCTATTTTATAAGGAAGGCAACTGGAGTACAGAGACTTTGACAAACTTTCACAGCACAGTGGGGCTAAAATAGGAACCCAAGTAACCTTCCCCAAAGCCTGTTTTCTCCTCTTTGTATAGCTATGCTCCCTACTACAATATACTCTTCCTTATAGTATTTTGAGAATGTAATATGTCTCAACAATACTATAAGTAGTCTGAGGTCTAGATACATATTTGTTTTAACTTTTACTATGCCATAGTACCAAACATATAAGTCTTTCAAATAGCAAGCTTTTAAAAAGAATGAACAAATGAAAAAAATAGATACATGAAAGAGTAAATATGAGACAGTTATTATCAGTTCATATGGAAGCTTTATGGAAATATGGACTTGGATTCAGGAAAAAAAAGAAAAACTTACACACTTGCTGGTTGGCCAGTTGTCCTGACATGTAGTGAAGTACACCTCAGTTGTCAGGGGAATCAAGCATGATGTCATGGAATTTTTGGCTTCCTTTGTTGAATTAATTTCACATTTAGCTCTTGGGATTACTATGGTGTAATTGTTTATCATATTTGGAAGCTCTGAGACAAGCAATAATCTAACTGGAATATAATTTAATAAACAAAAAACAGGTGTGTTTGGAGTATCTGCTAAGATAAACTTTATTAAATACATACTCTAAGGACATTATATATAAATTCTTCCACATTTCTAACAAACTTGGCCATTTATGCATCCAAAAAAAAAAAAGTAAAGGAGTAAATGCCAACAGAATTTAAGCCAATGCATGACAATATTCTTTATGTAACCACAAAGTCAATTCATTAGTTCCTTACTTGCTATTGTTCATTCATTCATTTTTTCATGGACTTTTAAGAATGGACGTGAAACAGAGAGGTGCCATTTTCTACTTTTTTAAATAGAAAAGTTGTATGTTGAAATCAACACTATAGCTCTCAGCCTCCCAGGACAGACTTTTCAAAAAAGAGAGTATGAAGTCGAAAGAGAAAATTACTGATGCAAATATGATGCATACATATTAAAAACTTTTTAAAAGGTTCCTTTCTTCCTTGAAATGAGGCACCTAACTTCCCAACATTTCTAAATAATTTTAGGCTCAGCAGTGCCCTCCAGGGTGAATATGCTGCAGCCAGCATTGCAGCCTTGTGGAGCCCAAAGGAGAGCGATTTATCACTTACTGATCCACGAGGTAAATAGAGGTTATAATCAATCTGTACCTTTCAGCACACTCTAGGACATTAGAATTCATCCCCAAAGGGAATATGCTGCAGGATGACTATTCTTTAAACAATTATAAGGTAGAATTCTACCTAGAAGTAAAAGAAACAACAAAAAGGATGGAAAGTAACTGTAAGGATGATTTCAATTACATGCATGTATTTACGTGTGTACATATATATGTGTTATAAAAAAACACAAAAAGGGATTGGTTTTATTTCCTTGAAAAACAAGATAATAATAATCAATGAAAAATCTAATAAGATGGGGCAATTTGTATGACATTCACACATGCCTTCAAGTTTTACTACCCTGTTCCATTGTAGCTATACATATAGTAATGATACACATTGAGAATACTGACAGAAGGAGATATCCATTATATAATTTTTATCATTTTCTTTCACCAGGTCTCATGTCTTGTCTTAGGGTATACTATGAATTTGTATTTTTCAAAATCCTGCTTTCATCTTGTTTTACACTGTTTACCTTAAGTAATTTCTGTTGGCTCCTTTTTCTTTTATTTAAATATGGCCTCACGTCCAAGAAAAGGGGAATTAATGTTTATTGATAACAGCATAACCTCGGGACTATAAACACCTTATCTTGCATTATATATATATATACATATATATATACACACATATATATATATACACACATATATATATATACATATATATATGTGTGTATATATATATATATATATATCATAACATTATAAAGGTTTGCATATTTTACATGTGAAGGAACTGGATATTCAGTAGTTAAGATTCTGGCACTAGATAGGGTAACAGAGAAATATCTTTTGGGAGAAACTTACTAGTCCCTTTAACTCGCACCAGATTGCTGACACACTAAAGTGTTTTCAAGGCACATGGAAGGCTGACTGAGGAGATCAGAGAATGTAAAGCCTTTAACCTTCTTCAAAATGAGGCCTCATTTAGAATCAGAATGTTAGATAGGACTATAATATTTCAGATGCTTCTTTAGAATCCATTCATTGCTCCCTTCCATAGGAGGAGGAGTTTGTTGGCCAATAAGATAATGTAAAGTTATATTTGTACAGGTAAATCCTCAATCATATTCTATGTCACAAAATTTTCCACATTTATTTTGTGAAAGAAGCCAATGCTAAGAGTACAAAGTGAATTTCATGATTTAACCCTTTTGTGCCATAATCACAAGCCAGTTTAAGTCACCAGGCCTTTCTTCAATTCCTCAAATGCACTTAACTTTTTCCATTCTTAGGCCTTTGTTCACTGTTTTCTCTCCTGGAAACTTTTCCACATCTCCTTGCCTACTTCTACTCTCCTTTGTTTAATTTTTGTTTTTTCTCAGCCATCAGAATTTAGCTATTATTTCACTTTCTCAAGGAAGCTGTCGCTAGTTCTCTATACTAAATGCGGTCACAGAGACACCCCTTAGGTTAGCTTTGCAGCTTTTTCACAGTTATAATTAAGATATTGACTCCTTAAAAACTACTAAAATTATCCAAAATATTAAAAATACCTCAGGTCTGGTTTTCTTTAAATACTCTCCTTTAATGTGAAGATAGCCCTCAAAACAGTGGTTGCAAACTAGTGATGCAGCATGCAGATGTATTTGCTAGGCTCACACAATGTTTAAAAATGTGATTAGTTACTAATATGTGAATAATTAAAAATTTAACTGCAAAAAAATTTCCTCTCCTAAAATTCAGAAGGTCTTACACATCTAGAATCTACTTTCCTGAATGACAATAATTAAAGAGAAACATGTGGCCTCTGCACCATTTTAAATGGAACATTTATAAAATATATTTATCATTTACCACTAATCCTGGCTGGTTTTATGTCTGACTTTCTTGTCACATTTGCATTGCCTCCATGTCTTTTGCAGACATTTGAATAGCCAATTTGGCCTGGGAGGTTTATATCTGAAATCATTATCTACCCCTAACCCCCAAACCAGTGCTCCTCATTTTAATGTACATATGGATCCTGAGGAATCTTGTTAAAATGCAGATTTTGATTCAGTACATAGAGGTGTTGGGTTCCGAGAGTTTGGACTTCTAACATGCTCCTAGGTGATATGCTGAAGCTGTTGAAACATGAGCCACACATTAAATAGGAAGGCAGAGCTGCATGTATCTAGGTGAAAACAAGATTCATGTGGAATTGCTCAATAGAATCAGGTTGATCCTACTATGAGGCAAAATAATGAGGTTGGGTCTGTGGCCTCGTGTCCTGACTCAGGGAGATAGATTTGAAGAATTCTCTGGAATAAGGTACTCTGAGCTATGCGAATGGAACGCAAAAGTGAGTAGTACTGAAGGAAGGAGTGTCCTTGGGTACTAATGGTAGACTTGGCCTAGATCACAGGCATATATTCTGTCTTGACAATGGATTGACAGCACTAAGAGTTCTGGATTTTTAGGGAGAGTTCTAGAATGCATGGCACAGGTCGCAGAATATGGTAAATTGTGCCCTAAATGGTATAAGGCTCCATTGATAGAGAAATAGAGAAGGTATATAAATGTATTTTGTTTATCTGATTAATCGTGTTATAACTTAGAGAGCAGACAGAGTAATTATTAGGTATCTAATTGTTGTATGATTATTTCTAAATAATACTGACTTTAGTCAGCAGCAGTACTGTTTAGCTACCATGTGTTGAGTTACTGTCATGAAGGATCACAATGTTCTTGGTGATTACCTCTATATGTTGTGTCATGGATGGAGTATGTGTGTGCTGGGGGAGGTTTGAAAAATTAGTGACTCACAGTATCATTCCCTTTTCTCAGTCTCTCTACCTCATTTATTTCTTGCCTAAACTGACTTACATAAGAAACAGATGAAAAATAACACATGCAAAATGTGGTAGACAGAAAAGGAGAGGGGGAAATAAGGAAGAACACATGCCTGAATTTAGTTTGTGGAAAAACAGTGAAGAGAAATTATGGGGAGGGTTGTCTATATAAAATCAATTATTAATTATGTTTTGGAGAATAATCACTGCTCCTAACTTTGCTCTTCAGAGGAATTCAGAAGACATAATATAGTTATTTAAGGCTTTGAAGTTAGAACAATTTTTCTTCATATTATAACTAAGCCATTATAGAACTTAAGGGAAGCAAAATCCAGTATAATTTTATTAATTAAATACCTAAAACATATTCTTACATATTGTGAATGCAAAATATATTTATTAATTAGCCATTCATTTAAGTTAACATTTTTTAAAACTGATAGGTTTATGTGATGACTAATTTTTTGCATGCAACTTAGGATATTTGTGTTAAAGTTAAAAAATGAAATTTTTAAAAATTTTTTTAATGTTTTTTTAATTTATTTTTGAGACAGAGAGAGACAGAGCATGAATGGGGGAGGGGCAGAGAGAGAGGGAGACACAGAATCGGAAGCAGGCTCCAGGCTCTGAGCCATCAGCCCAGAGCCTGACGCGGGGCTCGAACTCACGGACTCACGGACCGTGAGATCGGGACCTGAGCCGAAGTCGGACACTCAACTGACTGAGCCACCCAGGCGCCCCCAAAAATGAAATTATTTTTAAATGTGGAGACCCTCAGTCCAGGGATAGGCATGGTGTATATACCATCACAAAGGATTTCTCGATTCCATATGTCTGATGTTAATATACTGATCTCAAAACCACACCATAGAATTTAGGAGTTGGTTAAATTGTATATTATATTATATTATATTATATTATATTATATATGTACATATATAATATGTACTTCATATTGGAAATATCTATAGATAATTTATAATTATAAAACTGATTCATAAATATACTACAAATGTAGAAAATGACCCAGTGCTGAAATACAAAAAGATTAACAAGATGAAAAATATTTTTGATTTTAATATACAGATTCTAGACAAATCAAGTAGTAAGTCTTATTGATAACAAGAAACAAGTGAGTTTTAGGACAAGTGAAGACACACGAATGCACACACACACACAGTTTTTTGAATAAGATCTAGAAAGTAAAATAACATTTGCAGTTCATTATTAAACTTTTATCCAAAATGTCCTCCTTTAGAGACTTATGAGCAGAAGTCACAGAAACATTTTTAAAAAGTTAATAATAGCTAGAATATCTAAAGGGGTATTCACTGTTCCACCTGCACTGTCTCATCCTTACAAGACTTAACTATGTGAACACAAAATCTGTGTTTCTTTCTCCTTAACTGACTGACAGATTTTGTTTCGAAGAATCCATAGTGAGATACTTCCAGGGAAGTGTGAACAACTTTGCAAGAAATAAATAGAGGAGAACTTGAGTAAGTGTCACAGGTAATTAAATCATTAGCCAAGTTTTAAGAATCTCATCCAGGGCAGAAATTATAGTCGTGGCTTCTTTATTGTGGTGGAAGTTAATTGTGCCACTAGTAAAATGTCTGAAAGGGAGTTTCTAATGGTTCCTTGCCCAGCTCCAATCTCAAAATAGTTCATTTGTTTGTGTGCAGGAGCATGTAGAACAGAAACATCAAAAACTTTACAGCTTATAAATAAATTCAAATTAAATGGATTATCTCCTTTTTAAGTTTTTACTACGTATTTTAAATTAAAAGAACGTTATGAGGTAGGAGAGAAACGTGAAAATGTATGAGAAGTATATTGTTCTTGGTCACTTCTTTAGGAGAAGGCTTCCCAGTGATTTTTCCATAATATTCAAGCTCTTTGAGATGGCTTTTACAGAATCTCTCCTACAAAAGACAGCCAAGGTTCCCATCATTGCCATTTACTCAAGGATCATTTATTTTCCATCTTGTCTACAGTCTCCATTTCAATGTTATCACTGTTGAGTAAATTGTCCAAAAGCAACAATCTGTCATTCACCAAAAACAACTTCAACCCTCTCAGACATTTAGAGGGAATATATCTGGAGCACTATGGAATATAATTTGCAAAATGACATCGTGGCATCCTGAAATCTTTTGTTCACTTCACATGATAGGTCATTTCTCTGAAAGTAGTTATGTCATCACTGCATTGTGGCAGAGTTCCAAGAGCAGATCCTTATAGCTAGTTGAGGTCACTTGGCAAACCTGCTGACAATTCCTGGCCATGGTGAGATTCATCCCAGTGACGAAGTAAATATTCATTTGGAAACACAGACATTGAGCCCTACTGGCTAGGATATATTAAAAGAGTGCAAGTACCCATATAGAGTTCTACGATAAGATGAAATTTAATTTTTCCATATCCAAATAAATGACCATGGAACAATCATATAAATACTGAATGAATGATTCAATAAATCATTTATTCCCTCAACCAAATTTATGGAGTGCCTTCTACACCACTGCATCAGATACAAAGGGAGAAGATCAATGAATTAGTATCAAACAAATATCTTGCCTGTCAAGAGTTATGTAAGAAATGTGGAGGGATATTTAGCAAGAAATACAAAACAATTTGTAAGAAACTATTTAAATATAGATCAGGGAGGTGTGGTCTGGGTACCTTTTTCATTCCTGAATCATCTTGTGATCTCAAAGGTAACTATGCAAAGGCACCACACGTCACAGAATCCCCAGTGGTGGACATCTGTTACCTCTTGGTAGGGCTCCCTAAAAGGGGAATCTGGATTCTTTCAGGAAGTGGATCTGTCCACAAAAGCACGGGATGTCTCCCTGGGGAATGGAGGCCAAGACTTTTTATTTTACCACTATGTCCATGAAGAGGTTTGCTGTCAGAGCAGACCCTATGTCAGTGAGAAACATGCGTATTTTGTGTAGTTGTTTGCTGCTTCCTTTCCCGACTTTCCCCTATGATTAAGGAATAAAATTTCACAATAAAATCAATATTTCAATCATAAAAAAACACCACAAACTTCCTCTATGACTGATCAAACTTGATAAATCCAGCCCCATCAACCCAATACCCACTGCAGACTTGCCTTCCTTGCACTACTGGGCCCCAGACTCTCCTCCTCTGATGAAATTCACATTCTAAATTGCACAACCGTTTAAAATTAATTAAGGAAGGCAAACTTGATTTGAAAGTATTTCAGTGGCCCACTAGTAAGCCTGCTCTTTTTATCTTAAGATATATCAACAATTCTGGAATGGATTTTTTTTTTTTTTTTTTTTTTTTTTTTTTTTAGGAATCATGATCTAATTCATTCCTCTTTTGAAAAGGAAGACAGGCTAGTTAGTAGCAGGTAATTAGCACTGTTCATTTCTGATTTCATGTTCCAGAATTTTAAAATATATGCTTAATGGAGCATCTGAAGGAATCAAGTTAGAAGATAGAAGGTGGTGGAGAAGATATACTGGAAGAGACAGTGGCATTTGACAAGTACTGCAAGCCAGTTAGAATGAGAGAGAAAGAGAAAAAGAGAAAAAGAGAAAGATAAAGAAAGGAAGGAAGGAAGAAAGAGAGAGAAAGGCAGGAGAGGACTGCTGGCCTAGTTAGACATTTTCAATTTCACTTTACTTGAAGGCATGAACAATCTAAATAAAAGGTAAGAGAGAAGATGTCACTTGGTTAGAAGTTAGACAAATCTTAGTAAGTCCAGACAATTAACCATTTGGGAAAGCTGTTTGCCTTCATGAACTTCAGTTTCCTAAGGTCTAAAAACAGTGATCAGTTGTTGTGAGGATTAAGTAAGATCATATGTGCACAACTATGTACTCATAATAGATCCATGACAAACATTTGAATCCTTCCTTGTTCCCCTTAGTGCAGACAGCTTGTTTTATCTAATTCTGAGACAATCACCACAAGGCCCCAAAATATTCCTATTAATTTTGCCCCTAAAAACCAAATCTATAGAATTCTGAACTGAATACACCATGGAAATACTTTCCAAATAATTTTTATCCTTGTACCTAATAGAATAACTTCTGAATGTATTCTCATGAATCTAGATTCTTTTATATTTTTTGTGTTTGTATTGGCAGATCAGTGGTGTGAGAAAACATATTGGAGCTTTGGGCAAAAGAAAAAAAATCAATAATACTGATCATATCTCCATTGTAATATCTCACTTATTGTTCATTTTTGCAATAATTTTGATTTGAAAAATGTTCTAATAAGTATTATTATCTTGATGACTGAGTCTTTTGGAACCTCCTTAAATTGTATGCCTAACATAAATATTTGACTTGCCTTACCCTAGACTTGGCCCTGTGTGAGATGTTTTTAGATGCAGATTCAGATATTTTGTTTTTGTTACTTTACACTACATTTCAGGATGAACCTCACCAGAGTATATTCTGTGAAGTTAGCAACAAGGATTGAGGTGAAAAAAAAAATTACCACCAGAATGTAAGTGGTATTAGTTTATCCTAACCAATAAGGTGGGATCCCTGGAATATTCTCCCTTTACTTTTATTATCTTCAGTGTGACTCCTTTGTGGTCTGCAGCCCAGTGTTTCAAGGCCCCTGAAGGTGTGTGCAGTGAAGGTGGTGCCACTGAAAAACCAGGCATCTCCTCTTTTTGTTAAAACATGCCTAATGCTTCATGTTTTTTCTAACAATAAATTATGATTCATTGAACATTTATAACATATTGGGCATTAGAATATGTGTTTTTCCCCACCTTGTTTAATTCTTTCAAAGAAGGCAATAGGAAATTATTACTAATAACATTTTAAAAATTAGCATTTAACAGTTGAACAGATTTAACATTTACAGTGACAAATCTAAAAGTCATAGTGACCAACCTATCAAAAGTTTGTTCTTTGAGTCAAGTCCCAAATATGTTAGCCTTGCTCAAGCAAAAGAAAATTGGAAGAAATAAGACAAATTAGAGTTGGAACTCTAAACTCTGGAAATAAGAATTAGACTACAGACTACTATGTCTATAATTAACAGATCTTATGATCCACACAATACCAGAAACAACATCCTAATTAGAGTATTACAACATTGGGGTGAAAAAAAACCAATGCAACAACAACACACACAATAAAGTAAAAGTGTAAGCGCTGAGAATAGAGAAAAAGACATGAGGCAAGGATATTATTGTAGAAGAGAAAAACTGGCCAGGTTCTAGGGAAATCCCAGGAGCTCATATTGGCAGGGGTTGGAGAATAGAACACTATGATTATCCTAGAAAAGATACAGGCAATTAATCAGATGGAGCTTGGCAAGCTCTCTGCTGATTAAAAGCCAAATAGAAAAGGGGTATAGTTATCAGAGGGTAAGTAGATGATAAACCATCCTTGTTTACCTGGGACTGAGAAGACTTTTCCAGACATACGTTACACAGTGCTAAAAGCAGGACAATCCCAGGAAAACTGAGACAGTCTCAGGCAAGCCAGGATGATTGGCTACTCTAGAGTATATTAGAGGTCCTAAGTCTTAGCAATCGATACATAGAACTGGTGGAACTGGATGAGGCAAGCAAAGTCAAGTGTACTAGATTTGGAGATGGGAGGACAGGCAAGTCAACTGTAGGACGGGGCAGATTCAGAGATGGAAGTACAGACAAGAGCGTCAAAGGTCTTAGTCATTCAAAACTCCATTAGGCTAATTACGAGATAATACATGTACCCAATGCTGCAAAGTAAATGATAATGAATTTCATAACAGGAATAGAACAAGGGTTATGGGCATTGAGAGGGTAAAGAATTGCCATTTTCAATGAGATGAGAAAGGACACATTAAAACTGTGGTTTTAAGCATGATTGGTTTGTTATTAAGCAGATTTGGAAGAAAGTCAGAAAAAGAAAATATGATATTAGAATGTACAGGAGATGTACGGTTATACACTGGATTTGACTTTTCATTAGTAGAATTTGAAGGTGAAATAGAGTTTGTAGAAGACAGTATTTTGAATTAACTTTGGGATTTGTGTTTGATGTCAAGATAAACATTTCAGATTTTATTCATCAAACATCAATGAACCCATCATTTAAAAAATTTTGATCAGGGAAGTGGGCAATAATGCTGACCTATGCTTCCAAGGATTTTGTATCCACAATAGTGAACAGATAGATCTGGGATAGGAAGTCACTGGATACACAGAGTTCTTGCAAAAGACAGTAATAATTACACAGAAAATGAGAAGAGACAAAGGCTTGAAAGAACCAGAGAAGGATGAAAAGAATAGGATAGTGAAAGGATTAGAATTCAAGGCAGTGTGGCAAAATAAGATAAACTCAGGCTTCAGAAATCGACAAGCTTTGGCTGATGTCTCTGATTCTCAGTTTACTGAGGATCTGATGAAATGGCCTGACATACTGACAATATAGCATCAAGAAGAAATCTCAACTTTTCAAAGCCTCAGATCCTATACATAAAATATATATAATATGACCCATCAGAGGCCTTTTGTTAATTATCAAATATGACAATAAAGTCCATATTATAATATCCAGTACCTAGACCTTTAGTGAATGATGACTATAATACTATAAATTAATAGAAATTGGTTAACTGATTGAAGATGGCAGTAAATTGTATAGAAATGTCAAAGATGTTTTCAAAATTTTAGTTATATGAGATTCCGCAAAAGTCCATCATATAGCTATTGAGGGTCTCTCTGTATAGTTGTAAATAACTTTCCTGGCTTCAAGCCCCATCTTCCCCACATTCTAGCTCTATAGACTTGAATATTCACCTAATTTTTCCAGTTATTATATGAGGTATACACACAGAAATTGTAAATATATATACATATATTTTTCATATATATATATATTTTTTTATTTCATTTACTAGTTGGTATATATCCTGCAAAATGCTCATATTCCTAAACTTTCTTAGGACTAGATTTTAGTATCAGGCATGTCAAAATGAAAAGAATCATTCTCTAAAGAAAATGACTCTCAATTTTGCAACATATAATAGATTATCAATAAAGTTATGATGCAGTGCCTGAATGGATGGTACTGAATTAAACCGAGGAGATGCTCAGACAAGAAAGGCTGTACTGTGGGATGGGTATTCCCTTGGCAGGTTAATAGAGGATTCAGGGTTTAAGCATCAGCACATAGCAGGATTCATTTGATGGGATTCTTAAATAGGAATGTGTTTGCAATACTCCATCCAACCTATTCCTTAGAGCGCAAGAGCCTTGATCTGTGATAAAACCCTGTGGAGTCTTTCTCTTTTCTTGATTCATAAGCTGATTCTACTTATTGCTTGGAGATCCTGATGATGGGGATTTGCATGTTAAGGTGTTAAAGTGGGACCGAAAATTTTCCAGGAGCAGTCATGCGACACCAAAGTTGTAAAAACGTCTTGAATGATGGCAACTTAAAAGACCTAATGGTCCAGGCTAAATGGAAAATAAACCTGAATATAGTACAGAACCATTCCCAAGAAATGTTGGCTTTGAAGGAAGTTCATTTTTCATGCCACATTGGTCCTCTCTGAAGGTGATTTTTTTTAAAAAGAGGCAAACTGAGGACATCCTGTGCTTTCCACACAGACGACAGTAAAAATTGAGAATACCAGTCCTCACATTGGAATTTCCATAATGACTAGAGAATATATATCCATATGGCTTGGGAATGTCCCTCAGCCAATAACTCATAGAAGGAAATTATAAGTGCACTAAGGGGCATCGTTAACAATGATATTCTCTTAACCTTATAGCAATGTATTTCAGTTTATGGAACTTATACCAGCATTTACAGATCTTTGGGGAAAGTACTAAATATGGGTTTAATCACCATGGTTAGATATGTGAATGACCAGGCTGGTAAAACTGTTTTTGAGAGTATACTCCTTCTTTTAATTTCAACAGGTGTTGGAAAAATGGATCTGCATGGAATATTCATGCCTTGTATAAAGATATCTATCTAGTAAAGAAAATGAAAGGTGCTCTATAAGAATTCATTACCAATATGAATATATTAAGAAAACCAAATTGTTGGTTGCTAGCATAAAATTAATTGTGCTTTGTTAAAGTTGAATTCACAATACAATTGTGAAGACATTCATAAGATGGTAGGCATTTATTGGATACAACAGCTCAAGCTAACACATTTTTATGAGAGGTAGATATGATTCAATTATTTGCTGTTAAGTTACATTCCCTTCCCTCCTTCTGTGTCTAAAGCGGTTGCCTTAGCAACACAGGTGCCCAGATGACTCATCATGCATATTGTTTTGTCTTTTCCTCTGCTTTGATCTGTTCTCTAATATGTCAGGTTTAAAAAAAAGAGAGACTTTAAGAAAATGCTTTGGGGACATTCATCAAGAAACGACCCTAGGAAAGGGGAGTTTTAGATACTTTTTTCTTCTCCCACCACATGCATTTAATCATATTAGTCATGCAATGTGGTCTGTATACCCTGCTCCATTCTCTATCCATCCTTCAATGTTTAGTTCATCTGGCTCTTCCATGAAGTTCCTTGGTACCATATTTGCTCAAATCTCTACTGCCCCTGAAGTTTTGTAACAATTCATAAGTGGACTATTGATCTGCCTTGTCCTGTGGTTATTGTCTTTTTTCTTTTAATGTATGATAGTACTGAATAGGGCTATGATAGAAATAAGCAGTTTGAGATATGAGCACAAAGGAGGAAAATCTGACCCAGTAAAGCCAAAACTTGTTCAATACTCTGGTGCACAAAGGAATAGTTATCCTGGATGGAAACAGGCCATTATTGTACATGAGTTCTGCTCATATATATAAGCAAAAGATGTCCATTTTAATAATTTTCCTTGCTGGATAACATAAATGGTATCTAAAGTGTAGTAGGCACATTTGTCTAAATAATTTCAGCAGAGGTTATTGCCAGAAAAGGATTTTGGGGTCTGGATTTTACCTTTACTTGCTACAACACACACAGCCTGAATTAAGTGGTTAATTAGTTGCTTATACATACATTATACAGAACCTACACTTAACAAAGGCATAGAGTGGATGGGTACCATTTTTAACATAGCTCTATTCCCTCTTAGCAATCACTTCTTCTCAACAAAGTTGCAGGACTTTCTGAGTTTTTGAATATGGCAATTTCTTTCTCATTACCAGCACCTTATGCCAACAATGCCTCTCTTTCCCCACTATCCCATGACTGTGTCATCCCCAGAGAGAAGTCAATCTTCACTACGGTGGCATGAATGTTGCTTGCCACATGTTTAGCACATTCTATCTCAGACATAGCATGTTTATATTTAATAAATGTCCAATGGCATAACTTGATGGTGTTATGGGGGATTTGTGGACAAAAGACATTTTGGAGCACACTAAATCATATAAACGTCTTTCTGTGGCACCATGTTTTCCTCTGCTACTAATCTGGCATTACAAGTGAAGAAATATCAATTGTCTAAGGCCAACTCAGTTTTGGAGAATGGAAATTTTGCATTTTTCTTTCTTTTCCTTCCTAGAAAGGATTGCTCCTCTCACATGGACCACACCAAGTACTCTTCCTAGGAGAATGAAACATCACTTAGGAGACTGAATTGAGATGGATTGAGAATTCACTTTATTAGAAGAAACACTTTCATTTTTCTCATTAGTAAATCTAACTAGACGGTGCTATGCAGTCATGATCATATTCATCTAGATCTCACATCTTTGCAATTCAGGACTAATGGGATGCATAAATATTACATGAATGTGTTCTAGGGGTAACTATAAAGAAACACAAATAATTTGGGGCGCCTGGGTGGCCCAGCCAGTTGAGCGTCCGGCTTCAGCTCATGTCATGATCTCACGGTTCATGAGTTTGAGCCCTGCATTGGGCTCTGTGCTGACAGCTCAGAGCCTGAAGCCTGATTCGGATTCTGTGTCTCCCTCTCTCTCTGCTCCTTCCCACTCATGCTCTCTCTCTCTCTCCTTCAAAAATAAAAACATTAAAAAATTAAAAAAAGAAACACAAATACTTTGCCTAAATCAGCACATGAAACATACACTTTGTAGAAACCAATTCTTCAGTTAAAAAAAAAAGTGGTAGGTGGAGTCATGTTACCGTACTACTGATTAAGTCCCTTCAAATGCCTGAGATCTAACTCCCTTGTTCAATTTGTCAACTTGTCTCCCCAATACTCATTTTTGGTATTAAAAAAAACACACGACTTTTATTAAAATACTTGTCTATGATCCTTTATGGATGTCTTTATGCTTTATTTTCCTTCTACTTCCTGTAAAGTGTGACATCTTAGCTCAGTGGAGGTATAAAGTAATTCAAGACTACTTGCCCTTCCCTTTCTCTACCTACTCATAGGAATGTGTTTGTACACCAAATATGATGTCACAGTCTAGTTCACAAAAAGATAATGATGTTAGAACTTAGTGCTATATCACACTGTATTCCCTCCCTTAATGCTCCCAAGCACTGAGTGGGTGGTAAGAGGAGAGGTTAAGTGAGTATTGGAACATCAGACATTAGCGATTATCTAATCACAACACTGAATCTCATGGCTGAAAAGTCAGCTCTTTCCTCAACTTCTTTCAACTCTCCTCACTTATGAAATAGGAAAATTTGGTTTGTGTCTCATTTGTCTCTAGTAATATCACTGTACCACTTGCTAAATAAGTCTCTATAGTTTCCTTATCCTTAGAGAAGAGATAATAAAATATCCTCCCTCAAGCAGTTGTTGTCAGGATCAAATGTGGCATCGTACACACATAAAGTATTTAAAAAACAGAGTGCCTCACACATAATAAATGCACAAATTCAATGAACAATTATTTATATCATTATAATTTTCCTTTAAAATAAATGAAAGGCAGACTCCAGACTCAGAATGTTAGGCATGCAGACAGGCACCAACATCTTAACTAGAATTCAAGAACTTATTTTCCTTCCAGTTTATATTATGGTTTACTACTATGCAAAACATGTTTTCTGTTTGTGGATGTGCTATAGTGTTTTCTTTATGAGTAAGTTTATTTCAGCAAAAAGTGAGTCAATAAAAAGAATATATGAAATAAAGCATAATTCAGTTCATGCACTAATATAGGAAAATCTCTGAACAAAATGACTTACACTTGTGACTATGTATAAACGGTATGCATGTTAGCTCTTTTTACTGTCACGTGCTTCCCCATATCCCCAGCACCACACCCTTGCATCTATCAGTTACTTTGCTCTCCTGCCTAAAATGCTTCCTCATCACAGTTTGGTTCATCTTCTCCAGGAAACTACCCCCATTCAACCTGATGTGTAATTACCTTCTTGTTTTGTTGTAAAAGGGCTTTGTGGTCCAACATCACTATGGTCACTCCTGACTGTGCCCCTTGCTAGATGTATGATTGTGGGAAAGATACTTCACAGTTTCATCAGCATTAGTGTAAAGAACATAAAGTCAATGACTATTTGTATGTTAGTGGTAAGGATTAAATGAGATAAAATATAGGAGACATTCATTAGCTAAAACTTCAATAAAAGTTCAATGGTATGATGGCTATACTTGTATTTTAAAATTGCATCTGTTTTAATTTTCCTTCCTTCATCCCTTCATCTTCCTTTTACATCTATTCTTTGAACATCTTCTCTGGGTAGGGCCTTTGCTTACTACAGAACGTCCCCAGACTTACACAGTTCGACATATGATCTTCTGACTTTACAATGGTGTGAAAGTGACACACACTCAGTAAAAACTATACTTTGAATTTTGAACTTTTCCCAGCACGGTAATATGTGGTATGACACTCTGTCATGAGGCTGGGCAGTGACAGCAAGCCTCAGCTCCTAGTCAGACATGTGGTCATGAGGGTAAGCAACCAATGCAACCTGTACTCATACAACCCATACAACCACTCTTTTTTTTTCCTCTTACAGTAGAATGTTCAATAAATGATCACATATTTAAAGCTTTATTATAAAATAGGCTTTGTGTTACATGAGTTTTCCCAACTGTAGGCTAACATCAGCATTCTGAGCACATTTACAGTTGGCTAGGCTAAGCGATGGTGTTTGTTAGGTTAGGTGCATTAAATGCATATGTGACTTAATGACATTTTCATCCTACAATGGACTTACTGGAAAGTAATCCCATTGTAAGGAGAGGAAGATCTGTACTTTATAATATAGACAGAACAATTTCTGCTCTCTCCCTGAGGTCTCTCACGAAAACCATATTTATTCATTTAATTTTTGTTTACTGAAGCCTTAATTTATATCTCCTTTAAAAGTTTTTGAGTTTGGTTACAATAAAAGACATTTAAAATAAGCCCACTTACATCTCAATGTTATGTTCAAATATTATATGGAAGGAATGGGATATAAATACGCCAAATACTTCAGCTAATAGAATTACTGTAATTGGACATAAATTCAACTGTGCAGTCTTGACAGCCTGGGCAGAAGGGGGAATTGAGACAGGTTACAAGTCTGACGAGTATTTTCAAAGTTTGGCTAGACATGACTCTGGGCCCTGTAAGCTAAAAGTGGCTTTCAACAAGTTGGATCAGGGATAGTTGATCTATAAATTACTTCCCTAAGTGTTTCCTGTTGGGAAATATTTGTCATATAAGCATGGTAGAATTTTATTAAATATAACTAAGTCAGGCTACATGTTTTGAAAAAAACATTTGTCCAGCTTGCCACTGTTTTTGTGTTTTCTTATAAAACATTCAACTATAAATTGGAATTTGATATATCGCCCACCAAGTGACCAAACTGAATGCATAATGCAATATTTGGAGCTGTGGAATAATTTTTGGATAGCTGATGTATCAACAAACTAATTCTACCCATTTGTTTAGTATTTTACAGTTTACAGAGTGCTTTGGAATATATTATCACTTTTAGAAACACAGCTGAAATACATTAGAAAGAGCTCTGGAGTTGAAGTTAGATGATTTGCATTCAACTCTGCCCACCGCAGCCTTATAACAGCTCCCCCTATTTTTGTAACTTCCTCTTCCTGACTCATCCATTCAGAATGATTCTGCAGATAGGCATCTCCAAGTTAGCACAAATTTTGATGATTAATTCTTTTGTAACTTTCTTTTTTATTCCTATAAGGAATGCTGGTATAGTTTCTAATAAAAAAGAAAATGATTAAGTTCCTAACCAACCATATGGTAAGGTTATTCCTTGAGGTTTTTTTCAGTCCATGTACCACTGACTTCACATAGTGTTCTGGAATCCCTTCATCTTCTGACCTTCTCAGTCACCCTCCCTCTTGAAACTATACCCCTCTGCACTGCTGGCTCCATTCTGGACAGAAGTGAAGAACTGTCATAGAGGTTGGTGTTGACCGTTAAGAACAAATGAATCATCAACTCTGGTCTTTCAGATAATATTGGTCACTTTTGATATAACTGCTATATATCCTTTTACTAAAATCCTTCTGTCTAGTTTTGCTGCATTGCCAGTGACAACTTCCTCCTCCTCCAAAGAGTAATAGAAGGGAAAACAGAGAGGAAAGATGTGTATGTGCCCTTCCCACCCAGTAGACAGAAGAGACCTTGGAGGGAGAACCAGTGTCATTCAATGTTGTTGTTTTATCATCTATGTAACCCCATTTGAAATGGGTTTTCCATAATGTACAGTAGGAATATGAAAATTGATGAATTGATGGTGTACTTTATGAGAGAAAGAATACTTTCCCTGGGTCCTAATTCTAAGAGGGTTCCTTTCATTTTATCATTCAGGTACCTAATGCTGATTTAATTATGATTTGTAGTATGTGGCACAGTATGCTCATAGGTACCTGATGCTAGGTCAGTATATATCTCTCTTTCTATCTCTGGGTTTATCTCTATCTTTATCTAGTTTGTTTTGTCATCCTCTCAGATCCCCCACTCCCATTCATTCTTTACATACATACTTCATAGGCACCAATTCATTCTACTGAATATTTGTAAAATCTATGGCAATAATTCATTTGTTTGGCTTAGTAAGAAAAATATTGTGCTATAAATCCTGTCTCTTTACTTTATTCCTTTTATATCTTTTTAAAAGATGTACCCATTCTGTCCTATATCTTTTCTTCCCTATATCCCTTTGAACTTGTATTTATCTAATAATAGATTAAATTGAACATTTTATATTCTCATGTCCACACTATTTTTAGACAATTTTTTCAGAGTAGTTTTTGTTTTATAACAAAACTGAGGGAAACCAACAGAGATTTCACATATATCCTCTGCCCCCCCCCCCCACTCCCTGCATAGCCTTCCTCATTACTGACATTCCCTACCAGAGTGGTACATTTTTTAATCAAGGAGCTGCATGAAATTACCATGAAGCTACACTGACACTTCATACAACCCTATGTCCATTGTTTATATTATGGTTGGCTCTTAGTGCTGTACATTTAATGGGTTTAAACAATGTATAAGGACATATATCCACGATTATAATATCATACACAGTATATTCACGGTCTTAAAAATCCTCTGTGCTATGCCTATTCATCTCTCACTGGCCTCTTCCCCACCCCTGGCAAGCACTGATCTTTTGATTAACTTCATAGTTTAGCCTTTTCCAGAATGTCTAATATTTGGAATCATATAGTACATAGTCTTTTCAAATTAGCTTATTTCACTTATTAAAATTTTTTTTTTCAACGTTTATTTATTTTTGGGACAGAGAGAGACAGAGCATGAACGGGGGAGGGGCAGAGAGAGAGGGAGACACAGAATCGGAAACAGGCTCCAGGCTCTGAGCCATCAGCCCAGAGCCTGACGCGGGGCTCGAACTCCCGGACCGCGAGATCGTGACCTGGCTGAAGTCGGACGCTTAACCGACTGCGCCACCCAGGCGCCCCTTATTTCACTTATTAAGATGCATTTAAGATTCTTTCAGGTCTTGTCATGGCTTGAGATCTCATTTCTTTTTAGTACCAAATAACATTCCATTGTTTAGTACACCAAACTTTATCGGTTCACGTTCTGAAGGACAACTTAGTCACTATAAACTTTCCTATAAATTTAGTTGCTATAAACATTCATGTGCAGACTTTTGTTTCAACAAAATACATAGTTTTCAACTCCTTTGGGTAAATACCAAGAAGAGTGATTGCTGGGTCAAATGGTAAGAGTGTGTGAAGTTTTGTAAAAAAGACTGCCAAGCTGTCTTCCAAAGTGGCTGTACACCATTCTACATTCCCCTAAGCATTGAATGAGAGTTCCTTCTGTTCTACATCGTCATCAGCATTTGGTACTGTCAGTGTTCTGGATTTTGGCCATTCTAATATGTGTGTGGTGGTATATGATTGTTTTAATTTACATTTCCTTGATGGCATATGATGTAAAGCATCTTTTCATATGCTTATTTGTCACCTGTATTATATCTACTTTGGTGAGGTGACTCTTAAGGTCTTTTGGCCATTTATTGGATTTTTTCTTACTGTTGTTTTGGAGTTCTTTTTATATTTTGGATAAGAGTCTTTACCAGATGTGTCTTTTGTATGTATTTTCTCCTAATCTGTGTCTTGCCTTCTTTCTAATTCTCCTGAGGTTTCCTTTAGCAGAAAAGATTTTTTTTTTTAATTTCAATGAAGTCAGGTAATCAATTTTGTGGATGTGGCCTTTGGTGTTATATCTACAAAGACATCACAATACCCAAATTCATCTAGGTTTTCTCCAATGTTGTCTTCTAGAGGTTTTATAGTTTGGCATTTTACATTTTGGTCTGTGATCCATTTTGAGTTAATTTTTAAGGGTGTAAGATCTATATCTTGATCAATTTTTTTTACATGTGGATGTCTAGTTATTCCAGCACCATTTATCAAAAGACTACCTTTGCTCCATTATACTGCCTTTGAAACTTTATCAAAGATCAACTGACTATGTTTATGGGGATGTATTTCTGTGATCTCTATTCCATTCTTATTGTTCTGTTTATCATTTCATCAATACCACACTGCCTTGATTACTGTAGCTTTATAGTATGTCTTGAAGTCAGGTGGCCTAAATCATTCGACTTTGTTCTTCTCATTCAATATTATGTCAGTTATTTTAGGTCTTCTGCCTCTGCATGTAAACCTTAGAATGAGTTTGCCAAGATCCACAAAATAACTTGTTGGGATTTTTGACTGGAATTTCTTTGAATCTATAGATCAAATTGAAAAGAATGGACATTTTGATGGGCATTAATCCTCCTGCTCATAAACATAATCTCCCCATTTATTTATTTGATTGCATTCATCAGAATTTTGTAGTTTTCTTCACAGAATTCTTATACATATTTTGTTGTAGTTAACTTAACTATTTAATTTTGGAGGGAGTGCTACTGTAAATAGCACTGCATTTTTAATTTCAAATTCTATTTGTTCACTGTTGGTATAAAGGAAAGCAACTGACATTGTATGATAACTTTGAATCTTGCAAACTTGCTATAATTTCTCATTAGTTCCAGGAGTTGTTTTTGTTTGTTTGCTTGTCAATTCTTTTGGATTTTCTATATAAACGTGTCACCTATGAAGACAGTTTTATGTCTTCTTTTACAATATGTATACTTTTATTCAAGCACTACTTTTTAATAAAGATGACTACCTTTATGAGGGCTATTTTTCCTTCTTCTGCTTTTTAAAAATGTTATATGTTTTGTCTTTCCTTGTTGGTTATTTTTTTAAGTTTGTTTATTTATTTATTTATTTATTTATTTATTTATTTATTTAGAGAGAAACAGACACAATGCGAGTAAGGGAGGGGCAGAGAGACAGGCAGAGAGAGAGAGAATCCCAAGCAGGCTCCAAACTGTCAGTGCAGAGCCTCATGCAGGGCTCGAACTCACAAAACCATGAGATCATGACCTGAGCCAAAATCAAGGGTCAGATGCTTAACAAGGTGAGCCAACCAGGAAACCCATTTCCTCGTTGTTGATTTTAGAAGTTTATTATAAATTCTAAATAATTAACTTATTATTGGTTTTAGACATTAAAATGTTTCTCTATTCTGTCAGTTGTCTACAATTCTGTTTGTCATTTGTTGAAGAAAATTGTTAATTTTGCATGAGTCTTTATGTAGGAATTTTTAACAAAATGATAGACAGTAATTTCAAAGTTAGTTTGGCAAAAGAAAAATGTAAAACATTTTATATTTCTGATTCAATCATGAACCTTAAATACTGTAAGCACAGAGTTGAGGCCCTATCTACTTAAAACAGATGAACAGACTGAATCTATTTGTTTTGATAGCAGATTGCTTGCTTTGTTGGCATTTGTCCATCCATTGTATAATCTATTACATTGCTTCCCATTGGTCTTTGTTGTTATAGGTTCTACTTCTTCAAGAATTATGCTATGAATAATCCATAAAATAAAATCCATAAAATAATTATAAAATAATGAGAGCTAAAACTTAATCAGAAATACGAAAACAGATATGGAAAATCATGAGAAGATACATGAAACAATAATCTAAGGCAAAACAAAGTCATTTTATCCTACAAGAAAAAGAAGAAAATATACAGTTGATTACATAATTTTTAGAAGGCAGAAAAGGAGTTAAAACATTTTAAATTTTGTAGTTGAAATTTATTTTCTAGTAGCCAATAACAAAAGTTATCCCTTTGGACTTTCTGATCAGATGTAATCTTTTTTTCCAACTCAACAATCTCCAAAATCCTTGAAAAAATGAATTAACCACTTTCCTTTTTGATTCCATGGCATGTAAGGCTCTACTCAAATTTTAAAAGGCTTTTAACCTATCATATTTCCTTTTAGGCAGGAGTTTTGAAGGAGGAAATAACTCATTTCAAGAACCAATAGTCAAAACCACATGATGCCAAAATAATAGACTGATTTGTACAATACTAGTGAAGATGGTATCATCCTGGATTTTATTGTCATATTAAATCCAGGAAAATATTAACAATACAATACAGATGGTAAGACTTGGGAAGGAAACACAATAGTTCCATCAATTACTATAAAAACTCTCAAGTATAAGAATTTGATTTGTCCTGAATTGTTTCACAGGAAAGAAGTAGAAGCAGACAAATTTTAGCTTAATTTAAGAAATAATATTATAAACCTGGAATGGTTCAACAATAAAATAGACTGATTCAAAAGACAAGGAGTTTGTTACAAAAGTCAAGCTGACCCTGGAATCCTAGTGTTAGGAACTGGAAAAGACAAGGAGAAAATGGGTGACTTGGAAAAAAAAAATGAAGACTTATATATGGTAATTTTACTTTCCAAAGAGTTGCTCTTCTTTTGGACAGGAAAGTGATGGAAGGGATTAGGTCTTGTTTAAAATCATTTATAATGCCATCATTGCCAATTTCTGTATCTCTCTTTCTCCTGCTCTTTCTTCAAAAGATTCAAATAACAAGTATCCTTGGTTCTATTCTCCCTTCTACGCTTACCAAATCCATGCTTATAAAATAATCTGTAATTAAATACACAAATAACAGTCTTTGACAATATTTGCACTTTACCTAAGATGAAAGTTTGACATGAAATTAAGATAATGTGATGCTGGTGTTGTTCACTGAGATTAGAACTATTAGAGGAGCTCAAATGCCTAGAAGTAAGGCTTAGGGCATGTTAATAATGGAAGTGCAGTTCTAATTTTAACACATTTGTTGCCTCCTGCTGCCACAGGGCCCCGCCTGAAGTGGATCACCTACGGAGAAGCGAGCTAAGCCTGCCCTGCCTGCCCCCATGCACCTTGCCTACCCATCCCAGCTAATATGCCAGATCTCCAGCACCACAAGCCTGGCAGTGTGCAAGTAGCCCAGACGGGCCACACCACCCCACAGTGAATCCCGCCCCTAGGAGAGGGGAAGAGAAGGCACACACCAGTCTGACTGTGGCCCCAGCGGTGGGCTGGGGGCAGACATCAGGTCTGACTGCGGCCCCGCCCACCAACTCCAGTTATACACCACAGCACAGGGGAAGTGCCCTGCAGGTCCTCACCAAGCCAGGGACTATCCAAAATGACCAAATGGAAGAATTCCCCTCAGAAGAATCTCCAGGAAATAACAACAGCTAATGAACTGATCAAAAAGGATTTAAATAATATAACAGAAAGTGAATTTAGAATAATAGTCATAAAATTAATCACTGTGCTTGAAAACAGTATACAGGACAGCAGAGAATCTCTTGCTACAGAGATCAAGGGACTAAGGAACAGTCAGGAGGAGCTGAAAAAAGCTTTAAACGACATGCAAAATAAAATGGAAACGACGACGGCTCGGATTGAAGAGGCAGAGGAGAGAATAGGTGAACTAGAAGATAAAGTTATGGAAAAAGAGGAAGCTGAGAAAAAGAGAAAAAATCCAGGAGTATGAGAGGAAAATTAGAGAACTAAGGGATACACTAAAAAGAAATAAAATACGCATAATTGGTATCCCAGAGGAGGAAGAGAGAGGGAAAGGGGCTGAAGGGGTACTTGAAGAAATAATAGCTGAGAACTTCCCTGAACTGGGGAAGGAAAAAGGCATTGAAATCCAAGAGGCACAGAGAACTCCCTTCAGACGTAACTTGAATCGATCTTCTGCACGACATATCATAGTGAAACTGGCAAAATACAAGGATAAAGAGAAAATTCTGAAAGCAGCAAGGGATAAACGTGCCCTAACTTATAAAGGGAGACCTATAAGACTCGTGACTGATCTCTCTTTTGAAACTTGGCAGGCCAGAAAGGATTGGCACGAGATCTTCAATGTGATGAACAGAAAAAAAATATGCAGCTGAGAATCCTTTATCCAGCAAGTCTGTCATTTAGAATAGAAGGAGAGATAAAGGTCTTCCCAAACAAACAAAAACTGAAGGAATTTGTCACCACTAAACCAGCCCTATAGGAGATCCTAAGGGGGACCCTGTGAGACAAAGTACCAGAGATATCGCTACAAGCATGAAACATACAGACATCACAATGACTCTAAACCCATATCTTTCTATAATAACACTGAATGTAAATGGACCAAATGCGCCAACCAAAAGACATAGGGTATCAGAATGGATACAAAAACAAGACCCATCTATTTTCTGTCTACAAGAGACTCATTTTAGATCTGAGGACACCTTTAGATTGAGAGTGAGGGGATGGAGAACTATTTATCATGCTACTGGAAGCCAAAAGAAAGCTGGAGTAGCCATACTTATATCAGACAAACTAGACTTTAAATTAAAGGCTGTAACAAGAGATGAAGAAGGGCATTATATAATAATTACAGGATCTATCCATCAGGAAGAGCTAACAATTATAAATGTCTATGCGCCGAATACCGGAGCCCCCAAATACATAACACAATTACTCATAAACATAAGCAACCTTATTGATAAGAATGTGGTAATTGCAGGGGACTTTAACACTCCACTTACAGAAATGGATAGATCATCTAGACACTCGGTCAATAAAGAAACAAGGGCCCTGAATGACACATTGGATCAGATGGACCTGACAGATCTATTTAGAACTCTGCATCCCAAAGCAACAGAATATACTTTCTTCTCGAGTGCACATGGAACATTCTCCAAGATAGATCATACACTGGGTCACAAAACAGCCCTTTATAAGTATACAAGAATTGAAATTATACCATGCCTACTCTCAGACCACAATGCTATGAAGCTTGAAATCAACCACAGGAAAAAGTCTGGAAAACCTCCAAAAGCATGGAGGTTAAAGAACACCCTACTAAAGAATGAGTGAGTCAACCAGGCAATTAGAGAAGAAATTAAAAAAAATATATGGAAACAAATGAAAATGAAAATACAACAATCCAAAGTGCTTTGGGATGCAGCAAAGGCAGTCCTGAGAGGAAAATACATTGCAATCCAGGCCTATCTCAAGAAACAAGAAAAATCCCAAATACAAAATCTAACCGCACACCTAAAGGAAATAGAAGCAGAACAGCAAAGGCAGCCTAAACCCAGCAGAAGAAGAGAAATAATAAAGATCAGAGCAGAAATAAACAATATAGAGTCTAAAAAAACTGTAGAGCAGATCAACGAAACCAAGAGTTGGTCTTTTGAAAAAATAAACAAAATTGACAAACCTCTAGCCAGGCTTCTCAAAAAGAAAAGGGAGATGACCCAAATAGATAAAATCATGAATGAAAATGGAATTATTACAACCAATGCCTTAGAGATACAAACAATTATCAGGGAATACTATGAAAAATTATATGCCAACAAATTGGACAACCTGGAAGAAATGGACAAATTCCTGAACACCCACACTCTTCCAAAACTCAATCAGGAGGAAATAGAAAGCTTGAATAGACCCATAACCAGTGAAGAAATTGAATCGGTTGTCAAAAATCTCCCAAAAAATAAGAGTGCAGGACCAGATGGCTTCCCAGGGGAGTTCTACCAGACGTTTAAAGCAGAGATAATACCTATCCTTCTCAAGCTATTCCAAGAAATAGAAAGGGAAGGAAAACTTCTAGACTCATTCTATGAAACCAGTATTACTTTGATTCCTAAACCAGACAGAGACCCAGTGAAAAAAGAGAACTACAGGCCAATATCTCTGATGAATATGGATGCAAAAATTCTCAATAAGATACTAGCAAATCGAATTCAACAGCATATAAAAAGAATTATTCACTATGATAAAGTGGGATTCATTCCTGGGATGCAGGGCTGATTCAACATTCGCAAATCAATCAATGTGATACATCACATTAACAACAACAACAAAAAAGATAAGAACCATATGATCCTGTCAATCGATGCAGAAAAGGCCTTTGACAAAATCCAGCACCCTTTCTTAATAAACACCCTTGAGAAAGTCGGGATAGAAGGAACATACTTAAAGATCATAAAAGCCATTTATGAAAAGCCCACAGCTAACATCATCCTCAATGGGGAAAAACTGAGAGCTTTTTCCCCCGAGATCAGGAACACGACAGGGATGCCCACTCTCACTGCTGTTGTTTAACATAGTGTTGGAAGTTCTAGCATCAGCAATCAGACAACAAAAGGAAATCAAAGGCATCAAAATTGGCAAAGATAAAATCAAGCTTTCGCTTTTTGCAGATGACATGATATTATACATGGAAAATCCGATAGACTCCACCCAAAGTCTGCTAGAACTGATACATGAATTCAGCAAAGTTGCAGGATACAAAATCAATGTACAGAAATCAGTTGCATTCTTATATACTAACAATGAAGCAACAGAAAGACAAATAAAGAAACTGATCCCATTCACAATTGCACCAAGAAGCATAAAATACCTAGGAATAAATCTAACCAAAGATGTAAAAGATCTGAATGCTGAAAACTATAGAAAGCTTATGAAGGTAATTGAATAAGATATAAAGAAATGGAAAGACATTCCCTGCTCATGGATTGGGAGAATAAATATTGTAAAAATGTCAATACTACCCAAAGCTATCTACACATTCAATGCAATCCCAATCAAAATTGCACCAGCATTCTTCTCGAAACTAGAACAAGCAATTCTAAAATTCATATGGAACCACAAAAGGCCCCGAATAGCCAAAGGAATTTTGAAGAAGAAGACCAAAGCAGGAGGCATCACAATCCCAGACTTTAGCCTCTACTACAAAGCTGTCATCATCAAGAGAGCATGGTATTGGCACAAAAACAGACACATAGACCAATGGAATAGAATAGAAACCCCAGAACTAGACCCACAAACATATGGCCAACTATTCTTTGACAAAGAACATCCAATGGAAAAAAGACAGTCTCTTTAACAAATGGTGCTGGGAGAACTGGACAGCAACATGCAGAAGGTTGAAACTAGACCACTTTCTCACACCATTCACAAAAATAAATTCAAAATGGATAAAGGACCTGAATGTGAGACAGGAAACCATCAAAACCTTAGAGGAGAAAGCAGGAAAAGACCTCTCTGACCTCAGCCGTAGCAATCTCTTACTCGACACATCCCCAAAGGCAAGGGAATTAAAAGCAAAAGTGAATTACTGGGACCTTATGAAGATAAACAGCTTCTGCACAGCAAAGGAAACAACCAATAAAACTAAAAGGCAACCACAGGAATGGGAAAAGATATTTGCAAATGACATATCGGACAAAGGGCTAGTATCCAAAATCTATAAAGAGCTCACCAAACTCCGCACCCGAAAAACAAATAACCCAGTGAAAAAATGGGCAGAAAAAATGAATAGACACTTCTCTAAAGAAGACATCCAGATGGCCAACAGGCACATGAAAAGATGCTCAACGTTGCTCCTTATCAGGGAAATACAAATCAAAACCACACTCAGATATCACCTCACCCCAGTCAGAGTGGCCAAAATGAAATCAGGAGACTATAGATGCTGGAGAGGATGTGGAGAAACGGGAACCCTCTTGCACTGTTGGTGGGAATGCAAACTGGTGCAGCCACTCTGGAAAACAGTGTGGAGGTTCCTCAGAAAATTAAAAATAGACCTACCCTATGACCCAGCAATAACACTGCTAGGAATTTACCCAAGGAATACAGGAGTACTGATGCATAGGGGCACTTATACCCCAATGTTTATAGCAGCGCTCTCAACAATAGCCAAATTGTGGAAAGAGCCTAAATGTCCATCAACTGATGAGTGGATAAAGAAATTGTGGTTTATATACACAATGGAGTACTACGTGGCAATGAGAAAGAACGAAATATGGCCCTTTGTAGCAACGTGGATGGAACTGGAGAGTGTGATGCTAAGTGAAATAAGCCATACAGAGAAAGACAGATACCATATGTTTTCACTCATATGTGGATCCTGAGAAACTTGATAGAAACCCATGGTGGAGAGGAAGGAAAAAAAAAAGAGGTTAGAGTGGAGAGAGCCAAAGCATGAGAGACTGTTAAAAACTGAGAACAAACTGAGGGTTGATGGGGGGTGGGAGGGAGGGGAGGGTGGGTGATGGGTATTGAGGAGGGCACCTTTTGGGATGAGCACTGGGTGTTGTATGGAAACCAATTTGATAATAAATTTCATATATTGAAAAAAATAAAATAAAATCATTTATAATGCCATCATTGCCAATTTCTGTATCTCTCTTTCTCCTGCTCTTTCTTCAAAAGATTCTAATAACAAGTATCCTTGGTTCTATTCTCCCTTCTACTCTTACCAAATCCATGCTTATAAAATAATCTGTAACTAAATACATAAATAACAGTCTTTGATAATATTTACACTTTACCTAAGATGAAAGTTTGACATGAAGTTAAGATAATGTGATGCTGGCGTTGTTCACTGAGATTAGAACTATTAGAGGAGCTCAAATGCCTAGAAGTAAGGCTTAGGGCATGTTAATAATGGAAATGCAATTCTAATTTTAACACATTTGTTGACAGTGAAATTGTATCCATCCTTGTGAAGGCATGCTTGCATCCTCCTTCCTTAACACAGGAGCAGGGAGCACACACACACATCCCATTCTCTCATTATTTTCATCTAGCACACAGTTACTAAAAAATCAAAAATAATATCATGGCCAGAAATGCCTGTTTAAACCTCTAAATCTCAGGGATTCTGAAGAATCAGTATATAGTACTAATCCAGATCTCTTGACTAACAAAGGCATGAGTAATGTAAGAACCCTCCCTGTACCCAAATTTAAAATGTGTCATTCACCTTCAGATATTGTTGCTTCTGGAAAGCCTTATATCTATAATTTGTTTCCTTTGATTTTGTGGTGACGTGACACATAATGTGATTTTGTTTCCAGGAAATGGAGTATCAGGGCAGTGGTGTAGAAAACGGTTCATTTATGTGAAGTAGTTTTTGGCCTTCTTTATCTAACTCTATTTTCCAGTGTTAAATGCTGACATTATACTTTTGCTTAATGGGCCTCAGAATACCATCCTGGAAGTGATAAGGGACCAAATTTAGCAGGAGAAGGAACTAATGTGAGCTTTGAGGGTGAGGGCAGAGTAAAGTAGTTCCTAAATACTTAAAAAAATGTCATATCCAAATAAGCATTTAGATAACTTGAACCTAGAGAGAAACCCAAATCCAATAGGCATCCAATCTAGGGACAAGAAAAAAAAATACAGCCTTTGGAGTATAAAAAGTCAGTGGGAGAATCAAGGTCCAACTAAAGAAAACCCTTAGGAAAAAAGCTCATATAATAAATATAGAGTCTATAGAAAAGAAAAGTCCTACATATTTGGCTGGGTGTAGAGGAGAGCTTCTCCACAATGCTGGGTTACACAATGGAGGGAAACAGGTAAAATAACCTTACTCTCTAAGACACAAGGTTAAAAAGAGCAAGTGGTAAGATTTGGCTTCAGCATGGGATACCCAGGAAAGCCCTCTAGCAGACATTTCTTAAAGTGTTTAATACAGCTGCCCAGGAGTATTTCTAACCAAATATTGCCATACTATGGGCTAATTATCACCCCCTGGTTCCTGAAGTGGAAGGTTAGTCTGCAGGTGCCTGGGTGCCCATTAGACAGGAGAAGGATGAATCTGCACTAAGAAAAGAATTTATGCTGACATAGATTTTTCCCCGCACAATCCTTATAAACTAATTTTCTTTATATACCTATTATTATAAAGCATATTTTTGCTCTGTGTAATGAGGGTAACTTAGCTTTAATTAGTGTGTTGAATTTGTAGCTTTTATAATCAGCCTCACATAATTTCACGTGGGAGAAAATTCAAGCATTGCCAGAAGCCTCCCTATATGTTCATCAGGTCAACTAGACTAGATGGACAAGAAGGAAGTTTTGGTTGGCCAACTGCTTCCCTTCCTTTGACAGTGAAGTTCCAGTTACTCAATGGCTAAGAATCATTTCATTTTCATATGGTCACAAAATCACTGGAACATAGAGTTCATCTTTTTTTTTCCTTAAGACTGTAAAGAATATTGCCATTGTTACCTTTGTCATGTCTTAAAGCACTAAATTACCATCTGTTCAAAATGAATTATGGTCAAGAGTGTATAACCCTTAATTTTTCAGGATACACTAACTGATATAACACATTTGGAGAGGAAAATTTTAAGATCGGAGTCACAAAATCTGGGAATATAAAAGATTAAAAGTGGATAGTAGGCGCGCCTGGGTGGTGCAGTCGGTTAAGCGTCCGACTTCAGCCAGGTCACGATCTCACAGTCCGTGAGTTCGAGCCCCGCGTCGGGCTCTGGGCTGATGGCTCAAAGCCTGGAGCCTGTTTCCGATTCTGTGTCTCCCTCTCTCTCTGCCCCTCCCCCGTTCATGCTCTGTCTCTCTCTGTCCCAAAAATAAATAAACGTTGAAAAAAAAATTAAAAAAAAAAAGTGGATAGTAAAAAAAGGAAAAAAAAAACCAGAAATACTGGATTAAATTTGGGGAAAAAGTCTTTTATTAACTTTCTTAGTGGCCATTGCTTTGGTTCCAAAACAGTCACTTAGAAGCATAATTTTGTTGGCCTATTGTGAGTCTCTGTTCCCAAATAGTGTGAGTCCAGTGCTCCCTATGGGGAGAAGTGGACCTGAAAAGGAGATGATGAAAAGGTGAATGAAAACAATCTTCTTCACATTTTTAAATTGTTAGTTCTTGCCAGGAGATGGTTTAGGGAGCAGGAATCACTGTGGTTATCATGCCTGAAAATGCTGCTTTGTCTTCCTTCCCCCAGAAACCATATTTATGACCATCTTATTATCTTCTTGCTCCCCTCTCATGTCAGCAAGTTGTATTTTTTGTTCTCCTTCTATAGCACCTCCCATGTATATAAATATATAAATATATATATGTACATATACTTCACTCTACAGTAAATAATAGAAATAATAATAATGCAATCTTGTTAACTATTGAACACTTGTTAAGTGCCAGGCACCTTAAGTAATTCACATGCATTATCTTAATCAATTATCACAGAAATACTGGAGTTCTCCATGTTACCAGAAAGGAGAATGAGGCTCAGAACAGGTAAACAATATTGCTCCAAGTCACACAGCAAGAAAGTAGACTGAGGATTTGAACGGAGAAAAACCTGAGCTTTTGAGCACTGCTCAACACCTCTTCTCTCCACGTCACACTTTCTGCAGACACTAGTCCTAGTTTAAACTTTCCTTAAGACTGCCACCTGAACCATGTCAGGTTTCCTTCTCATGGATTGTTCCCACCTACTGAAGGGAGCATAGTAGTGATCTATATTCTGGGCTCTAGTAGCTGACTGTCTGAGTTTAACATTTTATTAAAGTATATCAAATCTTCTAATGTCCCCTTTACAGGATTTTAAGAGTAACACTGAGTCTTCTTACTGATCCACATATCTGCGATAGATCCTGGTTCATAGTCTTACACACAGTACTCACTGTACAAATATTTATAGGATGAGCTTACTTGAAAAAAGTGAATTTTTTTAAAGATAATTTTGTTTACAAAAACAAGTCTAAGGTTGCCATGTTTTTTAATACTGATGGCATTACTGAGACAAGAGAACTAAACTCTTTGTTAAATGATGTAGAAGAATACAAATAACAGAGAATGATGTAGTGGAATGATCAAAAAGACATAAAGCAAGGTCTATCTCTACTTTTCTGTGAAGGAATATGCTGTGGTGGAGAACTCAGTAAACCCCCTGTGTTGTAGTAAGTCATCACTCAAACTAGATAGTCTCTGTTGGACTGTCCTATCCTCTCTCACTCTCATTCTAGAGTCTGTACTCATTCGGTCTAGTAAAGACTTCCAGGATCTTCTAAATCATAAAACCTGTTTTAGGTTTTCCACCTATTTTTTTGGGTTCAGCTGGTAAAGGAGGAATTCTCTTCTCCCATGCTTCCAACCAAACCAGAAATTCTATTCAAGGACCAGGAATCATGGACACAGCCTTGCCTCACAGATGTGTCACGCTGGGCCACCACTGAAATTTTAGACTGAGGAATCCCACATGTACAATCTTGATAATTTACCTCTCTCAACGCGTAAGACAAAATATTTCTTAAAAAATCTACTTTATAGGCAAGAATGTATACTTATTACAGGATTATCACAGATAACTGAAAGTATATTAATCTGCAAGGGTAAGTCTGTGGATGTATTTCTAGGGTACGTAAGTCCAGGGTACTGAACTGCCTCAGCTAAAATCACCAGCTACCATTCACAGTCTATATGATACTCAAAAACACATTTAATTTCTCTGTTCCTCCATCTGTAATATGAAACAGTAGCACTCATGTGATAAAATTGATTTGAAGATTCATGAGAAATTACTTGTGAGCAACATCTCCAAACATATAAGTAAGCAATAGAATAAGTATCAGATGTTAAGTTTGTTACTATAAAGTACTACCATGTAATTACTCTAAGTGTGGCTCTACACAGACAGAATGAGGCTAAGACACTGCTTCTCATAGTATTTTTTTCTTTTGAAGGATATGAAAAAAACAAAAACAAAAATCCTCTGCCTCCTATAACTGGTGCTGGTGTAATACACTTGCTAGTTTAAGACTTGTAGAAGAGGATTAGGAAGAAAGAAAAGATCTAGCTCACAGAGCAGACCCAGGGTGAAATGTGATAGGGGAGAATTTTTTTTTTAAGTAGTCTCCATGCCCAATGTGGGTCTTGAACTCACACCCTTGAGATCAAGACTCACATGCTCTACTGACTGAGACAGCAGCCAGGTACCCCAGAAAAAATCTTTCATTAAAAAATATTAAGCATTTAAAATGTGCCAGGCTCTATGCAAGATGCGTGGGATTGTATATTGTATATTGATAACTAAGCCATTCATGCCAGCACGCTCAAGGTACATATTTTCCCTTCTTACAGAAAGACAAGCAAGAAAGTAATCACAACACAATGGTATAAGTACTCTAACATAGGTAAATGCAAGATCTGTAGAAAATGACGTACCTAATACTTTCAAGGAAAGTGAGAATGCTTTATAGGTAAGGTGACACTGTCTGTACAAAATGTTAGTCAGGTTGTCAGGCAGACAAAAGAAACCAGCATGTGCAGAGACAACAGGAAGAAAAGGCAAGAAATTGTTATAGATTCAAAAGTAATTTGGTATAACTAATATAGAGTATATGGTGGATGGAATCTAAGGGCTTTTGTAGGAAGAGAGGCTGGAACTTAAAGCTGGGATTTATTATTAGAGATCTTACATGGGAAGCAGTTTGTTTTTAATTATACCTGCAAATTGCAAGAGGCTGCTGTCCTCAGAATTCAGAATTTACTTCTGACAGTGAAGAGTAAGGCATATAGGTGAGGGAAGAGAACAGAGACTGGAGTTCTAGAGCAGCCCTTGCCCAAATGTTGTCCCTAGACCAGAAGTATCCGCATCACCTGAAAACTTGTCAGAAATGCATATTCTGGGGCACCTGGGTGGCTCAGTAGGTTGAGCGTTGGACTTCAGCTCAGGTCATGATCTCTCTGTTCCTGGGTTTGAACCTTGCGTTGGGCTCTGTGCTGATAGCTCAGAGCCTGGAGCCTGCTTCAGATTCCATGTCTCCCTCTCTCTCTCTCTCTCTGCCCCTCCCTGCTCGTGCTCTCTGTCTCTCAAAAATAAATGTTTAAAAATTCAAATTATCAGTCTCTACCCCCAGAAATCCTGAATCAGAAACTCTGGAGTGCAGCCCAGCCACAGGTGTTTGAGCAAGCTCTCTAAAGAATTCAGACATTCACTAGTGATTGGGAACTATGGTCCTAGATGGATTTGCTGATTTTATCCAGGTAGAATCATATGCTATATCCCATAAGCAGAAGCAGTGCAGATGGAGTTTGAGAAATAGTCCTGAGGTTAAAGTGGGTCATAATTGAGTAAGAGCGAGATGTAAGAACGAATTTGGTAGGTAGGGTCAATCAAGTCTATAAAGCTTATTAAGGAGATAGGAATATAGAGTGATGCAATTTGAAGGGACAGGGAAGGAGTCTGAGACACCATACTAGTAAAATATTACAATCAGCATCTTGAGTGTCTGGCAGAAATACCTAACATGAGGGTGTGGGGAGAAACAAGAAAAATAGCTTTATTTACATCCGCGATTTCATCTTATTTTATCTGCATCCCTCATGAGCTTCAGTGAGTTTTGGTATTGGTCTGTATGAAAATAATGATTGTTCTTTTTTAATAGGTAGGGCCAAAGCTGGGGAGAAATTTGTGGAGATACATTATATTCCATGAAATCTTGGTATATAATAAATATAATTTCCATTCTCTTCCCTACAACACTGCTAAAAACATCCCATCCTCCACCAATTTACACAAGCCCAGATGTTCATGAACTCCACATATTTCACATGGAAGCTCTTTGTTTCTGCCTCTTAAGCCCTTGCCAATTCTCAGTTTGACAGTGTTCTTTTTCCAAGCAATTTAAACCAATTTTATATGTGAAACTTCATGAGACACTTCATCAAATTCGTTGCTTCAGCCCAAATATATAGCATTCAGTGCACACTCTCAGCCACTAATCTTATAACTCTATCTCAGTGAGTTTGACTGGCATGGAGTGCCTTCTCCTCCAGGTCACTTAAACATCCTATGAAACCCTGGGCTCAGGAATAGTGGGTCTCTAAGGTGGGGTCATGGAAGAAGAGCAGGGTCAGAAACTGGGGACACAGGGGAACCCAGAGTAGTTATAAGGGGAAATAATCCTACTGAAGGCATTTACCGAGAGGAGAGGGACGGAAGAACTCAACATTGTATCCGCAAGGTGGATACAAACACAGAAAGTGTTTTTATATAGTCAGCCCTAAGTATTATAATAGAAAGCTAATCTCTTGTTTTTATCATTCTCCCTTAAGCTACAAGAAGGCAAGAGACATTTTTTTCCTCCTTCACCATTCTACCCTAAACGGCCAATGAAAATCTTATCACAAATTAGACACTCGTAAGTAATTTGTTTCAATGTATGAATGAATCCACCTCACAGATTACCAGCTCCATCTCCTTCTAGCACTGACACGGTACCTCATATCCATAACATCACTCTGATAAACATATGTCACCTGCTGGATACTTCTGATGACCCACTACCTCACCTGAGGCTGGAACTCTTGCCATTGCATTTGAAAGGTAGAATGAGACAGTTTGTTAAATTTCAAAATATAAGGTGTTCAGCTATCTTCAAATGATATGAGAGAGAACAATAAAGTCTAGAGGATGCCAAGGATATCACATTTCTCCAAAGGGACAGAGAGTAAATGGTTTAATTTTTGCAGTCCATAAGTCTCTGTTGCAACTATGCCATTATGCAATTATAGCACAAAGTATCCATAGGTAATATATTTGAAAATGGGCATGGCTGTGCCCCAATAAAATTTTATGTACAAAAACATGTTGGGGGCAGATTTAGCCCCAGGGATATACTTTGCCTTCTTCAACAAGGATAGTCAAAGTCTTTGTTGCCTAGTCTTTGTTGAGCAGTTCTAACAGTGTAGCAAGATCTGTTGTCAAAATATTGATATCCATGTTCCAAATGAACATCCAAACAAGCAGACTCTTTGAGGCTAAAGTATCAATTGCAAAAATATGAATTCAAAAGCCATACTGCTAGACTTTTACTGTATGTTCTTGGCCAATAGACATTCTTTCTTTAGCCTATGTTTTCCTGTCCTCGAAATACAGAAATACCATGTGCTTTTATTTTAAGGCTCTTATGAAAATAATCCATGTGAAACATGACAGAGACTGGAATAGAGTAAGAACACAGGGCAAGGAGAACTGGAAAATAAACTGAAACTCAAGATCAAGTGATTTGCTCCAAGTTCCAACACCTTTTTAAAAACATTTTTTTAATGTTTATTTATTTTTGAGAGAGAGAGAGAGAGAAAGAGTGTGAGTGAGGGAGGGACAGAGAGAGGGAGACACAGAATCTTAAGCAGGGTCCAGGTACTGGGCTGTCAGCACAGAACCCAGTGTGGGGCTTGAACCCACGAACCACAAGATCATAACCTGAGCGAAGTCAGAAGCTTAACTGACTGAGTCACCCAGGTGCCCCAAGTTCCAATAGCTTTTGACAGATGATGATATTCCACATATCCACCATCATGCTTTTCTATCAAGATATGGTCCTTTCCATACTAGGCAACAATGTCCTGCAGTTTCAGACGTCAGAGAAATGAGTTTACCCTTCTTATGTGACATGTACCAGTACAATTGAATCTATTCCAAAAATACAGCATGCCAATTGATGAAGATACAGATTTAATCACTGAGAACAATGTGCTAGGATAACTGTGTTGTCTTTCTAGCTAATGATCAATGTCAGGCAGCATATTCTTTTGCTTTGTTAACATCTGCTTACATACCGATTAAGAACGTATTTCTGGGTTTCAATCATTTCAGGAAAAAAGTTAATGGAACATGAGTGGGCACAAACAAAATTGCTGTCTCACTGCAGCATACAAAGTGCATACATTATTCTGTTCCCGGCATCCTGAGGAGTCAGCATTCACTATTTAGTTCCTTACTAACCCGACTTTCTATGATCTCCTGACAGAGAGGAACTCCAGAATGACATGTGGAAACAGCCCCATGTTGCAGTGTTTACATGGTCATATCATAAAAGGTAAAGTGCAAGTAAATCAGATAGAGCTGCCAATTTGTTGCCAGAGGCAGTTATTATGCTACATGCAAGATTGGAATTAGGGAGAAAAGTCTTGCTGACAAATGGAAGAAAAGCAACTCTTTTACATAAATTCTTATTAAAACTTTTAAAAAAGTTCTATATAGAATCATCAACTGTTAGAGTTAACAGATATCTGGCCTTAAAGATAACTGCAAAGCAGAAACAAACCGAGAACACAGGTCATATACCTCTAGTATTATTTCTTTTTCCATTAAAACTATGCTATCACATACATCATACACATCTAGTACACTTGAATATTTGGTGATAAGAATAATTTCAAATATTATTTTCTTTCCACTGAATTATATCCATAAAAACTAAGTAAGTGAATTAAGATTATTTTTCATATGCACAAAATTGTTCAGTATTAAAAAACAAAACAAAACAAAACAAAACACGTGACTCTAAACATTGCTCTTCATTTCACAACTGAATTACGTCATGTTCTCTCAGAGCCTTCTACTCCAAGGCTGAGGTATCAGCCTGGGCAGAAGATGGAAATTTCCTGCATAGCAAAGAGGTTACTATTAAATTGACTTCTTTGACTGCTTTTAGGTAAATGATAGTTGTGTGTATTTCTTTTTTTATATCAGCCCTTTATGGTAAGAGAGAGAATACTTAACTTGCAATCTACTTAATGTCACAAAAACCAGGCCATATTTGGCCTCGGTGTTTGTGTCTGCCAGAAGGGAGAAGACCCAAGAAAGGACCTGGAGTGTGTGAAGAATCTGCCCTTTTTAGGTCAGAGATTCTGAGGTAAGAAGAAAGGGGGGCTGGCATATATAATGGGATATGTCCTCCTCTCCCTTTTTCCCTTACGTGGTGGGAAAGGGGATAGGAAGATCCAGATGACTGTGGGAAGTCAGATCCCTGCAGACCAAAGCACTCAAGTCTTAAAAGAAATCCTGCAAGTAATTACTTCTAAAGAGTTGAGGAGCAGTGGTGAATGCCCTAGGAATGAAATGTCTGCATAGATTAGTCAAATGCCTATTCCTGGCTTCTCAGAGATCTATGGAGGGCTGGGCCCCAGGAGTTGCAGCTTGCTTTAATGAGTGCCCTGCATAAGGCTTAGCTTCTGGCCCCAGAGGCCAGGGTGCCTATTGTGTAGGGGAAAAAAAGATTCTACTCTACCCTCTTTGGGTCTCTGGCTGGTCCTAAGAATTAAATTCATAAAAGACAGGTTAACAGGAAAAAAGCATACAAAGTATATAGAATTTTTACACATACATGGGAGTTTTCACAAGAGAATGAAAACCATAAGTGACCAAAGAAGGAAGCTTTTATACCTTTGGGAAAAGAAACAATACATTTGTAAAGAATTGATAAGACAAAGGGGTTTGGGCTACAGAAGTAAATGAAGAAAATGCAAATAGGAAAATAAGGATGAGAGTAACAAGGTTTGTGTGTGTAGATTTCTTGGTCCCAAGAACCTCTTCTATTCTCTTGCTACAGGGGGGCATAACTTTCTTTCTTTTTTTTTCTTTAATTTTTTTAATGTTTATTTCTTTTTGAGAGACAGAGAGAGGCTGGAGGAGTAGAGTGAGGGAGACAGGCTCCCTCTACATTGACAGCAGAGCCGGACGCAGGGCTCGAACTCACAAACTGCAAAATCATGACCTGATCTGAAGTGTGGCACTTAGCCAACGACCACCCAGGCGCCCAGGGGCATACCTTTCATGTGGGAGTTTTATCTGCTGCTTTCAGGAAGATGGAGGATCAGAATTTCCTTTTCACAGGTACTATTCTTAAGTGCCTTTGTTTTAAAACAATGAAAATGCCAAAGTGACATATTTTTGGGGTGACATGTTCTGAACTCCTTCAGTGGCACAGCAAACATGAGCAAGTGCTCAGACCAAGTACTCTGGCAATGGTTCCAGCACTTCACCTTGCAATGTTACCTCCACTATCACCTTTGAGAGAGGGCTCTCAACTAATTAGTCCATATGCAACAGAAAACAATGAAGATTCACAAATCACTGCATTCAAGTAAGAGCCTCTTCTATTCACAAACACAAAATGTTAAAACTCCCTGTATATACCCAGGTCCCATGAAGGGGATTTAAAAAAAAAAAGGACAGAACTCAGGGATGAGTAAATGTTCTAAATACACTGAATCTTCTATAAGATTTTATTTAAGCTATTTAGTATAAAAAATAGGGGTTTCAATATCTATAATTTTATTAAATGTAATTAAATATTTGGAAATGTATAAGGCTAAATTATTACACTGAAATATTTTTTTAAATTTTTTGTTAACGTTTATTTATTTTTGAGACAGAGAGAGACATAGCATGAATGAGGGAGGGGCAGAGAGAGAGGGAGACACAGAATTGGAAACAGGCTCCAGGCTCTGAGCCATCATCCCAGAGCCCGACGCGGGGCTCAAACTCACGGACCGCGAGATCGTGACCTGAGCTGAAGTCAGACGCCCAACCAACTGAACCACCCAGGCGCCCCATATTTTTTTTTTTAAATAGGAAGAAATAAAATGTTTTTGATTGGGAAATATAACTGTCTCAACTAATCTGTGGGACAAGGGTCACAAGGAAAGGAAGATTAGCTACTTAAGTGAATGAAAAAAATATGGTTAGTTACTAGGTTTTAGTAACTAAAAGAAAACAGATGAGCTGGATATACCCATAAGATATAACTGGTTCCATAAACTAAGATAGTTTAATTTAGGGAAGGATAAAAGTAATAAAGCTCATGACATCATTTCTATGAGACTGATACCATTAGTGTGTATTTTAAGTAATGAGGTTATCATTCCCATTTTATATATAAGGCCATTGAGGATCGAGGTCATTAAAAGATGTTAGGACCACCTATTTGAGTTTTGACTTATTTGACTACCTGAGATAACTGCAGAATATTTGAGAGTATGAATCTCTAGAACCTCTCTGTAGTCTACAATTTTGGGGGGTGAGTCAAGTGCCCACAAACACTGAAATAATCAAATAAATGTATATCATACCTATATATCAAAATAAATTGGATTTTAGATGGTTTAATCTATCTGTATTAATATAAGGGAAGATATTTGTCAAACTATAATGCTATGTCAATTTCTGGAAAGATTCTTCACATTAAAAATGTGTTTCTGACTTTCTTTCTTTCTTTCTTTCTTTCTTTCTTTCTTTCTTTCTTTTCTTTCTTAATGCTCAAGAAAATGATAGGGATAAAAATGATAGAACTCATCAATCAGTCTCCAAATGTAGCTTCACAACCTCTGGGCTAACATGTCTTTCACAGACCTCAGAAGTTTGTTGATACTTCTTTTCCAAGAAAGTTCCAGGGATACTGAAAGGGGGAACCCAAGGCCAACAAACTTCTCTGCAAGCTTTCTGGAAGACACTAGAAGTAGAGAATACGATGAGGTGATGATGGCCAGCATCTTAGTTGCTTTAAACTTGGAGAAATTCTAGGGAAGAAAATAAACCTAGTCTAGAATAGTAAGAGATAATCTATCGAACTTAAATGAAAGCACCACACTTTAATGTATAAATTATTTCAAGTATCAAAATAGTAAGGGGTCTTTATTCAGTTCTTCTGTGTCTCTTCAAAATTAGATTTTATCTTTTGATGCCAGGAAATACCAATTTCTCTCACTCTCTCTCTCTTCCCCCAATTTCTCTTAATTTAATAATGTTTGTTCTTTTGAGGTGGGGTGGCGGGAGTTGGGGGACTACCTCAAGGCTAGTAATTTGGAATTTCTATATTTGGCTATTATAATTTTTGTTTCCTGACTTCTACAATAATACTTTCATATTCTACATATAAAGTTCCTAATGCAAGGTAAAATATCCAGAAAACCTGCCTTTTCATTTACTTTTATCTCTTTTATGAAATATTATTGACTACTTACTCCTTTTATTATGCTGACCTCTTTGAATCAATATTGTACCAGGCTATTGTCCTATCAGCTGGTATTTATAGTATAGAAGATGTCCAAAGGTAAGAGCAAAATCTTCTCTGGAAAACATGTAATTGAATACCACTCCTATAGAGAAAGAACTTATTAATTTCATAAAGAGTATCCAAATATATTAATAGGATTATAACTAATCCCATAATTATATCTTTTGGTAGAAGCAAGGAAAAATAGTCAATTCCATAGACACAAAAAGAAAAAGGTCAAAATCTAGTTTAATTTTCATGTTTTCAAGTTCATTGCTATTATAAATTGTTGAATTCTATCAATGTCTTAACTTTTCAAGATTTAAAAAGTGAATTCTCATCAATTCAGGGTTTTTTAAATTATACTTCAAAAAGTTAATATCCATCTATCAGATTATATATATTATATATATATATATATACTGTATATATACTATATACTATAGTATATATATAGTGTATATATATAGTATATATACAGTATATATATAGTATATATATAGTATATATATACTATATATTATTATTATATATTTTATATATATATAAATATATATATATTTTATATATATATATTTATATATATACTATAGTATGTATATAGTATATATATATAGTATATATAGTAGACACATTAGGTTCTTCATCACATAACAGAAAATAAATATTTAAGAAAGAGAACACTTAGTTATATGCTTAATCAAGCAAGGAATGTGGAAAATGCAGTTCCCTATGGACAGAAGAGTTTACCTAGCCTCTGGAGTCTTAAGGCATGAATCAAAATAAATCATACTGTTTTATTTTTTAAATTATTTTTTAAACCTTTATTCATTTTTGAGAGGGAGAGAGAGACAGAATGCTAGCAGGTGTGGGGCAGAGAGAGAGATAGACACAGAATCTGAAGTAGGCTCCAAGCTCTGAGATATCAGCACAGAGCTCAATGCAGGGTTTGAACTCATGAACCATGATGGTGACCTGAGCCAAAGTCAGATGCTCAACCAACTGAGCCACCCAGGCACCCCAACCATACTGTTTTAAAGTTGAAATTTGAGTCAATCAAGCAAAAATGCAAAGGAAAAGCAGAGAAAAATACACAACATCTAGAAACAGGAATCATTTTATGGGCCTAACTTTTCTCCCTAAATAGCTTTATGATCTTAGATAATTTAATTAAGATCTCAGCTTTACCACTGGACAAAATTATAAAAGGATATACAATGTATTTTTCCAAAATATATAACAAAAGGAAACAATGTAAATACCCATTTAAAATGTTTTTTCAATTAGTTTTTAATTACCTTTATATGAATTGCTTTATTATAAAACCATACATGTTATTAAATTTCATGGATTATATAGATTAGATTCCCAAAGAGTTTATAATCTCAGATTAGTTCACAAAAAAACATCTTATCCATCATCCACTTGTTCTGAGTTCTTTCTCTGTTTAGCACTTATCACCCCCTACATACTAAAATTTAAGATCCATTAGAGCAGGGACATAAGTGGTTTTTGCTCATTGTTTTTTCTTTTGCATAGATTTATGGATAAAATATTGTTATTGAGTGAAATACATCATTTGGAATTCCCTAGATTATGCTCCAGTAACTAAAACCTACAAGTCTTTGTTAATCAACAGGCACAAAAATGTATTAAAATTTTGTTAATATTCCTTCAGTACTTTAGAATGCAACTGCATTTGGATAGGGCCTTTAAAGAGATAATCTCCCACCTTCAGAGTTTTTTTTTTCCCATACACTAGCAATGAATAATCCAAAAATAAAATTAAGAAACAAATTCCAGGGGCGCCTGGGTGGCGCAGTCGGTTAAGCGGCCGACTTCAGCCAGGTCACGATCTCGCGGTCCGGGAGTTCGAGCCCCGCGTGGGGCTCCGGGCTGATGGCTCGGAGCCTGGAGCCTGTTTCCGATTCTGTGTCTCCCTCTCTCTCTGCCCCTCCCCCGTTCATGCTCTGTCTCTCTCTGTCCCAAAAATAAATAAACGTTGAAAAAAAAATTTAAAAAAAAAAAAAAAAAAAAAAAAAAAAAAGAAACAAATTCCATGCACAATAGTATCAAAAAGAATAAAATGCTTACGTATACATTTAACCAAAAAGTGTAATACCTGTACACTGAATAATATAAAATATTACTAAAAGAAAATGAAGGTCTAATGGAAAAACATCCTGTATTCATGGATTGAAAGCTTTAATTTTTAGGATAATGTATTACCTAAGTTGATTCATGGATTCAGGGCAGTTCTATCAAAATCCCAGCTGCCTTTTTGAAGAAATTTATAAGTAGATCCTAAAATTCATACAGATGCAAAAAAAAAAAGGATCTAGAAGAGTCAAAACAATCTTGGAAAGAAGAAAATTGGAGGATTCATACTTCCCAATTCCAAAACTTACTAAAAAACTACAGTAATCAAAACAGTGTGATACTAGCATAGGGACAGACATATAGACCAATGGAACAAAATTGAAAGTCCAGAAATACATTCATAAATTTTGTTCAGTTTATGTCTGACAAGGTTTTCAAGATAATTTACTGCACACTGAATGTTTGTATTCCCATAAAATTTATATATTGAAACTTAATCCCCAAGGTGATAATATTTGGAAGTGTGGCTTTTGGGAGGTGGTTAGACCACCAAGGCACAGACCTCATGAATGGAAGTAGTCCCCTTATAATAGACACCCCAGAGAGCTCCCTTGTCCTTTCTACCATATGAGGTTCCAGCGACAATGGCAGTCTATTAACCAAAAAGTAGACTGTCATCAAACAATGAATCTGCTAACACATTCATCTTGGACCTCCCAGCCTCCAGCAACATAATGAAATTTTGATGTTCATAAACCACCCTGTCTATGATATTTTATAGCTTCCCAAACAGACTAAGATACAATTTAATGGGGGAAAAATAGTTTTTATAGCAAATGGTGATGGGGCCACTAGATATCCCCATGCAAAAGAACAAAGTTAGATCCCAACCTCACAATACACACAAAATTTAAATAAAAATGGATCAAAGAGCTACATTTAAGAGATAAAACTATGAAACTTTTGAAATTTTCTTAATTTTTATTTATTTTGGGGGGAGAGAGAGTACAAGCAGGGAGGGGGCAGAAAGAGAGGAAGACACAGAATTTGAAGCAGGCTCCAGTCTCTGAGCTGTCAGCACAGAGTTTGATGCGGGGCTCAAACTCATGGACTGCAAGATCATGACCTGAGCTGAAGTGGAATGCTTAACAGACTGAGCCACCCAGGAACCCCAAAACTATGAAACTTTTGGAAGAATACATATATATCTTCAAAAATTTGGATTATACAATTGCTTCTTAAATATGACATGAAAAAAACAAACAAAAAACATAAATTGGACATCATCAAAATTAAAACCTTTTGTTCTTCAAAAGACAATCTGAAACAAGTGAAAAGACAACTCCTAGAATCAAAGAAATATTTGCAAATCATACGTCTGATAAGGCTCTGACACAATATATAAAGAACTATCATAACTCAATGATAAAAAATAAGTAACCCAATTAAAATGGATTTGAGGGGCACCTGGGTGGCTCAGTCGGTAACTTCGGCTCAGGTCACGATCTCAGGGCCTGTGAGTTTGAGCCTTGCATCAGGCTCTGTGCTGACAGCTCAGATTCTGTGTCTCTTCCTCTCTGCCTCTTCCCCACTCGTGCTCTGTCTCTCTCTCTCTCTCTCTCGCTCAAAAGTAAACATTAAAAAATTTAAAAATGGATTTGAATAGCTATTTCTTCTTCACAAAAGATACACATGGCAAGTCAGCACATGAAAAATGCTTAATGCCATTAGTTATTAGGGAAATATAAATCAAAACCATAATGTAGTACCATTTCACACACTAGGAGAGCTATTATCAAAAGGCAAACAATAATATATCTTGGATGTAGAGAAATTGACATCCATTTTAGATGTCATCCATTTTAGAATAAGATCCATTTTAGAAAATAGTCTGATAATTCCTCAAAAGATTAAACAGAGTTACCATATGATCTAGCAAATCTATTCCCAGGTACATAGCTGAGATTTGTAAAGATATGCCACAACACACACACATAAAACAAACAAGAAAAACCAACCAAACAAACAAAAAAACTTGTACATGAATATTCATAGGAGCATTACTTACGATAGCCAAAATGTAGAAACACCACAAACTTCATCAAGTACTAAAGGGCTAAACAAAATTCGGTATATCCATGTAATGGAATATTATTCAGCTATACAGAAAAAGAATAGGGTGCCTAGGTGGCTCAGTTGGTTAAGTGTCTGACTCTTGGTTTCAGCTCAGGTCATGATCTCACCGTTCGTGAGTTTGTGCTCCGCATCTGGCCCTGTGCTGATAGTGTGGAGCCTGCTTGGGATTCTCTCTCCCTCTTTCTCTACCACTTCCCCGCTTGCACATGGTGTCTGTCTGTCTGTCTGTCTGTCTCTCTCTCTCTCTCTCTCTCTCAGAAAAAAATAAACATTAAAAAAAGAGAAAACAATGACTCATACTACAACGTGAAGAACCTTTAAAAAATCATGCACAGTGGAAGAAGCTGGACAAACAAGGCCATATATTGTATGGTTCCAATTATACAAAATATACAAAATAGGGATATCCATAGAAAGAGTTAATTATTTTCATATTGCCTTTCTATCATCAGAGAATGAGAAAATGATTAGTAATAGTCATTTTTAAAGGTTATGAACTAAGAAGTCTCAGGGAGAAATGTTATACAAGTTGTTTTGTTTTTCATGTTGTATTATTCTATAGAAAACTGGAAATACAGAGGGAAGCATTTCAAATGGTGAAAATACTGCATTCAAAGAACACAAAAGGAACTGGATTAATAGGGATGCTCAGTTGTTAGTTAGCTGACTAGTTACCTCAGATATGGGAAGTTTTAAAAAATGCAGATACCTGGACCTAACTCAAGAGTTAATGACTTACACATGACATAAGAAGTTATGATAGGAGGGTCCTGGAAATTTCCATCTCTTAAAATGTTTCTGGGTATTTCTAATATACCAGAATACATATGAATCAGTTCTATAACCAGCCTGCTGGAGGGCAGGGACTTTCTTTACTCATATGTTTACCTTTCAAAACCAAGTCCAGAGTTCAGACGGTGAACTAAAACCATCATTGTAACTGAATATAACTCACCCATAATTTAATTACCAGGGTCAAATTTCATCAAGGACTTTGGCCATGAATAACTCTTTAATACTCAAGTTACTAAACAGGCAGCCAATTGCAAACTTTCTAGTAATCCTATCAAATGACTCAATTTTTTTGTTGTTTTTTATGAGCAAACTATGTTGGTTTGGCTTTCTTTTTCAGATCTAAGTCTGAGCATCTGTATACCTTATTAATGCCATTACCTTCCATATTTCAATGCAAGACATTTTATGGGAACCTGCCATTAACAGTATAAAAACTAATTGCAAGTTGTATGCTACATTAATTCTCCCCATAAACAAACATCCAAGAAGTGAAACATATGCTAATAGAAAACTGATCATTTTATCCACATACCTGCCAAGACAGATGGAAGGCACCTCAGACAGAATTTTGATAAGTGGAAGATTACAAGCTAAAACACACTTTTGTAAGCTCTTGACAAGTTCCATGTGAACTGCTGTCACATTTACACCTTTAGGTGCCACTTTTCTACATTAGCTCACCTTTGTATTTGAACTCATATTGCATTTCCTGATGAACTATGGATATTTTAGGTAAAGGACATGACTGTGTGATGACTGCAATCCATACCAAACACACAACTTTGATTGTTACACTCCTGGGCTAATAGTTGACTGAAGACATCACCTGGTCCCTCCTCCAGTCTTTACATTGGTAAAAGTCTAGTTCAGCTGAGATGATTGGCTCTCTCTTCTCCTCCTTGGATACTTAAAATATACATTCTTTGCCTGTTCTTTTAGATACTCTTGAGTATTCTCCAAAGATTAAATCCCATGTACAACCTGACTCAGATTAAGGGGCTTCCTGACAAGTAAGTGCCCTATAATTATTTTCTAGGCCATGTTAGAGCAAACAGAATGATAATCTCCTCTCAATGGAAAAGGAGAATAAGTTATTTATGTCACTGTTTCCCTTTTTATCATTAGAAACCTAAGGAAAGTAATATGAGGCTAAGTCTATTCATGCTTTTAGCTTGACAAATTTGTCTATTATTTCTCTTTCCAACAACTGTTAATAGTTTTGCCTGACTTTTTTCCCCCTTATAGGATTGAGTAATTTAGGCAAAATGGCTGAACTGGTTGTTGATAGATACATGAAGTTGCAAGGGTAAAAGGTAAAGGATAAATTAGGAATTTTACAAATGTCATTCAACCATTCTAAGCATAACAGCAATTGAAAAGGCAAAAATACCCAAACAGTGACTAATTATTGAGAGATGGCTTGAATTATTTGAATGTCATAGAATATACATATACCCATATGCTGCTTACCAAACAACACATGCTCTTTCTCCATGCCCAGTCTTCTTGCAGTGGTGTCCATGTAACCAGCTCTTGCCAGTTGTTTCTGAAAGAAAGTGACATGTCTCTCTTTTTCGTACTTAGTTTGCCACCACATGACTAACTCTGGTTAACAGAATGAGAACAATAATGGTCTGCATTCCTCATAGTCAAAGAAGGATACAGAAGCCAAGTGTTCCAAAGTGGTACAAGCTTTTAAGACAGAGAATCATAGCCTGACCCACAATGGACTCTGAATGACTGAGAGAGAATGCTTTGTTACTTAATCCATTCAGGTTTTATGATTTATTTTTAACCTCATCATAGATTGGTCTATTTTCATTAATTAAATGGTCTTTTTTAACACCATGCTTTGATTCCTTAGTAACTACCATATTTTCTAGAGTGTAGCACTCACATGTGATCTGCAGACCTGTGCTGAAGGAAAAGCTGAATGTCACAGTTAGTAATCACATAAATATAGAAACTGAGAGTAAGATTATAGATACTTTATATAGCAACTGAATATTTCCATGACATCTTAATGTGTGATCATGTTTCTAGAGATTTATTTTCATTGTATTTCACATAATTTATTGTATTATATTCAATTGTATTGTTCCATGACTGATTTCAGGAATAACAAGGAAAGTGGCCTCTATATCCCATCAGGCACTTGAACATGTTCAATGAAGGAATTAAAATGCTCGTGTTCTTTATATAGAAGACAGATAGTTTGACTTATTTTAAAATGAAGTTTATCATTTTTGGTAAATGTGATGTATACTTAACTAATGTAAATAATATATTGGAAAACACATACAAGAAAACAAAAGTCACCAAAATTTCATTACCATTAATATTTTGGTGAATTCTAGATATCAACCTATATACAACTGCAGTCTTTCAAGAATATATATATAATTATAGTAGACACATTTCTGCAATATTCCTTTTCAGTCAAATATATATCATGAACAAATTTACATGTCAATAACTTCAATTTTACTCCTCATTATTGATGCATACCTACAATGTATACACATACCATAGTTTTTTTTTTTTTTTTATCCAGTCCGTCATCAACACAAATTTTGGTTATTCCAACCATTTGTTGTCTGTGACAAATGGCAAATTTCATAAACATGCTTATGAATACATATGTTCACATACATAGGATGTTCCTTAGGGTAAATTGCACAGGATCCCTGAAAATGGGTATGCCTATCTCACAGATAGTACGGATTTATGATCTTTTGAACAAGGCCCATTTCTTGAGCACTAAATCAAACTCAGTATTAAAAAAAAAATCCTCACATTTTACATAGTAGGGATCCATTTTCTTTTCCTACTCATAGACGTAACACAGTTCCTAAGGCCTGCATACATGTGATATGGAATGGACTGCAATTACTGTAATTTACTATTATATTATTGGGAACAAGCCAAGGACAAACCCAGCTGGCCAGTAAGGCCTGCGGAACCATTCTCTTGGACGGTTATAAGTATATGAATTGGATAGTGGCTGTTTTGTATCTCTCCCTCGGCCAGCAGGTGTAATGGGATGAGACTAAATGTTCCTTGGTGAGCCCATACTTTTATGATCCATCTGTTCAAGTAGGAAGGAATGAGGCAGGTGGGATTCTTCATGCTACAATAGGACCTAGCTAGAGGCAAATGGAAACAATGAGTTTCATAATCTTTGCAGAGCTATAACTCATAGTTTGTAATTCATATTAAAATTACGTTCCCACTGTCATGAAAGCTATGACTAAGGAAGGGTGAATTTTAAAACAAAATTCTTTACCTTTAATATATCACATTTTTCCGTGAACCTTTTCACCGGTGGCGGCTGGGGCCCTGCGGAAGCCTACCTGGCGCAGCGGAGCACTAGGAGGGTGGGTCCGCACAGCAGCGCTACAGCTTCTGCTGGGAGATGTGGCTGGGCAGCCACGCCCGAAAGCAGCCGGGTCCTCGTGGGGGTCACGCACGTGCACCGCGACGCCGCGAGAACGTGGAGCCTAACTGGCCTCAAGCCGCGCCACAGAACTCAGCGCAGCTGGAGGAGTGAAGCGCGCAGCACGAGGCGTGCGTCCTGCCGCACGAGCGGCTGGACCTGCGCATGAGCTGTGGCAACCCGAGCGCGCAGCTTTACCTGCACCTGGCGGAGCCCTGGCTCCAAAGAGGAAGGGCGGTAGGTTTTGCTGAGGAGCCCTATTATCCGTGGTTCGACATGGAGCTCTATGAAGGTGGAGACCAGTGCCAACAAAAGCTTCGTGCTACGGGGCACAAGCACCACTGCATTCTGGCACAAAATCCATATCGTGCCCAGTAACCTAAAGCCAGGTAACATCGTCATCATGGAGACGCCTGACACTCCCCATCCGTAAGGTAGCCGGTTTTGGACCACGCAAGGTCTGTACTGGCTGGCTCCCGTGAGGCAAAGAGGGCGACCAAGACAACAATAAGGTGAAGGTACATGAATTCCACCTGTCCTCAGCCTACGGCTCAGACTTCTACAGGGCTCCCGAACTCTGGAACAGGCGCTAGACAGCCAAGGCCGACGTCTTTATCCTGGGCATTAACACCTGGGCAAAGATAGACTCACTTTCAATGCCTCTGAGACCAAGAAGGAGCTCTTGAGAACCTGTATCAAACAAGGGACCGAGATAGACCTTGTTGGTGAATTGCCACTTGAAAACCCAAAGATGGAGTTGCACATCTTTCACAACATAGGACTTGAATGTCTGAGGGAATCAAATAGCTTTTGAAAGGCATGTTAGCCGCTAACCCACAGGACAGGCCGGATGTCTTTGAACTTGAAACCAGAATGGACCATGTCACGTGTGCTGCTCAAAATTCAGGACAAAGCATCTGGAATGTTTTTAAACTAGGTGAGTGTACTTTTTGTTCTGCACACACCTTTCCAGCACTGGATATTTCATCCTGGGCCCTGGAGTGGGCCGGGTGGAGCTGGGGAGAGACGCAGGGCTGGAAAGAACTAAGTGTTTGTTATCAGAGTTTCCCCCTAAATTTCCTTGAGATATGTGGGATAATTTATGAATTGGAAGGTCTTCTGAAGCATTTTCTGAGTAGGGGTGGCATTTGAGGTGACTTTTTTTAAGTTTCATAGAAACATTTTATCTTCAATTAATAAATGATTACTGTAGAATCTGCAAGAAAAATAATAATAAAGCCTGGTTAGTTCATTTGACTTGAAAAACAACTTTTAAGTTAAAATGTCAGGAATTAGGGGTGCCTAAGTTACTCCATTAAGGGTTCCGACTTCAGTTCAGGTCAGGATCTTGCGGTTTGTGAGCTCCACATTGGGCTCTGTGCTGACAGCTCAGAGCCTGGAGCCTGCTTCAGATTCTGTGTCTCCCTCTCTCTCTTTGCCTCTCCCCTGCTCAAGCTCGCTCGCTCTCTCTCTCTCTCTCTCTCTTTCTCTCTCTCTCTCTCAGGAAAAAAAAATTAAAAACATGATCAGGAATTATTTTCCTCTTGAAATGGAAAAAGACATTTTTTCCCCTTAAGTTGTATAGCTCTCTGGATTGTTTCCTTCACATTTCAGGGAGCTCTCTATAGCCTCTTTTTGTTACATACACAGAAACATTCTACCAATCCTATTCTTTCAGTGGTATCTGGAAAAAAAAATTAAAAAAGAAAAAGACCTGATAGGAAATGCTATAAAAAGGAAGTTAATTCCATAGGAAGGAAGTATCTTTTGGAGAAAAACCCATTTCACAGTGCGAAAGTAATGACGGGAGGAATATATTTAAAGGAGGAAAGGAGGTTCTCAGTAGTTATCATTAGAAAGATGAACAGGTCTTATCTGGAACCTGGAATCTTATTGTGGGGCTATCTTTTAAACATTAATCAGAGACTACTTTGGTTCAACTTAATGGATGTCTGGGCAGCATGGACAAATGCCATCTAGCTCAAAAGTGTACATTCTAGATAAGGATTATCCTAGAAAGAAAATGACACAATTTCTCATATAACAATTTCATTCCATTTCAAGCCTCATCTTAGTGAGTCTGTGCATGTAGGTGTGTAGTAATTCACATCTTTGGCATGGGGATGAGGACTGTATTGACAGACTCTAGGACATCAGGGATTGGGCACATTTTTAGGAAAGGTGGAATACAGCTTGCCACTGTGACCTTTATATATAATGCAGTGTTGTTTGTTCAGGAAAATCATTTTCTTTGGGCCAAACCGAAGTGGCTTATATAAATATTTAGGGCCTAGCTTTCTAGAAGATGATCTGATACCCTAATATTCCTTGAGTCAGTACAAAATCCATAGAAATATTTTTAGTTGATTCACCCTTTACAGGGACCCAGAAACCTCTTTTTTCTAACTGTAAAGAGATGTAATTGCCATATACATTGTATAATTGTATAATTATATACAATGTATATAATGTATATACATTATACAATTATGTATAATTGACATATACATTGTATAAATTTAAAGTATACATCATGATTTGATACACAAGGAATTTGTGAAATAGTTACACAGTAAGGTTAGTTAACACCTCCATCATCTTATATAATTACCTTTTGTTTTACCATAGAACATTTAAGATTCACTCTCTAAGCTATTTTTTAATCTTTTTTTAAAGTTTATTTAGGGGGGGGGATGAGTGGGGGAGGGGCACAGAGAGAGGGAGAGAGAGAATCTCAAACAGGTTCCAAACTGTGCAAACCAATAGCTTCAAATCAATGAAAGCTATTCTTACTAGTTTGCTACATCAGCTTAAACTGCCTTTATGATAAATTTAAAGTATATAACAGCTGTTTGTTAGTAAAATCTTATCTTTTAACCATTAAGAGACATGCATAACTTTCTCTGACTCCTTAAAACCTTTTTCAGACTTTAATGATGCTCTGTCCATACTCTTAATCTCCTTCATAATTGTGTACATTTTGATATTTCCTTTCCCAGAATGGAAGTTTTCAGACTGTATAAGCAAAAATATGTCCTGTCTTCATCATTATAATAATTTTACTCCAACATTCTCCATTTTTTTCTTTAGTCCTGGGTAGTCTGAGAATGACAGATCCAATGACAAGTGTCCTTAATACCTTCCTTGTCTTGAACAAAAAAGGAAAAAAATTCACAGATTGAATCTATGCCATATCATGTAGTTGAAAAATGACTACATTTGAACTGAATTCTGAGGTTCTAGAAAGGTTTCCTTTCTCTTCCCTGCCTTCAGTTGTTTGGAATTATGGTCAAATCCCACTACGCATTAAAACCAGAGCATTCCAGGGATTCCAGCTCAATCCCAGCTTTCTGTTTTCCAGGTATAGCGCTTTTGAAGAAATGGTGCTCCTTTGCAATCTGTATCCAGATGGCACTGCAAAATGAGGAGAACTTGTCTGATAATCTCAGAATTTTCTAGAATGTTTGTTTTGAGTACTAAGAAATAAATTTGTCAGGCTGAACCTGTGGTGGTGGAGAAGGCACAGGCAGCCTTTCTAAATTGATTCTCACTTGCATAAGAGAAAATTGTTTGCTATGTGACTTTTAAAACCATTCATTGATTTTATGAAACAAATATTTCTTTAACAAAGAGATTGCTTATCATGCTGTGACCCTGAGTATGTATTCTCCTCAAATTACTCTTGTGTTCCTGGATTTGGGGGTTAAGAACACAGACAGACATAATATGTTAATTTAAAAGTCAATTTTGGAGGCACCTGGGTGGCTCAGTCAATTAAGCACAAGACTCTTGATTTCAGCTCAAGTCATGATTGGTGGTGAGATTGAGCCCCGTGTTGGGAGCCTGCTTAAGATTCTCTCTCTCTCTCTTAGGGCCACCTGAGTGACTCAGTAGGTTAAGCGCCTTACTTAGTCTCAGGTCATGATCTCACGGTTTGTGAGTTCAAGCCCCACATCGGGCTCTGTGCTGACAGCTCAGAGCCTCGAGCTTCCTTTGGATTCTGTGTCTCCCTGTCTCTCTCTGCCCCTCCCCACTCGTGCTCTGTCTCTCTGTCTCTCTGTCTCTCTCTCTCTCTCTCAAAAATAAATAAACATTAAAAAGTAAAAAAGATTCTCCCTCTCTCCCCCCTCCCCTGTGCACGTTCTCTCTCCACACACTCAGTCTCCCTCTCTCTCTCAATAAAGTCAGTTCTTAAAGGCCATAAATGGATAAGGCCCTATCTCACCTTTTGGTTTGAATAACCCTGTAACTAGTATGGCACTGAAAAGATAGTATGACACTGAAAAGCCAATATCCTGCAAGATAAATGATCAGATTCTCAAATTTTATATACTCTATTCGATTAACATATATGGTGATGCTCCTTTGTAAAAGGTGAGAGCAAACAGGTTTGATATCTAAATGGTGAAAAATATCACAGCATGTATTCTGACTTTAAATAATTACTGTAAGGTGAATCTATCCTCAGCTCCACTTCTTTCCTTTTCTTCTTTTTTTTTTCTTTTTTAAGTTATAAGACTGAAGTCATTAGAGTCTTATCTCTCCAGGGATATCAACTTGTTTCTCCTTCAAATGTGTAGATGGGCAGTGAAGCTCAGCAAGTGGTGTACATACTTTCTTTGAAAGCAAATTATAATTATGATTTATTGGAACTGGACTTTCAAACTCAAAGACCCCAACTAAATGCCATAAATACAGTAGGAGATTACGTGAGTAGAGTCATGAAATCTTGGGTTAGGAAAGAAATGGCATCCGTATGCAATATTTACCTATGAGATTTGGTGATGGTGGTGTGTGTGTGTGTGTGTGTGTGTGTGTGTGTGTGTGTGCGTGCATGATTAGAAATGTTCATCACCTCTTGGTTGACCACAATAGAAGGTACTTTCCTTTGCCATTGATGCTGGGTTTTGCCAGTAACTTACTTTAGCCAGTGGAATGGAGAGCAAGCAGGAAGTTTAAAATGGCTGTCTGCTGTGCTTTCTTTTTCCTGCATTTCACCATATGAATTTGCTTCCATTGAGGGTTGGCCTAATGAGGATACAAGTTACATAAAGCAGATACTGATCCAAGATGCAGCTTAAAACCTAGCACAGTTGAGCTGTTTAAATCCGCCATACTTCAGCAGACCCATAGATACACAAGTAAAATGATTATTATGGTTTATTACTCAATTTTGTGGAGTTTTTATTACATAGCATTATTTAAAATAATGTGAAAATAGGCAATATGATAATATGAAAATTATGTGTTTATTTTTAATATCCTTCTTGAAATCAGATGTTCTCACATTGATTATAGTAGTGATTGTGAACACTGTGAGGCAAATAACCTCAGATTCTTGCTCCCTGTTTAGTATTTCCTGTGGGACTTTGGAGGTTAACCTACATGAGCCATAGAGTTCAAATTCACAAATCCTGTAGTGATCTACCCTGTGGAGTTTTTGTGACTGTTAAGCAAGTATGGCAGTATATTCAACTGCAAACAAAATATTTAAAACATAGGATGCAATACACAATAGTCATTGTTATCATTTTAGTTGCTTACGTTTAGTGTATAAACATATGGAGATAAAATATATTTATTTTAATATAGCACTACACAACATGCCAAGTGTTCTGAACTCTCAGTTACCCATCTATGGAATGAGCCATTTGTGTGCATGTATATACAGTGTCAACCAATAGCTACTTCAGTTGCAAGAACAAGGCCTAGGAGGGGTTAATGTGCATTAAAGGGCCACTTCTAGCAAATTCAGTTCATTTATATAGCAGCAGACATGTTGGATCATGCCAATTATGCTATCAGAAAATGTAGACTCCAAGTCCCTTCCAGAGAGTAATAAATGACATCACCATCTCTCAAGCCTAAATGATGCATTGGAAGTGTATTCAAAATATGTATTTTCTTACTGGAAGAGGCAAATCAATCTTTAAATATTCTTCTTTTGGTATCTTATTGACAACTGTTGGATGGATACTTTGTAGCATTTTGTTTCGTCTTACAGAGTTTCTAATTATAAATTCTTGAAGGAGTTTAAAGAGCAGGCAAACTAAAATTTTCAAATTAAGTAGATTTTGAAAATTCATCAAATCCTAGTTTCCAGTACTATTTTGCCTTCTTGTTAAAACTTGTTACAGTATTTCATGAATTCATCACCATAATAGAACTCCTAGTGGAAATGGGAAGGAATGATGGCTAGGTAACTACCAGGTATTAGGTATGTATATGACAGAGCAGACAAAATTGGTGACAGTATGGAAATTGAAGCTGGAAGCAGGGGTGAGTATGGTGCAGTGATAACATGCCTAAGCAACAGGAATTTTCATTCTTCTTTTGTAAACGTTATCCTTCAGGCTACGCAAACAAAGTCATACAAAAATTGATCTGAAGATAATCAATTTATGCATAAAATCGATTTAGGCAGCTCTTAAAAATATTAAAAAATATTTCTGCAACATAAGGTAGTAATTGTGATCTGTTGTGATTATTGGTCAGTGATTTTCTGTTGTGATTATTCATCTGTTGTGGTCAATAAGTTTATTCTAAAACACATTTTTCAAGTTTTTAATAAGCTTTTTGAAGAGCAATTGAGCTTTCTATTAACATGTACAAAAATAGAGTTGCCATATACAGCTTCTCCTCATGTCCCCCCACAACAATTTCTCCATTGTTATTAACAGTTTGTAATAGTGTGATAGATACCTTTGTTACAGTTGATAAGCCAATATTAATATATTATTATTAACTAAAGTACATTGCTTACATTAAAGTTTATTCTTTGTGTTGTAAAGTTCTGTGGCTTTTGATAAATGAATAATATTATTTGTCTACCATCATGGCATAATACAAAATAGTTTCATGGCCCTAAGAATGTCCTTTGCTCTAGGTACTCATCTCTGTGCTCCTTGTTCTGAAACCCTGGACACCACTGAACTTCAGTTTTGCCTTTTTCACAATGTCATATAGTTGGGATCATAAGGTTTATCACCTCCCATGTTGGTTTCTGCATTTAAGGATCATTCATATATTTTCTAAGCTTTAGAGTTCATTTCTTTTTTATCACTGAAAATGCTCCATTGTATGGGCATACCATTGTTTGTTTATCCATTCATCTGTTTAAAGAGGTCTTGGTTGTTTCCAAGTTTTGCCAATTATGAACAAAGCTACTATAAACATTCATGTATAGGTATTTGTGTGGACAAAGGTTTTTAACTTATTTGGATAAATACTTAGGAGTGTGATTTGGGGATCATATTTTAATGCACTATTTAGCTTTACAAGAAACTGCCAAACTACAGTACGTTTTGGCATTCCCACCAGCAATGAATGAGTGTTCCCATTGCTCCCCATCACCACCATGTGGTGTTGTCAGTTTTTTTGAATTTTAGCTAATAGGTATGTGGTGGTATCTTAGTGATACTTTAATTTGCATTTCCCTAATTACATATGATATTGAACACATTTTTATATGCTCATTTGTCTTTTTTTTTGTTTTTTAGGTGAGATGTCTGTTCAGTTCTGTTCCCCATTGTTTTAAGTGTTTTCTTATTGCTGAGTATAAAGAGCCTTGCATATTTTGAGTACAACTTGTTTACCAGATATGTATTTGGAAATATTATTTCCCTGTTTATAGATAGTCTTTTTCTTCTCATAAGTTCTTTTGAGGAGCAGAAAGTTTTAATTTTAATGAAGAACAACTTACCAATTATTTTTGATGAATTGTGCTTTTAGTTTGTCTATTTAACTTATTGGTATGATGGGTTGCATTAATGGATTTATGAATGTTTAAAATCAGCCTTGTATATACTGTGAATGAATCACTTTTGGACATATTGCAAAATGTTTCCACACATTGTTGGATGCAACTGCTAATATTTTATTGAGGATGTTTACATCTCCATTCATGAGAAATATAGGTCTATAATTTTTCTCCCTAAGAATTTTTTTTTTTTTTTTGGTTTTGATGTTAAAGTAATACTGACCTCATGGAACATGTTATTAAGTATTCCCTCTACTTCTATTTTCTGAATGAGACTGTAGGAGAATTGGTATTATTTTTTTAAGTGTTTCATAGAATTCACAGTGAAGCCATTGGGCCTGGCATTTTCTGTTTTGGGAAGATTATTATTTGTTGCTTCAGTTTCTGTAATATATAAGCCTATCTGAATTATTTCTCCTTGTGTCCCTTTTGGTAGATCCTATATCTCAAGGAATTGATTTATTTAATCTAATTTATCAAATTCGGGGGTAGGGAGTTGTTCATAGTATTTCTTTATTATCATTTTAATGACCATGACATCAGTTGTGTTGGCCCCAATTTCATTCTAATATTAACAACTCCTGTTGTTGTTGTTGTCATTGTCTTTTTTTTTTTTTCCTGTTTACTTTGGTTAGTTTAGTTTTTTTTTTTTTCCTGTAAAGTTTTATCAATTCTATTGATCTTTTCTAGGAATAGCTTTTGGTTTCCTTGATTCTCTTAATTTCCTGTTTTCAATTTCATTGATTTTGATTCTAATTTATTGTTGTTTCTTCTTTTCCTGCTTACTTGGATTCAGTTTGCTCAACATTTTCAAATTGCTTAATTTTGAGGCTTAGACTATTAATTTTATATTTTCATCTTCTGTAACATATGTATTTAACATAAATTTCTCTCTAAACACTTTTGCTACATCACATAGAATTTGAAGTTATATTTTCATTTTCATTTAGTTCCAAATAGTATCTGTAATTTCCTTGCTACTTCTTCTTTTACCCATGTTACTACTCAAACTATGTTTTTTAAATATGCAAATATTGAAATGTTTTGGGATTTTCTAGCTTCTTTCTGTTATAGATATCTATTTTAATTCTGTTGTCATCTGAGAATGTACTTTATGTGATTTTTATTCCATTAAATTTTATAAGATGTGTTTTATGAGCCAGGATGCAGTCCATCTTGGGGAATGTTCTTTGTGAGCTTAAGAAGAATATATATTTTCATGTTATTAGATGAAGTACTTTATAAATGTCAATTAGATTCAGTTAATTGATGGTACTGAACACTTCAATTATAGTGATTTTCTGTCTGCTAGATCTATCAATTACTGATATTAGGGCTTAAATTCTTCAACTATAGAAGTGAATTGGTCTCTTTCTCCTTTCAGTTATATCAGGTTTTACTCACTTATTTTTATGTACAGATGTTGGGTGTGTAGACATTAAGAATAGTATGCCTGCTTGAAGAATTGCCTCCTTTATATGATGCCCTCCTTGTATCTGATAATTTCCCTTGCATTAAAATCTTTGTATGTCTGAGACTAAAATAACTAGTTCTAATTTCTTTTAGTTGGTGTTAGTATAGTATATTTTCTATCCCTTTAAATCTATCTTTGTTTATAATTAAAGTGTGTTTCTTATAGACAACATATGCTTTGGATTCTTATTTAACCCACTCGATAGTTTATGTATAGTTTAAGACCATTTACCTTTAAAATGATTTTTGATGGAGTTGCTTTAACATCTACGATATCTCCATATCTGTTACTATTTTCTATTTATTGCCCTTGTCTTTTTTTGGTTTTGGTTTTGCTTTTGGTGTTTTGTTTTGTTTTTCATTTTGCTTTTAATTGAGCATTTTATGTGATTTAATTTTCTTACCTCTCCTAGGATATTGATCATACTTTATTTTTTTATTTTTAGCGGTTGTCTTATAGTTTGCAATATTAACAACTAATCTGAATCTACTTTCGAATAGTAGCATACAACTTCATGGTTAATTCAAATACTTTATAGCTTGAGTATTCCAAATTTCTCTCCCCCATACCTTATAAGATTGTTGTTACACATTTGACTTACGGCATTTCTCCCACCCAACCTGGCTTCTCCTAATTTTTCCTCTTTGTCTTTGGTATTCTGAAGTTTGACTAGGCAGTGCCTAGATTTAGTGTTTGTTTGTTTGTTTGTAGTTTTCTAGCTTGGTGTTCTCTGTGATTCCTAGTTTTGTGCCTACCAAAAATTTTAGAAAGTTCACAGCCACTATTACCTCAAATATTTCTTCTTTCATCTTTCTATATTCCCATCATGTGTGTGTTACACCTTTTATAATTGCTTCAGAATTCTTAGCTATTTTTTTTTCTGCATTTCACTTTGGGAAGTTTATGTTGTTACATACTCAAAATCATTGATTCTTTTCATGTCAGTATCCAAACTACTGATGACCCCGTGAAACACATTTTTTATTTTTGTTACAATGTTTTTATTGTTTTTGTTGGTTTAATTTCTAACAGTTCCTTATGATATTCTTCTAGTTTCCATCTCTCTGCTTACATTACCCATCTCTTACAAAATATATCCACTTTTTTTTTTTTCAGGAGAGCCTTTATCACATTAGTGTTGTTTTAAGTTTTTGGTCTGATAATTTGAAAATATTGGTCATAGCTGGCTCTGGTTCTTTTAGTATGACTTGTAATATTTTTGTTGTTGTTGAAAGCCAGACATGATATATAATGTAAAGGAAACAAAGTAAATAGGCCTTTATTGTATGGTTTTATGTTTATCTGGCTGGGAGTTAAACTGTTTGGTGTTTGCTGTGGTAGTAGACATCAGAGGCTACAATTTCCTCTGGTGACCTAGTTTTTATTTCCTCTGCTGTCTTGGGTTTCCCTAAGAACTCCTTAAATGGGGTCTGAGCCTTGCAATTCAATTCACATGTAGTCTCCTGTTATTATACAGGAACCCTATTGTGATAGTAAGATGTAGGGGGTGAGGAAGCATTCTATAATCCTGTGATTAAATATCATGTTTTAAGGAGTCTCTTCACCTGTGCTGTGACCTAGGTGCTTGTCAGCTTTCTATTTCACACCTTAGATGAGACAGGATTACTAGAAGGGGCTAGAGTTGGGTATTTCCCCCCACACCCCATTGGTTAGGTACTAAAAAATAGTTTCTCTTGAGAGCAAGCATTCAATGAGGAGTAAAGAAAGCTGTAGGCTTGTTTCACAATGACTTCTTTTTGTATCTTCCTTCTGGAAGCAGGAAGTAATTTCTCTCTAAAGTTTATAGTGAGAATCTGGTGGAGCTCCTGGAGGAAAAACTCATCCAGGTGTGGGGAAGCCCCCAAGGCAAGAATTCCAGGAGTTTTTGTTTCTCAAACTAGCCCATATTCAATCTCCAGCAGTCAACTATCCTTTAGGTATTCCTACTTGATGCTGGCTCCTAGCACACACATGTTCACATCCCACCCCACACCAGCCCACCCCATGGGATATGTGTGATATTACTCAGGCATTCAGGGCTGCCCAAGGACAAAGGAAGGGACAGAAAACAAAGGGTTAAACTGATAAGAGTCTCCATCAGTTAAAAATATCTTAGTAAATTACATTAAAAAGGCAATCTTATCAATAACCTAATCTCCAGAAACATATAGATGCAGTTTCCTGAAACCCCAACATGACCCTTCCCTCCATAGTGGTATGGGAAACAAAGGCAAGAAGGAAATGATAGGTAAAGTTAAATTTCCTTATAACCTGCAGCCAATTGACAGATACTTAAGGCAAGCAGAATAAAATTTTCTCTGAGAACTCCCTACTGTCTTAATGTTAATAGTTTACTAGAGAGAAAGACAATTTTAGCTTGACAATAATCTGTGCCTCCCATAATCTGTGAGTCTTTAGCATATGAAAATTTCTTTGGAAACTTCCCTTTTGACTTTACCCTCCGCCCTGCCCCAGCCCCATAGTATATAATGAGCCACTCTTCACAAACCCAGTGCAGCTCTTTCTGCCCATGGGTCCTGTCCCCATGCTTTAAAAAATCACCTTTTGGCACCAAAGGTGTCTTCAAGAAATCTTTCCTGGCCATCAGCTCTGGACCCCACATTCACCCCCAAAACTTCATCACTATGACCCCAATTCTCTGATGGATCTCTAGAAGAGTTATTGATTTTCAGTTTTTAAGCCTTTTTTGTTGTTAGGATAGAATTTATGTTTTTAAGGTCTTTTGTATGTCAGGCTGGAAATAAGAAGTCCATTGTATTTAAATATAAAATGAAAACTCTCAAAATAAAAAAGGAAGTGAAAAGAGTGTGAAACAACATATTAGAGAAGGAAACAAAAACAACCCCTAAACCTATAAATTTTGTACCCAACAAATATGTCTTTTAAAGAGAAAGTGAAAGGTTAGGGAAGTTTTCCACTAGAATTTGCTCACATAAACCTTCTGCCCCTTTTTCTCCCTCTTCATCTTCTGTGACTTCTATGACACAAATGTTATTCCTCTTTAATAAGTCGCTGAGTTCTGTCAGTCTTGTATTGTGATGACTTGTATTGTTACCCTCTTTTTTTTCAGTTTCATTATTTTCCATACTTTTATCTTCCGTATCACTGATTCGCTGATCTGCTTTGTCCATCCTCACCATCATGGCAGCCATTTAAAATTTCATCTTGGTTATAGCATTTTTTATTTTGGCCTTAATAGATTTTAGGTCTTTTAACTCTGCAGAAAGGGATTCTCTAGTGTCTTCTGTGCTTTTTCAACCCCAGCTAATATTCTTTTAAACATGGTTTTAAATTCTAGTTCAGACATCTCACTTATGTCTGCATTGATTAAATACCTGGCTGTCATTTTGTCATTTCTTTCTTTTGGGGTAAATTCCTCCATCTTGTTATTTTGGAGGAAGAAAAAAAATAAAATACAAAATTAAAATTAAAAAAATTAAAAACAAAACAAAAATCAGTTAAAGGAAGCTATATCCTAGGTGTGTTTGGGTCTGCTTGTTGAGAGAAGCCTGATAGAAAAGGAAAAAAAAAAGAGAGAAAGAAAAGAAAAAAAAGTTGAAAAATTTTAAAAATTTAAAAATTAAAAGAAAAATTAAAAAAAATAAATAAGAAAATAACACCATACACAATAATAATTCAAAATGGATGAAAGACCTAGGGGCACCTGGGTGGCTTAGTCCGTTAACTATCCAACTTCAGCTCAGGTCATGATCTCACAGTTTGTGAGTTCAAGGCCCACATTGGGCTCTGTGCTGACAGCTCAGAGCCTCAAGCCTGCTTTGGATTCTGTGTCTCCCGCTCTCTCTCTGCCTTCCCCCATTTGTGCTCTGTCTCTGTCTCTCAAAAATAAATAAAAAATTAAGAAAAAAGAAAAAAAATCAAAATGGATGAAAGACCTGTCTCTGGAGGCAAGGGAAACAAAAGCAAAAATGAACTATCAAGACCTCATCAAGGTAAAAAGCTTCTGCGCATTGAAGGAAACAGTCATGGAAACTAAAAGGCAACCTATGGAATGGGAGATGATATTTACAAATGACATCTCAGATACAGGGTGAAGAAATGGGCAGAAGACATGAATAGACAGTTTTCCAAAGAAAATATCCAGATGGCTAACAGACACATGAAAAAATGCTCAACATTACTCATCATTAGGGAAATATAATGAAAACCACAATGAGATACCACCTCACACCTGTCAGAATGGCTAAAATGAATAACTCAGGAAACAGCAGACATTGGCAAGGATGCAGAGAAAGAGGAACCCCGTTGCACTGTTAAGAATGCAGACTGGTGCAACCACTCTGGAAAACAGTATGGAGGTTCCTCAAAATGTTAAAAAATAGAACTACCCTATGACCCAGTAATTGCACTACTGGGTATTTATCCAAAGTATGAACAAATGCTGATTCGAAGGGGCACATGCACCCCAATGTTTATAGGAGCACTATCAATAATAGCCAAAGTATGGAAAGAGTCCAAATGTCCATCAACTGATGAATGGATGAGGATGTAGTATAAATACATATACAATGGCATACTAGTCAGCAATCGGAAGGAATGAAATCTTGCCATTTGCAACAGCATGGATGGAACTAGAGTGTATTATGCTAAGTGAAATAAGTCAGAGAAAAGTATCATATAATTTCATTCATATGTGGAATTTAAGAAACTAAACAGCTGAACATAGGGGAAGGGAAGGAAAAATAAGAACAGAGGGAGACAAACCATGAGAGACTTTTAACTATGGAGAATAAGCTGAGGGTTGGGCTAAATGGGTAATGGGCATTAAGAAGGGCATCTGTTGGGATGAGGACTGGGTGTTATAAGGAAGTGATGAATCACTAAATTTTTCTCCTGAAATACATACACATCATATGTTAACTAACTTTTTAAATTAAAAAAAAAAGGAAAGCAAAATAACATTTTCAGACATAACAAAAGCTGAAAGTATTTGTCGCCAGCAAATCCAGATTTTAAAACAGATTAAAACAAGTCATTCAGGCAAAGAGAAACTGTCACCAGATTTTTAAAAATGGAATAAGTTGTAACAGAAAAGGTAACTGCTTGAATAATTATATAACATTATTTTTCTTATAACATTATCTTTGAAGTATAGCTGATTACTTAAAGGAAGATTGCTGTGGGTTTAGGTTTATAAAATATGTATAAATAAAATGTATAAGAACAATACTTTAGGGGCTCCTGGGTGGCTTAGTCAGTTATCTGACTTCAGCTCAGGTCATGATCTTGTGCTTCATGAGTTCGAGGCCTGCATTGAGCTGTGTGCTGACAGTGTGGAGCCTGGAAACTGCTTTGGATTCTGTGTCTCCCACTCTCTCTCTGCTCTTCCCCTACTCGAGCTCTGACTCTTTCTCTCTCTCTGTCTCTCTCTCTCTCAAAAATAAATAAAACATTTAAAAAATACTGTAAAAGCTAGAAGGTAAGGCATGGAAATGTATTTTTGTCTTGTTCTTAATTATGTTTATTTTATACAGTGTTATTAAAAGTTGGCTTTTGATAAGGTAAAGATGTATATTATAAACTATAAAGCAACTATTAAAGTATAAAAAAGTTGTAGTTAGTAGATTAACAGAAAGAAAAAAAACAAAAAAATAAAAGACTCAATCCAGACAAAGCGTATATAAAGAAGAAAACAAAGGTTTAAAAATATAAAACAAAGAGTTAAGGGGCACCTGGGTGGCTCAGTTGGTTAAGCATCCAACTTCAGCTCAGGTCATGATCTTATGGTTGGTGGGTTCGAGCCCTGCATCAGGCTCTATGCTGACAGCTCAGCCTGGAGCCTACTTCGGATTCTGTGTCTCCCTCTTTCTCTGTCCCTCCCCTGCTCACGCTGTCTGTCTCTCTCAAAAATAAAACGTAAAAAAAAAAAATTAAAACAGAGTTAAATGATAGATTCAAACTAATGACATTATCATATTAAATTTAATTAACAATTATAAATTGGTTGAAGAAGCAAGGCCCAAGTTAATACTGCTTACATTGGAAAATAAGTTTTAATATAAAGACACAAATAGGTTAAAAGTAAAATAATGAGGAATGATACATGCTAACACTAATAGAAAGCTTGAATATGGCCCTTTGTAGCAACATGGATGGAACTGGAGAGTGTTATGCTAAGTGAAATAAGCCATACAGAGAAAGACAGATACCATATGGTTTCACTCTTATGTGGATCCTGAGAAACTTAACAGAAACCCATGGAGGAGGGGAAGGGAAAAAAAAGAGGTTAGAGTGGGAGAGAGCCAAAGCATAAGAGACTGTTAAAAACTGAGAACAAACTGAGGGTTGATGGGGGGTGGGAGGGAGGGGAGGGTGGGTGGTGGGTATTGAGGAGCGCACCTTTTGGGATGAGCACTGGGTGTTGTATGGAAACCAATTTGACAATAAATTTCATTTATTGAGAAAAAAAGCTTGAATGGCTATATTAATATCATACAAAAAATTTTTGGAGTAAACAATATTATCTGAGATAAATGAAGTCATTTCACAGTGATAACAGTGTTGGGTTATCAAGAGAGCACACAAATCTTAAATATTTATGCAATAATAATAGAGCTTCAAATGCCTGAAGCAGAATCTTACAGAACTGCAAGGAGAAAAAGGTGAAATCACCTGATATGATTTCAATATCTATCTCTGAAAAATTGATGGAATAAATAGAAAATGAGGACGGTATAGAAAACTAGAATAACAATTTTAGCCAACTTGACCTAATTGAAAGTTATGGGATACATTGCACAGCAACAGTAGAATGGATATTCTTTTCAAGTCCACATGGGACATTTACCAAGAGAGAGCATATTCTGAGCTACAAAAAAAGTCTCAATAAATTTTCAATTCATACAAAGTACGTTCTTTGACCATAATGGAATTAAAATGGTAATATTAACAAAAGATCTGTGAATTTTTTTTCTTATTTGTAAACTAAATACCACACCTTGAAATAAACTGTACTTCAAAAAAGGATTCATAAAGGAAAGTTAAAAGCATTTTGTAGTAACTAAAAATGAAAATGTAACATATCAAAATTATGGGATGCCATTCATGCAGTATTCAGTTGGAAATTTATGGCCTATCAGAAAAGAAAAAAAAAGACATCATATCAATGACCTCAAATCCATGAACTAGAAAAAGTATGCAGAATAAAGGAAAAACATAGATAACAGCCAAAATTGTTTAAACAGAACCCAGCGAAATACTGAAGAAAATGCATGAAACTGAAAACCTGTTGTTTGAGAAGAACAGTAAAATTGATAAATTTCCATTCAGACTGACCGGTAAAAAATGAGTGAAGAAACAAGAATGACACCTGTAATTATATAGGAACATTGCTACAGAATGCTCAGATATTAAAAAGAAAATAAAGGTCTAATATAAATTAATTCATGCCAATAAATTCAGGTAAGTAGATAAAATGGACAAATTCCTTGAATGATACAACTACTGAAACTTAAGAAATAGCCTAAATTATTCTATAACTATTTTTAAAAATTCACTATTAGTAAAAAACAAATAAACCAAAACTTCTTGCAAAAACTACTCCAGACCCAGATGGCTTCACTGATACATTCTACAAAATATTTAAGGAAGAAGTACTATTCTATAATATTATTTTTATAATAAATGTTACAGAAAAATTGAAGAAATTTTGCTATGAGATCAGAACATATGAACTGATGTAAATCTTTGTCAACTCCCTCACTCACTTATGACATCTGACTCTGATCACTGATGGACAAGAACTCAGATCACATGGCTCATCTGTCAAGTTGGCATGACAGTCCAAATTTGTCACCTACAAAAGAATGCTGGTCTGCAAATTCACATAAAAGTCTCAGTTTGGAGGTATGTTTGTGACCAAAATATTAAAAACAGAAGGTTAACATTGTGCATATGCAAAGAAGGTTTAATACCAAATGACTTCTGCATAAAATTAAATTGTTTTTCCTACCCATCTCATGTTCATAGGAATTAGAGACTGGGTTCTGGTTTAAATTCCTGAAGTTTGGTAATCTAAGCTGGTAATAGCTGGATAGGAATGAAGGGCAGAATGATTGAGACTTGACATAACTTCTAATCAAATAAGATATCCTACCTCAGTTGAATTTCTTTTCTACAATAGGAATTTAGACTTTTAGAATTTGGGGGTTTAATTAGATTGGGAATAGATTATTGAGGAGACTTGGAAGAACCAGGAAACAAAAAGGGTATGAATGCTGACCAAGCCAACTTTCAAATTGAAATCTATCCATCCAGCATACACACATACTACTTTATAAGGACTCCCCACACCTAGCTCAGTTCTAGGTAGTGTAATGATTTTGGAAAGCCACGTTAGCTTCAGGTGATGCTGCTACTCTCTACAGATGGTTGTGCCAGTGGTGAACACATGACTCAAACTGAGCAATGGATTTTTTTTTCCTTAACTCAACATGACTGTATATTGTCATGCTGACCTACCATGCCAGCAACACAAAGCTAATTGTAGGTTTATGTTTTAGGAAGTGCTAATATGTCCCTGAAACAGACTTTGGTAGCCTATGGCCAACAGATAATAGTTTTCTCCTCTTCCCCCCGCCCTGATGTAAATATATATAGAGATATATGCAGAGCTAAAGAAACAGTGTTTTATTACTGTGTCTTTAGAGTAGAAGAACCTCACCATTTTAAACATTTATTTAGGTATAATTGACAAGCTATATAGTAAATGTATTTGAAATATATATATTTAGTTTACTGTAACTATAAAACATGTTATTTTTACATCTATTTATCTACTGGTCTATCAAGAAAGGAACTGGACATCATCCTAGTTCACCTTGGGACCCTTCTGTATTTTTGCTTACTGGCTTTCATGATATTTTCTTTTTATTCTTACAGTTATTTATGATAAATTAATCTATATGTAAGTTACCTGGACTGAATTTTGTTTTTTGCCACTAAGGATTTAGACTAAGACAGGAATGTTTTAACATTTAAATACTAAAATAATTTACCATCACTAGAAACACAATTCAGGTTCACATGTACTATCTCTGATAGATGGCTGGTTAATTTCTTCTTCAATACTCCCAGGACCTAAAAGTTGAGGCTATGAAACCACTACATCAAGAATGAGCATGTTTAATTAATGCAACCGTATAATTGCTGAAAATACATTTTATTTTGAATTGAAATATATCTCTGTAAATTTGACCCATCAGTCTTAACTCACATTGCCTTAGAATATCACAAAACTTAGAGGGGGATTAAAGATGTGGACTCTGGATTCAGATCCAAGGTCAGCCATTTCCTTGTATTACAACCTTGGACAAGATACTGCACTTTGCTCTGCCATGGTTTCCAGATTATTGTGAGGATTGAAAGACATAATATAGGTAATTTACTTGAATCAGTCTGTTTACTAATCACTGCTCTCTGCTTGAGACTGATAATTAGAAATGTTTGGGGATTTTTTGGTAAAGTTTTTATTTTATTAACTATTTGATAGTTAGAAAAAACAATCCTGTTTTTTATTCCACAACAGAAGCTGATAATATTCAAGATTTATTTGAAGCTTTTGATTTGCACCCCCAGAACAGATGCACTGAGTAAAACAACTTGAGAATTGTTTGTCCATGGTGGTGGTGGGAATTTGAGGCCAGATGGCTTCTAATTTGAAACTTTTGGTCCCTTTCCCAATTGTGGGACCTCTCCTACCTCTGTTTGTCCGCCAACAGGACTTTAACGGGACATTTATTTAGGAGGAAGGTGAGGCAGCCTGTAAAAGCTAAGGTACATGTTCACACTTGGAAGAGGCTTGCCTGACTTCCCTTCTATATTGAACTCATTATCCTCCCAGTTACTAGGCACTTACTGGCAATTAGGAAGGATTTGACAGATGCACGAGTGAATGACTAACTAAATATAAGTCAGAGATTTGGGACAGCATAAAGAGCATTTTTGATAAAGAAGTAAGCCTGTGCCAAGCACTGCTTTTGAATTTTTATTATATTTTAAAAAAAAATTTTCAATCTCAATCAGTATGAGCCTTTTCTTTTAGAGCAGCAGAGTCATAACTGAAATATTGTTGAGTTTGCCTATAAAGACAGGCCAGTCAGCACAATTTACCAGTCAGAATAGTCAGAAGTAAGTATTTCAATGCTTACACCTACTCTAAACTTCACAAAGGAAGCTTGTCATTACTAAATGGATATGTTCATAGGAATTTTATTGAAAATTTTCCCATCAGCTTTCTTCTGTCATGAGGAGGTCTGTACTACTTTTCATTAACAGTTCATGGTAATTTTTGCTTTGTCGTGGCCAAACATCCACTTTATTGGTTGAACCATATTTCATTTTAATCCAGATATTCCAGTGGGTACTTTATAGACCTGTGATTATCACAGGGAATATTATCACTTGGCAGAGATTCTTCCAACTTTAAGTATAATATCTCAATGAAGATTTATTGTTCTATAAATAAGTGGTCAATTCTTTGCATAGAGTACCCTTGGCATGAAAGAGGTTGTTATTCATATTTTAATCTGTGTTTCTTATTGGTTTCATTCTTACCTTTATTTTATTTTATACTTAAGCCAATGCACTTTACTCCATATTTAGTAATAAATGTAGCTCCAATTTGTTCCATTTTCCACACCTAGAAATCTTTTTGCATTTTTTGAAGATCATAAAATGGATAATCTGCCGTGAAATAGTGTGTATCAGAACTTCAGCCATATACCATAATGGATGCATTGCTATATAAGAGTTTAACCACAGAACAGTTTTAAATTTTAATTTACTGTCTCCCTGTCTTGATTCTGGCCTTAAAATTTTTTTTCACTGCCTGAGCTAAAGATGGCTGCTTTAGTAATTCACAGCACAATCATGAATGGATCAAGTTTGATGGAGGTCACTTATGTCACGCTCTTGTTATCTCTGAGCTTATATATGAGTATTTGGGCATTGATGGGCCTTTGTGTAATTGTCAGAGCTCTCTAGTGCTGCATACTTTCAAATAATCTTCAATTATATAATTAAGTTCATATACTCCTTCTCTAAAGGTCACATTTTTACATCTTCAAGAATTCTATACTAGCTCTTATCTTCCTACCAAGACCTTTTGTTGTGTTTTACAGTATTCTACATACTATGGTAGTATGTTCATTCACTGGATTCCTAACACATACCAGGTACTGGATATAGAGCAATGACAGGACAGATGAAATCATCGCCATCATTTGGCTTACATTCCATGTTATATTACATCTATAATATCATATCCAGAGATACTCTAATTTTGTAGAAAACTAGTCAAGATAACATACCTGGTCAAGATATGACATATCAGAGCATGCAACTCTAAATTTTATGAGTCAGTACATTGGGTATGCAGCAGTGGAAACACCAGAAACTCCCATGAGTCAGAACCAAGAATGTTTAAAATAAGTGGTTATTAATTCATTCACTTATTCACTCATTACTCTGCAAGCAGCTGCAATTATTTAAAAAAAAAAGTTTCCTGTTGACATTAATAGAGGTAAAAGTAGGAGAACCTGAGATTTTCATTGTATATGATAAGCACAAACTATTAAGTGTGAAGAAAGGAAGAACACAGACTATGTCTTCAGATACATCAATACTGCTCTCAAGAAACTGAGTGAATTTTGAAGGGTGAAAGATTTTTTACAGGAGGAAAAAAAATTCTGGTCAGAGCTAATAGAATAAGTGAAATAAGTCCGAGAAAGACAGATATCACATGTTTCACTCATATTGGATCTTGAGAGACGTAATAGAAGCCCATGGGGAAAGGGAAGGGAGAAAATAGTTACAAACAGAGACAGAGGGAGGCAAACCATAAGAGACTCTTAAATACAGAGAACAAACTGAGGGTTGATGGGGGGTGGGAGAGAGGGGAAAATGGGTGATGGGCATTGAGGAGGGCACTTGTTGGGATGGGCACTGGGTGTTGTATGTAAGCAATGAATCATGAGAATCTACCCCCCAAGCCAAAAGCACACTGTACACACTGTATGTTAGCCAATTTGACAATAAATTATATAAAAAAAAGAATATAGAAATCCACAATTCAAATATAGGTATCAGAGACAAGAGGCAAGCCTAAATCCCAGGAATAAATGGGTAGAGGAATTAGAGAAGGAAATCCATATCTCATATGAAATTAAGCATGACACAGCTCAGACAGATTTTATAAAATGTTTGGCACTATCTTAGTTAAACTTGCTCTTTTGGCATCTTAAAAATCATTCTTCAAGATTTGACAGTTAAAGTGGTCTCATTCCTTCAGTGATTGTTAAAAACATTAGGGACAGCAGTAATAGGCAGCCCAATATTAAAATTTAACTCCTCTGCCTACACTCAGAGTGAATGTGTGAGTCCTGGCCCTCCAGGAAGCAAATGCCAAGATGAGATAAGATGTCTAAGAGAGATATTGGGGAAACACGTGTGACAGACAAGGGAGAGACGGTGCAGGTCTGTCACCTGTAAAAGAAAAGGAAGAAGGAACAAGGGTTGGGTAGGAAGAATTTCAGACTCTAAGAAGGGTTTGGCTAGGTCAATGGGGAGTCTTTGAGCCCAGCTGTCTGTTATGGGTCCTGTCCTCCCAGAATGGGCCAACATTAAAACTCCCACTGTGCAGCTAGAAGGAGCATGGCCTGGATGGCAACACAGTGGTGGATCAAGGAAATGACAAATGAGGCTGTCAGTCCATTTTGCTCCCCTTAGTGGGTGATCTGAGTGGTGAATTTTTATTTCTGCCAGAAATACCGTAGATGATATGTTTAACTCTTGTAAGGCCAGTTGCATAGTGGACACAATAAAGATAATAGCACGGCTTTCTGGGACTGTAGAAGGATCACTGAGTTAATGTTCATAAAATGATTAGCATAGTGCTTAGCATACAGGAATCATTGAGAGTATTCTATTCTCTAAAGTGCAATACGCCTTTTTAACACAGAGATATCTTCATCTTTTTTATTTACCATGGTAACCATGGTTGATCTACCAGAGCACTGTATATACAGTGCTCTCATATAATAATTATACAAGTCGTATAATAAATATTTAATGAATTAATTATCAATACCTACCTGTCAGTGACCACAGAGAACACCCTTAATAGCAAACAAAGCTGAGTTTATTATTTGCTGGTAAAAGGAAACTGAACGTGCTAAGGAAATGAGTGCTGTCTCAGAAGGTGTCAGGAGGGATTACTTATGAAATTTGGGCCCATAATAGGTAATTTTGAGAAGGGATCAAAGAAACAGGTCTTTTCTTTGCTGTGAGTACTGTCAGAAAGTGTCTTTTTTGTCCTATACCATCACACTAGAGTTGCCTTGTCTGATACTGGTATTCTGTGAGTCATTTCTGTTGAGTAGTGAGAACCAGGGCTAAGTTCTTTGGGGCCAGGGTAGCTACCAGCTGGCAGCTCTGCAAGTTGGTCAAATTAGAAGAAGCCACAATTCTCAGCTATGGAGCTGAGATTAAAGGAGAAAGCTAAGTCAGTCGCATGAGCCAAAACAAGAAACACATAGTTTGGGAGATCTCCAGATGCCCAGGCAGATTTTGATTCAACGAGAAATTCAATGTGTTCAAACAGTTTCGGTTTTATAAATAATTAAGAATAGCACTTCTGGGATCTATTGGCAGATCTTTTTAATTAGCCAGTGCTACCTTTACTAACTGAGTTGTCAAACTACTTATTCTGTGATATGTAATCAAAGTCAGTTTTTCAGGGTGAGGAACGATCTCATCCTTGAAACATCCACGTATCTAGTCACTTCATTCAATTTCATTCTGGATCCAGATGATATCCACTATTCCAAACCTTAGGAAACAGAGAAAATAAAATACCTAGATGACAGATAAAGTATCAGTTTTCATTTACTTACTGGGTCTACCTCTGTGTAAAGTCAGTCCTGAAATTTTAATATCTCTGATAACATGCTTTTGGAAAATCTAATACAGATTACCCTTTAAAAAGATTAGTGCAATATTCTTACTCTTTTTTGGTCTCGAAATGATGAAAGGTAAATAAATTGGTTGATGGTGCTTGAGTTTATAACTATTTGGCAACTAATTCAAAATGCAATCTGTGTCCATTACACTGTTCTAAATCCATTCACACCCTTCAAAATGTCACAACTAATCACACTGCATCTCCAGCCTCCGGAAAACAGAAACTTCACACCAGCTCTGTTTGTTCAGTCATAGTGCTTTGTACAGTCAAGCATATAATCAACCTTTTGTTAAATACTTTGAAAATTTCCATGCCACAACAAAAGAGTAACCCAGACAAATAAGTGATTTTTAAAAAGAATGAAGATTCTATTCAAATGCATTATCTCACTCTACAAAATCTTCCAACTTCACGCCTTCCCTTTCCCTAACTAAAAGACTAAAATTAGCACACATCCATTTTCAATTGTTTTCAGTGGCACCACTTCATCTACTGGATCAAGTTTGACAATAATGCCTGCCCAGGCTATGGTAGGATGGTACAAATGACAAGTAGTAATTGACAGATGACTTCAGCAGAGAGACAGTATGCATAAATATCAGACTATGTTCCTACTGAAGTCCAAAACAATAAATATTAACTGGTAGCACTTGTAATGTTTGTGTTTGAATTCTTGAAGTGCTTAATTTAATAGGATCTCAGCTCCTCAGGAAAAAAAAAATGTGTATTTATACCTTAATAATCTTCAGATTTAATAAATAGTCCACTAACACCAAATTCATTTCTGACATTTTAACTACAAATTATACTTCTTGTGACTTCAGCCTAATTAAGTAGTTAGACCAATATAGGAGACCCTGTCTTAAGCCCTTAAAGAAGACTTCCCAGACTGTTACACTTTGATCGTTGCTATACTTTGCCAGTTCTTACATTTGGAGCTGTTTGTGTGTCACTCTTGATTTACCCCTATTTCTCCAGACAGAGTATGTGTAAATTATTGACTATCAGGGACACTATAATTTTATCTCAAAATATCCCATCAAAGACTCAACTTTGTCCACATGGAAAAATAATTTTGCTCAATGGCTAATATCAGAAAGAAATATCAACTTTGAATTGGGAGAACATATTGATGAAAGCAGTATTCATTCTTGATCATCATGGTTGATCATTATTGATCACTTGATTTTTATAGGTAGTTGAGACAGAGAATATGAAGATTAAAAGTATAGAGTTTGTGCCCTCCAGAAATGTAGAATCCACCAACAGAAAGATTAAAAGTATATTTAAGGACATAGGGAATTTTAAATGGCATAGGCAAGCAACAAATTCTATTCAAAAAGGAGATGCAAAGAAGAGCAGTCACATTGAATATGGGCACTCGGAACATTTTTAGTGAAAGATTGATATTTGAGATGAACTTTTGGGGATGGATAGAATTCGATATGTGGGCAGAAGTGATAAATGAAAATCCAGGTGGGTGGGGGAGCCTGAGCCAAAACATGAAGATGGAGATGTTAAATACCAAGGTGAAATGTTTTCGTTTTCATTTTTGTTTTCAAGTAATTTGTAGTGGGAATGATGAATTTGAATAGGAGAATAAATGAGAAGATAGGAAGTAAGGAAAGCAGCTAAGAGAATGTTCATTTACACAGGAAATATTAAAGGACAGACTGAGGATAGATATAAAAAGGAAAATAAAGAGGGGCAGCTGAGAAAAAGCTACAATGATTGACTAAATGACTTGTTAACTTGCTGGATGTGGGTGAATTGAAAAAAAAATGTGTGTTGTTTTACTCTAGACTTTGAATTATGTTCTTCCGAAACGATTGGAAGGATGGTAGTACATAGATAATCGTATGGAAAATGATGACTCAGCTATGCACAAAGGTGTCAAGTGCATCCTCTGGTTTTGAGGGACATAATGAGTAGTTTGGGTAGGACTGGAACAAAAATTAGTCATTGGTACATTTGAGTGTGAAAGAAAGTCATCTTGCTAAAAACAAGTTTCTTGCTGAAAATCCAAGAATGACAGGATATAATGACTTTCTGTGTAGGACAGTTATAACATAAAACAAATACAAAAGCCAAAAGCTAGTTCTGGGAAATTCTAGTGCAATAATTTATTGTTAATCACTCATTTTCATCGATGAAGATAACGTCTCTGAATTTTTGTTTTCACTCTGAAAAAAACCTGGGGTTTGTGCTATGAATCTGATGCTCTCTTTTTGAAGGTTAAAGAGAAATCACTTTCTTTTATAAAGTTTCAAAAGAAATACTAATAGATATTAACCCATAATCCCTATATCTAATTCATATATCCTTGTTAAAATTCTAAGTAATTTTATTTATTTTTGTGAAACAGAGAAATTGTACATTTTTTAATCTGCCAAACATATTTGGTTTTAGAAAGTAGAGATGAAGAACTACAGATTAGTTTACTATTTTGAAAGTGTGAGGGGCAACAAGCCAAAGAACATTTTTTTTTTAATTTTTTTTTCAAGCCAAAGAACATTTTTATAAGACAGTATTTGTGGAGATTTTTAGGAAATCTCTGTGGCTTTAAAAATTTTTTTTCTACAAAATCTGCCTAGTGTTATGCAATTTACATTTAAAATAATATTGCTAAATTACCTATTAAAATATATGTGTGTATTTTGTGAGAATTTCTGTATTACATGTCATTAAGAGCTTACTGTATATTAATTTATCAGATTAGTTGTATACTGTAACACATGTGAACCTTAATGGACTTGGAAAACTGAAATATTAATGCAGAAGTAAATGTATTGGTTGAGATGTTCTTGGTGCCATTAAAAAATGTGTGTGAGGGGCTCAGTTGGTTAAGTGTCTGACCTCGGCTCAGGTCATAATCTCATAGTTCATGGGTTCAGGCCCTACGCCGGGCTCTATGCTGACAGCTCAGGGCCTGGCGCCTGCTTCAGATTCTGTATCTCCCTCTCTCTCTGCCCCTCCCCTGCTCATGCTCTGTCTCTCTTGGTCTCTCAAAAATAAATAAACGTTTAAAAAATGTTTTTGAGTGTGTGTGAATATGTATATGTGTATATCTATATGTATGTGTATATGTATTTCTCCAAATGCCTTAAGCAACAGAGAAAACTTACTGGTCCCTGAAATGGTAAAAAATTGAATCAGGTTGCCCTTTGTCTCATAGCTGGCTTTCCACATGGTGATTCTTGCAGAATCTATGTATGTCACCATTCCTAGATATATATAGAGAGAGAGATCTCTTCCTACCAACCTCTAAACAACCACTGCTACACTCTGCTCTGATCTCTACTTATGGCTAGGGGAATATCAATTTAGCAGCCACTATGCATCAGGCACCTTGTAAAGGAGATTGTTTGATTGACTTACCAAATCAAGGTTTTTGTAAAACTGGGTGGATGTGAAGATTAGGCTATAGTTGGAAGACGTGACATGGATACGGGAAGGGAACACCACATCTACTACATATATTATGAGTCTGTACAGAAGAAGGGGACTGAGAGAAGATGCTGGGGGGGTAGAAATGAAAGAAGTCAAAGCCCTGGTGAAACGAAAGAAGGCTTCTTTCTTATCTTGGTCTCTGGGCTGGAGGCTTGGGGACTCTGGAAGAAAAAAAGAAGGAAAGGAGAAAAAGAAAGAAAGAAAGAAAGAAAGAAAGAAAGAAAGAAAGAAAGAAAGAAAGAAAGAAAGAAAGAAAAGAAAAAAAGAAAGAAAGAAAGAAAGGGAGAGAAAAAGAAAGAAAGAAAGAAAGAAAAAGATTGAATGGCTCTGAAAAGCAAGCAAAATTCCTTTTCATTTTAGTTTTGATTATAACTGGATCTTATTTGTCACTAAAAATGGGCAGCCTCAATATGTGAATCTGTCTTGGAAACACAACCCTGAGAACGTTGCAATCATCTTTAATGTGTTAGGAACAGGTGGCCTCACTATACACCAAACAGTTATTAAACCAAAAAAACCCTCAATTTTTATAAACAGTTATTAAAAAGTAACTGTTATTTATTTATAAATAATTTTCACCTAACAAAACTATTCACCATTACAGTTATGAAGAGTTAGGATTATGGCAGGTATGATAGCTAGCATTTGTTGAGTGCTTAATGTGTGAAACACTACAATATTTTATGTGCATGATATTTCTTAGTCTTCATAACAACTTGATGAAGTAGGTGCTTCTATCATGTTTCTATTTCTCTTAAGTGTTTTGAGGTATAACTTACAAAGTCATCTTTTGTTAATGCACAGTTCTGTGAACTTTGATAGATGAATAATGTCATATAATCACACTCTAATCAACAGTCCTATTACCCACAAATTTTCCCTCATGCCCTTTGGAGTCAGTAGTATCTCCTCATCTATAGCCATAGTAACCATTGATTTGGTTTGTGTCCTCATGCATTTGCCTTTCCATAATATCATGTAAATGAAATTATACAATATACAACCTTTTTCATTTTGTATAATGTATTTGAGATTCATCCATGCTATGGCAAATATCCATGTGTTAATCAGTGGTTCATTCGTTCTTATTCTTGAGTAGTAGTATATGGATGTGCCACGGTTTGCCCATTCACAAGTTAATGGTTATTTGGGTTGATTTTTAGAGATTATGAATTTTGGTGATCACACATAAAGCCACAATAAGTACTTGTGTTGGATTTTTTGGTATGGATATATATTTACTGAGACATGTTTTCATTTCTCTTGGGATATTAGCAGTGGGATTGCTGAGTTGAATAGAAGGTGTATGCTTCATTTAATAATGAGAAATCAAGCAATTAATAGGTTAAATAACCAGCCTCATTTTACATCGTAATTAGTAGAGCTAAGATTTGAACAAAAGCAATCTAACCCCAGATTACATGGCTTTAACCAATACCTTAACACATGTGATTTGTATCTTTGTAAGAAATTTTTAGTACAAATATGATTAACTGCTTTGTTTTTCTGGATTCACTACTCTTCTAGCTCTGATGATATGCTATAAACATGCTGTATGAAAGGAATGCTGTCAGGGATTCAGGGATTATGGTTAGCTTCTTTGCTACAGATCCTGCTTTAGTTGCTTTATTTTTAGAGTTAAGTACCTTAAATGTAAAGGAATTTCTTGAAATTTTCTTTAAGTTATTTGCAGTTAAACATTGTTTATATATGATATCAACACCTCAAGGACAAAGTACACACATGTGTGCACACACACACACACACACACACACAAACAAAACCTTGTCTGTGAAATATTCTTTGTGTGTCCTTGGCCACCTCAAATTTGGGAACTACTGCATACTGGAATAATAAAGACAAAAACATCCTTAGGTATCTTGGGTTCTAACTCCTTTGGCCTTACAGATAGGAAAGAAAAAAAGGAGTACATTTTGCAAAATACTGAGCAAGTCCATAACTGAAAATTTGCTTTCCTCTCAGATTCAGTATTCTCCAAATTCTTTTATGGTTACTTTTCTTATTCAGCATAAGTAAACATAATGAATATTTATTAGTGTCTACTAATGTGACACTAACATTGGGCTATTTTGAAAAAAAACTCATCATCACAATCATCACCATTCATCATAATCATCACCTGATAATTTGGAGTCAGTAACTCAATTAACAGTATTGCAACATTAGTTATTTATATTTTTCTGACCCTGTCATTTCTGAGGGCACTGTCAGCCTCATAGTAACTATCAAACTCTCTTAATCTCCTGATATACCTTCTTATTTCTTTCCTCTATCACAGTACCTCAATCCAGCCAACTGTGGGATGGCCTTTCGTTCTGGCCTTTCGTTTATTGGTGGTGTAGCAGACTACCCACGTAGAGTTGCTAAAAGTACTGCTTTTCAACTGCTTTTTTTCCAGCTTTATTGAGATATAGTTGACATATAATGTGTAACTTTAAGGCATACAACATTTTTTGCGCATCTGAGGAAACATTTTGAAAAGGAAAAGATTACCATGACCAATTTCCAATTTCTCAGATTTTGTTTTTCAATACTCCTTTCTTCTTTTCTGTTTTTTCCTGTTTTTATTTGAGAATATATCCATTACATCTGCAATCAGCTTTTGTTCATGGTCACTATTGAAAAATTAATCATTGTTCAGGTTTTACCCAATAAAAAGTTAATTGCTCACATTTCCCAACTCTAACAGGATTTTTGTATTATTTAAGAATCTTTAAACCAGGAAAAAGGCTTAAAATTCCCCTAAGCATTAAAAACTAAATTAAATTTAGAAGTAAATTGTGGCTAGGCTTGGCAGATGTTCCCTGAGTAAAAATCCTCACATCATAAAGATAAGGGGATATTGGGCCATTAAGGCTAGTTCTGTTCCTGTTCACCCTGGGTGTTTACCCATTTACAGAGTATTTCTGGAAACATTTACACATCATTAGCTTATTTGCTTGTTTACCAGTATCCAAAGCTGTTTCTTCTCCTTCACATTAGTGCATTTTAAAGGATGTATTCTAGTATTGTTCTTTTTGAATAACTTAGAGAATACATAAACTAAACCACCACTGGCTGGATGAGAGGAGGTATTTTTGATACTTCATATTTCTCTGTTTTTAAACTTCCATTTGTCCATGGTTCTGTTAAAAGCCGTTATAATAAAACAACAGTAAATAAGCTTGTAACTCAAGTTTCAACAAATTAGCACAGTTTGTTTTGATTTCAGGTTCACTGATTATGTCAGTGGAAGTTTCTTCTAACTTCAGAAATGCTTTAACACCTTTTGTGGAGCGAATGCACTGCCCAGACTAAACTTATTTCTGTCCCTGGCCTTTATGTTCGTATCTGAAGCCCTTGGGAGCATTGGGTCTCCGGATCTCACTCTGGAGTGAGACTTTTCTCAGTTTAACTACTCATTTAGGGGTCAGTGCAGTGCACCTTAATTGGTAAAGGGTGGCAAATGTCTTCAGCAGATTAACGTTTGGCTTCTTTGGGCATTTTTTTTGCTACTGATATGTCCTGAATTTTACTTACTTTTTCCCCTGGACTCACAACTTCATATTTTGAATAAAGCATGGCTGCGTTCATTTTATTTATCTGCTTATCTCCATAACTAAATTACAAAGCAATAAATTACTGTATAAAATGCCTTCATGCTCAGCACTGAGAGATCCATGTTAGTAAGTGGCTTGCTAGCTAGCATGAAAGATAGTATGAACTTGCAGCAGATGAACACTGCACTAACAACTATCCTTTACATAATAAGCTTTCTAGATCTGTGATGATTTAGTGATTACAAAGCACTCACATGACTGCTGCTGCAGCTACTAACTACTACTATTTGTAATAACAGTAAATAATTAGAAAAATATTTAAATAATCTGTAAGTGTACCTGTTTAGTCACCATGCTAAATGATTTTCATGCATTGTATCATTTGATATTTACCAAAACCCTACATACAATCATTATGTAATGTTATTTATTAAAATAGAATCATAATGCACCATAATATAATATTATTCTCCCCGACTGTAAATATGTGAAATTGATACTAAATAGAGGTTGAAAGTTTGTATAAAGTTCACATAGTTAGTAATGGAGAGTGATGGAGAGACGATATGGACCCAAGTCTCAGTGGATCTAAAGCCGGGCTTCGGAGCACAGATGTAGGGAGAGCACGTGCTAAATATGGATGCAGCAACCCCACAGCCTCCTTCCTAAGACCTTCTGTGGAACTTACCAAGTGCCATAGTTGAAGGTATCATTGTATTTACTTACTTACTTATTTACTTATTTACTTACTTACTTTTTGGTCTTCCACATGAGAAGACATCTTAGTGGGGATAAAGATGTATCTGGTAAATAAAAACAGCTATTACAGAAATAATGATGTACTAGAGAACTCGGTTAGTCCTAGTTTTGCTCCCACCTGACCTTTTATGTAATTATCCTTATTTCCTCTTAGACTTGTACAGTTTAAGTTTGGGACACACTAAGTCAGTCTTGGGGAATGCAGGGAAACTTGGTCTCCTTTCTCATCTATGGAAATTGTAGATCTATGACTTGCCATTCATTTTTCCCTTGACACCACTTTCATATGTTCTTGCCTAAATCATTGTGTTAGTGGTCCCCACACCATCCTCAGGTTCAATGATTTGCAAGAACTCAGAAAAGCTGCCATACTCATGGTTACAGTATATTACGTGAAGGATACAGGCTAACATCAGCAAAGGGAAAATTTGGATAAGGAAGAGTCCAGGAAGGACCAAGTTCAAGTTTCAGTTATCTTCTACAAGTGGAATTGTATGGACAGTGCTTAATTCTTCTAGTAGCAGTATGTGAACTTTCATCTCTTATGGGGGTTTGGTAGAAAATTGTGACATATGAATTCTTACATATTTGATTTTGTCTATTTTAGTTTACTAGTTCTCAATCCCATGCCTGTTCTTTTCTTTTTAAATTTTTGACTGTGAGGTGGTAATTTTTCTTAGGATTTTGTTTATATGTGTTCTTTTATGGTTTGATTTGAGAGAAGATCCTACAGAATATATATATATATATATATATATATATATATGTATATATATATATGTTATATATAATATGTGTATAATATATACATACGTTATGTATATGTTATGTATAATATGCATGTATGTATATGTTTATATAATATATATATAATATATAAACATCTTTTGCAGGACCATATTTGTGAAAATGAGATTTCTCCAATGACATGAATAGCATAAAAAATCTTACTATAAATTTGCCTTTGGACTGGTTTGTTATTTTGAGTTCTCAATTTATTGTTCCAACCTTTCTTTTAGAGTTCCCTCCTTAGCCAGGTATTTGGATTCATCCCTTTATTCTTTGTGCAACATGCTACCATCAAGATAGAAGCTATAGTGTCTTTAATTCAGAAGAAATCTGCAAGGGTAGAAGCTGGCTTTGAGATGCTTTACTTTCAAACTGTATTGGAAATACATTTAAATATGTGATTATCTTTATTTGTCATTTTCACAATGACGATTTGATTCTGTAACATCTTACAATGGTTTGTATAATTGGTATATATGTTGTCATTATCATTATAAATCTATGGATTTTAACATATTTTATGTGATTCAATTCATTGCTACCATTTTCCTTACAGATGTCTGATTATCCCATAGTTGGCCCACAGTAATTTATTTAAGGTGACTCCTGGGTCTTAAACATGATCCTAGTAGTCTTTGGTAGTTTCCTTTCCTTCTGTTACCCCAAGATGTTCTCAGCTCATTTTATGTAATTTCTTCCCTAACTAAGAATCAGCCATTTCTCCAGAGGAACCATAAATCGTCATCTAGATACCGCCGATTCCATTTGCATCAAATAAGTCATTGGTTTTATTTTACTTTTATTTTTTTATTGTTTTTAGTTATTACTATTTTGAATTTAATTTGTTTTAAAATTTTATAAATTATATGGTTATAAAAGCAAATCTAAAAAAACACAGGTATATTTTAAAAAGGCTAACTTCTAAATATGTTCTCTCCATCTATCTTGTTCATTCTCTTTCCTATTGGTTATACTCATTTTATTTCATGTACAGACTTCTTTTGATTCTCTAATACATTTAAACGTAAAACTACTTCTCTTTTTGATAAATTTTAGCCTTCCATACAAATTTTATACACTTAGCTTTTTTTTATCCAGCAACATATTCTGAATATACTCTACTACAATATATGGAGAGATTCCTCTTTTTTTCCCCTCTCTTTACCTACTACTTTGTGGTATGCCTTTGCCATAATTTATGCAACTAGACCACCATTGATTAACATTTGGGATAGTTAGGGGATTTTACAAATGAAAAATTTCTCAGTAATACATGGATTTTTTGCATATTATGTGGCACTTTGTTTCATTTGATAGAATTATTCTGAGTACATAATCTACTCTAATGCAAGAAATAGGAGCTTAATTGTGGTAGTGATGAACACATCCATCATGCATCTGACAAAACTCAGAGAAACTCAGAGAAACTTGTCTAAGGCTATACAGTTGGTGTTTAATTCTAGAACCAGAACCAATTATTTGTGGCTTCAAAATGCATTCAGTTAATTTTTAACATAATAGATGACATTTTGTAAAGAATAAGAAGAACTGAATTGATATTCTACCAATCACACCATGACAGACAGCTGGAATGATAGCTGGCAATTCAGCTTAGACATTTGAATGCACATGCGTATATTTATTCCCATAGAAGTTGCTAAGACTAACATCAAAGCTCTGCGCTTTGTGTAGATCCCATTCATTTTGTCTTAGGACCCAGAAATTCTATCAAAACTATGCATCACAGGCACATGCAAAATCAGTAGGAAAGCAGATTTGGAGGGGAAGGGAAAAGCTTAGGGTTTTCTCTTGTCAAAAAGTACTTGACTGATTTCAAGCTTCTTTGTAAAAACAACAACAACAACAGCAACAACAAAACTCTCAAGTGTTCTTAACCTCTGATAATAGATCAGAATAATAGAAAATACACTTTGTGCTCTCTAACCTCAGCCTCTGTTCTCTCTTGAAAGAGTAAGATTAATTATGATCTACTTGGCGGTTTGTTTCCCTAAAATTTTGGCTCTCTTGGTCAGTTTACAGGGAAACATATGAACCTATGTAAAATGTCCTTCAAAGCTCTATCTGCCACGAGAAGGATTTTAGTTGAATAGAAACAGATAAACCAAGGAATAGAAAACATATATGTGACCTTTAGCTTATTTTCTATATACATTCCATTAGGTAGAGAGCAGAAATATTTGAAATAGATCTTCTTTTGAATCGTGGTATTTTATTGACTGGTGATTTTAATAACCTTGATATTGGTTTGCTTTTTTCTAGTATCATAGGAATATGAAGAGTTTGCAATGATCAGAAATTCTGATTCCTGCCACCAGGAATCTGTTTCCTCCTCTCTCTCATATTTTCTTCTATAAATACTTTTGTCATTTGCTCCAAGTGATGATGAAGTCAGGTTTCCATTAAAGTGCTGTTGTTCATGCAGTTATTTTATCCACTGAAATTTATTTTACCTTAGCCATTGAATATTATTTTATTTCAATAGATAGTACCCAGATAGCAGCTTTGGATTATTATATTGTTTACATTCCCTGGAGGAATCATTCCTGCTAAAATTTCTTTGTCTACTTGATAAAAAGTTCCATATGATATACAATATATCTATATCCCCAAATAATGGCAGATGGAAACTGTTGATATGCACTATCAACTATTTGCTGATAAATATCTGTCAAGTACTCATCGGAATTCAGAGTTTTTCTTGTTCCATATCTTAACCTGTGGCTTTAGGCCTTGAACCATTTATTAGTCTCCATTCCCCAGCTCTGACCCTAATAATTGCATTTTTGAGCAAAAGATAGGATATAATCAATGGAGCACCATATTAAAGTGGCTATAATCATCATTATAAAGTTAATTTCAGAAGTATATCCGGCATAATAAATTCTACAGATCTTACAAATCTTCTCATTCCCTTATTTATTAGTTACTAATTGCTGTGGACTTAATTATGTACCTCCAAAATTCATGTATTGAAGCCCTAATGCCTAATGTGACAGTATTTGGAAATGGGGACTTTGAGAAATAATTAGGATTATATGAGGTCATGAAGGTGGGGCTCTCATGATTGGATGGTGATCTTCTAAGGGACACCAGAGAACTTCTCCTCTATTCCCACCATGTGAGGACACAGTGAGAACGTAGCTGTCTACAAGTCAGAGAGCCTTCAGAACCCAACCATACTGGAACCTTGATTTCAGACTTCTAGCTTCCAGAACAGTGAGAAATAAATTTCTGTTGTTTAAACAACCCAGTCTATGGTATTTTGTTATGACAGCCCAAGGTGAGTAAGACACGTATTAAGCAGCTGTATTAAATGGTTCCTAGGTGCTTTGCGTTTGGTTATGTGCTGCAGATCTTGGTCCCTAGGCTTACATTATCACGTAGCTCATAATCTCAGTCCATCTCTTTCATAATCTTTCCAGAAAATATTGCAAGGTGATCTCTAATATTTTTATTTTTCTTTCTTGAGTCACACACTCCTCTCTCTAAGATGATATAATATTCTGATGATTTTTATCTAGTTTATGAGTTCACCTATGATTTGTTAGCATAGGAAGAGGATACACACACTCATAGTCCATAATGACTGAGAATGAAGGAAGTTGGTTTTTCTTATAAGTTAACTACAGGTAGTAAAAACAGAGCTAAACCTCTTATGGTGTGTTCTCTCTCTTTCTCTCTGTCTCTCTCTCTCTCCCTCCCTCCCTCCCTCCCTCCCTCCCTCCCTCCAGTACACACACACACACAGACACACACACACACACACACACACACACACACACGGAATGATATACTAAGCTATATAGCTTAGTTCCTGACTACTTTTCAGAAATGTAAAAGAAAATTTGCCTGAGGAGGTTATTTTTAATCTGGCATTGAATAGTAAATAAGATTTGGCCAAGTAAAATGAAAGAGGTGGCTTATGAGAAGCTAGAAGTTTCCAAATAACACTAGATTCTGACTATATCCACACATTCCCATATGTAGAAAACATATTCATCTCCATTAAAATATGATCTACCATGACTTAGGTCATAATTGCCCCATGAAATATAATTCTTCCAACAACTAACAGTGGTCATTCTATCAGTTAAAGATTTCTAATAAAAGATGATCTCTGCCCCTAGGACTTGTACTTAAGAGAATGATTCCTAACATTACCTCACGCTAAAAGTACCATTATGGCCTCACAACCATATCTGGTACTCAATGACAACAAAATCACCCACCTTTAATAAATCAAAATCAGAAAATTCCATTCACACAGGTGAACTTATCTACTCAACAATTTGAATTTTGTTCTTAGTATATGCTGTGTTAGTCCATTTGGGCTGCTATAACAAAATACCACAGACAGGGTAGCTTGTAAACAACAGAAAATCATTTCTTATAGTCTGGTGGCTGGAAGTCCAAGATTAGGCTGTCAACTGGATTCGGTATCTAGTGAGGGGCTGCTATTTGGTTCATAGATGGCTCATAAGTGTAACTACCATCTGTCAACAAATTATTAACTTAAGTTTCTGGGGGTCAGAAATCCAGAGTTGGTTTTATAAAGCTACATTCAGAGCTTTTTGCTCTAAAAGTGCTAGGAGAGAATCAGTTTCCTGCCTTTTCTAGTTTCTACAGGCTACCTGCACTCCTTGCTTTGTAGCATTTACCTCCATTTTCAAAGAGCATTACTCTAACTTTTGTATCCCTCTTTCTATCTCCTCTGTAATTCTGAGCTTTCTGTATTTTTTCTATAAGGACCTTTGTGGTTACATTATAACTACCCAAATAATCTCTCCATCTCATGAACCTTAACTTGATCCATATACAAAATCCTTTTTGCCATGCAAGGTAATGTATTTGAGGGTTCTGTGGATTAGAATGTGGACATCTTTAGGGACCTATCATTCTGTCAAGCATAGTACCTTATCTTCTTTCCAGGTAAGCACACATAATAGCTTTACCAAATGACTGGTCTCATCATAACATGGAAAGTAGACCAGACTAGGCTAGAATATTGTTCTAGCCTTGAAACAGTTCACTGTCCTTATTCTGGGACTCAGGCTGATGAAGCACCTGCTATCTGAAATATTACCAATGGCATTGGCAGAGAAAAATAGAGCTCTAGGTAATTTTTTTACTAGAAACAAAGATCCCAGAAGGAATGCATGTTACTTTGATAAAAAATTTATTGACCATGATGCGTCTTATAGCGCTAAAGTATGATCTTAACATGTATTCAGAAGGGAAAACCAAAAATAAATGTCAAACCTCAGTATCCACCATCCCACAGAAATACTTTATTCTTCAACAAATATGGTTCATTCTTAGCACACCTTTAAGATCACCTAATTTTCAGGTCATAGGCTTTTTTTCTATGTGTCTTTATAGAAAATTGTCTGGGACAAATATTTTCTGTGTATTTGCCTAAACATAAATCTTTTCATATATTAGAAAAAAATACTAGATATATTTTCAGGATATAGTTCAAGCAAATATCTGTTCATTTTGTTAAATATTTTCTTCCTTCAGAAGAAGTTTTCATATCTGCTGTCAGCACTTATCTACTTTTTATTGATAAGCATGTGGAGAACAAAGGCATTAATGACTACACAAGAGATATGAACTCTCCTTGCTGACTCTTCACCTGAAACTCCTTACAATGCCTACTTTATTTCTGGTAGGCTAAGTTCCTCTAAGAATTTAATTTTTTTAAAAAAGTATTGCTTGCTAAAACCAACTAAGCCCAAATTACAATTCTTCCTTAAATCTTTTGGTGACTATAGCAGTTATCCTTAGCCATTCTCAACCTTAATCCCAGTCTTCCTTATGATCATTTTCAAAATGTTCAGTTCTTTATCCACTCACAAGAAAATACATTCTCTTCCCTCTTCACTGTTTCTAAAGGTAGAAACAGAGTCCTAAGCCTTCCTTCTATCCTGCCTGCCCCCTGCCTTGTCCTGCTGCACAGTGTGTTCATTATAACTAGACCACTCAGTTTCCACTGCAATAGACTTCCAACAACAACAATAAAGTAGTTATCATTTGTGTACAGTCAGAAAAAAACGAGGTTTATTCAGTACAAAGCAAATGCTTCATACAGTGAAGCACCACATATCTTTTACCTAATATAAGACTTCTCAGTCTTAGCTAACATTTTGTTCCAGAAAACTCATAGTTGTGGGAGGCTGAACTGTGCCTTGTAGGATTTTTAGCAGCATACCTACCTTCTACCCACTAGATGCCAGTAACATCGTCCTGCTTGTGACATCATATCTTTAGACTTTGCCAAATAACCCTGCAGGAAGAGAGGCAAAATCACTTCTGATTGAGAGCCAGTGACCCAGTAGCTGTTGTGTCCTTTCCCATCCTGTTAAACAAGTCAGACTTCTAAAAAATACTGTATTGACCTCATTTGTAAATAAAAACACTCCTAACATTCTACCACTGCAACAATGCATTAAATTGAAATGTAACTAGCAAATCTTAGAGCATATGGGGAGGAGGTAAGCTTTAATTGAGTGCTTGCATATGGATGAAAAAATTAATTAAAACTGCAGTAGTGTGTCATTAAAAGCTCTCTGACATGTTAAATCACTGAGACTGTTCCTAAGGAAGGTGAAGGTAAGATGTCTTTGCTAATCCTTTGGTATATAAGGCCACGCTTGGAGATTTGCTTTGCTTCTTCCTCTGTTTCAGATTGTTTTCCTGGAGCTCATTAAACACTCTTCTGACTGCCTTCATAAACACTAGTCGGGTTATTTTATTTATTTTAATAATCAACTCATCCTGTTTTCCTTGAGCTCTCTCATGCTCAGCACCATATTAAGTTCTGTCTGCCCTCCTAATTTCCCCGTCAATTTCTGATAGATTTAGCATGCCTGCAATTTGTGAAGCTAAACATTTGGGAGAGTAAAAAAGGGAAGATGATCAAAACTGCATATATAAATATTTAGATATTGAACCTGCTTGGAAAATCTGCAGCCGTCTTAAAAGGGCACAACCAAAGAAGCTAACATACAGAAGCTCCAGGCATGTGTGCCCTTATACAGACACATTAGACACCTGTATCCTGGAAGACCCTAGCCAACAGCTGGAATTCAGGATCTTAACTCCCCAGTTTAGCTTTAATTATTGTGGATTTCAGACTTGAAGTTATTCATGTTCCTCTTCTGGGAACATTGTCCATAATGTGGAGAGGGTGGAAAGAGTTAACAATAATAAGAAACACAGTGTTTGCCATTGAGATGTTTATACTTCAGATAGTATGAGAGATATTTAGCTTTTAATTTTCATTATCAGGACTAACACATCTACTTAATTTTAATTTGTGCTTTTGTTCAATCCATGCCCTACGACCTATTTGTGTCATTCTAACCAAGGACTTTAGGCATGTATATTATTTTATTATAGATTACCATTTTTGCAAGGTTCTTGTTTTCATCCAAAACGTATGTCTCCTTTCTTTTTTGCTCATAATTTCTATAGTAACCTCTAAAGGACAAAATTTAAATACCACTGTGGAATTATCTTTCCCATCCATAGTTTTTATGGAGCCTGCTATATAGTTTGATGATCTTATTATGTTGATAGTGATAATAAATCTAAATATTACTAAGAATTGATTATTTACTATACACTTTTCTTTATACTTGTATTAAAATTTTAATCCTTTAAAAAATTCTAGAAAGTAATAATTATTCCTCAAATACAAATGAAAAAAAAATTAGGCAAGGGAATGTTAAGTAATGTGTGCAACAGTGAATAAGTGGTGGAGACAGGATTCAAATTCAGGCAGCCTAACTCCTGAGTCAGTGCTCCTGAGTTAGGAATAGAGTTGAGGTTGGGGAACCTGCTTGTCGTCTGAGACCTTATTTTTGCATAATTGTGGAGGTATTTCTAATACCTAGATTATACATTCAGATTTAAGCCAGAATTTGGCAATACTTGGGATTAAGTAATTTTTTTTTTTAATTGTGAGCTGGTAAGTTTGGCAGGAAGTGAAAGAGCAGTTAAAGTAAGGCCAAGTTTATCAGGATGCAAAGTTTAGTGTTTTTAGGTACTTCATTACATTTGATTTGCATATTAGAGGAGAGGGGTATATACTTGAGGATGATAGAAATAGTGATAATAGCAAAACGTTATTAACATGTTTTACACTTTGCAGAACACTCACATATATAATCTTACTAAGTTTATTTTTTCTATACACTTGTGACACCTGTTTTAAAGGAAAAAAAATTGAGACACCAGGTTTATGACCTCATTAAGATTCACAACTACAGAATTCTACCACATTATGTAATAATGGTGGGATTTTTTTTATTCACTAATTTATGTTTATTTCCCTAAAATTCCTTCCCTCCTCAGACACATCTGGCCAACCCCCCCACACATGCACATGCTCACCTCTCCCCTCCACACATGTGCACATATTCACATCCCCCCACATGCCTATGCTCACCTCTCCCCTCCACACACATGCACATATTCACATCCCCCCACGTGCCTATGCTCACCTCTCCTCTCCACACAGGTGAACATATTCGCATCCCCCCCACATGCACATGTCCACCTCTCCCCTCCACACACATGCCCATATTCACATCCCCCCACATGCCTATGCTCACCTCTCCTCTCCACACACGTGTACATATTCACACCCCCCCAAACATGCACATGCTCACATTTCACATACACAATTCCTGCTGGATACCTCTCTTTTCTCTTAGATTCCCAGCATTCGTAGAATACATTTATAGGTCTTCCTCAGCCAACAAACAAACATTTAGCTCCCCAAATGATTCTGGCTCCTTTCTGTTTTACTTCCATAAGGCCTAGGCTAGGAAATTGCTGAAAATGAATGTTTGGGTAATAGATTCTTTAGTAGCAATACAAAGATAAGTTTAGTCAAAACAGTAGTCAAAATAATCTGGAAGTATGTTGTGAAAATGTCTGAAACTTTCATACAGTCAATATATTGGCACTCTTTCCTTTTAAGACTCTTGGGGCGGGGGGCAGGGGAAGGGAACAGAAGAAAAGGGAAGGCGAGAGATTCCTATTATGGTAAATTGAAATGCCACAGCTAACAACAACAACATGAAGTCTTAGCCCATTACCCTTCGGAACATGAAGTGCATTTTCTGGTGAGTTTAAATGTCATTCTAGTAAGGGTTGCTTGATTAAAGTGAAGGGAAGTAAATCAGGGCCAGGCTAGGATGAAGACAGAACTACAAATCTGGAAGTAGAACCTCACAGAAGTCCATTCTTTTTCAAAACACAAAGACTATCTTCCAGGATCACCAAACCTTGAATTACAAATCATTTGTCCAGTTCCAGTGCTGTTATTAGTATTGTTATTATCAGTATCAAGTAAGATGTTTACTGTAAAAATATTATCTTGTATTATGACAATAAGAGATGACTTAAAGAGAACGTCGGAAAGGTGGTTGGAGGTGAGTTGGGGCATTTTTTCAAGTTGAATTCTCTTCCTTTTTTTTTTTGATGTAAAGAAGCACTCACCTCTCTTGTCTATTCTGTATCCCTCAGAATTTACATATCACATTTTTCAATCAAATGGCTCAGGTGAAATGTTATTTGGTTGCACCTAGCCACTTTCTCTCCTTTACTTCTAGGACTCAGCACAGATTTGTTGCTGCCATGATGCCAAGAGCTCCAAAGGGTGAGACTAATCCTACCCCATCTTTTCTATCCTGTTCACAGCTGGAGAGGCATCACCATGTCAGCTGCATTGGATTTCCAACACTCTTAAACCCTTCCCACTAAAATCTCTACACTCCAGAAATATTCCTGCATGCCATAATTCAATGTGTGAAAGTAGTCAAATTCAAGGAAATCTGAAATAGTATCTTGGCATCAAGAAATGTGGCTACTTTGCAATTTTGGAAGGTTTTTACAAATGCATTTGAATGAGACCTTGCATCAAGTTTGTCACATATACTATGCATTCACATTTAAAAACAAAAGAAATTACATTTGATAAGTTAAATACAGGAATATGCAGTGAAATTGTCCAGGCTCGTAGAAGAGGCTCAGTCAGAAGTCAGATATCCAGAACTCAGAAAATAGAAGACCAGCTGAGTCTAGAGTCATCAGACTATCAATATTTTGATTCAGACAAACCTAGTATTGAAGACTGCATGTTATGTGATGCAGTTTGAGATTATTACTTTTGGTTTTGGCAAACATAAAAAAATGAGTTCACATGGTCTGTAAAGAGAGAAATAGGACAAATACTAATTTTAGGAACTACGTCCTCAGGCAGTTCTAATGAGATGCAGCTTATATTATTGATTAGGTATAATAAGATTGTGAAAGAATATGGCTATGTCCTAAACCTTAATTTCAAAAAGTATATTTTTTAAAATAAAAATAATCTAGTGTCTTGTGAAAAACACATACCAGGGTCACTCAAGTTGGGGGATATTTGCTCTGGTAAATGATTAAAAATAATCTAGTGTCTTGTGAAAAACACATACCAGGGTCACTCAAGTTGGGGGATATTTGCTCTGATAAATGATTAAAAATAATAGATTGTCTACTATTTTTTGTTCTCTCTCCCTTTCCTACCATTGCTGTCTGCTCTAGTCAGAGTCCTGATTTCAGAGCTCAGTAGGGAAAACAAGCCACAATTCCTATTGTCACAAAACTCCTAAATCCCTGTATTTGTGTGTGTGTGTGTGTGTGTGTGTGTGTGTGTGTGTGTGTGTGTGTTTATATTTGCCAACCTCCTGTCATTTTTTCAATACTGGTGACCAGAGAGAATTCATTCTTTGTTGTTTCTTCTTCTTCTTCTTTCTTCTTTCTTCTTTCTTCTTCTTCTTTCTTCTTTCTTCTTTCTTCTTCTTCTATCTTCTTCTTTCTTCTTCTCTTCTTTTTTCTTTCTTCTTCCTCTCCTTCCTCTCCTTCTCCTCCCCCTTCTCCTCCCCCTTCTCCTCCCTCCTCCTCCTCCTCCTTCTTCTTCCCCAGCCAGTGAGGAAGATGTCCATCTCTCTATTTTTGCAAGCACCCCCCAGACTCTGAGCTATTCTTTTAGCAACCTTCACTCTCCTTGATTTGAGTATGCGAAAGCGTATCTTTCCCTATCTCTTCTCTTGGGAGAGGCAAAAGACCAAAGAAGTATATAGTCCTATAAATTTCTTTCAAAGTATTTTTCTTTTTTCACTTCATCTGGAGGTGTATCGGGTGATAGTCAAGCCACTAGTTACAGCTTTTCTTATATACCATGAGACTTGAATGTAGATTTATTTAGAATATACAGCATGCTGGTTTTAGCTCTGAAACATTAACTGAAAATTAGCTTTGAAAATTTATCTGAAACTCTAAGAGGAAAAAAAATCACAAAGTCTGGTTGCTTTAGTTTAAAATCATCCATCCATGTCCTAATATTTCCATTTACTTTAGATTTTCTGCTTCTGCATGATTGAGAGTTACTCCAATTAAGGTGCTTTTCATCTTCAGAGTCTTTTACAAACAGTCATTAATTACAGCTACGCATGTAGTCAGGTAATGATTTGGGATCTCTCAGGGGCTTCCTGATTTATGTTTCAAAGGACATGATGATTAGCAATCCTTCCTTCTAGGAGGAAGGCATAGAAGGTGACTCTTGCCTAAGACTGTGTGCCAGTGACAAATTAGCTTGTGTCAAATACATAGATTTAAAGACTTTTTTTCCTCTCTTCTTTCTATGCTTTCATCCATCCTCCTGTCCTTCATTTCTTCCTTCCTTCCTTCTTTTCTCTCTATTCTTAATTACACAGGATGCCAGAGAGTGGTTTGAGTTTCTCCTCTTCCAGGAGTAAAGTGAACATCTCTCAGATTTCATAGCATGAATGTGGAAGTACAGGCAATTTGTGTCTCTTCTTACTCACAGCCTACACTTGTGGGGCCAGAAAGGAAATGTAAGGACTTCAATAAAAGAAGCTGCTTTTACATCCAGATATTCCCTTAATCCTTATATGCCTATTTCAGTATGTTATTACTTTTGCACCATGAATAGTTGTAGGAACCATTGTGCTATCTCAGTTTATAACTAGCTAATCACAAAGTCTCATATGGAACCCTTTAAATTTGTCCAAAGCAAAATACAGATAATTGATAATCCTAGTGGAGATTATTTCTTAAGAAATCTGATTTAATGTTTCTGGTGAATGTTTCAAAACTAGTATGGTCACCATGGAAAATTCAGGGCACACAACCAATTTAAAACAGCAGCCCCAGGGTGGTGCCAACGTAGAGGGCAGTCAACCATCATGACATAAAACCAAATATTTATGTAAATCACTCTGTAAATGTTTTATGAGAACTGTAGAGTATTGCCATTTGAATTTTAAATTACCATATCAAAAGTAAAGTGATCAAGTGATACAGTTGTTTATTTATTGCTTAGATCTGGGCATCTTGAACCTACAAAAACCTTCCTCTTGGTGCCAATGAAACTAAAACAGATATAGGAATACATTTGGCACCCCTTCTCTGACCATGACTCTCATCCCCAAGTCCTGCTTCTCTAGCCCCAGCCATCACAGCATTGCAAATCTACTAGTCTGATGTATGCACTTAGTAAGAATTAATTAAGAAATATTAAAGAACATTCAGGTTATTCAAGTAGGTATGAAATCACATTCCACCATCTTAAGATAGATACATGAAAGAATTTGACTATCCAAACTTGCAAATCCTAGCCCCCATCATTTATTTTACACACACACACACACACACACACACACACACACACACACACAGAGTCAGTGGAAATGATTTGACATTTCTCAATCCTGAATTTTCTTCTTTATAAAATGGGAATCACTATTTTATAGATTTGGAAATTAAATTGATAATGTAATTGACCTGTAACTACTGTAACTGACATGGTAGATATTATTTCAATAAAATTGTAGCAGATAGGGAATTTTATTTCTAATTCAAGTTATAAAATATAGCTCTTTCTCCAGAATTATGATTTTAAATTGGGGTTTATAAGGACAGTATTTATACATGTATCTATTTATTTAATGTGTTTTCAATTCACAATTTGGATCAGGCCAAAACACTGAAATATGAATGGCCAATACACATATTGTTGCAGGATTTTTTTTTACCTCAATAGCCTTGGTTTATTGTCTCACCATTTCAAAGGATGGAGAGGTGGACACAGAATAAAATGAGTAGCAGGCAAAAGTTTATTAGAGTATAAGATCAGAAAGTAAGAATAGTATGGAAGTTCTCTTTACAGAGAGGGGGCGTTGGAAAGTGAACACCCTTGGCTATAGGCAAAGGCCTTTTTTATAAGGTTTTGGTCAGTCCCCCCATCCCTTCTCCCTTGTTTCTTCTCAGGTCCTACCCTTATTGGCTAAGGTGCTGGGATGTTCATGTCCGATTGGCTCTCTTCCATTGTGGGAGGAGTCAGACTATGGTCATACTGTCCCGCCTATAACATACATTTTATGGTTTATGTATTGAAGTTAAGTATTTTGATTGTCAAATTCCTGAGGAAAACCTGAAGGGGAGCAGATGGTGTCTGTTATATTCTTAAGAGGAATCTTAAGCCCAAGGAATCTTAATGCTGAGACACTCCCAGCATTGTTTTAAAATACATGGTTTTCCCATCCAGGGACATCAGGTCCTAACCTTTCTCTCTCTGCCTGTTTTATCCTATCTTTCCTTATCATAATATGAGAAAAAGTTCAAACATATTTGTGGTTAAATAAATGCGGATTAAGGGGCGCCTGGGTGGCGCAGTCGGTTAAGCGTCCGACTTCAGCCAGGTCACGATCTCGCGGTCCGTGAGTTCGAGCCCCGCGTCAGGCTCTGGGCTGATGGCTCAGAGCCTGGAGCCTGCTTCCAATTCTGTGTCTCCCTCTCTCTCTGCCCCTCCCCCGTTCATGCTCTGTCTCTCTCTGTCCCAAAAATAAATAAACGTTGAAAAAAAAAATTAAAAAAAAATAAATGCGGATTAACTACAAAGTGGATTTTATATTTATAAATATAGTATTTATTATTGGTTAATGTGTAGGAAATTGACAATCTCATTTTCTTCCTAGGCAGTGCAAGGTGGTAGTAGCTTCCAATAAGATAATTTGACTCTATTGAGTGCTTGAAAAATGCCCATTCCTTTTAATTCCCCATCTCTAGTAATTTATTCTTAGAAGAAAAATTGTGTCTGTACAAATATTTATATAAAACAATCAGAAATTATATGAACATCCAGTGATAGTGAATATTGACTAATGGCTATATTCCAACAAAGCATAGAATACAAAATGATGTCATGGAATAATTTTTTGAGGCCCTGGAAAATAGGCCTTATATATTCTTAAATGGAAGAATGGCAGTTACAAAAATGCATGTACAATATGCACCATCTTATTACATATCTATATGTATGCGTTCTTCAAATACTTTATATAAGAAAATATATTCTATCTTTCATAAGAGGAAAACAATGTAGCTATTTAAAAATATCAAAATATTCATTTCACTATTTACTCCTTTATAATTCTGTTCATTAACAAACTTCCTGCCCTTATAATATTTTGGTCATGTACTTGTTTCCACATATATCTTGTTTGATGTAAAAAAAAAAGTTACATGGTAGGGGGTGTTGCACCTGGGTGGCTCAGTCAGTTAAGCTTCCGACTTTGGCTAAGGTCATGATCTTGTGGTTTGTGAGTTTGAGCTCAGTGTTGGGTTCTGTGCTGACAGCTGAGAGCCTGGAGCCTGCTTCAGATTCTATGTCTCCCTCTCTCTCTCTTTCTCTGCCCTTCTCCTACTCACAATCTGTCTCTGTCTCTGTCTCTCCCTCTCTCAAAAATAAATAAACATTAAAAAAAATACATGGGGTGCCTGAATGGCTCAGTTGGTTAAGCATCCAACTCTTGATTTCAGCTCAGATCATGATCTCTGCACTGACAGTGCGGAGTCCGCTTGGGATTCTCTCTCTCGTTCTCTCTCCCTGCCCCTCCCCCTCCCTCACTTGCTGGCTCTCTCTCTCTAAAATAAATAAATCAATGTAAAAAAATTAATGTTTGTTGCCATCTCCTATTTGTGTATATTTTATACCTGTTAAATATATGATACAAAGATGAAGTTGGATTAGCCAACAATACTTTCCTTTTCCTAGCTTTCCATCTCCAGACATTTAGATGACTAAATCATTTTTGGTGGTCTCACCAACAAAGTCAAAGCCAAAAAGAATTTCAATTTTATCAAAAATGATTAGTTTCAGAAATGTTGATTTGAAATGCTCATATTATTTAAGGGTGATGATGTCTATCTGGCATACTTAGGTACATTAAGTTGACATCGTTTAAGTTTATCCCAGACCCTGTGATCTTGAAAAATTGAGAACATTATGAAATCTCCCCATCTTCTGTGTTTCATGAAATGGCTTACTGAAAAGAACCACCCTGCTCATGAATGATTTAGGTGAGACTCCCAGATGCCCCCTTGTTTACCTATGAGAAGACCAGACACAGACCCTCTAAATTCCCATCCTTTGCCAGATAGATGATTAAACTTATTTCTCCCTCCTTGGTTAGTACTAGATACTTAGTAACCACACTTTCCTTAAGACCCTTTCCTTCCCCAGGCCCATGGTTTTTGGATCACCCTCAGCCTAGGTGAGCTTACAGCCTGTCTCTAACAGCCTCTCCTGAGAATAGGATGGCCTCAGGATATATCATTCTCTAATCTACTGCTTAATCATGCCACTCCCATTCATCTCACTTCACCATACCTGGTTCTTCCCAGCCTTGATTTCCTCTGCCAGTAAAAGAAAAACCCTTTGGCCTAACCCTTGAGAAACGTGTATATTGTGGTTATAGTGCTGTCTCTACCACAGCAGTCTCTTTTGTCCACTCCTTGCAATAGTCCTTTCAAATGCAGTCTCTTCTTAGTAGGTCTGAATTTGTCTTTTATTGATCAAGGTAATTGGCATATAATTGGTATAAGAGGACAGAAGAAGGAGAAAATTTAACCAAAAAATGAATCCTGAATACCATCAATATTTACAGGGCAGAACAAGGATAAGGAGTAAAGGAGGTAGTTTGAAAAAGACCTGAGGAGTACAGTGAAAACTGAAGACATTTGTATGCAAAATTAGAAGTGAGAGCCATAGCCCTTGTCAAATTATTCTCTTGACAGCTAGAAGGAAAAGAGGAGGTATCTAGGAGGAATTAGAAAGTATTTGATGCCTGAGTTGTGTTGAGATTTCCTTGTGCTACAATAGTTAACTCTCACAAAGCACTCACTATATTGATGAATAGAGGGAAGTCATTGTAGTCAGACCTGGTTTTAAATTTAGATCTGTAACTTGGGTCACCTGGATGGCTCATTCAGTTAAGTGTCCGACTCTTGGTTTCAGCTCAGGTCATGATCTCACATTTTGTGAGTTTGAGCCCCACATCAGGCTCTGCCCTGACAGCATGGAGCCTGCCTGGGATTCTCCCTCTCCCTCTCTCTCTGCCCCTCCCCTGCTCTTTATGTCTCTTTCTCTTTCTCTCAAAATAAGTAAATAAACTTAAAAAAATAAATTTAGGTCTGTAACTTGGGCACTGAGTAATCTAGTATGAAAATGGCAACAATGGTAATATTAATATATTGATATACACATATTATATGTAACGTCGATTATTATGTATTGAACAGTTCTATTTCAGGAGTAATACTAAAAACATACACTACCTCATTTAATTGCATAGACCATTATATGATGCAGCTTTTCATAATACCCACATTCATCTATGAGGAAACTATATCACAAAGAGTTAAAAAAAAATTGTCCAACCTTATAGGATAAATCTGAGATTTGAACCCAGGCACTTCTGCCCTGTCACCCATGCAACTAACTTCCATGTTAGATTGCCAGCCTTCATAAACTTCTTAAATTTGCTTTTTTTTTTCTCTTTTAGAGACCAGCTAAATAATATGTACCTCAAAGGTTTTTTGCAAGGATTAAATGAGGTAATAAAATACAGTGATTAGCATAATGCTCAGCACAAAGTAAGGTCTCAATAAATGTTAGTTTTTAATCTTTTGTAAGTGAGAATAATAAAGGCCCAGAGTAGAAAAGAAACTCACTCAAGGTCATACAGGTAGCAAGTAAAAGAATTAGAATTCAAAGCCATGTCTCTCTCTAACTCAAGACTGTTCTTTTCCACCACAGCTTGCTATCTCAAATGAGTGAGATAAATTGAATCTTGATTAATAAATGAAACAGTGCATTTGCTTTTATCATTCTGCTGCTTTTGGAAAGTATTTTCAGCTAGTTCTCTTGTGGGAAGGGCAGTGAGACCAACAGGACCTTATGTCTTAGTGATTGCTTCTCCATCTGGCATGATTGAGTAAGGATGCAAGACTTAGGAGGAAAATCAATTCACTCTCAGCTGTCGCCTTTCTTTCCTCCTTACCGGTGTTTTACAACATCTGCTTGCTGCTGTTTCTTTCACGCCCATGATTCTTAATCATTTTTTTCCAGTTTAAAATTACATTCTTCTCTAGGGGTGTCCTCCTCGCTCATTGCTATATAATGCAGTACATGATGTCCCACGACGTTTTGCTTCTGTCCCTGGTGAGTGGACAAAGGCAGAACAGATGTGGCACACTGTCAGACAGAGATATCAGCAGCTCTCCAAAGCTGCTGGAGAGCCTGAATTACTCTGGTATGAAAAGGTAACAACAATAGGAGCCATTTGGGCTTGGAACTAATTACAAGTCCATGTCCCATGGAAGATTGAAGAACACAACAAATTGACCTACAAAGGGCCTTCTCAGGCTAAAAGGAGCCATCTCAGAATAGATCTACAGACTGGACAAACAGAACAAAAAAGAAATATCCATTTATGTGGCCTGGTGACATAAAAGAAGCAACATTAAGTGGAACTGCTAAAGACGGTTGGAATTTTCCCATTTTGTGAGTCCATTAGAACACAAACCCTATGACAGCTATTGAAAAAAAAAATTGTATGACTGTATGTGTGTGAGAGAGAGAAGAGAAAGAGAGCAAGAGAAAGCAGACTATTTCATCCACCTTAAATTTTAATGTCTATGTTTTTCCCTAGACCACAAGTTACACAATGTAGAGTATAACGTGCCTTGATTGTGGCTCTTTTTTCAGGTAGTTGCACAATGCCTATCATTGTCTCTGGAAACAGTCATAGGTGCTCAAAAAATGTTTACTGAATGAAGCAATAAATTGATGACTAAATGCATGAGGAAAAGGAAGGACTGGGATTAAAGAAGGTGCTCATCTTTATGAAAATCAGTGAACTATTAGGAAGAGAGATTATAAAGGATGGCTTTGGGTAAAAAAAAGAAAAAAAAAACTAGTGGTTTGATCAGTTCCCCACGTTTGAGACAGGCTTGTCTGTTCTAGAGAACTTTGGTGGTGGTGAAGCGGCTAAGGTGGAGAGGGAGCAGAGGAGGTATCCAGGTTTCACCAATTATTCACGTGAAGGAGGTAGCTGTGGGTGAAAGGAAGTATTCATTCCCAGCCTTTATACCTCTTGCTCTCACCCAGGCAGAAGGCGTAACAACCCTGATCCGTGTACATTTTTTCAGTTAAAGCTGTATTCATGTGGTGCTGTAGTTGTTTACTTATGTCTGTCTCTGATATTAAACTTGAACATTTTAGAAGCTAGGAGACTGTAATATTTGTTTATCTTGGACTCTTAGAGGCCTGTCAGATGGCAGACATTCAGTCCATGGATGAAAACATTGAATAAGTGGAGAAATGTGAAGAAGCACAAAGTATAAATTCTTTTGTTTATTTTTGTCAAATGCATTTATTTCTCAAAATACTTATCTAACAGAGGATTCTGGGAAGATGGCACAGTAGAGGGAGCATGAGGAATCTGTCTTTCCACCTAGACAATGGTTATAGTGGCAGAATCTATCTGATGTAACTATTTTGAAACTCTGGAGCATGTTCAAAGCCTTGGGACTTCTAGGGGGAGGCATGGTGGTAAGTTGTGCTTAATTTTGGCCAATTTCAGCTATTAGGTTGGTACACTTGCTCATCCCCTAACCCTGGTCCTGTAGCAAGTATCTGTGTACATGTTCCTGGAGCAACTTGCAGGGGCTAGGGTGGGCAATCAGGACACTCAAAGATCAGGGATCTGTGCTCTAATCGCTACTTGCAAGTTCTCATTAGAGACACAGAGGTGCAGACACAGAGTTGGGCAGTCATTTTTGCAGTCTTCACTGCTAATTGTCATTATTTATAATAGCCAAAATGTAGAAGCAATCCAGTGTCTACCAATGAATGGATAAACAAAATCTGGCATAAGCACAGAATGGAGTATTATTCAGCCTTAAAGAGGTGGCAGTACATTCTGAAATGTACTTTAATATGGATGAAACAAGGGCATTTTTCTTTGTCAGTTTAGCAAAAGGAAGAATACTGTATAATTGCACTTATGTGATGTCCCTAGAGTAGTCAAATTCATAGATACAGAAAGTAGAATGTTGCTTGGCAGGGGCTCGAGGGCAGGGAGGATGAGAAATAATTGTTCAGTGAGTATAGAGTTTCAGTTTTGCAAGATAAGTTCTGGAGATAGATGATGATAATGGTTGTGTAATAATATGAATATACTTAATACCATGGAAGTACACATTTAAAAATCATTAAGATGAGGGGTGCCTGGGTGACTCAGTTGGTTGAGTGTCCAACTCTTGATTTTGGCTCAGGTCCTGATCCCAGAGTCATGGGATTAAGCCCTCTTTGGGCTCTGCACTGAGTATGGAACCTGCTTTTCTCTTTCCCCCTCTGCCCCTCTTCCCTGTATGCGCTCTCTCTCTCTCTCTCTCTCTCAAATCAATTTTAAAAAATGGTTGGGGTGCCTGGTTGGCTCAGTCGGTTAAGCATCTGACTTCAGCTCAGATCATGAGTTCAAGATTGGTGATTTGTGACTTTGAGCCCCGCATTGGGCTCTGTGCTGACAGCTCAGAGCCTGTACCTGCTTCGGATTCTGGGTCTACCTCTTTCTCTCTATGCCCCTCCCCTACTCACTCTCTGTCTCTCTGTCTCTCTCTCAAAAATAAATAAACATTAAAGTTTTTTAAATAAAAATGGTTAAGATGGTAAATTTTATGTTTTTTTAACCACAATTTTAAAACTAAAAACTACTGGAAACAAAATAATTAAATGTACAAAGATACTTAAAATTTCATTATAGCTATGTTTTATTAGGCTTATATGAGCTCCTTATTCTATATTGGAGTATTATATAAAATTATACTATTCCCTAGTATAATCCCATGTCTGTACGTATTCTATACTGTGTATACATATCATCTTTTTCCTCACATTAAAAGGAAATTAATACTGTTTCATTTTATAGATAAAAGAAACAGGAATAGGAAGAGTAAGCCACCAAATATTATAATACTCAAAAAGTATGACCAGGATGCAAACTAGTTCTGTTTCTAAAATTCATTTACAAATAAAAATGAGTCTCTGGGGTAAGCCAAGCTGTTCAGTGGCTACAAATTTAATCATTATATCCCCTCACTTCCCTAATTATGTGACCGCTTATACAAAACAGACAAAAAGATAAACAAACAAACAAACAAAACTCCTAGCAAAAGTAAGAGATAACAGGTAGTATTAGTCAAAATAGTGAAAAAAAAAAATAGCACCGTCAGCTACTCAAGAAAAGGCAACAAAACATTTGGGAAAACTGTTACCATTCTCTATGAAAAAAAAAATGTATAAAACTTGCTTAGAGGGACTGACAGTTAATTGCTGATCAAACAGCTATACTGACCCATCTAGTCTGGTACTTTGAGCAGTGTCATTTTCTGAACATAAATTTCAATGATACCTCTGTATTGAACATGTTACCTGGGAATAAAATTTTCACCTTGTTTGAATTCAAATGTCATTGTGTTTACATATTCTCTGTTCTTAGCTATATTATTGGCAGGTTAGAGCATGAGCTGACATATATTTTTTTGGTCTTACTGCCATGCTAGATCAATGTCCTATGACCCTAGAAGTTTTAAAACCATACTTAGAATAAGTATTGGTGCTTGGAAACTAGTCTATTTGGACAAAGAATATTTCCTTGAAAAAATAAGTGATCAAGGCAAACTAAATATCCTTTTCCCTTAAAAAAATATCTGTAAGGTCAAGGTATGGCAATCCTTTTTTGCCTCTAGTCAATTTATCAGATTTATAGGCTAAAGACAGTCAATGGAACTTTTCCAATATTTTTGGAATTTTAAGAAAAAGTGCTATTTTTTAAAGTTTATTTATTTATTTATTTATTTATTTATTTATTTATTTATTTATTTATTTTTGAGAGAGAGAGAGAGAGAGAGAGAGAGAGAGAGAGAAAATGAATCCCAAGCAGGCTCTGTGCTGTCAGCATGGAGCCTGACACAGGGCTTGATCCCATGATATGTGAGATCATGACCTGAGCTGACATCAAAATTCAGATACTTAACTGACTTAGCCACCCAGACACCCCTAGTTTTGTAATTTTAGGAGCTTAACAGGTGATATGTTTAGCCTTCACCTGGATTCTTCACTGAGAGATTTGGTTACTGGGCCACCTCCACCTCCTTTTCTCACATGTCACCCACTCAACATCACACTGACACAAAGAAAAGAGAGAATGAAGAAGTATGTCCAAAGATTCCGCAACAAATGAGCAGTAAATGGAAGGGGAAACCGAGGTTAAGGGCAGAAATGTCAGAGATTGTTTATGTGCCAATCAGAATGGTTCAGTATAGGAAAAGAAAAAAAAAACAGTGATGCAGGAAGGGTGTGTGTGTGTGTGTGCCAATTCACATCTAATACTATTCAAGTATTAATCTCATTCAGGACCACCCTCATTGACGCACCAAGAATAATGTTTGACTACATGTCTGGGAACCTGTAGCCCAATTTTACACATAAAATTAAGTATCATCAGGGATGAATGAAGGAGAGTATCTGACAAGATACAACTGGAATGAAATACACAGTACCAGTGGACAGGATGCTTTCTCTTGACATGTTTTTCACTTTCATAATTTTATCTTTAGTTGTTATTTGAGTCCTTAATTTGTGATCATATTTTTAAATTCTACCCATTCTCTGTGATTCTTTTCTATAGTTCTTCCATTTTCTGGTAAATTTTACCTTTTTTTTCTGGTGAAATTCTCCATCTTGTCTTTTATTTCCTAGAACATAATCGTCATTTGTGTTTTCGTGTGTGCATTTGTAATTCTGTTATCTGGATCTACTGTGAGTCTTTTCATGCATGCTGTAGTAGGCTCTGAACTCCAGTTTATATACCATCAGCCCCACACACCTGCTGAAGTCTCTGCTCAACTTGTCAGCCACCACATTCAGTGCTCACAGTTGTCTGCAGGAGAAAGGCAGAAGTTGGGATCACCTACATAAGTTTCCCTCTCCCTGGTCTTGACACAGAGTTCATAGTCTCTCTCCAATGCTTTAAACGTATGTTTTAATTTTTTTGTAACTTTTCTACTTGTTCTCACTGGGGGTTTTGAGCATACCAACCCTAGTCTACTTCTGCCAGAAATGGAATCTCTACCATATCATTTCAAGAACTAATCTGTCTGCATTATAGTTAGTCCTAGCCAAATGTGATTTTGAATCTCCACTTCAAAACAAAAGCAAAATAGAATATAAAAAAGGAAGAATAAATTTGCAAAAGAAGCATTTTTGTTTACTATCCTAATGTTAAGTCCTTATCTAATTAGAGAATTCTCACTTCGCATGGTCTTACAAATTTAGCTCTTTTCTCCTAGAAGCTAAAACGTGACTTTTGACAAAGCCATCACATTTCTTAAAACATATTAAAACTGATAATATGGAGTGAGTTTTAAACAAAACTACCATAAAATGGTAAAGTAGATTCTAAGTTGTCATACCAAATGAAAATCTATAGATATTACTTGTTAGGTAGCCAAGATATAAAGGGAAATTATGGAAACCAGGCGTCTAATTAATGTTATCAATAAATTCAGTGTAACATATCTATACTGTTATGGACTGACAATTTTTCTTTGATTTACATAACAATTTTAAGAAGGGCGCCTGGGTGGCTCAGTTAGTTGACTGTCCAATTCTTGATTTCAGTTCAGATCATGATCTCAGGGTCATGAGATCAAGCCTAGCCCATTATTGGGCTCCAAGCAGGGCATAGACCTACTTAAGATTTTCTCTTCCTCTCCCTCTCCCCCTCCCCTGCTCTCTCAAAAATAAATAAATAACAATTTCAAGAAAAGAAAAGTGATATTTTATTCAGTCCTTTGCTAATCTGTATGTGATAATTAAATATTCAGAAAGTAAATGGAGGGGCACCTGGGTGGCTCAGTAAGTTGAGTGTCCGACTTCGGCTCAGGTCATGATCTCAGGGTTTGTGAATTCGAGCCCCGCGTTGGGCTCTGTGCTGACAGCTCAGGGCCTGGAGCCTGCTTCGGATTCTGTGTCACCCTCTCTATCTGCTCCTCCCCTGCTCAAACTCTGTCTCTCTCTCAAAAATAAATAAAGATTTAAAAAAATTAAAAAGAAAAGGAAGTAAATGAATATGTTCACAGGCACACACACATATACATACTCACAAGAAATGTTTGTAAAATAAAAGGTGTTATGAATCCCCATTTTTTTAATGGACCACATTGTTAGCCTAATTGTATTGACCACTTTTTAACTGCTAAATTTGCAACCTGAGACATGAGGATACCCTGCTAAGGCAGCTCTTGTGGCCATGCACCAGCAACAATCAATGATTAATTGCAGATATCATTAGGATTCACAACCGATTCAGAATTTTTTATATATGCAAATATTTTCAGAGGCTGTGCATTAAATGTTCTTGTATCTATCACATAATCATGCTGTGGCACATTTTACTTTCCAAAGAAGTTTGCGGAAAACGTTTTCCCTCCCCTGTCACATCTGTAATGTGACCTTGGAAACCCCCATCATTGGGAGGTGAAGTTTTTAACTTTGCTTCCTAAAATCTAATGTTTTGACCATTAGAATAAGGGAGAAGTGATGCTGCAGCTTTTGTACAGGTAGCCCTTTACTGGCTTGGAAGCTTCCGTTTCCTGCCTTTTGAAAACCATCAGCACTGCTGTGAGAAACTCCCAAGCCACATACAGAGGCCATGTGTGGTGCCCTGTTGTTGGCTGCTCCTGAGTCCCAATCCGTGACCAGTAGCATCAGCTGTGAGCCATCCATGTTGTATGTGCTGCACAGCACACCTTCCATTCCAATCTGATAATGATCTCAGCTGAACCCAACAACCAATAGAACAATAAATGGAAATAGTACATTTAAAAAAGTGTTTCCAGATATTACATTCTGGATATATTTTGTTCTGCAGTGATAGATCGCTTAAACACACAGGCTAAGTGGAGATAATTAATGTCCTTGAAGAAACATTCTGTTGTGATGTAAGTGTTCACATCTGAAATATTTCCTGAAATTGTTCCTCTGTCTTCTTATATCCCCACTCTAAGAATGTTAGAGCTGAAAAAAAGTCACTGTATTCTACCTTGTTTACAGATGAGGAAGCTGAGGATTTTCCAGGAAAAAAAAATGACTTAAATGACTTGCCTAGAATCTTGAGCAAAGGGAGTATGTAAGGTTTGGTATCAGTCTAGATCTTCTGCCTCCAGCTCTTGTCCCAGCATGTGGATATGATTTCCTCTCCCACCACATGCACATTGAACTAGCCCCAGACCTTACTGCTACCATCAGATTGTTTTAATCTCTTTCTTCTGCTTCTTTCTCTTTCTTCCTTTCCTTTATCTTTCCTTTTTTGCTCTCTTTCTGTCTTCCTCAGTCTGTTTGTATTTTGTTTCTGTTTTATTATAACTAACATAAGGATGTTTCCTCCTCCCCTTGAGTGTAGGCTGGACTTTTACTGACTCATTTCAAATGAATAGAATAAGATATAACTGACATCTGAGACAAGAATATAATGAGGTACTGTGATATCTGTCTTGATTACTCTCTTTCAGATCACTCGTACACAGAAAACCAGCTTCTATGCTTTGAGAGCACTAAGGCAGGCCTGAGAAGAGATACATATAACAAGGGGTAGAGAATATGTCCCTCCACACCTAGCCATCAGGCAGGTGAGTAAACCCTCTGTGAAGTGGATTTGTAATCCCCAGTCAAGCCCAGCAATTTTTCTGAAACCTTATGACAGACCCCAAGCCAGAAATTCTCATCTACACCCTGATCCCAAGAAACTGTAATACAATAACTGTTTATTCTCTTATGGCACTATATTTTGGGATAAGCTGTGATGTAGCAATAGGTAGCTAATTAAGATTTCACATGTTTCTATGGTTAAGAAAAACAAGAAAATAAGAGGTTGAGAAGAACATTTATCTTTTTGCATGTATACTTGTTTACTAGTTGTTCAGCAAGCAAAGTGAATTCTAAGGAAACTAAATATGACCTTTTACATGCTTTTCCATATGGCTGATTCATCTGGACCAAAACTTCTATCCAACCGTTATATTATAGCTATTTACATAGTTCTCCATAAATATTTTTTATGTTTCTACTTACACATGCAGTATCTGAACTATATTTCTGTCATTTTTTACCATTGGAATCCCTAAATCAAAGACAACATAGCTGGTAAGTACGTTTTGAATCCATGTTCTTCAGTAGATTACATGTAGAAATAATTATAATTTTATACTCACTGTATCATAGTGCCATTGCCTGACATTCTGGTTTTTTTACTACTGTTTTATCTTTTCAACTATTCCTATTGTATTATGTCATAGTGTTGGATCCTGAGTTAGATATTAAAGAAAGTAGTTCTTAAAGAAATTTTTCTGATCATCTTGGGGAGTGTGGGAGTGGAGAGGGCAATTCTGAAAGTGAGGCAACATGATAATGAGTAGGTGGGAGTTCTTTTAAGAGTGTTATTCATAGGTAACTGTTCATAATAGATCAAGTGAGAGTGCAAGAGAAAGAGGGACACAGAATGGATAAGTAACACAGAAACTCACTTATGAAATGCTTGCTAAGTGCCAACCACTTTGAAAGACTACATTATCTCAAGTGTTCCTCATAAGAATCCAAGAAAGATAAAATTATCCCGACTTTACTGATGAGGAAGGAGAAAATTAGAAAGTACAGGCAATACTTACTAGTTCTTATAACTAATTACTGAATCCAAAACCACAATTTACTCTCAGTAAACCACAAGTTTCCTCATTTGATGTAGCCTGATAAGGAGTCCAGAAACCAGCCCACAGGAAGACTAGTCGAAGGTAGTAGAAATATTTACACAGAAAAGAGAAGGTTTGGCATAGGCAAAAAAACTTCACTGAATGCTATTCATATGCAGCATACAATAGACACAGTTAATTCTCACAAGAAGTATTTTTCTAAGCTACCTAAATTATAATTTGATAAGGAGACTGAAAAATTAATTTTTTAAGTTTATTTATTTTGAGGGAGAGTGTGAACAGAAGAGAGGTAGAGAGAGTGAGATAGAATCCCAATCAGGCTCTATATTGTCAGTGTAGAACCTGAGGTGGGCCTCAGTCCCACGAATCATGGAATCATGACCTGAGCTGAGATTAAGAGCTGGACCGACTCAGCAGCCACCCAAGTGTCCAGAGAGAGAGAATCTTAGGCAGACTTAATGCTCAGCGCAGAGCCCAAGGTGGGGTTTAATCTCAGGAACTGAGATTATGACCTGAGCTGAAATCAAGAGTTGAATGCTTAAACGAGCCACCCAAGCAGCCCTGAAAAAATGAATTTCTTACAAAGAAGAGATTAGACTAGGAATTTGTGGTGGCTCATGCCAACCATGAAAGTTTCCATTCTTAAGCTTTGCCAACCTAGTGACTATGGATAGGTCCTGGCTTCTCAGTTTATCCAGAGCTTAGATTCATGCAAAGTAATCTTCTTCCCAAAGAAGAAACACAGAAATGGTAATTGATGGAATTTGAAGTGGGGGTAGTAAGCAAACAGCTAAGAAAGAATTCTTGAGACTTTTTTTTTTGTGTGTGTGCCAAAAGGTGGTTTTATTAAAGCACTGGGACAGGACCTGTGGACAGAAAGAGCTGCACTGGGATTGTGAAGAGCAACTGATTATATATTTTGAAGTTTGTGGTGGGAGTGGGGACAGAGATAAAGTTAGTTTCTAAGGAATTTCTGGGTCTGAAAGCAGGGTCTTAAAGGACCCTGAAGATTTAGCTATTATTAAGATGAGGTTGCTTTTAGTTTTTAATGACATGTAAACATTAAGGCATTAAGGCAGCCATCAACTCCTTGAGGAATGTTATATGCTGCAGGTCTCCTAGTATCTATCAGTGAACTGCATGCACGCTGTAGAGAGATTTAATTTAAACTATTTTTTTTTGCCTTTGGTTCTCTCATCAGTAATTATATTTCCTGTGCATTCCTCACTGTACAAGTATGTCCAGATTTTATTGTTTCTCCCACCTGAATTGTCTGTACTTCCTTTTCCTTCAGAATATCAGTAGTTAACTTTGGCTCTTTAATTATTCCATGTCTGTATCTCTTCTTCCAATTTCTTTAAGTTATGTATCACATCAGAGAGATAAACCTCATATTCATTCATTCCTTCACTCAGTAATTTTTTTTAAGTCATCCTCTTCACAACACTTTTATGTAAGGCTTTATAAATTGATACATGGATGAGAAAGATTCTTTGACCTTAAGGAACTCTCTGCCTAGAAAAAGAGACAGGAAAGTTAACAAAAAATTGCAATGCAGCATGGTAAATTCTGTGATTGGTGAAAGTATAAGTGAAAAAAAAAAAAAGAGCAGAGACACCTAATTGAAACTAGTATCATCAGGAAAGGCTTCAGGAGGAATTGGGACCTGAGCTGAATCGTAATAGGCTCATGGAAAGGCAAAGAGGCAGAGAGTAGACCTTTCTTAAGAAGGCGTTTGGATGGTGAAAGGAGAACGCATGGGTCAGTGACTTAAGATCTCTTCTGCTCTTTTTCTGCTGTATAAATGATGTTTCTGAGGTGAGGAGGATGGGAATAGGTCTTATAGGTCAGTGATATTGCCTCCTACCCTCCCTGGAAATCTGTCCGTATTCAGAGATATTACATGACTTTGGCAAGGGTACTATTGGCATTTAGTGAGTAGAGGCCAAGGATGCTGCAAAACACCCTACAAAACACAGGAACAGGCCCTCACAATAAAGAACTATTCAGCCCCAAGGTATTTTTAGCACCAAGAGGCAGAAATTCTGCCTTAGGTGATGAAAAGAGTTTTAAACCAACCTCTACTTGAAATAAAAGTTACCATTGTGGCTTTCAGGTGAGAGAGCAACTGGGAAGATCCTCCTCTCTTCTATCTTCCCCCAGGCCATTCAGAGCTCTGCTGTGGGAACAATAGGCATGGCACAGGGCACAGCCAAGCTTGCCACGTTTATAAAGTGCCCTGGGTTTGCTCTGACCTTTCTGCATGGGAGACAACCTTGCATTCCTAATTCTCTTGGATTCCTTTTTTAATCTAAGGAAATGTGTTTCTTGATTAAGTGCAAGATCAAGTGTATCTTCTTCCTAAATTAATGGTTCTCTTGACCAGAGTGCTCACTCATTTGTTAATGCTCCAGAAGGAAATGTGCATTCCTCAGACTCCATAAATCATATAAACAGGATTTTATATTCACCATTTAAATGGAGATAAATCATAACTTATCTGCAGTGTTTTTGGTTTGTACTGCAAATATATGTATCTGTGGATGTACCCAGGACTTTGGTAACTATCATTTCCTTAGGGTCTCATTTCTTCATGGTTTCTCCTTTATCCTAATTAGGATTATCGATTGTTCATACAAATATCATAATTTTAAATATCAACATCTTTTTAAAAATATATCCAAATATATCAACCAAACAAGGCCTAACACAGGCTTGTATTTTGTGAGTCCTTCCAATGTGATTGCAGGTCACAGTAGCCTTTCACATTTAATCTACCTGGAAATTAAAATCAATTACCGTTTTATTTTTTTGGTCATCTTAGCACAAAATTACATTTACCAGACAATTAGTGTATGTTTATACATGTGGATAAGCACATAAATACATGTGTGTACATACTATTGTATCTCATTTTGTACTTACGTGTTTTTTTTTATTGTAAGATTTGAGTCCCTAATTGAGGAAAATTAAATAAAAATAAAAGATAAAGTTAAAAATGTCAGCCATGCATTATGAAATTAAAGAATGTACTTTGTCTCCAGAAGTAACTTTAGATGTAACCAACATGTCTTTATTGCCATTAGTATAAATTGAAGCCTTTCTCATGACTATCTAATAAAGGGTTGCAAATATGCTTTAACTCTTTTGCCAACTTGGGTCATGTTCTAGGGTTCTATTTATACTCAGCAGGAAGTGTTATGGAAATAGACTAGTAAGGTTATGATATTATGATTTATAAGAAGAATTATATATTTGATCTTTGTCCCAATTCTGGCACAGAACTACTAAACCTGTTGGGATTTCCTAAACTGATGATATCCATAAGGTGTCTTTTGTTAGGTTAATGAGGTGACTTTGGAATGCACCTAAGTATGGAGGCTGGTTGCCAGGAGTGATGATTAGGAGGTTGGACCTTTAAGTTCCACCTTGACCTCCCGGAAGGGATGAGGGAATAGAGGTTGAGTTCAGTCACCAATGGTCAATGATTCAATCAACTATACCTATGCAATGAAGCCTTCATAAAAACCCAAAAGGACTAGGGTTGTTAAGCTTCTGGGTTGGTGAACACATGGAGATTTAGGGAGAGTGGTGTGCCTAGGGAGGATAAGGAAGCTCTGAGCACTTTTCCCATACCTTGTACTATGTATTTCTTCCATCTGGCTGTTTCTGTTATAACCTTTCATAATAAATTAGTAATCTGGTAAATGAAATACTTATTTCAGCACTGTGAGTGGCTCTAGGAAATTATCAAAGGAAGGGTCATTGGAGCCTCCACTCTATAACCAATTAGTCAGAAGCCCAGGTGACAACTTGGACTTTCTTTTGGCATCTGAAGTAGAGGACAGTCTTACGGAACTGACCTTACCCTGTAAAATCTGATGCTGTCTTTGGGTAGATAGTGACAGAATTGAGTTGAATTATATGACACCCAGCTAGTGTCAGAGAATTGCTTGGTGGTGTGGGAAGAACTTCCCCACACATCGTAATTGGAACCATAATTATTAGAGGTCAACCTTAGGCTCCAAAGTGATGATTATAACACAAGTGCCCTGGATTTCTCAAAGCTTGATGTGAGCAGTAAGCCCACTGACCCAGTCAAAGGAGGGACGTGGAAACCCAGAGCACAGTGAAGCAAGGCTTTAATCAATGTTCTTGCAAGAGTGGGGGTCTGATGGACAGGCACAATAGGGGCAGTTACAACAGGCAGTTTATCTCCTAGCATCCAGATCCCTCCCCTGATTCCTCATTGGCTGAATACTATAGAGGTTACAGCCTTACCTGGAAGTTGCCTATTCCCATGTAAGGCAAAAAATAGTCTGCTTGGAACAAGTGTACATTCCTTGAGGTGACATAGAGACTTCAGTTCTTTGGCACATGCTAATTGCAAAGCCCGTGAAAAATCAGCTGGTGAAACAGAGAGGGGCAGAAGAACCAGGAAGTGAAGGATCTAAGGGTTTGGGATTCCATCCTGTATGGAGGTTTCGTACATATTTCCAAGAGGTTGTAAACCTGTTGTTAACTAGACAGCACAGCTTTTGTTTGGTATTTCTGAAAATGAATCATCTCACTTCTCACACTTGGCTAGACCATCAGGGTAGCTGGCTGAGTGCTTGAGAACAGATCAAAGTATTAATGAAGTATATGTTAGAGTTGTGGAAAGGAAGTAATTAAAATAGGGGGAAAGGAGCTATATATATATATATATATATATATATATATATGCACACACACATATATGTATATATATGTATACACATATATACACATATATGTATGCATATATACACATATATATATATGCATACCTGTATATGATTTATATATAAATATATATAAATATATATTACATATATTTAATATTCACAAAATCCCTTTGAAATCATCATCATTGTTAACATTTCAAAGATGAGAGCAAATAAACTTAGAAGATCAGATGTTTACTCAGCTTGTAAGGGCAGGGCTTGAATTCAAACCCAGATTTAATTAGCTTTGAACTTGATGCTTTCCTAATGTTTACAGGGCTTTGGGCAACCATAAATCTTTTAAGATTTGTGTTTGGTTGGGAATGAGGGCAAAAGTGAGAATCATGAGCTGAGAAAGAATGGCCATGGATCTGCACTAAGTTTTGAGAATATGAGGCATCTGCAACCATTACCACAATCAGTTGTAGAACATTTTGATTATCACTAAAAGAAATACCTTACCCATTAACAATCATTCTTATTTTATCCCAACACTCCAATCCAATCCAAGGCAACAACTTAATCTACTTTCTGGTTCCTGATTTTGCATATTCTGGACATTTCATTTAAATGGAATCATGATATGTGGCCTTTTGTGACAAGTTTATTTTATTTGGTATTTTTTCAAGTTCATCTATGTCATGTAACACATATCAGTACTTCATTCCATTTTATAGGTAAATAATATTCCCTTGTATGAATATACCACATTATTTTTTTTTAATTTTATTTGAATCCAAGTTAGTTAGCATATAGTGTAATAATGGTTTCAGAAGTAGAATTTAGTGATTCATCACTTACACATAACACCCAGTGCTCATCCCGGCAAGTTCCCTCCTTAATGCCCATCACCCATTTAGCCCATCCCCACAGCCACCACACCTCTAGCAACCCTCAGTTTGTTCTCTGTATTTAAGAGTCTCTTATGGTTTCCCTCCCTCTCTGTTTTTATCTTATTCTTTACTTTCCTTTCATCATATGAGTGAAATCATATATTTATCTTTATGTGACTGACTTATTTCACGTAGCATAATACCTTCTAGTTCCATCCATGTTGTTGCAAATGGCAGGATTTCATTCTTTTTGATCACTGAGTAATATTCCAGTGTGTGCGTGTGTACGTGTGTGTGTGTGTGTGTGTGTGTGTGTGTGTGTGTGTGTATACCACTTCTTATTCATCTATTCATTAATCAATGGAAAATTTGGCTCTTTCCATGATTTGGCTATTGTTGATAGCACTAATATAAACATTGGGGCACATGTGCCCCTTCAAATCTATATTCCTGTATCCTTTGGATACATACCTAGTAATTGCTAGATCATAGGGTAGTTCTATTTTTAATTTTTTGAGGAACCGCCATACTGTTTTCCAGAGTGGCTGCACCAATTTACATTCCTACCAGCAGTGCAAAAGGGTTCCCCTTTCTATGCATCCTCGCCAACTTTTGGTGTTTCCTGAGTTGTTAATTTCAGCCATTCTGACAGGTGTGATGTCATATCTTATTGTGGTTTTGATTTTTATTTCCCTGATGATGAGTGATGTTGAGCATCTTTTCATGTATCTGTTAGCCATCTGATGTCTTCTTTGAAAAAGTGTCCATTCATGTCTTCTGCCCATTTCTTCACTGGATTATTTGTTTTTGGGTGTTGAGTTTGATAAGTCCTTTATAGGTTTTAGACACAAATACTTTATCTGATATGTCATTTGGAAATATCTTCTCCCATTCCATCCATTCTGTCAGTTGCCTTTTAGTTTTGTTGATTATTTTTCATCCATTCATTGCATTCATCCATTGCATTGTGTCTGCTTTTTGACTATTATGAATAATGTTATTATAAACATTTGTTTACAAGGTTTTGTGTGTGTGTGTGTGTGTGTGTGTGTGTGTGTGTGTGTGAAAGTAGAGTTTCAATTGTCTTGGATATATAACAAAAAATAGGCACATACTGAATAAACAATAAATAAGAATCACAATTACTATTATATAAGGTGTATCCTTTCTCTGGGAGGTTTTAAAAGGGATAAGCTGAAGTTTTCAAATTATTTCTGTGCAAAATGTTACTGCAAGTGATGTAGGTAATAACTGCTACATTTTTTTATTTCAACCTGTACAGCAGTAATGTAAAACTTCACTAAATAGCAATTTTGCTAGTTTATATGGTAACTCTTGCTTTAATCTTTTGAGGAATTAACTGTTTCCTAATACAGTTTCACCACTTTACATTCCTTCTACAGTGTATAAGTGTTCCCGTTTTTCCACACTCTTGCCAAAACTTGAATATAGCTACTCTGTGTGTATGCAGTATTATCTCACTGTGGTTTTGACTTACACCTTCCTAATGGCTACTATTTTTGAGTCTTTTCACATACTTATTGGGCATTTATGTATCTTCTTTAGACTATAGATTACTTTTTGAAGTTTATATGTGATGGTACACATAAAGGACTTGGGCAGTGTGTGTTTGGTGTGTAGTAGCCATTCCATTAAAAAATACTCCAATTTTTCCTGCTTTATTAACTATGATATTTCTCTTCAAGAGTCATTGTAAATTTTTAAGAGTCTTCTAAGTCTTAACAGTTAATTTATCAGAAATTACTTAACTTTGAGTAGCCTGGGCTTGCAGTTAAGCTCTGTTTAATCTAATGTGCTTAATTTTAAGATCTATTAACTGTATAATGTATAAACAGTAATTAAATATAGGTATAAATATCAACTGAACACTTCTACATGCAATGAGAAATTTGTTTATGTTTATTTATTTTTGAGACAGAGACAGAGCATGAATGGGGGAGGGTCAGAGAGAGAGGGAGAGAATGAGAAGCAGGCTCCAGGCTCTGAGCTGTCGGCACAGAGCCTGACACGGGGCTCAAACTCGCGGACCATGAGATCATGACTTGAGCCGAAGTCGGACGCTTAACCGACCGAGCCACCCAGGCGCCCCACAAAATTGTTACTTAGTGAAGTTTTACATTACTGTTGTACAGGTTGAAATAAAAAAAAATCAGTTATTACATACATCAGTTGCAGTAACATTTTGCACAGAAATAATTTGAAAACTTAAGCTTATCCCTCTTAAAACCGTCCAGAGAATAGATACACCTTATATAATAGTAATGGTGATTCTTATTTATTGTTTATTCAGTATGTACCTAGTATAATGCTGAAAATTTTACTCCAGCTTTTGTGGTTAATTTTAAAGAACCGATATGGTAGATATTATTATCCTAATTTTACAGTTGATGGAATTGAGATTCAGAGAGGTTGATTTACTCTTAATGCCACACACACCTTAAATATATATCCTCATTCTGTAGTGTCTTCCTTTCTTCTAACAATCCAAATTAACTATTTTAGCACACCCCAAATTCAATATTTTCCATATAGACTTCCTTGACAATCTAATCCACATAATCATAAAACTTATTCATTCAATAGAAGCTTCATTGAGGTTTTTATTAGGTACCAGATGCCACTTATATGCTGTGGACAAGAAGGTGAATAAAACATTATGACTGCCATGCTGGTATGAGAGATAAACTTGCAAGAAGTATGAAAATGGAGAAATTGTGTTGCTATCAGAATAAAATGGAAGGATATTTTAAGCTCCAGGAAAGCAAGTTCTATGGCTGCTTTATTTTGCCTTGAATTACCCATGCCTACACTGTGCCTGGCAGAGAGTAGATATAATAAACTCATACTGACTTGCATTGAAAAAAAAATATATATATATATGTATGTATGTATATATAAATTCCACTGGTATTAGACAGAATTGATGCTGATGAATTTGAGTTCAGTATCAAAGAATAGATTTGGGGTCATGAAGGCAAAAATAGTGAAGGATACTCCACCAAAGTTGGAAAAAAAAAAGGGAAGAGACTCAGAGGAGTAAATGTGTAATCCTGTGTCGTTCTGAATGATTGCAGCAAAAAGTTGTTTGGACCTAATAGCTAGAGATGAGGCTGCAAAGTTCTACTGGAATCAGTTCAGGAAGGGTCTTGTATGTCAATTTTGGGCATTTGGGTTCTGTCCTAAAAACAATGGGGAATTGCTTAAGTGTTTTAAGTAGAAAACTATGAAAGATATTTATGATTTTTTTTAAGTTTTTTTAATTTATTTTGAGAGACAGAGAGAGCACAAGTCGGGGAAGGGCAGAGAGGGAGGAAGAATCCCAAGCAGGTTCTGTCCTCAGCGCAGAGCCTGATGTGGGGCTTGAACTCATGAACCGTGAAATCATGACCTGAGCCAAAATCAGGAGTTGGACGCTTAACTGACTGAGCCACCCAGGATCCCCAAGATATTTATGATTTTCCAAATCATCCCAGTAATTCTGTAGAAGACAGATTCAAATGGGAAAACAATTTTGGGAAACTGAATGGTAATTGTCTTAGCTCGGCTGCTATAATAAAATACCACAGATAGGGTGGCTTAAACAGCAGACTTAATTTCTTGAAATTTGGGTGGCTAAGAAGTCCAAAATCATAGTGCAAGCACCTTCAGTCAGGTGAGGGCCTTCTTCCTGGTCTGCAGATGATCACCTCCTCACTGTGTCCATTTGAGGAAACTCTGGTGTGTCTTCCTCATCTTTTAAGGTCACTAATCCCACCATGGGACTTCATCTTCATGACCTCATTTAAAAAGCCTAATTACCTGTCCAAAGCCTCACCTCCTAATACCATCACTTTGGGGATAAGGGCTTCAACATATGAATGTTGTGGAGAACACATTTAGTCCATCACAGGAATTTTTTACATTACTTTAGAAAAAATTCATAAAGGCCCAAATATATATGATAAAGAATGATAAAGGGAACATAGACTTAAGAGAACTTGGTGACTGATCAGATTTAAGCTTTTGTAAGGTTTCTTGCAAACTTGTTAATGTGACTAACATTTACCAATGTAGATGAATGATAAGGAATTGGATATTTCATTTTTTGTTTTTGCGTTTGGAGTTGAGGATTCTTATAAAGATGATGAGCTTAGAGTTTAAGATTGCTGTGGAACATATAGATATGCAATTGAACTTTCTGTTTTTCTAATCAGTCAGGGAACAGATGTGCATCTTAGACTTAAAGTTTTACTCTGAATTGAGGTGCCTGGGTGGCTCAGTTGCTTGATTTTGGCTTGGGTCATGATCCCAGGCTCATGAGATCAAGCCCAACATCGGGCTGTGTGCTGAGTATGGAGCCTACTTAAGATTCTCTCTCTCTGTCTCTGTCTCTCTCTCTGCCCCTCACCCCTGCTTGTGCTCTCTCTCTCTTTAAAAAATAAAAATAAATAAAATCAAATTTATAAAGTTTTACTCTGAATCAAACATTTTTTTTTTCTAAGAATATTATCCAATTTATTACGGTATATATGTTGAGTTCTGAGATAGGGTAAAAATTTCTTAAGGGAAAGTCTTAAGATCGTTTTTTATGGTCTTTATATTATAGCTAGAAATCAATGTATCTTTAGAAATGCCTGCTGAGGTAGAGAAGTCTGAGTTTAATGTAAATAATACTGAGATATTAATTGGTCACATTTGTGCAGTGCTTTGTGGTCACAAAACATCTTCAGCATGTATTATCACATTTGGAAATCCATCTTTACAGCAACCTCATGTGTTAGGTGGACCAGGTATTGCAGTAGAGAATATATATATACATGTATGTGTGTGTGTGTGTATGTGTGTGTGTGTGTGTATGTATATATATATATATATATATATATATATATATATATATATATATATATATAATTTTCTTTATTAGGCTTTGCCTCACTAAGATTCCTGTAATGTATTTTCTCCATTCTTTTACCCCATACAAATGTTCTTTCTCTCATCTACTATCATTTCATGTTCTATTGCTTTCAGTTTATTAAATAAGCTTGAACTTAAGAAATCCATAAGAGCAAATCTGCTGATTTAGAAGACAGGACCTTCATAACTTATGTAAAACATCAAGGGTTTTGTTTTTTTTTTTTTTTTTGCTTTAACTAAAGGTGGGAGAGAAACTTTGTTTCTTGGGAGAGGTAGGAACACAGTATGGCATCTTTCTAGCTATGAGAGCCATACCCTCACTTAATCTATTGGCTTCCATTTGAAAGAAGAATAGAAACTGTGATAATTACAGATATTAGATTCATTTTTTTATTTGTCAACATATATATTTTCAACATTCATATTTTTTATTTGTAAAGAGCTTATTTTCCCATTTTTCTAATTGAATCTGATTGTTTTGACCTTTTAAATTATTAAATTGATCATTAACAGTTTGTTATTGTTGTTGAAAGTTACACTATTTTCATATGATTATTGAAAATTTTATATCTGCATTTAAAATTTTCCAGATGATGCCCTGGCCTATTTATCTGTGGGTACAAACCATTCTTTGATATGTATAAGCACCTCATATATTTTTATTTATTGTTTTTAACTTTATTTTTTTGAGAGAGAGAGAGAAAGAGCAGGAATGGGGGAGGGACAGAGAGGGAGAGAGAGCATCCTGAGCAGGCACCCTGTTGAAGCAGGGCTCGATCTCAGGAACTGTGAGATCATGACCTGAGCTGAAATCAAGAGTTGGAAACTTAACCGACTGAACCACCCAGGCACCCGCCATATATATTTAGAGCAACAGTTTCGTATAATATAAATGTATATACCCTGTTGTTTAATTTGTCTTTTGTTGATTCTATTTTGGACACCTGCAGATTTGGTATTTTCCTTGATGCTTTTTTGGCTTTGATAACATACTTTAAAGAGCCATACCAACCCCACAATTATAAAAACATTTATATAAAGTACTTGTAATACCTTTTAACTTTGTTTTACATTGTTGTGAAAAATGAGCAATCCAACTTAATTTATTTTTTAAATAATAAGTCTATTTTATCAGACCCAATTACTGGATACATTTTTACTCCCTCACTTTATAATTCCATACTAGAAGCCTGTTTTTGTTTTTATTTAAACTTCTCCTATTTTCACTTGCAGAAGTTCTTGGTATCTTAAAAAGACTCCTTAATTTCTTGATAATTATAATAGCACAATGGGTAAATCTAACTAGGGACACAAATTGAACAAGAAAAGTCTTAAAAACAATATCCAGCCTTTCCTAGACTGTAATAGATGAATACTCACAAGCATGATAAATAAGAATAGTCATTAAAATTTTTCTGGGCAACATTTCTCATTTTACAATTAGATACACTAAGGCCCATAGGGACAAATTGACTCGACCAAGATGAGTTAAAGTAACACAGCTGACATGTCAACTATTGGTATAACTTTATTATGCTACAATATTTATTATATTAGAATCATATAATTCCATCCACTAGATTGAGCTCATTCAGCCCTCCACTCTCTGTGTATTATACCCTCAGCAACCTTTACATGCATGACAGTTCCACAGAGTAGTGACAATCTCCTTTGCACTAGGAAAGCAGGTCTCTCTGTAGTTCATCTCATTCCTCATTTTAAACTTCATTTGTTCTTATTGGTCAGATGGTTAGCAATATATTTCTTTAATTACACAGCCATTGCCATTTGCAAGTTCTTCACATCCAGCTAATAAAATATTCTTTTACAAATGAATAAAGTCTATCTATGTAAATTAATTCTCAACACTTTCCTTCCAGTTTCTCTACAGTTTCTCTTCCTGCCCTACAGCTATGTGGGTTTATTTGTTTTCCATGTCTTTGTGAAGCTATTTTTTTAAAATTTGTTAATGTTTATTTATTCCTGAGATAGAGCATGAGTGGGGGAGGGGCAGAGAGTGAGAGAGACATAGAATCTGAAGCAGGCTCCAGGCTCCAAGCTGTCAGCACAGAGCAGGATGTGGGTCTCGAACTCACGGGCCATGAGATCATGACCTGAGCCGAAGTCGGACCCACAACCGACTGAGCCACCCAGGTGCCCCCATGAAGCTATTTTTAATTTCATTTTAAAGTACTATTTTGTGATTCTCTAAGGTATCTTAATTTAGTGACAATTTTTATTTCCATAATTTATATCACATATTATTATTATTTTTTTAACGTTTTATTTATGAGACAGAGACAGAGCATGAACGGGGGAGGGGCAGAGAGAGAGGGAGACACAGAATCGGAAGCAGTCTCCAGGCTCTGAGCCATCTTCCCAGAGCCCGACATGGGGCTCAAACTCACGGACCGCGAGATTGTGACCTGAGCTGAAGTTGGACGCTTAACCGACTGAGCCACCCAGGCACCCCTCACATATTATTTTTTAATACTAGCTCATCCAATTAGGACTATGCACACACATGAAAACTTGCTAGAATAATAGCTGACTGTGGACTGCATGATAAGACACTTAGATTGTTGACCAGTTCTTACTGAAGTGAACAAGTAAGTGCATCAATATGCCCTCATGGAGAGGTCTAACTGTTGCCTCACAATATTAACTTCAGCAAATATTTCCTTCAGAAACTGGGTTAAAGACATTATTTATGTTTTTTTAAATTTTTTAAATGTTTATTTGTTTTTGAGAGAGATAGACAGAGGTGAGTGGGAGAGGGACAGAGAGAGAGGGAGACACAGAATCTGAAGCAGGCTCTAGGCTCTGAGCTGTCAGCACAGAGCCTGATACAGGGCTTGAGCTCACAAATCATGAGATCATGACCTGAGCCGAAGTTGGATGCTTAACTGACTGACCCACCCAGTTGTCCCCAGATATTCTTTATATTATGATTGATTTAATTGATGGGGGAAGTAATGTGGGGATATAATAAAGGCAAACAGAAAATAATAGAGGAGAAGAAGGAAATGAACGTGGTAAATATTAACAATTGTTACCTTTCAAAAGATCAGTTTTTTTAAAGTAGATAAAATAATATATAGCCTAAGAAAAAAGAAAAAAATTCACAAACTCATACAGAAATAAAAAGGAGAAGGAGAAACGACTATGGATTATCAGGAATACAATATTGGATTTTCTAGTTTTGTCTCTGTTTTTTTTTTTTAAATTTTTTTTTTTTTCAACGTTTATTTATTTTTGGGACAGAGAGAGACAGAGCATGAACAGAGCATGAACAGAGGGGCAGAGAGAGAGGGAGACACAGAATCGGAAACAGGCTCCAGGCTCTGAGCCATCAGCCCAGAGTCTGACGCGGGGCTCGAACTCACGGACCGCGAGATCGTGACCTGGCTGAAGTCAGACGCTTAACCGACTGCGCCACCCAGGCGCCCCTTTGTCTCTGTTTTATACCCTCTATTGCATTAATTATTTTCTGAGTTGAAATCATAAAGGTATAATACTAGAGAAACAATAACCAGTTTTGTATAAATATTGATGAAATAAAGACTTCTAGAACTCACAATATGTAAGTTTTTCCAAGATTGTTGCTTTTCACTAATATCTAGGAGAAGGGGAAAGGTGATCGAGGTATTCATGTTTGTACTACAAGTTTTATATTTCCTAATTCAGCATTAGCTAGCTACTTCAAAGTTGACTTTATATTTATGATGAAATTTTAGCAAGTCTGCTACTCAAATGATTGATTATAAGACTCATCATTAGTTCATGCTTGATTAGGAATGAAGAAAAATTTTGTTAATTTAATCATAACTCAGTGCCTCAAAAATATTACAAGCCTCCTGTTGCTTTGAAATTTCTTCAGTCTGTTTTAGGGGATTTGGCAAGTCTACCTACATTAAGCTGCACTATTTGTTGTGTGGTAGGTTATTCTTTTCATGTGTCTCAGAAATAAAATTTAATTCTATTTCATCTACTTTATGGTTATTGTCTTTTCTTAGGCTCCGCATAGTACTTGATGGTCTCTTTACAACAAAATATGGAATTGCTATCATTCCTCCAACAACAAAGATTTGCTCCACTATATCAAATGCTTGTTTCTGAGCCCTCCTGCATAATCAGAGACATTTCACTGTGAGAATGACTCACAGTGTAATCTTTGTGATGCAATTTTAAATGGCAGTTAAACCCAACACATGCACTAACAATGGAGCACATCAAATGATTGCATGGAAAAATGAAATAGGAATGACAGTCTGTTATGTGCATGCACTGACAACTACTTTACAACTCCTAATTGTCTGACAAAGATTGGAAGACACTATTGATAATGAGATAAAAATAGCTTTTATGTGTGATATTTGTGAGAGATTGTGAATCTTAAAAATCAATGAAATAGAGTATATCATGTTTTTCTTCTAGCCCACTGCCATATTCAGAATTTACTCCTTCCACTCAAAAACTTTGGTCCATCAAAAGGAGAAAACAAATAGAAACCAAAAAAGGAGAATACAACAAAAACAAAGAAGATTGTGATGGTGCTGTGCATGGTCAGAGAGTATGTTTGTATGAAGTACCAAATGTCAATTGCTAGTGACATTATCAAAATGGTCCTGACATAGGTGGTTCCTGACTTAAGCCCTCTTCACAAGAACCAACTAACAACTTCCCATAGACAAAACACTATTGTGAAAATCCCAGAACCTGGAGGTGTAGCTGAAGTGTGCCTCTGGACCACAGAGACCAAGAAGCACCACATTAGAAGGATGGAGGAACAGCTACATAATACCTCATTGCTTTTCTACCAGGCTGCACTGGAAGAGGTTTCTGGGTCTCCAGTGGCAAAAGAGAGTCCAGGGTGGATGTATAGCTCCCCCAATGATGAAGGAGGCCCACTTAGGTCTTATGGGATCACTGGGGGAATCTCCAGTGGGGCTCAACCACTGGGGATCAGATAGAGATGGAGAGGGGTGCAAGGCTTACAGCAACCAGTGCACAGATATTGGCAGACAGCTTGCCTATTTACTGTGTCACCTGAGCAGAGATCCTAGCCAGCAGCTCTTCCTATCTCTAGAGGCAGTAGAGTGGCCTTGTCTGGCCAGGGAGCTCATTTAGCAGTTATGCCTGATTTGGATCCACAGTCAATGGGCCATGCCAGCTGGAGCCCATTCTACTACCCTACCTGGACAAGGAAGCAAATTTTCAGACCCATCAAACTACTGAGCATAGCTTTTACTGCTGCCCAATCAGGAAGCCTGGCCAGAGAACCCAGACAGCTTCAGAACGCCTTCTATGGCCTCACTTAGGCAGGGAACCAAACCAGCAGATCTTTCCAACTGTGGAACAGAACCAGTGACCCTACACGATGATCCTTGACAACCTTGATCCACCCTAAAATTCTGCCCAGTAGTAGCCCAGACTTCAACCTGACCCAGCAGCAGAGTACACATGCAGCCCTGACATAGCATGTGGACTTGCACAAGTAGGAATCTCAGCTAGTGACTCCACTCAATCATGGAGTAAGCCGTAGTCCCATCCAACTGCAGGATACAGCTAGAAGCCCCTTCCAACCAGAGAGCCTGGCCAGTAACCTGGCACAACCACAGAGTACACCCCAGTAACCTGATTGCTAAACCCAGTCTGCACCCCCACCCACAACTTCAGGACAGAGCCTGTCACCCAGCCCGAACATGGAATCCAGGCAGTGGCACCAGCTTGTAGGAGAACACACCTGACCATGAATGATGGAAGAGCCAAGCCTATAGCCCTCCCCTATAGAAAAGTTTGCAATACTCACTCATACTACCTGCAAGGGAACACAGCCTTTTACAGTGTTGTATGTCAATTCTATTTCAATAAGATACATATACATATACATTACGTGTGTGTGTGTGTATATATATATATATTATATATATATATATATATACACACACACACACGTAATGTATATATATACACATGTAATGTATATGTATATAATATATATACACACACGTAATATATATACAATATTATATATAAGGTATTATATATACATATAATCATGTATATATGTATACATATACATGTGTGTGTGTGTGTGTGTGTGTGTGTATAAATAAAATAGGATATCTAAGTTCAACTGTTTTGTGGCATATAAATGCAATTTATTTCCTGGTTTTCCTGGTGTGTATGTGTGTGTATGTGTGTGTGTGTGTGTGTGTGTGTGTGTGTGTGTGTGTGTGTATGTATATGTATAATAGGATGTCTGAGTTCAGCTGTTTTCTGGCATATAAATGCAGTTTATTTCCTGGTTTTCCTATGGCTCCCAGGCCCCAGTCATTACCTTTACTATTTATATTTGACAGAAGGAAAGTTCTGACATAGATTGACAAGCTATAGCTCATAGCTTATTTTTCCCCCTACGTTTTTTGGAAAGTTGGAGAGCTATGAGTGGTCTTTATATGCTTACATTTTCAAATGGTTGAAAAAAGGCAAAATGAGAATGATATTTTGTGATGTGTAATATTAGTGTTCATAAATAAAATTTTACTGTAACGAAGTGCCACACATTTGTTTACTTACTGTCTATGGCTGCTCTTGTACGACATGGCACAGATGAGTTGTTGAAGTAAAGAGTGTATGGCCTTGCAAACTTAAACTGACCTTTTCCAGAAAAAATTTTGTAGATATCTGCTGTATGTCAATTTTGTATGACCTTTGTTGGATATGGATGATAGTTAGGAATTTTTTTTAATTTTCTGTCTTCACATTAGGGAAAGTACCCCCCTTCACATTTTTACTTAATTTTGTTCAATTTTGTTCATTTCCGTATGGTGAAGTATGTCACTGTGATCTCTCTCTCCTCTATCTTTCTCGGAACTCATACTTGTAATTTTCTAAATAGACTGAAATTACCATAATCACTTCCTCTTTGACCCAAGAGATATTAAGAAGAACTTTTATCTTTCTGGGTATATATGTCTATATATTGTTTTTGGCTTCTTTATTCTTTTGTTATTAATCAGACATGTTTTGCACTGAATTCAGAAAATCTGGTGTTTATAACTTATAACCTGTGAAAGTAATACATGATTCTTTTTTGAAAACAGTCCAGGAATTTGAAAAGAATATACATTTTCCATGTTGTACAATGTTGGATTTATATATTCATTATATGCTTTATGATTACCAAATGCCTTTTATCTTTACTTATTTTTGCTTAATTTATCACTCAAAGGTAGACGGTATTGTCTGAATGGTTCTGAGTAAACTTATTTTAATAACATAGGTTTCAATACATAAAGCATTTTAAAAACTCCATTCAGCATAAATTTTAAAAACACTTAATCTATATCAGATAAAAAAAAGAGTTCCTGCTCTCCTGAAGCCCTCATGATGGGAAATATTTTATGGACATCAAAACAAAGTAAAATAAAAACCACTTTTAATAACACTGTATAATTTATTTTCAATTTTTCTAACTGCTAAGAAGAATAAATATAAGATACTATATATCGATATGGAATAAGAAAATTTTACTTTGTGTGGAAAGCCATGACTTTTTCTGCTGTGCTTCTCTTTTAGATGCTATTGAATGTATAGTTCTCTAGGAAATATGTATGCTGAGGATTGCAGATTGAGAATTATAGGCAGGAGAAAAGCAAAAGTGTGAAGGCCTTGAGTGAAAAACGGAAAGAAAACCAAGTGAAAGGAGGTAAAAAATAGGATAAATAAATAAATAAAATAGGATATCTAAGTTCAACTGTTTTGTGGCATATAAATGCAATTTATTTCCTGGTTTTCCTGGTGTGTGTGTGTGTGTGTGTGTGTGTGTGTGTGTGTGTGTGTGTGTGTGTATGTATATGTATAATAGGATTGGGTTGGAAGAAAGAGAAGGAGGAAAAGATGACTGGAGGCACCCTCCTCTGCCCAGAGGGCAGACTAAAGATTCTGAATTATTTCCTCAGAGCAAGGGAAGATTTTAAGCAAGGAACAAGATCCTATCTTTTCCCCCATTTAAATATATCTGTTTTCTTTAGTGTGGGAGGTATTGTGGAGAGGATGGCAAGATACTGGATACAGGAAGAAAATTCAGGAGGCTAGACTCTACCACTGTTAACAAGTGATTTATTGTAACACTATTTACACAAGGGAGGTTTTTGTGGTGTCTCAGTGTGGTGTCTGTCCCATGAGATGGGGGCCCCCAAATGTGGGGAGACTGTTGATCCCGTAGGAGCCAGTGGCATGGGCTGGGAAAGGATTCACCCAAGGCAGAACAAACAAGATAGAAGTTTATTGCTCCACAGGGGCATAGCAGGTAGGACATCAAAGGAGAGACTTTCTGCAAGGAGGCAGTGGGTGGGGACCTTATTTAAAGTGGAAGGTGAGGAGGTAAGGGGACTATGGAATTTTCCCTTTTTTGGTAACTGTGTCTGGTTGTAAATAACCCATCCATTGATTAGTTAGGGCCAATGGATATTTCCATGTGGGTCACATGATGGGCCTGTCTATATTCATCCTGGTGCTCCCTGTGGGCCCTTTTGCCTTGATCAAGCTTCTTGCTCAAGCCTGTTGTCCAGGTTAATATTTAAAATGTTGATGTTAAACATTTAAAAACGTTAAATGTTTCAAAGATAATATCGTGATCACTTTTTTTGTTTGTTTTTCTGTGTATCTCTAATGAGTTTGCCCTGACTTTTCTGTCCATCTGTCCATGCCTCTAGATATATCAGGATTCCTTTAAAAACTGCATTGTTTTGGGGTGTATAATTTTATTTTATGTAAATAGAATTGCATTATTTTTCTCCCTTTCCTTTGCTGCTTCTAACTGCTGCTTAACCCTATATAATGTACATCCATTCTCTTTTACATCTTCACTGTCTTAATTTTGTACCACAGGGTACTTCAGATTCCCCCAAATCATACATGATGCTGCAGTTGCCATAGTCATGTCTGTCCTTTGATGAGACTATGTGAGCTTTTCTTTGTGACCATACATCCATGGTGAATCTCAAGTACATCAGATATTTGCCTGTCTCCAGACTGTCTGCTCTGGACCACCTTACCTGAGAAATGGATGAGGGTTTTTATATTGCCACAGTTTACCAACACTTAACATTTTTCAGTTTTCTCATTTTTAAAATATATTTGGTATAAATGACAACTTGTAAAAATTTCATTATAAAAAGTTTTCAAACATACCTAGAAATACAGAGAAGAGTAAAATGGATCTCCTTCAGTGAATTGTTATTTACATTTGCTTTATTTGGTTTAATTTTTTTTATTGTTTTGCTGAAACATTTAATTCAAATCTTAGTGTACTGGTTTTCTTTTGCTGCTGTAACAAATTACCACAAATTCAAAGGCTTATGTTGGCACGGATTTATTACCTTATGTTTCTAAAGGTCAGAAGTCCAAATTGGGTCTCAGTGGAATAAAATCAAAGTGTTGGCAGTATTGCATTTCTTTCTAAGCGCTCTGAGAATTTATTTTCTTGTCTTTTCCAGTTTCTATAGGCCCTCTGTTCCCTGGCTCCTGGTCTCTTTCCATCTTCAAACCCAGTCATGGCTTTCTCACACCACACCACTGACAATGAGTGTTCTACCTCCCTCTTTTATATTTAAAATACCCTTGTGATTATGTTGTGCCCATTCAAATAATACAGGATAATTTCCTTATTTTATGGTCACTTGATTAACAACCTTAATTCGGTCTGCACCCTCAATTCCCTTTTATGTAATGTAACATGCCATAGTCACAGGTGCTGGGCATTAGGATGTGGACACCTTTGGGACAGTGTTCATTATTCTGCCTACCACACTTAGATATCATTCATTAGTGATTGATCTCTAAAAATTAAGGATTTTTACTATATAGCCACAATACTAGAATACAAGAATGATGTCTAATGAAGTGTTTGGGTTTTCATTTTGTTTTGTTTTTTAATCAGGACCCAAACAAGGTCTATTTGCTGTATTTCATTGTTGCTATATCATTCAAGTGTTTTTTGATATAGATGGACCTTACTACACCCCGGTTTTTTTAATGCATTTTATTTGTTGAAATGCACAGTCCACTGTCCTGAAGAATATCCCACTTTATGATTTTGTTCTAATGTCTTCTGATGTTGAAGTATTTGTTGTATTTCCTTTAAACCTCAAACTAGATCCAAAGATCAAAACATATTCAAATTTAACATTTGGTGAAAATATTTGTCAGGTGATCCTATGTCTTTTACTTTGTATCACATTAGAAGACCCATATCTTCCTTTTCTGTTGTACTAAAGGGAGGTTTGAACATTCTTAGTGGCTGAGATTTGCTTACTGCCAATTGTCATAGAATTTCATGACTTTTACTTTGGCATTGTTGGAAATCTGGGGATATTTCTTTCTTTCTTTTTTTAATGTTTATTTTGAGAGAGAGAAAGAGTGTGAGCGGGGAAGTGACACAGAGAGAGGAAGACACAGAATTCGAAGCAGGCTGCAGGCTCTGAGGTGTCAGCACAGAGCCCAATGTAAGGTTCGAACCCACAGACCTCAAGATCATGACCTGAGCCAAAATCAATGCTTAATGGACTGAGCCACCCAGGTGCCCCTCTGTGGGGACGTCTAAAGAATGATCCATTCAGCTGTTGTCTGTGAGGTATTTATTTTTTTCTACAACATTCATTGTGGTCGAAGCTCATTTAGGCAATTCTGACCTCTTAATTTCATCTCATCCACTCTATATTTTAGGAGTCTTTTTTACAGTTTTTGGTTAGTGGATGGTACTCTTTCCTGTTTTCCAGTACGGTTGCAGAATCCTCTAGTTATTTCTATACTGCTTTTTCCATTTCACTTGGAATTTTTGAGGGAGGATGACTAAGTTGGATACATGACATCATTTTTTTTTAATTTTTGATGATTTGGGGCACCTGGGTGGCACAGTGGATTAAGCATCTGACTTCGGCTCAGGTCATGATCTTGCGGTTTGTGAGTTCCAGCCCTGCATTGGGCTCTGTGCTGACAGCTCAGAGCCTAGAGCCTGCTTAGGATTCTGTGTCTCCCTCTCTCTCTGCCCCTCCCTCACTCGTGCCCAGTCTCTGTTCTGTCTTTCTCTCAAAAATAAATAAACGTTAAAAAAATTGTTTTGATGATTTTATTTGTAGAGGCAGAGATGACACAGTCTGCTTTTAGTATCTACTGATTAAGAGAACATAAAGAAAAAAGTAACAGTATGATTTTAGTAACTCTTAAATGTGTGTGAAACGTATTAATCAAAATATGGAATTCATTTGCATTTTTTAAATAGCAGTTCAAATATGTACTAGATGTATATTTTAATATTCTGCTAATGTCTAATGCATGTGTGGATTCATGAACTTTTTGCGATTTATGACCCCTCCCTAGGAGACTATAGAGTTTAGAGTAGAAACCATGGCTTAAAGGAAGATGACTACCAATTTGGAATTTCAATGGGACTTATTATCTGAATTAATTCTTAATCCCTAGGCTATGAAAATGCAATTGAAAATTAGCACTTTAATGCTTAAGTGATTCATAGGATGAATTACCTTTTCAGCAGCTAAATGTTACCCTAGGGGTATAAAATATTTACTATGATTTCCCCAAATTATCCATGTTTTATCCATAAAGCACTCTATATTAAAAAGGGGGTTATTTCATTACTCAATAAATATTTTTTCTTTGACCATATGTCTTTTGTTGTTGTTGTTGTTGTTGTTGTTATATATTGGGGATACAGCAGTAAGAAAAAATAGACACTTATTATATTGTTCTTGCATTTGGAGTTTGTAGTTACTTATGTGAAATCGCATCTGATCTTCATTCTATTAACTAAGGTAAGATAGGGACAATTTTGGTATTGAGGACAATTCTATTTGTGATGAGTATAGAGAAAGCCTATATATTAGTTATGATTTGGTTATCTGTAAATAGTAGAAGATACTAAATTAACAGTGGCTTAAACAAATAAGTTTATTTTTGTCAACTGGAGGTGATGAGCCTAGTTTCTGGTATGGCTCTCAGTTTCATGTTAGGGACTTAAACTGTCCAGGTTCAGTAAGGGAAGCAGAAATGCAATCCATGTTGATAGAAGGATATATGATAGGAATTAGATATTACACAACTTTGGAAAAAGCTAGGAAGTAAAAGTCTAGAAGAGTGTTGAGATTTTTTTTCTCTAAGCAGTTAATCTGAGAAGCCAGCTATGTTCAGGGGCTAAAAGTATGGCAAGGATAAAGCTTCTGGGTAGGTCTATAGAAAATTTTGTTTCTGTGTGTTACCTTCCCCATGGGTTTACTTTCAGGCTTCTCTTGGAGGAGCTCTTGGAGAAGCTTTCTTGGAGAGCTGCTGTTGGTTAACAAGGTCAGCATTTGAGAAGAAGGTCTGGACACAAAACAGAGGAGTGTGGGACAGGAACCCACTGGTACCTTTGTATCTGCCTGTCACAGCATCTCACCTTGGTAACCATCAGAGAATAATAGCTGTTGCCTGAATGTTATCTCCCAAAAGTCTTGCAGATTCTTCTTTTGGAAAACTCTAACATGGAAACTTGTAAAGAATATGATCCTGGGTAATAAACTAAGCCAACATAGTCCAAACTACTTGAGGTAAAAAAGAAAGAAAAGAGAAAAGAAAAAAATAAAAGGAAAAGAAAAAAAAAATCTCGGCCAGGTGCTCAAAAGCAAAGCCAGGCAAGCAGAGAATATTAATTTGGATGGTAAGGAGTCATTTAAGCAAGTGATCCACATAGGTCTAATATTGTCAGGGAACTTTGGGGAGTAGGATTAAGAAGTAAGTTGGTCAAAATTGTGTAAAATATTAGCAGAAAGGGCATGTAGAGGTATGTTTTAGAAGTAAAATGTAGCTAAAGAAAATGTTGAATATTGGGATAGCATTTTAAATCACTTTATAAGAGTTAGTAATTTCCAGTTTGCCTTTCCCTTTTAATCTTTATTTTATATTATTGGAAAAAGTAACACAACAACCTGAATTCAAGAGTATTTTGCCTTTTTAGATGCATATGCTATCTGGATGAGTTTAGGGAATGAACACTGAAGTGTGTATTAGACAGTGATGGAGTATGTGTTCCTAATGCATTTGGCAAGTGCTCTGAGGGAAATTACTTTGTTCTTATTCAGACAGATACCATCGTGTTCTCCCTAAATAAAATGCCTATAACCAGTCATTTCTGTGTGAGGAAGAGGGATGGTCAGTATTGAATAAGAAACAAACATTGTTGAGATTTATTAAGATGATGGTTAAGCTGTGAAGAGCCACACAGTGGTGAAGCTTTTTCCTGGTAGCTCAGCTACCAGGAAAATTTTGCATTCATAGAAACAGTTGGCTATATTCACATCCATCCAAGGATGTGGCATCATAAGGAAAATGCCTACAGCTCCTAGGAGAGGGGGGATGGAGGCTTGCAATCTAAGAAGTAGGGCTAAAAAAAGCAGGTTCTCATAGGAAATACCATTAAAAGAAAATATCCTCCAGTAAAATTGTCTTTTTTACCACAGCCCTCTGGCAACATTCCATGTTGTAATTTCTGGAAAATATCCTACAAGGTAGACAGGAATACAGTAGATAGAGCCCTACTTGTGAATGCTAGGAAAATAAGCAAACTAGACACTAAGTTTTGCACCAGAGACTCTGGTTGTCTCACAATGTCTTCCCCCCTTCTTCAATAGAAAAAGAGCCTGAGATTTGATAAAATGGCACATGTCTGCCCAAAGACTACATTTTCCAGCTTCCCTTAGAGTTGGATATGGTCATGTAACTAAATTCATCGGAGGAAAAAAAAAAAAAAAAAAAAACAGAAGTGGTTTTTAGTATATGCCTCGTAAGGTTGATGATGTAATTTTTTCCCTTCCTTTCACCTTCTGATCAGGTGCAGATGCAGGCATATCTTAGACCAAGAGGTTTTTTAAATAATAGATGCCAATCACACAGGTAAATCATATGTTAAAAAGAGAGTGGGTTCCTGCAGTAGGTGGCCACATACACATTGCCACTGCTCCTATCTATAGGTGGAATCTATTTCTCATCCATTGAGTGTAAGCTAGTCTTTTAGCTTCCTATAACCAAGAGCATGTGGTTGACGTGAATCTTTAATACCAAGCTCTGCAAAGACTTTCAGGTTTCACCCTTGCACTTTTGTGACACTCTGTTGGAAACCAGTTGTCATATAAGAAATCTTATTACCCTGGGGCGCCTGAGTGGCTCAGTTGGTTGGGCATCTGACTTCGGCTCAGGTCATGATCCTGTGGTTCATGAGTTGAAGCGCTGCGTCTGGCTCTGTTGTCAGCTTGGAGCCTGGAGCCTGCTTTGGATTCTATGTCTCCTTGTCTTTCTGCCCCTCCCCCACTCATGCTCAGTGTATCTCAAAAATAAATACAAACATTAAAAAAAGAAAAAAAATCTTATTACCCTTCTTTTAGAGAGCTCAAGTTAGCCATGTTAAAGGATACATGGAAAGAGATAGATGCCCAGCCTCAGGTGAGACAAAGCATGTGAATGAGGAAGAACACATGGGACATCCTGTCCCTCTCAAACACCATAAGAAACAGAAGAACCATACAACTGAGTCCAATCCAGATTAAAGAATTATGAGAAATAATAAAATAGTTCTTGCTTTGAGGCGATAAATGTTGGGGTAGTTTGTTATATATCATTGATAACTGAATCACTGTCTTTACTTTATTGTTCTCATATGATATAACCACACAACTTCCTCTTTGGAAACCACTCAGAGCAAGTCTGAGTGAATCACAAAATTTGAATATCATGGCTTCACCTGTTACATTGAGATGACCTGTCTCTTCACAGATGATGAAGGCAACCCTTTCTTTCTCCTCTTGACCTCAGATCTCAGGTTTCTCTCCTTTGTGACTTTTGCTCATTCATAGCACTATAAAATTTCTGCGCTGATCCAGATATATGACAACCACTGAGTTTTTTTTTTTACAAAAGCATAAATGATTATACTGTTGAACTTTGCAGCCTATCATTTTAAATTTAATTTGAGCACATTTTAAAGGTTGTATTGGGAATTTTAAGATGTCTTTACTGTTAATGATTTCACAATTTTTATTGAGTGTATTCCCACTTATTTAATTACTGAGAAGCAAATGTATTGAACATGTTAACCTTTTTAATGGTTCTGACATGTGCTGTAGATATGGCCAAAATATAACATTCTGCTGTCTAATATTTTATGTCTCAAAGCTTCAGAATTATTACATTTTATCTTAACATATCTGATGAACAAAACTCACCCAGTATTATTATTGCTATTGCTGTTATTATTTTAGTTTTTTTATTGCGTTCTTTTTTTACCCATCTTATAAATTCTTTATTGTGCCTCAATAATTCTGCCCCATTTTAAATGTAATATCTCTAGGCATGAGTCTATTCTGTCTATCCCATGGAGAAGCGAGAATATTAAGGCATAAATAGTGATTCCTTCCCTAGTTCTATAGGAGGAATGAAAACATCATATCCTGACAAAAGAAACATATACCAATTAATGCTCAACAGTATAGATGCAACCTGTCTTTTTTTTTTTTTTTTTTGAGAGAGAGAGAGCATGTGCATGCATGGGGGAGGGGCAAAGGGAGAGGGAGAGAGAGATTCTCAAGCAGGCTCTACACACCCAGCACAGAGCCTGAAGCTGTGCTGTATCTCATGACCATGAGATCATGACCTGAACTGAAATCAAGAGTCAGATGCTTAACTGACTGAGCCACCCGGGTACCCCACAACCAGTATTTAAGGAAAGAATAACCACATTTAAAAAATGGAATTTCTAATATAATATTTAATGTCCCAAACCTTCATAAAAACCTATCCTTTTGATTTTAATGCCCTCCTATGTGTTGTTCATTGAATTTAATAATAATAATAGTAATAATAATAATAATAAACCTTCCAAACCATTTATTTAAGTGATATTTAAGACTCAGCTGCCATGTGAAACATTTCCTCTGTAACACTACTGAATAATTTACCTTTTAGTAGGTATGAGTGTTGACATTTAAAAGTTTATAGGGACTATAGAGACTATTTTGTTCAAACCTTGTAGTTTATAACCCAAGATACATTTAAAACCTGGTAAAAATGGCAATCTTGCATGCAGAGAAAACTAGTCAACCAGTGTAGAAGTCCACATTCTCTTCAGCTAATGTTTGAAGTGTTCCATTCTAATTCTTTTAACTACATCTCCTTAGTACTATATTTGTCACATCATACCTAAAATCCTCCTTCTATTATATCATTCTCCACTGCCAAACTAAGTCCCCCTACCAAGACAATCAAGGTCCTAAGTACTAGTCTGATATTAAAGATGAAATAATAATAACTATCCTTATTTTGAAACATTAGATCTACCCTATGACCCAGCAATAGCACTTCTAGGAATTTACCCAAGAGATACAGGAGTACTGATGTATAGGGGCACTTGTACTCCAATGTTTATAGCAGCACTTTCAACAATAGCCAAATTATGGAAAGAGCCTAAATGTCCATCAACTGATGAATGGATAATGAAATTGTGGTTTATATACACAATGGAGTACTACATGGCAATGAGAAAGAATGAAATATGGCCCTTTGTAGCAACATGGATGGAACTGGAGAGTGTGATGCTAAGTGAAATAAGCCATACAGAGAAAGACAGATACCACATGTTTTCACTCTTATGTGGATCCTGAGAAATTTTACCGAAGACCATGGGGGAGGGGAAGGAAGAAAAAAGAAAAGAGAGGGAGGGAGGCAAACCATAAGAGACTCTTAAAAACTGAGAATAAACTGAGGGTTGATGGGAGGTGGGAGGGAGGAGAGGGTGGGTGATGGGTATTGAGGAGGGCACCTGTTGGGATGAGCACTGGGTGTTGTATGGAAGCCAATTTGACAATAAATTTCATATTAAAAAAAAGAAACATTGTTTTCACTAATTAAAAAAAAATGTTCTCTGTTCCAAAATGTCACATTTGGATCATGTGACTACACATGCTGTCTTGTATTCATAGCATTTTTAACATTTAAAATACTTTGAAAGGTCTTGTCTTTATTTTTAAATATGCCTAATAGTTACAGTGATTATCAAATAATGTTCTCTTTATATCAGTTCAGATTCCCATCTTCTTTTGAGGCCCAGGTAATGATAAACCCCTCATCATAAAGCTTTCATTGATCATGATAACCCCACTGACTTCTCCTCTCAGCATCTAGAGATTTTATTTGCTAATCACTTGAAACTTGCTCCACATTGCCTTGATCTGTGTTTTTTTTTTCTCATTTATTCTAAGCTTATATCCTCAAACTAGACTTTATACTTTTTTTTTTTTTTTTGGAGGCAGTATTACTAAACTACATTTCTACTTTTTATTACAAGGTCTGGGACAGTTTCATAAACACTATTAAATATTTAGTGAGTACATTACATTTGAAAAAAATGAAGAGTTCTAGTAAAAAACTAATATAGAAGAGGTGTACAGTTAGCCTGATGATAAAACCAATTTAAATTAAAAACCATACCTGTTGTTTATTGAGTATATACAGTGAACTGTGTTTTTTGTGAAGTACTTTACATACACTTTCTCATTCAGCTAATTATATAGGTGGTTTGCTTGAATAAACTGTATTTAAAATAAGTTGGAATCTAGGTAAATTTGAGGTTTATGAAACAGATTTCAAATTGTCAGAAACCAGTACTTTCTGGTAAGGGATTACTTTCTTGTTTGAAAATGATTTCTTAAAGTAGAGGCTCTTTGAGCAGATGTCAGAGAATGTAGTGAAACCAGGAGGGAAGGAAGACACATGGAGAGATGGAGAGCCAAACAACACAATGACTGAGCTATTTAGATTATGATGTCAGACATGCTAACCTTCTCCTTAATTCCATTTGCTTATTGTGGTCTAAGCATCAACCGAAAACAGAATTTCTGTTCAATTTATATCTTTCACAGAATCAACCTATCTCTAAATCTTGCCAAGAAGCACTCATTTGCAAGTAATGGTGCCCTCATCCTCCTTGTTTCTTGGCTTCCATGTCTCCTGAACACATTCTTAAAAGTTATTTTAATGTAACTTTATGTCATGCTATTTGCTTTTTTTAAATCCACTTTGGTTCCCCCATAGTCAGCACTTCTACATCCTTAGGCAATATATTTTCCTAAAAGAGCACAATAGCCAACATTTTCTAACCTTTTTGTGAGTTCCTCAGGACTATAAATTCATTATAATGGAGTAAGTGAACACTTGCATCTCATGTCCATACATACCCAACCAAAATATAGATGTGCTGATTAACACATAATACAAATGCTTTATGTTCCAAATAGCCACCCAGAGGAAAGAATGTGCATTTGATTTTATTGCTGAGCATTATGCAAGATGAAAGGGGCATGTGTGTATAATTAAAAAGCTGCAAATGTCACTGACTCTGTGGTCAGGAGGCTAGCTTAAAAAAATTCAGGCAATTGTGTATTTTGTGACCTTGTCTACCTGCCAAAATGAGAGGACTGAAAATGAAACTGCTGAGCTGGGAACAGAAAAACAAATCTTAGGCACCGTGATTTCTTTCTGGCACAGAAAGATCAGTGCAATACAATGTTAGGGGTGCAAAATGACCACTATTCCAATTTTGTCTATTTTTTTCTGTTGATGTACTAGTTACTGAGAAGATTGTGTCAATTAAGAAGAGTAAAAATATGAGCTCTAGCTCTTTTTGATAGTGACATTTTAGTTTAGTGACTCAGAGCACAATCATAGAATCCATTCTGCAGGAGTTTAAATTTTAGCTCCACCAGTTCCTAGCTGTGTAACTTTGAGAAGACACTTAACTTCTATTTATCTCATTTTCCACATATTTAAACTAGAGATCATAATGACACTTACTCCTAGGAGTATTGTGAGGATGGAATGAGTTACTATATGCAAAGGGACTAGAAAAGTGTCAGGCACATAATAAACCCCAAAGGTGTTAGGTGTTATTATTCAGAATGGCCCCACCCCAGTCTGGGAATCCTTATTTCTCAGGTTGAGATTCATCTTTTGTTCTCTTACTTTCCTCATCAAAACTTTCTCTAAAGTCTTTTGGCTTATTAAAGGGAGAAAACCAAGTAAGGAATTAACATCATGTGAGACCAGCATTATATTAGGTAATTTAAATATACTTTTAAAAGTTATTATTATAGGGGCGCCCAGATGGCTCAATCAGTTAAGCATCTGACTTTGGCTCAGGTCACGATCTCACCATTTGTGAGTTTGAGCCCCGCATCAGGATCTGTGCTGACAGCTCAGAGCCTGGAGCCTGCTTAGGATTCTGTCTCCCTCTGTCTCTCTCTGCCCCTCCCCCACTCACGCTCTCTCTGTCCTTCAAAAAATAAATGTTTTAAAAATTTTCTTAAAGTTGTTATTATAATAATAGTTCCTTACATATGGATGATGTCATCCCCTTTATGGGTAAGGAAGCTGAGGTTTGGAGAGGAAAAGTTACAGATATGATTATTTAGAGAGGGTGAGGCAAAACCTAGCCTAGGGCAAATCTGTTTAAATGTAAAGCCTGTCATCTTTCCAAAATGTCATACAATGTTTTATTTTTCAAACGAAAAGCATTTGTATTTCAACCTATAGCTCATAAAATATTTTCACAAAATCCTCTCAATTGATTCCTGTAAGAAATTTGAGAAATTTATATTGTTAATATATCACTTAACAAATGACAAATAAAATTCATTGAGAAAGCAAGTTTATTAACCTTATACAGACAGTAAATGGCAGAGAAAAATGCAAAGTTAGGGTATCTTGATAATTTTTTTTAGTATTTCTACCAAAGGGATTTATAATGATAGGCAACATTCAAGTACTGACTTTTCTGGGAGAATGTATGTTTTTTGCAACTGGCTGCTGGTCATGACATAAAAGTCCAATAGGGAAGTTTCAGGCAGCTGTCAGTGGGGCTGTATGTGAGAAACAGAATTCCTAGAATCACACTTTGTCATATAGCTTATCTCCTACCTCGCCTCTCTGTGGACCAGCCATGTAGCTTGCAAATATGGCCTGTATGCCAACTTTAATATATGCCTTTGACAGGAATAAAAACTGTTTCTGCTACTAGAGGGAACAGATAATGCAATTGGAAGAATCCAGCAATTCCAAGTCAACTCTGAAGGTCTGGGAAGGAGATTACAGAATGTAGGAGCACAAGTGGTATTTTTTACCTTTTGTTTTGCTTGAAGTTTTCCACCTCTGAGTACAGTGATAGAATTTTTTCTTCCATCACATGGATGGCACAACCAGAATGAAGGATGGGTGAGAAGAGTCACGGTTCATTTCTCCAAAAGAAAGACCTTGTTTCGCATATGGCTTCGTCAAGCAAAGGCAATCTTTGTGGAAGTATTTTAAAAGTAGCTGGCAACCAAAGCATGTTTCTCTAAAACAGAATACAGTGTCCATGTAGAACCAAGACTTGGAGTGACAAGGAAACTCTAACCTTCCAGAAATCTACTAGAAATCCCACTTATCAGAGCATGCCACCTAATGTTCACTAATTTACCTCTCAGAATGAATGAATAGGGAGATTGCTAACCTGAATTAGATCATTCATGTCAATGGGAACAAAAAGTGGGAAGGATTAGAGACCATTATTATGCCAATGTTGTGAACTGAATTTTTATTTGTGCCCCTCTCCCACAAATTTATATGTTGAAACTCAAATCCCAATATGATAGTGTGGATATTGAGAGGTAATTAGGTAAAGAAGGTGGATCCTAAATGAATGGGATTAGTGCCTTTACTAGACGTGAAAGAGGTGAATGTTCTCTGCTCTCTGGTGTATGAGGATAAAAGGAAGAGAAGATAACCATCTACAAACCAGGAACCATGTTTTTACCAGACACTTAGCTGGCATCTTGATCTTGGACAGTTCACCCTTTAGAACTGTGAAAAATACATTTCTTTCGTTTAAGCTACCCAGTCTATGGTACTCTGTTATAGCAGGGCAAACTTACTCAGACAGACCCATTTAAGTTCTTAGTAGCAAAATAAAAATTTTCAAAAATAAAAATAAATAGGTGTAATTAAGGCATGATTCACATATACTTTATTACACAGAGAAAATTTTTAAATCATAAAGACATAATCTCTCATATGACTATCACCATCAACATCTATTTGTATAACATCTAGTTTGTATAAGAGATTTTTAAAATATTAGTTCAAATAGAAATACTTAAAAAACCTGTAGGATATAAGTTATTTTTCTTATGTTATAGAGAAGGAATGTAAGACTCACAGAGATTAAAGGACATGCCCAAATTTATATTCATTGAACTGAGAATTGAACCCAGATCCAGATTAAAAGTCCTGATCTTTGTACCACATCAGTGAATGAGTTCTTAAATGGCTGATTGACTAAGATATTAAAAGTACTAAAACACTATACAATAGGAAATTATCCCAAGAAAAATGGAAAAATTGGTTAATGCACAAAAACATTGTAACATGCCTGAAAATAATTGAGATGGATTGTATCCATGAAAGGAAGTATAGCTAAATATCGTCTGAATCCTAGAGTGAGAACAGAGCCAGAATGAAGTTCAAAAAATACGGAAAATGTAATTCACAGAACTTTTGTTTTTGTTTGTTTTTATTTCATTTTTCTTTTTTGTTAACAATGAGAAGTTGGAAGGGATAGGCCAGTTGTTTGTAAAAAAAAATGCAACAGTGTAGCATAAATAGAACAAGGTAGAAGGCAACATGATTGGACTACAACTTTGTTTTAATCTTCTGTTGCAAGAAAGCTATACTGAAAGTTCAAAAGTGTAGAAAATTATGATAACTAGCAAATTTAAATTCAAGATAATTTGGATATTATGAGACTGTTCCAACTTGGTTTTAGTATGCAGACTCAGACAAAGGTTTGCTAGACTGCTAAATGAATTTAAAGATGAAAGCCAGAAGATACTATTTTTATTTAGAAGTGATGGAGGAGAAAGTCAAACATGACAACATATTTTATGTCTAAGCTTATAGAAATAGAAAGCAGTCAAAATGGGGTATTTATTTTAGAGAAGAAAAGATGAAGTGGAGACAAAAATAATTTTTCACAAGCACCTGAAGGACAGTTATACAGAAGAGACAATGCATTTTAAATGATTCTCTCAGATAGAACAAAAAGAAATAGATGGAATTTTTAGGAAGGAATATTTTGTGGAAGACATTATTCATAAGAACACTTGGAAGATTTCATACATCAAAATGGCCATCTCTTATAGAATGAATCAGGATGTATTTAGTGTGGACTTACCCCCCCCCTTTTTTTTTTTTACCTTGTATATATCCAAGTTATTTCTGCTTTTTCTTCTATAAAGGAAAATTGGAGATGATTGCTCTTTGAAAATGAATAATCAGGAAATACATGCTTTATAAATAACATTTAATTAGATATCTCATGCAATGTAGCAGTAATGAAGGGGAGGACTAGAAATTAGGAGAAGGATATTCTCATGGAAAACAAACAGTATTTTTAAGGTCCTGATGTTGAGAGGGGCTTGATTTGTGTAAGAGATAGCAGGGAGTCCAGTGTGGCTGGAGTGGGTGAATGAGAGGAATGGTGAACCAGCAAGGGGAGAAGATATTAGAAGGCTGTGCGATGATTGTAAGAAATTGACTTTCACTATGATATTAGAAGTCACTGAAAGTATTTGAATACAGAAGTGGCTTGAACCAAGATTTTTTTCCTGGTTTTATTGAAGTATCATTGATAAATAAAATTATATATATTAAAGGTGTATATAGCTTGATGATATATAATATCGATATTGATATATAATATCTATATAGAGAGGTATATTATAATAATTGCCACAGTCAGTTCACTCAGTCTTCCATATAGAGAGTAGACAGAAACTACAAACAAATAAACAAATAATCCATTTGGTAGACTACCTCAGTTGTCTAGGTAAGAGAATGTGATTATTTGGAACAGGAAGAAAGCATTAAAGGTGTGAAAAATGGTAGGATTTTGAATATGTTACTAACAATGAGACTTATCAAAAAATGGATGAAAGTTTTAAGGCAAAGAGAGGAATAAAGGATTACAACAAGATTTTTGTTTTAAACAATGGGAAATTGGAGTGGCCTTTCCAGGGACAAACTGAAGGGAAAGCATACTTGAGAGAGTCAATAAATTCATAATAAGACAGAGACATAAAATGCTGTTGAACTGGAGAGGCCTATTAAAAGTGGGAATACCAACCATTTCTTCACTGGATTATTTGTTTTTTGGGTGTAGAGTTTGGTGAATTCTTTATAGATTTTGGATACTAGCCCTTTGTCCAATATGTCATTTACAAATATCTTTTCCCATTCCGTTGGTTGCCTTTTAGTTTTGATTGTTTCCTTTGCAGTGCAGAAGCTTTTTGTCTTCATGAGGTCCCAATAGTTCATTTATGCTTTTAATTCCCTTGCCTTTGGAGATGTGTCAAGTAAGAAATTGCTGCGGCTGAGGTCAGAGAGTTTTTTTTTTTTTCCTGCTTTCTCCTCTAGGGTTTTGATGGTTTCCTGTCTCACATTCAGGGCCTTTATCCAGTTTGGGTTTATTTTTGTGAATGGTGTAAGAAAGTGGTCTAGTTTCATTCTTCTGCATGTTGCTGTCCACTTCTCCCAGCACCATCTGTTAAAGAGACTGTCTTTTTTCCATTGAATATTCTTTCCTGCTTTGTCAAAGATTAGTTGGCCATACTTTTGTGGGTCCAATTCTGGGGTCTCTATTCTATTCCATTGGTCTACGTGTCTGTTTTTGTGCCAATGCTGTCTTAATGATTACAGATACTTCTCTAAAGAAGACATCCAGATAGCCAACAGGCACATGAAAAGATGCTCAATGTCACTCCTCATCAGGGAAATACACATCAAAACCATACTGAGATACCACCTCACACCAGTCAGAGTGGCTAAAATGAACAAATCAGGAGACTATAGATGCTGGAGAGGATGTGGAGAAACAGGAACCCTCTTGCACTGTTGTTGAGAATGCAAACTGGTGCAGCCACTCTGGAAAACAGTGTGGAGGTTCCTCAAAAAATTAAAATTAGACCTACCCTATGACCCAGCAGTAGAACTGCTAGGAATTTACCCAAGGGATACAGGAGTGCTGATGCATGGGGGCACTTGTACCCCAATGTTTGTAGCAGCACTTTCAACAATAGCCAAATTATGGAAAGAGCCTAAATGTCCATCAACTGATGAATGGATAAAGATGTTGTGGTTTATATACACAATGGAATGCTACTTGGCAATGAGAAAGAATGAAATATGGCCTTTTGTAGCAATGTGGGTGGAACTGGAGAGTGTTATACTAAGTGAAATAATTCATACAGAGAAAGATAGATACCATATGTTTTCACTCTTATGTGGATCCTGAGAAACTTAACAGAAACCCATGGGGGAGGGGAAAGGGGAAAAAAGTTAGAGAGGGAGGGAGGCAAACCATAAGAGACTCTTAAAAACTGAGAACAAACTGAGGGTTGATGGGAGGTGGGAGGGAGGGGAAAGTGGGTGATGGGCATTGAGGAAGGCACCTGTTGGGATGAGCACTGGGTGTTGTATGGAAACCAACTTGACAATAAAGTTCATATTTTTAAAAAAAGTGGGAATACTGAATTGGCAGTTGATAATTTGATTCATGAATTCAAGAAAGAGGTCAAGGAAGAGGATTTATTGTAGAATTGGAAAGTATTGGAGAATATGTGATATTTAAATCAATGGGACTAGATGAAATCACACAGGAGTATAGAAGAGAGGCCCAAAGGCTGAGTCTGGGCATGCCAGAATATAGAGATTGGGAAATAAAGAAAAGTGAGTAACAAATGCGGAACAAGGTAAATCAGGAGAGTCTGAGGTTAAGATGCTACCTACAAATAGCATGTCAGGAAAATGAGAGCAGTCAGTGCTAATTGGTCAAACTAGATGAAGACTGAGAGTTAACTAGGAGACATGGAAATATAGTTGTTATTGGTGATCTTGGTAAGGTACATTTTAGTGGGGTAGTTGAAGCAACAGTATAATTGAGGAGAGTTGAATAGAGAAGGAGAATCTAACAAAAAGAGTCAGTGAGGATAGGTAGGCATGAGGGGCAAATCATTTTGCTTTGAAGGCGACATGGGACAGTGAATAGAATGAGGTGCAGATCAAAGAGTTTTATCTTATTTGTTTTATTCACACATTTAATTAAATATGTACTTGGGATGAAGAGATTTTACAGTTTGCGTACTTGCATACTGCCGGGTCTAAATCAGTAGAAAAGAAATGGGAAAAATTAGAGCAATATGCTCATTATTTGAGTGAGGAGAGGATGTCATGACTGAATGGAGAAGTTGCTTTGCTTTTAGAAAGGTTTATGAACAGTTCACTCATATGTTGGGAGGGGAAGATGGGGATGCACTTGAGGTGAGTGGGCAGATAGGATTATGGTCATGAAATAGCAGTGTTCTAATGGCCTCTTTCTTCCCTCCATGAAAAAATCAAGCATAACCAGTTCAAATTCTTTTTCTCTTTTTATTTCTGCTGCTAGACTCATGACATGTTCAAGTAGTGACCAAGTTATCTTCCAAAACTACCCTTTCTTCAAACCAGGTCAGGTTTGGAGATACTCATTTTTTTTGTGTGCAAAATGATATTCATTTTGTTTTGTGTGCAAATTTTCTGTTGACTATAGCTACCCAACAAAAAACAGGGTACATCAAAAAGAATTATGTTCCTACAGTGATTCAAACAATGAGATCTTAGCACAGAAATATTAAAGATCAACGGAACAGAAATCAGAATCTATAAAATACACACACACACACACACACACACGCACACGCACACACACATAAGTGCATGTAAAATTTCAGTATGTAATGAAGGCAGAATTTTAAATTGTTGGAAAAGAATGATACTTTCAGTAGAGTTTATAGGACTGACTTACTCTTCGAAACGAAAAAGACAAAGTTAGATCTTTTTTTTTTTTACTTACCCAAAAAGAAATCCAGATTGATTAAAGCTATAAATGAAAAACAGAGAAAAAATTAACTGCCTGAAGAGAATATAGCCTATTTATAGTACAGTATGGAAAAATATTTTAAACAATTTTATTTTATCAGTTCAGTGACATGCTTTTAAAAATAAGATCTAGGGGCACCTGGGTGGCTCAGTTGGTTGAGCGACCGACTTTGGCTCAGGTCATGATCTCACAGTTTGTGAATTAGAGCCGTGCATCAGGCTCTGGGCTGACAGCACAGAGCCTGGAGCCTGCTTCAGATTCTGTGTCTCCCTCTCTCTCTGGCCCTCCCTACTCATGCTCTGTCTCAGAAATAAATAAACATAAAACAATTAAAATAAAAAAATAAGATCTAAGACAAATATTAGCAGAATTCTATGCATAGCTGTTTCTTCTGCTTTGTATCTGCATATTTGTAACAGTAGAAATATGTTTCCTTTTCTTATTTTATAAAATACCTATCTATTTGCTTTGTCTTATAGAAGAGACCTCTTATATTTTCCTCTATACACCATAACCCCCTTCCCATACTCATAATGTAATTATGATTTTTCTTCATACAAGTGATATTTTGTCTTAAAAATCTTAGAAGAGAAAAATGTTTAAGCATATTTTGTTGATTGTGGACTAATATTATGTGGACAGCCCATGTTAAAGAAAGCTTTACACACAGGAGCCCCTAAGTATGTGTTTTATAAGGCGTTTTTATGGAGGAACTCAATTTTCCACAGGAGACCTTCCCAGGTTCATGTCTGAGGGATTGGGGTGCTTGCCTGCATTTGAAAACTGTACGGGAAAGAAGCCTGGGTCCCCTGACCATTCAGACTCTTCCATGTTTAAGAGGTGTAAGTGGTGTAAGTTTGAGTGGTGTAAGAAACCACATGTTTCTTACAGCTTTTAAGCTAACCTTTGTTCATTGTTGGGCTTGAGACTCCTGAGTTCAGAGCATTTCCAGTTCAGATTCCCTTGAAAATAAACTTTTTTCCTCTTGTCTGTTTTATGGGTGTAAGAATGGGGGGATGGTCCTCTTTGGGACCATGTATATCAGATCTGAGGTATCTAATCCCCCTGTCCTCATATCCTCATGTATTCTCTACCTCTAAGAATTTTAGTACTTAGCTTCTTATACCCTAAGTCAGTTATCCTAATTTATCTGATTTCAGTCTTCTAAAAATTATTGAAATGCTAATTTTCTGAAATTTCCCTTCCCAAACTCTTTGTATTCATTCACTTTGTTGAGAAGGAACCGCTAAAAGTTTGTGTAACATCCACAATTGTAACCCAAGCCACTGAATAATAGTCAAACATGACCTAATGTGAAATTCTATAAAGTGAAAGAGTCATAAATTGTATTTATCAATAGTTAAAACCATTTATAAATTTTAAAAATTAAATAATTCAGGGGCTCCTTGGTGGCTCAGTCAGTTAGGCATCTGACCTCAGCTCAGGTGATGATCTCAACAGCTTGCGAGTTCAAGTCCTGTGTTGTGCTCTGTGCTGACAGATTGTAGGCTGGAGCCCACTTCAGATTCTGTCTCCCTCTCTCTCTGCCTCTCCCCTGCTGTGCTCTCTCTTTAGAATAAATAAACATAAAAAAAAATTAGGGGTACCTGGGTGGCTCAGTTGGTTGAGTGCCAGACTTCAGCTCAGGTCATGATCTCACGGTTTGTGGGTTCAAGCCCTCTGTCGGGCTCTGTGCTGACAGCTCTGAGCCTGGAGCCTGCTTTGGATTCTGTGTCTCCCTCTCTCTCTGACCCTTCTCAACTCATACACACACACTCTCTTTTTCAAAAATAAATGTTAAAAAATTTTTAAAAATTAAATTAAATAATTCGATTAAAAGAGACATGTAAAGACAAATGTCATAACGTATAAGAGAAAAAAAAGAATGTCAATTATATACATAACTGTTTGAAAATAATAATGAAAGTATGAGTAACCTAATGAAAACAATAGGCAAAATATATCAGTATGCAGTTAACAGAAGAAAAAAATGATTAATATATGAAAGTTGATCAGATAACTAAAGAGAAGCAAATTTATAGGATAGGATTCCACATTTATCCAACTATCACATTTGTTAAGATGAAATGTTTGGTAATCTCTTGTATAAATGAGTGTGGAGAAACAGACATTCTCATGTGCCACTGGTACAAGTGTAAATTAGCTCCATGTGTATGGAGAGTTAATTATTAACATCCATCAAAATCTAAAATGCCCACTTCAATCCAGCAACTTCATATCTATAAAGTATCCTTAAAATATTTACATAAAACCAGGAAAAATTGCACATATAAGGTTATTATTTCAACATTTCAGCAGTTAACAAAATAAGGAGCGCCTAATACTAAAGAGAATAATCGTATATAACATGATATATGCATGCAATGTAATAATTGATATTTGCAAAGAAAGATCTATATATACTAATATATGGCAAATGTCTAGGATTTTTAAAAATGTAAAGTCATACTTTGTATAGTAAGCATTGATTTGTTCATGCAAAATAATGTACATTTATATATATGATGTGCATTTAAAATTACTGAATGATAGTAAAAATTGTTACAAGCTCTTAAAGAGTAGAACTGGATGATGAGAAGTATGGGAGTAAATTTTGCTTTTCACTTTATGTTATTTCATACTTTTGAATAATATGATTTTGTAGAAAATATACATCCAAATTATGTTTTTAAATTACTATTTAAATAACTGGCAAAGTGTCTGTGATGTTTTGGTAACAGAAAAAAATAATCCATAATCATGAACCTATTTTGTTTAAAACTGCAAACATGGAAGTGGTAAAAAGTTAGTGAATGTGTGCATGTGTGTATAAACAGAGAGAGAAACATGCAGAAAATGTTTCATTCAATTTATTTGCTTCCATTTTCTTAAATTATTTCATTTGTTATATGAAGTAACAAAACCACAGACACACACACACACAAATAAAGTGATTTGAAAATAAAAAGGAAGGCAGAGGGGAGGGAGAAGGGAAGGAGCGTTTTTTCCTTCTGCCACTTATGCTAAATAGAATTCCTTGCCCTGGAGTAGGGAAGTGAAATAACCTCCAACATGCAGTAATACTCTAAATTATTATGCCTTATTCCTTGAGTTGTTGCATGCCCTCCCAGGCACAGAACACCAAGTCTGCCTCTACTGACTGCCTCTGCATTCCCATCTCTGGCTCAGCATCCCTGTAATGCCTATCAGGACCACTGGTTAGGGGGCAGTAAGGCACAGCTCTGCTTTGCACCCTTTTGCATTCGTTCAGTTCTGCTGTGGCCTGGAATGCTTCTGCCCTTCTCATTCCACTGGCCTCCACTCTGTGCTGTCTCTCTACTGACATCCTTTGCCTGTTCCAAACTTTGCACAGTGGTCACTTCTCATGGAATCCTCATTTGAATCAGTCCATGTCCCACGACTAGGAGGAAAATTAACAGACACCCCCGACCACTTCTTAATGTTGTGCATTTCAAATATTTGTTCACATGTATATTTTTTTAATTTTTTTTCAACGTTTATTTATTTATTTATTTATGGGACAGAGAGAGACAGAGCATGAACGGGGGAGGGGCAGAGAGAGAGGGAGAGACAGAATCGGAAACAGGCTCCAGGCTCTGAGCCATCAGCCCAGAGCCTCACGCGGGGCTTGAACCCATGGACCGTGAGATCGTGACCTGGCTGAAGTCGGACGCTTAACCAACTGCGCCACCCAGGCGCCCCCACATGTATATTTTTTTAGAAGAGTATAATCTTCTTGAAATTAGAGCCTATGTTTATTCATCATTATATCTAAAGGTTTGTGTTGTTGGTTTTTTTTTTTTTTAGCACACTATTAGGTAAGAAGCATTTCTTTCTAAATATTAGCACATTTCATAGAATAAAATTTAATGATTACTTAGCATCCCATATAAATAAAGCCATTAGCTCAAATTTATATTCTTCTACAGATATATTATAGTATTTTTTCAGCTTATTAGTTTATGTTTTCATTTTCTTCCCAGCAAATAAAAGAATTTCAGTTGGAAATTTAATATAAGCCACTAGGACAATTTGGACTGAGTGGTATATTAAATTGTCAAAAAACTGAGTATATAAAATATAACACTTCTTTTGGTACTGTAATTTGTGTTTCTGAAGCCAACTTTAGCATGCGGGAGCTATTTCTGATTATTTCTTTTTACTGGGTAATAGTATCTTTTAAAATGCTTCAGATACTATCTGAAATTAAATGTGAGACATCAAATACAGTCCTTTTGGGAGATAAAAGCATTTTATTTAATTTCTGTGTTTATCACACTAGGAGAATCCTTAACACATGGCAGAGCGCGGTGCATCCACAGAACATCCTAAGGAAGGGGTAAAATTTTTTTTTATAGGCAGTATGAAAAATACATACAATGTCAGACCAAGTTAGAAAGCATGGAAGAGGCAGAGTGGATTGGGAAGCTATGCTAAATGGAGAACCAGTAAAGACTGCCTGGATGAGTATACTTCCCACCTCAAAAATAGAAGGTGAAGATAAGACACCGTTCTTCCCAGGCACCAGCAGTGAAAACTGAAGAAACTAATTGCCTTCCAATTAGAGGCTGAAGGGAGATGCAAGGTTTTTTTTTATTTTCTTAAAGGAGGAATTTAGCTCTTCTAGCAATGATTTGCTTACACATAAAGGGTTTCAGAAATGCGGAGATCATTCATCTGTGTCCATTCAAAAGCAGATAGATTAAAATAAGGCAGTTCTAACAGGCTGTGACATGGGAGACAGCATCAAATGCCTCCTTGAATAACTCTTGTCTGGAACATAATGCAAGTGAAAAATTATTTCCTCCCCAAAGCTCCAGTCAAATTGTATAAACTGATTAAAACAAACAACCAAATCCCAATTGGTTTTAAATATTAGAATTTACTCATAAGCAATTTTTCTCATTATAAAAAAAAACAGGCAAAAAAAGTCTGAAAGTTGACCACATTTTGGCCAATTATTTATTCTTCATTTAAATATCCAATTCTCCATCACAACAATTGTCATCTGGTAGGTTATTGACTAACTGTGGTTGTTTATATTACTCAATACTCTGTAGATACTGCAAAATCCTTGAGGGTAGATAGTAATTATTCATCCATACTAGAGAAAAATGTAATATTTTGTGATTATTGAGTTGTGCATGTGGAGATTATCTGGGCCAATAGATGGGGCAAGGAAATGGCTAATGAGATAAATCCCAGTGTGTATACAGACAATTCTTGTTTAAAGCACACACAAATCTAAGTTATAATGGTTTAGTTACATAAAACCAGTCCCCAACATCACAGTTCAGATTTCAGGTGTATAATAATATACCTTACCAAGTATATTAACTGCAAATAAATGTGTAAATTGCAAAGTTTTCTGCTGGCTCTTGAATCCGCAAATCATTACATGAAGAACATATAAGCATCATGGTCAAACACCGTATCACTTCTTCCAAAGTCTCTTATGTATTGGGCACTGTACATTTGTTAGTTCATTCACAGAAAGCAAAGCATGTGGTTGAGTTGTATCCTTGTCTCCCAGTTATAAACCTATGTGCCATTTTACAAAAATGAATAATCAAAAGATGATCTAGGCCAATAAAAATGAAAGTGTAGTAAAGAAGTGAAGAGTGATGACATTGTAAGTGAAATTCAAACAAAGATAAATGCAGTTATAGAAGAAATAGCTGGCCATAAGAATGTTGACATGGCCATCATTAGAGAGATTTTACATAAGAGGCCAGAGGAATGTAGTGAAAGAGACCTTATCAGCATAAAGGAAGTGATTGTGACAGAAAGGATGTAGGTATCCCAGAAGAAGTGACACTGGCAAAACAAAGAAAAACAAAACAAACACTTCACATTAAAAGAACTCTTGGGTATATGTAATCACATTGGAAGCAAGAATGATAAAATGTTGGAAGCTAATGCAAATTTAGAAAGGAGAGGGGCACCTGGGTGGATCAGATGATTAGGCATCTGACTTTGGCTCAGGTCATGATCTCACGGTTCATGGGTTCGAGCCTCACGTTGGCCTGTGCACTGACAGCTCAGAGCCTGAAGCCTACTTCAGATTCTGTGTCTCCCTCTCTCTCTGCCCCTCCCCCGCTAGTATTCTGTGTGTGTGTGTGTGTGTGTGTGTGTGTGTTTGTGTGTGTCTCAAAAATAAACATTAAAAAGAAACTCTAAAAATTTTAGAAAGGAGAATGACAAATCACCAAGACTTAAAAAAGATACTAATTTTATGTCAGATGTTATACAATGCGAAGAAGGCAATCATTGTTCAAACTATTCTTGGTACTTTTTTTGCAAAGAATTAAACACATTTTTTCATTTTGTCTTATGTTTTAAGTTATACTAAATAGATACCAGTTCCCCACCACCTCCACCACTGTCCCCACCTCCTCCACAACCACAGTCTGTAGATGAGATGGATGTTTAGCAGACCAAGATTGAGAAGTTACAGAAGACTCCTTGCCTACACCCTTCATTTTATATTTTGACAACAGTGGGTATGCGTATATATACATATGTGTGTGTCCAAAGGCATAGGTAGTAAAATATTTGGAGAGGAGGTAAAGATTAAGAAACTATTGAATATCGTTAGGGGAAGGATTCCAGTTGGAATGGGACATTTGTCCCATTGGAAGAACATTTCATTAATATGCAAAACTGCTAATTTCAAGCCCAAAAAATGTATAAATCAAAATCAAAGCAACTCAGTTCAACTGGTGGAAAGTGAACTGTGTAGATTATGGGATGGTCATAATTTGGCTCTTTATTGACTATAATACCAACACGAACAACCATAATAAAAAGACCAGCAACAGCAGCAACATTTACTGAGAATTGACCATGTCCCTGTCAATATTATTCACTAGGGGGTGGCTCATTTAATGTTCCCCAAAACTGTATGAGATAAAACCTATTAGTAACCCAATTTCATAATGGGAAAACAGATATTAACTGAATTCCCTAAGGTCACATGAGTAGAAAATATTGCAGCCAGTCAGGAGTCAAGATCTTTCACTCCAGAACACGTATCCAGTGGCTGCTATAGTATGCTTCATGCACAGATTCATAAATGGGGCCATATACATGAAGTCTTTAGCCACTGTTTTATTCCAACTAGGAATGGTAAGGAAGGTCATGTGAAACAAAATGAGCATCTACATTTTGAATAAATGGGTAAATAGCAATAGAGTAAAATAAATTAACACTTAGGCTTCACAAGTTGTTTGCACACTGGTGGGTGGCAGACACATATTCCATGTGCCTAAGTATCTTAAGATAATACAGAATTCAGCATGTAAAGGCAGGCCAGTGAATTCAAGTTATTATTACTGACTGAAAAGAAATACAAGTTCCAGTAGAGTTTCAGTCATATTCTTAGTAATAGATATATGAGAATTTAATAAAAAAAAGTCTGAATAAACCATGATCTCACTCTAGTTTTTCAAGCTTAATAGCCGGCTGCTTTTAAGCAAGGCCAGTAGAGATCATAGAGTACATTGCATATGACATTTTATTCCATCTCTGTCCAGTTAAGCATACAAATGATTCAGTTGTACAGTACCAATGCCTGCCTAAGATTTTGTTCTGAGTTTGTCTTAAAAAAAAAAAAAAAAGAACTTCATTGTTTGAATCGATTGATTGACAGCCACTTATAGGCTCCATTTATCCATTTCATGGAATCCTACAATTACAGAATTTCACAAAGGAAGTACTTTGGAATAAGGAGTTTCTTCTGCTTTTTAAACTCAGCTTTCTTTCATACTTGATTAAAAGATTAAAATGTGTAGACAATTTCATTTGTTAAATACATGGCTGTGATTGATTTCATTTCAAAAAGAATCAGGCAAAGTATTGACACTTGCATTGTTTAGGAATTATCACAGTTAACCCACCCAGAAGCCTAATAAAATGCCTTATTCCTGGGTAAATTGAACCAGCATATACAAGAGAAGTTTTCATGTTAAATAGATATGAAGGTCAATGGATAAATAGACACTGAGGAAAAAATAAAGTATTTTGTTTCTCCCTATGTCTTTTCTATAAAAATGCCTTTGCATCTATCAAAGTTGGTTTATTCCAAAGCTTGAAATTGGAAGGAAACTGCAATTTAAGAAACAGTAAAAGAACACTCTGTACTCTCCTTGAACTTCTATCCCCCAGTCTCTACATATATTTTCATTTTGTCTTCAGTCTTTTGTGATTGCTTTTGAAGAATAATATGGGCTCCCTCTGGTGACTAATTTCACACCTAAACATTCCCATGGCAGTTAATTAAGAGGCTGCAGTCTCTGGATTGTGTGCTTGTCTTATGCAGAAAAGTATATGAGGTTATAGGCCTACAGGGAAGATGAAAAAAAAAAAAAAGAAAAACCCTCTGAGTTTAGCATTGGCTGTCCATTGAATGCATAAAATAAGTTTTCATCACATAACTAACTTCATCACATTAAACTCCCCAGTTGTACACTTTTTTTTTTCTTACTGTAGCTGCTCTGTTTTAAAATGGGAATATTTGACATTTTCAGGCAAAATAATTTTTTTAAATTCAGACAAATTTAAAATATTTAAAAATTATATATATGAATTTTTTTCAATGTATTTGTGCATATAGAAAATGGAATACAACCAGGGGGAATAGGAAATTGATTCCATAGATGAAGGACTTCTCCAGGCCCAGTCTCTCCAAGCTGGGCAACTCTTCATTAGCTCAAGAGAGACGTAGGTGAGGTCTCCTTCCTGGTATTATGTAGCAAAATTCAGGCTCCTTATTCAACCCATCCTTCTGTCTTTTTCTTTCTATCTTTTCTCCTCCCTCTCTTTCATGCTAGCGAATAAAAATATACTCTAGGAGATATAATTAAACTTTGGAGCCATATTCTGGTCTCAAACTCATTCTTTACTCAGAAATCATCATTTTGAATTTTCTATGTGTCCTTTCCATCCAGCAGTTACATTTTTAACACAGGTGCGTCTCTATAGAAACAGTAATGAAATTGAATATTGCTTTGTGTCTCTTTGTAATTTACCCATGTTAGTGCCAATGTGTATATACCTTCCTGCAGCTGGCATCTTTATCAACCTGAGATTTTAGAGATTTATACATGTTGATGTATGTAAATACAGTTCATTTTCTTTACCTGCTTTCATCTCTCATACTATAATACTATTTATTTATCCAGGCCATTAATGATTGCCATTTAGATTGTTTTTATTTTCTAGTCAACCTAAGGGTTTATAGCATCTCAAGGCCTTTTCCTCTTTTATATATGAGGTTTTCTTAGCACACAGATTCTGAAGTTGGATTGGTCTCAATGAATGGGCACCTTCAGCTCTATTAACTAATACAAAAGTATTCTTTAAAGTGATTGTTTACTTCCCAACCTACTTATTATTTACTCTATGAGAACATTTTTCTGGGGGCAGATGTATTCTCAGTTTAATTTCTGCCATTCTAAGTACTACTTTTAAAACCAGTTTTCAAAAATCGGGAGACTATAGATGCTGGCGAGGATGTGGAGAAACGGGAACCCTCTTGCACTGTTGGTGGGAATGCAAACTGGTGCAGCCACTCTGGAAAACAGTGTGGAGGTTCCTCAAAAAATTAAAAGTAGACCTACCCTATGACCCAGCAGTAGCACTGCTAGGAATTTACCCAAGGGATACAGGAGTGCTGATGCATAGGGGCACTTGTACTCCAATGTTTATAGCAGCACTCTCAACAATAGCCAAATTGTGGAAAGAGCCTAAATGTCCATCAACTGATGAATGGATAAAGAAATTGTGGTTTATATATACAATGGAGTACTATGTGGCAATGAGAAAGAATGAAATATGGCCCTTTGTAGCAACGTGGATGGAACTGGAGAGTGTGATGCTAAGTGAAATAAGCCATACAGAGAAAGACAGATACCATATGGTTTCACTCATGTGAATCCTGAGAAACTTAACAGAAACCCATGGGGGAGGGGAAGGGAAAAAAAGAGGTTAGAGTGGGAGAGAGCCAAAGCATAAGAGACTCTTAAAAACTGAGAACAAACTGAGGCTTGATGGGGCGTGGGAGGGAGGGGAGGGTAGGTGATGGGTATTGAAGAGGGCATCTTTTGGGATGAGCACTGGGTGTTGTATGGAAACCAATTTGACAATAAGTTTCATATATTAAAAAAATAATAAGAAAAAAATAAAAAACAAAAAACAAAAATGACTTCATTTATGAACAGCCTACCATTGACACAGTTTTCCCCTTGCCACCTGATCCTTTTGTATATGATAGAATAAATCTTTTTCTTTTTTTTTTTTTTTACATGACAGAACAAATCTTAACACTGCCTTGCCTTGCTTCCGTGTATATCTCCCGTCCTAAAAACTCATAAAATCTTATGTGATGTCAAATCTCTGTCTGGCCAAATTACCTGGTTTATGGGCTCCCCCTTTGCACAAAATTTGCTGTTTTCACTTTCCCTCCTCCCATTTTCTCTTGAATTTATCACAATAATAAATTATTTCCCTGACATCAATGTAAGTACTATTACTCTGTTGGACACTCATGACCCTCATGTTGCTATAAAATAAAATGTTTTTTTATAAAATAAAGTAGCATAAGTAGCATACCAGTGCTAGTTTTTCTGGCCTCTCTTCAGTCAACTTTTTATCACATTTAACCTAGCTGATAACTTCCTCTTTCTTTAAACACTTATTTCCTTCATTCTGGCCACCACTATCTTTTCCCTAGTTTACCGAACATTTGTTGCTCAATCTTCCTTGTCTATTCCAAATATCTAAATTTGGAGTGACTTAGGACCCATTTCTTGGAACTCTCATCTAATTTCCCTTGATGAGCACATCTAGAACTATGACTTTAAATGCCATCTGTATTCAAATGTCAGGTGTATATATTTATTTGTTGTTGTTTTTTTTTATAACATCTTCATTTGAAAGTCTAGGAGTCAACAAGACAAAACCAACAAGTCAAAATTTAAATCATAATGTTCTCCTCAACTCATATTATTTTATTCCTTTTCTCGGTTTTCTCCAACCCACTTGATGGTAACTCCATCATTCCTATCGCCAAAGCTGAAAACCATGGAGATATCCTAGGTATTTCTCTTTATCAACTATTCTTCTTCTAATATGAAGTAAATTCTGTTGACTTTTTCTTCAAAACATACCCACATTCCAGCAGCTCTTCCTAATGCTACCGCTATTATTTCAGTGTAAGCCTTGCAAGCCTTTCATTATCTAGTACCTGATACATGTCCCTGATTCCACTCTTGTGCTAAGCAGTATGTGTTTTTCTGCACAGAACACAAAATGATGCTATTAAAGGTAGCTCTCATATCACTTATTTTGTAAAAATTCATATAATTTTTTGCATGTATCTCAAAAATATCCAGGATGATTACCATGTCTGCATTAATTGGTGCTGGGTGTCTTTCTCATATCCTACCTCCTTTCCCACTGCTCACTTCTCTGCCGCCATTTGGCTTTTGTGGTGTTAAGCATATCAAGCATCTCTCTGCTAGGGGTCTTATATCTAGTGTTTCATTTTTCTAGAGTCCCCAGATCTTTGCAGAGCTTCCAACCTTGTATCACTTATTTACCCTATTAGAGAAGTTTTCTCTGACCTCCATTTCTAACAATAGAATCTATTCTACCCCTCTCTACCCAATACTGTTTTTATTTTTACAGAATATATTATCACCTATCAACTTTTGTGTTTATTTTATTTACTGGATATTTATTACTGGTTATTTATTTACTTATTATAGCTAATAATGCAGGGGCTGTCTTTGCCACTGTATCCCCAGCATCATGAAAAAGACACAATAAATATTTGTTGAATGAATGAATAATATTGAATTCCCTAGTCCCAACTTCCTGTGTACTCTCCTTTCCTAATATTCAAGTCATGAAAGCTGATTTTTATTTTCAACATTTCCTGGGCTGCCTGAGATACTTCTCTTACACAGTCACCTCCTCCTCATTTGCACTTTTACCCTGTATAGTCTGAATTAATTTTTTCCCATTTCAACTGCATTTCTAAATACTCAAGGTTCTATTTTATTTATTCTACCACATTCTTATACTTCCTTTATCAATTTGACTAAATAAAATACAACCGTTTATTTTTTCAGTCTTATTTCTGACATAAGTAATGATTTTAATTAAAATAACATAGGTATGTTAATTTTATTAAATCTTGATATGGAAAGATTTGGAAATCAAATCAGTTTGTTGTTGGTAATAATTTCCTCTAGTAACACTTTTTTTTAATTTTTTTTCAACGTTTTTTTATTTATTTTGGGGACAGAGAGAGACAGAGCATGAACGGGGGAGGGTCAGAGAGAGAGGGAGACACAGAATCGGAAACTGGCTCCAGGCTCTGAGCCATCAGCCCAGAGCCTGACGTGGGGCTCGAACTCCCGGACCTGTAGATCATGACCTGGCTGAAGTCGGAGGCTTAACCGACTGCGCCACCCAGGCGCCCCCCTCTAGTAACACTTGATAATCATTGTATCTTTTGTCCAAGGGTATCATTTTATAAAATGTTATTTTCTGTATGAAAATTGTATATTTTATGTAAACTTGGGCTAAGGCTGTCAATAGTGGGAGATTATCAGTAATAGTAAGTTTAAAATATTATTTTTAAAATACAGAGTCCAATATAAAAGAAAATAGGTGGGGAAACCTTACAGATAGCAGTGGTTCAATAGGATTCTCCCCCTAGTTAAGTGACCTGTGGTTGAGAATATACATCTTTCTCTTGGATATCTCTTCACGCTTCAGACTACACACAACTGAGAGACTAAAACTTTAAGTAAGTCATTTAAATATCCAAATATGGAACATCTTTATTGATAATTCTCCACATTGACCTTCTGAACAGATAAACTTTTACTCAACTTCTATCTCTTTCAAACACACAGAGACTCTTCCAACTTATCATAGGACTTGGAACTAAAAAAAAAAATACATTTTTCTGTTTTTCCCTCTTTTTTCCTGTTATTTTCTTTCTTATTTTTTTTCTCTCTTGGTAAATAAAGGCATGAAGAACCATTTAAAGAAACCACTGTTTTGCCTTTTTCATCTTTGAGAATACTAAGTCAATCTTGCATGTACCCCTTAATTCTGCCTTTATCCGTCCCTAAATTATAGAAGTGATCAGCTTAAATTTCATTTTTCATTGTTCTCACAATGTACAGTAAGATAGAATTTATCATATTCTTACCAATCTAGAAGAATAACTATAAATTTATAATGGTATAACTAGTTCATCAAACATATCTCTCTGGAGATCTATTAGAAGCCGTCAATACCAGAGTAAATAAAGTATCTTTTCTAGTAGATACAATGCAGTTCTTTGAAAACTGTTTTGGGGCTGTAAAGTAAATACCTAATTCTAATTTTAACATGTAGAATATTTGTTTTGAATTTTAAAGTGAAAAATTAAAAAAATCTTTGAATCTCAATCTCTGTCTCTCTTTCATTAATTCTTTCTTTAAGATTATAGTATTCTAAAAATATACAGTGTTTCCTATTATATGTATTGTTTTTTGGGGGGACTTGGGCTTCTACTTTAAAAATAAAGGAATCAGTTAATTACCCACTGTTTTCATGGGGGAAGAAATTTCAACTATCTGGATCTAATTGATTTGAACAGTTTTCAAATCTTTACCATTTTCTTCTGATTGTCATACCTCATACATTTCTTCCAGCACATTTTACAGGCAGCAGATCTCTGTATTATTCAGTATCAAATTTGGCTAACAGAAATGGGGGAAATAATTTAGCCAAGACACAGGAGCAACATAAGTCATGACAATACTATGCCATAATATTACACTTAATATTGAACTTAATTTTGAATGGAACTTTAAATCTTGGCTTTGCTAACTGGTAACATTTTAATCAATTTTTCATGATATAACTGCTTTTTCTAGAGATGAATGCTTTGTGGATACTCTAATATGTTAAGGACACTAATGTCTGCTGTATTATGGTGGGTAAGTTAATTAATGTTAGGAATCATTACTATATATAAGATATGCAAAGGTGTCGCTTTAATGGTATTGTCTTAGGAAAAATAATAATCTATTCTAATGTGCCATATACAATAAAAAGGAAGAGACTGTATTTTCATTGATCAGGATGAGTTTAGATTCAGATTCAGCTTTTTCTACACATTGCCAAAAGCAGTTGTTCAAAGCCCCCATATTGGTCAAAACATTCAACATTGGTCTACCAAAGGCTTAAGATTTAGCATAACATATCCTTTGAACTGAGTTGACTTCACTGGTAGATTTGATATGATGAATGATTTTTCATAGATCTTTGAATATTGCTTTGGGTATTTAAATACTGATACTTCAGACTTTCCTTAGTCCTTATCCCCAATCCAAAAAATAAAGTGAATATGAATGAATGCATTTTAGGTGGTTTCTGAATTTCTATTGCATAATATGTATGTACTGAAACATCCTAAATGAATATTAAAGACTAGAAATTCTCTGACTCTCAAAATATGAGAAACATGCTCCTCTAAATGTTTACTAATTAACATGTGTCCAGAAATGTGTCTTTTTTTTTTTAAGGAGAGAGAAAACATGAGTGGGAGAGAGAGGAAGAGGGAGGGAGAAAGGGATAAAGAGAATGAGAATTGTAAGCACTCTCCATGTTCAGCACAGAGCTGAACACAGGGCTCGATCCCATGATCCTGGGATCATGACCTGATCTGAAATCAAGAGTCTAATGTTCAACTGACTGAGCTACCCAGGTACCCCAGAAATGTGTCTTTTACTGTAACAAGAAATAGACTGTCCTTTCCAAGCAATATGATTTATACAATGTGCACAGAAATATAATCAGCAATACTAACTTAACACAGTCACCAAGTAACTTAAAAGTTAATAATATAAACTAGGAATGAAGAGTCAATATTGCTAAAGTAACAGTTATTCTTAATTCCATTGATACATTCAGTGCAACCCTAATCGAAATCCCATCAAGCTACTTGTAAAAAATTGATAAGGTGATTCTAAAATTTGTATGAAAAGTCAAAATAACCGATACAATACTGAAGAAGAAGACAAAGTTTGATGACTCATTGTACTCAGTTGTAAGACTTATTGTAAAGCTATAGTAATCACAACAGTAGAGTATTAGTAAGAGGAGATTATAGGTCAGTAGAACAGAGAGCTTAGAAATAATTGACTCACACAAATATAGTCAACTGATCTTTAACAGAAGAGCAAAGACAACAGGGGAAAGTATTTTCTTATCAACAAATTGTGTTGAAAAAATTGGAACTGCATACATAAAAAATGAACGTAGATACATCATATCTTATGTAAATATTAGCTCAAAATGGAATATAGAAATTAAGTGTATAATGCATATCTATAAGACATCTTGAAGAAAATATAGGAGAAAAACTGACATCACTTTGGATTTGGTGATGAAATTTTAAATAAAACACCACTAGCATGATCCATGAATGAAAACAAACAAACAAAAAAACTTAGATGTTATTAAATTAAAAAGTTCTACTCTGTGAAGGATATCAATATGACAATGAAAAGATTGTGAGAAGATGATTTGCAAAACATATGTCTGCTAAAGAACACACGTCCAAAATATGCATAATTCGAAAACTCTTAAAATTCAGCAATGAAAAAACCAGCAGTCCAGTTAAAAATGACAAAATAGCTAAGTAGTATTGGCAAATATTTAGGTGACATCCATAAATAAAAGATTCTCTACATCATTCGCCATTAGGAAATTGGAAATTAAAGCAACAATGAGATGCCACTATATACCTATAGGAAAGGTAAAATTCAAAACACTGACAATATCAAATCCTGACATGAATAAGGAGCTAAAAGAACTCTCCTTTATTGTTGGTGAAAATGCAAAATGGTATAGCCACTTTGGAAGAGTGTCTGGCAGTTGCTTATAAAGAGCTAACTATAGGTTTTTTATATGATCCACGTGTTAAGCTCCTAGGTATTTATCCCGTTGAATTAAAAAGTTACGTTCATACAAAAACCTGTGCATGAATTTTTATAGCAGCTTTATTCATACTTGCCAAAGCTGTAAATAACCAAGATGTCCTTGTTATAGGAGGTGCAGATAAGCCAGGGAAGCAGGATAGAATGATCCATATAGTAATAAAGTAAGAGGCATCAGTATGAACTCATTTTTACCTAAGTAGACAAACTGATGTTTACATGTGGAAATGCATATATATATATATATATATATATATATATATATATATATATATATATATATATAAATACATGAGTTAATATATACACCTATATGTCCTTCCTCTGTCAGCTGAGATGGTCTAAAAGCAATGGCACTCTAGTAGCAATTAATACACATAGTGCCATGATATTAATTTCTAATACTGTTTTCTAATAAAGTAAACCAGGGTTTCCTTGGAGAAGTAACTTATTCTAGGACTTAGAAAAGAAATATACAAGATTAGCCTGGATCATCTTATAGTGACAAAAGGTAAGAAAGTACTAAAAACCAAACAAAAGCAACAAAATGATGGGAGTATGTCAAATCGATACAACTGAAAGGAGACAACTGAAAGAACTTCAGTGGCCAAATAGAGACAATTTAAGCAAAAAAGAAAAAAAGAACATTAAGTCGCATTGGATTATAACCTAAACTATAAAATAAATATGCATGAGTCCATACTGACATAAATAAATGTTTGAACAGTAATAAATGAGGTTTGAGAATAAACAAATATCTTTGCAGAATTGCAAGTAATTTTTTAAGATACTTCACTTTCTAAGAGGTAGAGCTTAACTCCCACTGCTTACTTGTGGACTGAGCACAGTGACTTACCTCCAAGGACTATATTTATGCAGGAAAGGGGGAATAAGAGTATCTTTTTGGTGTAGCAACTTGAGAACCACAGTCTTAACTTCATGTGGTTAAGAATAACAATGGTAAGAAGTCATATTGATAATATTCTTGATGTGATGTGATAAAAATGGCACTTTACCACTGTGATCCTTTAAAAAAACATTACCGTAGTTCATAAGAGACATAGAATAAATCTCAATTGACTGATATTCTACAAATTTTCAGATTAACTATCAAAAAACAAGGAAAGTCTGAGAAACCATCATAGTCTAGAAAAGCCTAAAGAAGTTTAATGATTAAATGTAAGGTGGTAAATTGAATGGGACTCTGAAATAGAAAGAGAACAATAAGGATGAAGTAAGGACATCTGAATAAAGTATGGACTTAGTTAAAAATAAGATATCAGTAATTGTCATTAATTGTAACAAATATACTATATAAGATACTAGTAATAAGAGAAATAGGGTATGACATATATGGGCAGTATGTACTATCTTTGTCATCATTTGTTACATCTAAATCTACTCTACAATGCTTATTAATGTATATTAGCTGATGATGTGTTTTTATTTATTTTTATATTAATGTTTATTTTTGAGAGAGAGAGAAAGAGAGAGAGACAGACAGACAGTGTGAGAGGGGAAGGGGCAGAGAGAGAGGGAGACATAGAATCCGAAGCAGGCTCCAGGCTCCCAGCTGTCAGCACAGAGACCTATGCAGGCCTCAGACTCACAAAGGGTGAGATCATGACCTGAGCTGAAGCCAGACGCTTAACCGACTGAAATACTCAGGTGCCCCACTAATGATGTGTTTTTAATTGTTAGCTCTACCATATGAGTCCCCTTAACATTTCCAGTCTTTAGGGTGGGGAAAGTCAAAGGAAAGTACTAGTGTAATTTGACTGCATTATAGAATTCATATTTGTTATTTAGGTATTTTAAGCTTCCCAAATTTTCCATTCAATATAAATGCATTAAGTTAAAAACATTTCATTAGGTATTATGAGAAAAACTTTCAAGGTAATTTTTTTTTTACATTAATGAAGAGCTTGGACCACAGAAGGATCTTCAAATAATTGTGAAAATTGTAACAGAAAGTCAGTTCTCCATTATTACCTGTTTTATTTAATCAAGTGCTTAAATTTTCAGTTACTTTAAAAAGTACATACTTCCTGTAACTTAAGAGTAAGCCACTCACCTTTTCCCTTATTTTCTTTTTTTCTGTTTTCCTTATCCTCTTAGGAGACATAGATATTTTTGTGGTTGTTCTTATACCAGAGGGGCCAATCCGCTCCCTTGCCTGAGATTATATAGAAAGGAGTCTATGAAGTGTCATTTGATTCTATTTGTAAAGAACAGTGGTGCTTACTAATTCCATAGATGCAATAGTGATTATGAGTTAGGTAAGGTAATACCTAACAAGGTTACTTGTTGATAAAGGTTTAGATTGTTGCAGCCTCCAGAATAAATCTCTACCCTGGAAAAAGAGTTTGATTTAATAGGTTCAATGAGAAAGAAATCTGTCTGCAACTTACTATAATGAGAATATTTCAAAGGAGACCTTGAGGCCTATCATTCCAATTTTCCTTTCCATTTTCCTACTCTGTGTGCCCAACATGATTGTTTGAAACTTGTGAATGGTGGGCAAAAATTATTATCTCAAAAAAAAGACCCGAAGTCCCATCTAAGAAAGATAACTTAGACATGAGAATAATAGAGAAGGAGGAAAATAGATTCAGAGAGCAGGAACCTTACTTGGAATAGAAATGGTTATTATCCAAATGTTAGTGAGAGTCAGTCGGGGGAGGGGGGGGAAGAGAGAGAGAGCACACAAGTGGGGCAAAGGGGCAGAGGGAGAGACAGAGAATCTTAAGCAGACTCCATGCTCAGCATGGAGCCCAATGCAGGGCTCTATCCCACCACCCTAGGATCATGACCTGAGCCAAAATCAGGAGTCAGACACTCAACCCACTGAGCCATCCCAGTGCCCCAAGACTTCAAGATTTTTGATGTTTTTGAGAGAATGGGCCATAAATATTAAGCTAGGAAATGGTACCCCTCAGGAGAGGGAATGCTGTGGAAAGGTAAAGTCCTTTGGAGATTTTTCTTTGGACTCACTTCACAAGAATTTTCTAAAGTTGTTATTCCACTCCTTGGATAGGCCCAATTCCTTAAAAATAACTTCATGTTTATTTGCAAGCTTTGGTGTGGTAGTTCTCAAAAGGCTGTAGAAAAATAGGGCTAAAGCTCAATCAGAAATTGCCCCCTCCCCATATATTCTTATGGGACATATATAGAAGGAGCATTCTTGAGTTTTCTAAGCTACAGTTTTGAATTTTAGGTGGTAAAGGGCATTGATCTTGAGAGAATTAAAACTCAAGTTTCTGATTACTTTTATACTTTTATATATATATGTGTACATATATATATATTTATATATGAAAAGAAACCACCCAATTAAAGGATAGTTGAGGATGAAATTTGTGTTATATCAATAATGCTTGAGTTTTTATGAGTGTTTTATTATCTATTGAAGTGAAACAAAGTGAGCAAAACTTAAGGGCTTTAAGCAACAATGACTTACTCATTATTGTAATTCTGTGGGTGATTCTTCTGCTCCATATTTGTTTTTGTTGAAGTCACTTGAGCAACTACATTCAAATGTGAGCTCAATTGAAATGTAATTTCCAAGATGGCCTCTTGTTCTTCAAAGTCTCTCTTTCTTCTTCTGTGCCACCTCTCATTATTCAGTAAACTTGTCTGAACTTCTTTATAGAATGGTAGCTGGTTTCCAAGAGAGGGAGTTCTCAGATGGCAAGCCCCAATGTGCAGATAGGTTTCAAACCTCTGCTTTCATTTCCATGCTAATGTTCCATTGATCAAAGCAAGCTATGTGGTCCACCCTAGTTAATGTAGGAGAGGATTACATAAGCACCTGAATACTAGAAGGAATGGTTTATAGGGAGCTTCCAGTTTAATAGCCTCTCATAATTAGAATTTCAGAATAAACATCAAATTCCCACAAATTGAATTTAAATTATTATGCCTTGGGTGATAGAGAGGGTACATGGGAAATAGAGGTCAGGCAATGTTCCAGAATTTTTTTAAACAAAGTATATTGGTTTCTAGTAATTATCTTTGGGGCCCAATTACCACTTTAATATACCAAATCAATAACTTTAGTTGAATTTTGTTCCCTGATGTATTAACAACTGAATTTTTTTTTTTATTTATTTTTTTTTTTTTTTAAATTTTTTTTTTTTCAACGTTTATTTATTTTTGGGACAGAGAGAGACAGAGCATGAACGGGGGAGGGGCAGAGAGAGAGGGAGTCACAGAATCGGAAACAGGCTCCAGGCTCTGAGCCATCAACCCAGAGCCCGACGCGGGGCTCGAACTCACGGACCGCGAGATCGTGACCTGGCTGAAGTCGGACGCTTAACCGACTGCGCCACCCAGGCGCCCCTCAACTGAATTTTGCAGAACTAATTGGTTTCCTGTGTAAATTCTCTGCTAATATGGTTATTTTCAGATACCACACTTCTCTCTCCACCTACTAGCCTTGCTCAACACAATAAACATACATACACACACACACACACACACACACACACACACACACACACAAAGATACACACACCTGAAATTAAGTTTTAAAAACGATATAAAAGGTCACTTAGAATTGATTAAATATCTTATAAGCCTGGTTCCTTAACTTTATTTTCCTCATTCCATCATCATTTTTAAAACCATGACATTTATTAGAGAGGGAGGGAGCCAAAACATAAGAGACGCTTAAAAACTGAGAACAAACTGAGGGTTGATGGGGGATGGGAGGAAGGGGAGGGTGGGTAATGGGTATCGAGGAGGGCACCTGTTGGGATGAGCACTGGGTGCTGTATGGAAACCAATTTGACAATAAATTTCATATTAAAAATAAAGTCTTATTCTAAAAAAATAAAAAACCATGACATTTAAAAATAGTTGAATGGCTTTCATTTATGAACACTGTACTAGGCACTGGGGAGTTACAAAAGAAAATATGAGACATCATATCCAATTTGCATAATACTTTTTAATTAAGACCTTTCTTGGGGCGCCTGGGTGGCTCAGTCGGTTAAGCGTCTGACTTCAGCTCAGGTCACGATCTCGCGGTCCATAAGTTCGAGCCCTGCGTTGGGCTCTGGGCTGATGGCTCAGAGCCTGGAGCCTGCTTCTGATTCTGTGTCTTCCTCTCTCTCTGCCCCTCCCCCGTTCATGCTCTGTCTCTCTCTGTCTCAAAAATAAATAAACGTTAAAAAAATTATAAAAACACCTTTCTTCATATGTGTTAAGATTTTGTTGAAACTTAAACCATGTTGAGTTTTCAGGAGAGATATTATATCCATATTATGGATGATGAAATTGAGACTCAGAAAAGAGAAGTGAATGTCCACAGTTTTACAACTAGAGGAGATTGAGGTCAGCTTAGAATTCTGATTTTTGAGTAGACTTCCAGTGCTTCTCTGTTATAGAATACATATGAGCTGCAGGGTTTTATAGATCTGGGTTTAAATTTTAACATCAACACTTGGGAAAATTATATAAACCTGTGGAAATGCATCATAAACATTACCATCGTGATACTTTATACCATTAGTGTGGCTATATTAATATTAATCTACCACATCATTTGATGTCTTGACTGTTATTCTTAAAGCCTTGCAGGTTAGTTAAGAAGTAAGGTATAATCACCAAAACCAATGGCATTAGGTATTCAAAAGTATTAAAAAGAAAAATGAATAATACAAAAATATGGTTAAATGTTAAATTGTGTAGCAGTGAAGGAAGCAATATATAAGTTCATTGAAGAGGAAGAACAGTGAGGGCTGATGTAGATAGGACTTGATAGAAAAGGTGACACTTGAACTTGGCCTGAAATCTATTATATTCATTTGTAGCTGTGTCCTTTGCCTCCAACCTCAGCAGAGTTCATATTCATTCTCTGGCTGTTCACAGAAATGACATCTTTTGTCAATCACATCTCAACTGAGAAGGATTGACCCTCTTGCCACATTGATTAGGTATCACATTGATCACCCATGCATTCTGTCAGCTCACCTTCCTCCCCTTTCTCTTGTGCAAGTGCCTGCACTCTGCTCTTCCAGGATCTAAGTACCCGTATCCAGTGTGTCTTGCCTGGAATCCATGTAGTGAAAAGCACCAGGTTTTTATGATAAGCACTTACATTGGAGAAAATGTGCTCTCCAAAAATATAAGTGCTACTACTCTAAGTACCTGAGGTGAAAGAACAATCGTGAAATTTAATAAAGAAGAAATGAAATGTTCAATTGGAGACCAAAATTGCTTTACAGCACTACAATAAAATAAAACACAAGCCAGTCGCCCTCAGCACCAGACTATTATTCACACACAGCGAAACAGGAAGTAGCCCTCAGGGTTGCTTGACCAGAAATATATGAGCGATGAAAGTTTTATTTCTTCCCTTTTAACCTCTGAGGAACTATGGGGGAAGGGTAAAAAGACTCACATTCAAGAAAAAGGTAAAAATACTTTCTTGTTCTTCTGCCATCTTTCTCATATTTTATTCTGGTAAACTGCTACTAGATTGAATAGAATATGTACTTCTTTATTCTCTTAGGTAATGCTGCCAGTCAGGGGTAGAAATTTGCATTTTCTTTCAGAAATGACACAAATTGTTTCCCATTAGTATTGGAATAGGGCAGTAATTCTGGATCCATGAAAAATCTGGCATGTGCCCAACTTAAATCTTTTACTTCAAAATCCTACTTGGTGCCTAGTGCAAAGCCACACTCATCATTGCACTTAAGATCTTGTGTTGAAAAAATAGACAGAAGATATTTATGTAGAGAGAGAGTGACAGTCTGAGTAGCAGATGAAGAAGGATTGTGGAGAATTTTTCCCGAAGCTGTTTTTCAGGGAAGCACACTAATTTTACTCAGTGTGTTTATTTGGGGTGACTTAAGAGAGTTGATAGGCAAGTCGTTTCTTGTCCTTCTGTCTACTCTTTGCCTGTTTATTTAAAATCAACATACTTTTCTTTACCTTAGACAGATTTTTTTGAATGTTTTTGTTTTGCTAGAGGGACAAATGAGAATAAATTGATAGAAAAATAAATATATCATGTTGGCTTTTATATTTATTAATGCCAAAATTCTTTTGTGCTTTCTCAGTGAATCATAACTATTTCATCATTCTATTGTGACATGCATGAGAGGTCAAACTTGAGGAGGATTTTACAGGGCTTAGAATTTTAATCTTCTTTTTCAGTTGTTGTTGTTGTTGTTGTTGTTGTTGTTATTCTTTTCTTCAATCTTTCTCAGCTTCTAATCAAATCTCACACCCTGTTAAGATGAGGTAGTATTCCCATTCTCTCTTTGCCTAAGCCCCTACGCTAGTATTTTACAAATAATATGCAGAAAATGACCAAGAATTTAAGTCAAAGGTAGCAAAATTTTCCTAAGTCTTCATGAAATATGTATATATGAACCACACACAGACCATTAGAGACTGGACTGATGTCACATAGAGCTCATTCTGGGAAAGAGGGAAGAAACGAACGTGAGGAGGTGACAGAGATTCTTCATTCCTTTCCTTTCTGCAACCCTCTTTATAACATATACATCAGATTTCCATGTACAATTTCAAAGTATGGAAAGTGTTGCTATTAAACAAAGCCTGAAAGTACTCCTTTCTATAACTTTCCAAATGGATGGGTAAGAGAACCCAAAAGAATTGTTCCCATAAAGACACTCATTTTAGGTGCGCCTGGGTGGCTTAATCGGTTAAGCATCTGACTTTGGCTCAGGTTATGCATGATCTCACAGTTCGTGAATTTGAGCCCCGCATCAGGCTCTGTGCTGATGGTTCAGAGCCTGGAGCCTGCTTCAGACTCTGTGTCTCCCTCTCTCTCTGCCCCTCCTCCCCTAGCTCTCTCTCTCTCTCTAATCAATAAATAAACATTAAAAAAAAGACATGCATTTTAATAGTAATACAAGTCTTTTATAGGTAATGACATCATTCTGTAGCTCAACCATCTGTGATTGGCAGAGTGGGGATTTTAAGGGGAACAAAGAGGAGGACACATGATGTAAGACCAATTGGGAGAATATTTTGAGGCAGAATCAACAGCATCAAACCAACAGCATCCTCAAGAAGGACATAATTAGAGAGTGAATCATTTTATTGCACACTAGGGAAGAGGTACCACCTGAAATATCACCTGGAACCTGAGGCAGAGAGGAAAGAAAATCTCCCCTCAGTTCTTTTTCTAGCCTAATTCCACACCTGCCCTTAGAGAACCGCAAGAGTCAAACCTTGCAAATAGCCAGACTCAACTGTTCTAAAGCACTGCATTTTTTTCTGCCCTTAAGTTCAATTCGGTTCCCTTCCTGATAGTTTGATTTTCGTGTAATTTCAAACCTTTTTTCTTTCTTTACAATATCCAATTCGTACTTTCCTGATAGTGTTAATGAAGCAGCCAGACACCTGTGGACTTCTGTGCTTCCTCAGTTCTCTCTGCAGTTGAAAAGTTTCTTTCAGTTCCTTGTGAAACCCAGTCAGTGCCCCCAAGAGTTTCTATAAACCTTTCTGTTAATCTTCTAAATTGCATTTCTCCAAATATTGGCTTTATTCTCGGTCTTTCAGACTTGATAACCACCTCAATTATTGTTACAAAAGCAACTACCTTAATTTTCTCCAAGTGGAGAACAAATCTTATTTATGAAGTAAGTTTCAAAAGATCACACCTTTGCTGTCTCCCATTTAAGTAGGGAGGTCATATATGTTGCAAATATGTCACTCTTGGCAGCATTATAAGCCTTGTCCTTAGTACTTGCTTAGTATTAGAAAATTCACTACAGAGAGAAATGTTAGCTTTCCTTCTCTGTGATGGAAGGAAAAATAGAAGAAGGAAAAATATTGACAGTGGGGTTAGGAGTGAAGATTAAGATACAAAATAATTATAATTTTAGTTTTTTAAGTTTATTTATGTTGAGAGAGAGAGAACAAGCACAAGCATGGGAGGGGCAGAGAGCAGGAGAGACAGAATCTCTGGCAGGCTCCATGCCATCAGCTCAGAGCCCAATGTGGGACTCAAACTCAGGAACAGTGAGATCATGACCAGAGCTGAGATCAAGAGTCAGAGGCTTAACTGACTACACCACCCAGGTGCCCCAAAATAATAATAATTTTAAAGAATAAATATGAGGAAATAGGAGAGAAATAAAAGAGAAGTACAGTAAAGGGGTTAAGGGGGTGATTTGAAAAAAAAGCTTTGCAAGGTAAGAAGATAGAAAACGACATTTGTTTATGATTTTATATCTGCTGAGCACAAAACCGGACACAATATTTGAACCCAGAATGATACTTTTTTTTTTCTCACTTGACAAGTATAATTAATCAAACAAAAAGAAGCAAATACAAACAAACATGAAAGGGTCCTGAAAATTGGAGAGTTTGTGGACCAATTAAAAGGGGAAAGAAAAAGAAAGTATCAGAGCCAATATTCCAGATTCCTTTATCAGATTCTAACAGAGATTTTCCAAAAGATGTGGAGGAAAAGAAAACTTGCTCACAGAAAGTATTGGAGAGAAGGAAATTTCTCCCTTTACTCTCAGAAGTTCTTCTGACTGGATTAATAATTGACACAAGGCAGATTAACAGGAGAAAAAATGAAGTTTAATTATGCACACATGGAAGTCCTAGAATAAAAATTGAGACCCAAAGAAATGACCAAGGCATGTAGCTTTTATACATTTTAGACACAGAAACATAAATCTGTGAGGAATTGACAGGACAAAGAAGGCTTCTGTTTAGAAGTTTCAATTGATAAAGAATTCTAAGCAGAATTTGGGCTGGGGCAGTAAATTAGTAAAAGTAACAAGGCTTGTTTGTAGGGGCTTCTCCAGCCCTGAATTCCCATCTCTGACAATAAGAATGTCTCTCTCTACCTCCTGGTACAGGGAGGGTGCGTCTTATATGGGAGATTCATTTCCTACTTCTGGAGACAAAGGAGGGTTAGAGTCTTCTTCTACTGGCTGTTTCTGAAGTAACTTTAATTCAAAATGATCCGTATGCCAGTGTGGCATATCTTGGGATAACCTCTCCTGATCACCAACAAAAGGAAGAGGTGAATATTCTCTACATGGAATTTATCTGTAAAGAGTGACTTTTTAAATTGGCCCATGCTTTTCCACTAACATTTGCCAAGATAATGTTGTGTTTCATTATCAATTAATGACTTCCTTAATTAAAGCAAGGGCTGGAATTTCTTCAAAAGTTTTTTTTTTGTTTTTTTTTTTGGTTTTTTTTTTTTTGTTTTTTTTTTTAAGAAACCTAAGCTAATCACTTTCTTTGAAAGAAAATACTTGAGTTGACTCTTATGTGAATGGATGTGAAGGGTGCCAACATTCCCATTCAACCCAAAAATATGTTTCCACAGAGAGCAGAGAAACTTGAATTTCTGTTTTAAATTGGCTTCAACCAAGAAGATGGTACATAAAAAAATACCTCTGGTTTTAATCAAGGGAAGCATAGATTATAAACTTTTCCAATTCAACCTCTGTAGCCTATGAATAATACTCATAGGATAAGAAACAAAGTAAGCTGCCATCAACAAACATAGCAATTTCCCATCCTTTTTATGAGGCTGAATTGGGTTTGTGTATCAGAATAGAAGGGTAGAGTCTAGACCACAGAACATGACCTCTGAATATGGGCTAGTAAATATAGCTCACTTGGTCCCTTGGGAAATGTAGGAAAATGGTGTTAGATCTTGGGAGGAAGGCATGGAGTTGGTTGCAGTAGGGCAAGGCACGTTGTGAGTTTGTGAAGCCAGAAAACAGATTTTCCAGTGGGAAAGGATAGTCACTGGAAAATATATCTAGCTTCAAATATTATAGGGTTACCTCCGATGTCAGGCATACCAGAAGATGAAGGAACATTGGAGAATCATTCATTCTGAATAAGAAAATCTTGATTTTGAATGCCAGTACTTTCAGCTGTGTCCTTAAACATCTCCGACCTCAGATCCCCAACCTAAATAGTTCTGAGTTGTAGAAAAGGAGCCTGTGAGCTCTGGGAACTAGATGGAGCCTCCCAATGGGTGCTGAAGAGGTCCTTAATGTCTTCCACAGTCTCACTAAGAGTGGATACTACCCTTATGTAAGCCTGATGATTAAATACAAAATCCTGTAAACATTACAGACATTTCTAATCCAATTAAATTGCCAGCAAAGTCAGTACATTCACTTTGCAGTCTTTGTCTCCATAGTTTCTGGAAAGAGAAGAATAAAGACATCTTCTCTTATTAAAAATAAAGCAAGCAAGCATACAAAATGTCATGCATGACTATGACAATAAAGAGATTTCCTTATCTGTATTTTTATAATACCTTTGGAAACGTTAGTGATAAAAGGTCTCTAAGTCTTTTATTCTTACTTAGAATAAAGAAGTTTTCATTCATTCAGAAAAAAAAAATCTGTATTCATTTTAATATTAACTCATGACCAAGTATTATCTTAATTTTGCTTCTAATAGTTCAGAGGTTGGAGTCCATATAAAACATTCAGTATTAAGAAATTTTTAATTTTTTAATCACACATTCTGTAACTCAGAATAATTTATCATGTTATGTATTTACTATTATTATAGTAGTATATCTCAGGTCAGTACTACTTGACAATTTATAAGTCAGACCTACTGATTTTATTTTTTGATGAGAATTAAATTTTTAAAAGTCCTTTCTTGCAAGATGAGTAAATGAAGAACCAGTAAATTGTATTATAAAATTAGTCTTTACATTATAAAAGGCCTTACCTGGGATTCATCATGTAATGATTTCTTTACTATCATTGTTTATTCACACATAGATAAAGGAGCTGCAGTGAAGGGCTAAGAGGCTAAGATAATTGCATCTAAACTGTATGTTATCTAATCCATCCAAACTGAAGATGAGGCATTCTGAATAAAAATTTTGTTTCTGCTAAAATAATACAGTTGAACCATCAAGCGATTTATACAATCCCCCTCCTTTTTTTTTTGGTTTTTTAATTTTTCTGAAATATATGACTGCTGAAATAAAATCTACTTGTCAATTGTATAAACATCACCTCATGCTGTGACCATAAACATTCTCTCTAGAATACTTAGGGAATTCCTCACTGACCATCTGTTTCCCTGAACCCTTGACCATTATATCCTTTAGTTGAAATAAAGCATGAAGACTATGGTGTGCACATGACTTTTTATTTCTTTTTATTTTTTTAAGTTTTATTTAAATTCCAGGTAGTTAACATACAGCTAACTAATATTAGCTTCAGTTGTATAATGTAGTGATTCAGCACTTCCACACATCACCCATCACATGCATTCCTTAATCCCCATCACCTATTTAAACCATCCCCCTCACCCCAACCTCCACTCTAGTAACCTCCACCATCAGTTTGTTCTCCATAGTTAAGAGTCTGTTTCTTGGTTTGCTTCTCTCTCTCTTTCTTGCCTTATGCTCCTTTGTTTCTTAAATTTCACATATAAGCAAAATCATATGGTATTTATCTTTCTATGACTGACTTATAAGATGTTTTATTTAAAAAAACCAGACACCTAACTCAGAAACTCAATCTTCTCTTTTTGTTTCCTCTCCCCTATTAAAATGTGAGCCTCATGTAAGCAGAGATTTTCTCTTATGTTTTCTCTACTGTACCAGAAGCACTGAGAACAATCCTTGTCTGTGTATTATATGTTACTATATATTATTTGATATATTTTATTTGTTGAGGGTAGAATGAATGAGCTACCTTAAGACCAACTTAAATGATGTTAATATGCATTATGGATCCAGGGTCCCAAAAATGCCACAGTTTCACTCTTGTCTCTCCAGTATCTTGACTCTGTATTCTTGCTTATTCACATCTCTTCTAATGATGAATTAGTCCTCCATAGAGAAGGGAAGATGGTCACTGGAAATCTAAGCCCTTTCTCTTTTATTTGTGATCTAGTGAATGATTATCAAATATAATGGAAAGACTCAAAATATCTGGGTACGCTGTCAGTTTTATGTGTCAAGTTGGCTGAGCCACAGAATACCCAGATATTTACTCAAAACTATTCTGGATGTTGATATGAGGGTATTCTGGATGAGATTAACATTTGAGCTGGTGGAATTTGGGTACCTGTGGCTCAGCCAAGTTGACACATAAAATTGTACCATACCACTGGAACTCTAGAAATTTCACTGAGGTAGAAGGCCCCTGAATTTATGTCAGATTTGTTTCTCATCCTCTGACACATAGAAATCTTTAAAATATATCAAAATAGTTGCTGTTTCTTGCTCATCTGGTCCAAATAGCATAGTATCATCAACGTAAGGGACTAATGTGATGTCTTTTGTAAGAGAAACACAAACAAGATCCCCCCCACCCCAACTAAATTATGACCTAGGGTTGGAGAGTTGAGAATCCCTAAGGTAGGACAGTGAAGGTGTATTTCTGGCCTTGCCAACTGAATACATATATTGCTTCTAGTGGTCCTTATTGGCAGAGATAGAGGGAAGTCATTTTCTAGAGCAATAGCTGCATAGTTAGTATTAATTTGCCCAAGCATTGAAACCATATCTGGTACAACAACTGTCTTTGGAGTCACCACCTAGTTAAACTTGTGATAATTCACAGTTGTTATCCAAGGCTTGTCTTCTATGCAGGCCAAATTGGCAAGTTTCATGGGGATGTGATAGGAATCCCAGTCCCTGAATATTTCAAGTCCTTGATGGTGGCACTATTTGTTGCAGTCCCTCAAAGAATGGGCCCTTGCTTTAGGTTTGCTATTTTTCTATGTAGAGGCAATTCTAGTGGCTCTCACTTGGCTTTTTCTATCCTGTTAGCCCTCAGTGTACAGTTGAGTGAACTACTATGAGGATTTTGCCAACTGCTGAATATATTTATTCCAATTATGCATTCTGGTACTGGAGAAATAACCACAGGATGGGTTTGGAAATCCACTGGGTCTGTTTTGACACAGATATAAGCTAAAACTTGATTAACTTCCTGACTTCCATAAGCTTCTATTCTGACTGGTAGACCAAAGTGACATTTTGAGTTTCCTGAGATTAGTGTCAGTTCAGACTTATGTCCATTGGTTCCTGAAAGATCCAATTATTTCCTTTATTCCAACACACAGTTACCTTGTTAAAAGGCCATAGGTCCCTTTGGAGAAGGCTGAGAGAAGATATTGGCTGAATAACTTAGATCTAGAACATACCTCCTCTTAAAGACCCCAAATTATCCAAATTGTGTAAATTATACATGCATCTTTTTTTCATCTTTACCATCCAAACCCCATAGATTTTTATCCTCTGAACTGTCCTTCAATCACTAGGAGCCACTGGTACTGACATTGGATCTTATTTAAATTATTTTCAACTCACTTTAATATCTTAAATAGTACAGTTGAAAAAGTACTTTAGCATAATTAACTCCAACTGATCAATGCAATGTTTTGTTAAAGCAATTTGGCTAGATATTAGCATTAATGTGAGGAGAATGATCTGAGGCTCACGTATGTCATTATTCCACTCAAAGAATGTGAAGAGAATGTCTACTGAGGACACTGATATCATTATTTATTTGGATTATTACCTCATTGCTCAACCTCCCTTAATTGGACCACAGTGAGAAAATTATAATAATGAGATTGTTACATATATAATTAATTGTATTTGTTGATGTAACAGAAAATAAAAACTTATAAAATATGTTGGATTAATTTTCAAAGGGCCAAATTTCCTTTGTGTTAGAAAAATTTTTAAAGATGAACTGAAAGAAATGAATTAATAAATAATTACAAAAAAAGAAGATAACGGTTAAAGGTAAATTACCTTACATAGCCCCCAGGAAGAAAGTAATATATGTATTGACACTACTTGTGACGTTGTGATATTGCTATTAGTATAAAGAAGAAAGAGCTGCGTGAACATGGCTTGCTCTGTTAGCAAACTTTTTTCTTTGCATTATTCATTCAAATATGTTGTAAACAAATGGAGTGTGCTGTTTCTAAGATTTCTCTGTCTTGAAATAATAAATATACAGTAGAGATCTGCTTCAGTACAGTTTAAGCTAATAGGAAAGCTCATTTTTAAATGATACAGAAGCAATTCACACATTTAGATTTAATCAAATAAAATATAACAACCCAGAGAATTACATGAGAACAGTCTATTGAAGTCAAAGAATAAAAGAACTTGATGAAATTTCAAGGCCATATAGCCCATCCCCTCACATGTTACCAGTGAGGTGATAATCTCTAAGGGTATGCAGCATGCTCAATGTCATGGAATAACTAAATGGTAATTACCAGTTTCCTTTTAGTGGAAAACATAGATTTCCCTTGGCAATTCTTTGTTAAAGTGCATGCACTTGGTCTCAACATTTTTTTTTATTTGAAAGAACAGTATTTTAGTTTGTATCCAGCTCACAGAAGGTTTGGATTATATAACCACAAATTTAAATATTAACAATTATAATACAACAACAACCAAAACAACAGCTATGTTCTTTAGAAAAGCAAATGTTGAGAATACACATGATTAAAATTCATAAATCATTAATAAGACAGTCAATCAAGGAAATAAATTACATGTTCACTAAATTATTGCATGCAAAAGTATAATTACTTTTATATTTGTTTATCTGTTATATGTCTAGCATTGGACAAATAGCATATCACTTAAGCCTTAAAATAAATTTTATCTTCATTTTAAAAATTAAACAATTAAGAGTTATATATGTTATGCAACTTGCTCAAAGTCAGACATCTAATAAATAATAGGAGATTTGAATGTGGTTCTGACTACATATTTGGTCTTAAATTATTATAGTTGTTGAAGCTTGAAGATAAAAGTATTTTGAATTAAGAAAAAACTATATATTTTTATGAAATCTGTGGGCTTCCTAAAATAGCAAGCAATTAACACAAATATTAAAAATACAAATTATCTTCATGCATGATCCATGCAAATTTTAGCTTTTATTTATTATTACTATTGTGATTAAGTACTGACATTATACAAAAAAAATAATAATTTAAAAAACATATAGTGAAAGTTGAAAATAAAATCACTCAAATTTTTCAATGAATATTTTGTGGTGGTTTTATTTATTTATATGTATTTTTGCTTTGGCTTTTATTTAGTTAGTCCATCAACTTAATTTTCTGAAGAGATTTTAACTATTCTAATAAAGAGTGGATTATTCTTCCAGAAAATGGCTGCTAAAAATTTACATTTTTTTAAGATTGATTTTTAACACTATGTGCACTTTTTACTTTTTGTCACTCTATAAACAATCTCATGCATTAATATGCTTTAAAGTACCTCCAAAATGCAAATGTCTCAAAGTTCTCTTGTAGTAGATCTTGGTAGTGCTCACTAATAGTTTCATTTATCTTGACACTATAGGCAAAAAAGACGTTTATAGTTTCTGACTTATTTAAATTAGAACTGAGTTTGTATTCTGCTTTGACTCATGAAATGTGATGCACATCAATTCCAGGTGCAAACACTTAAGAGCCAATGAAGAGTTCTCTGTGTTCTCTTTTTCCGCCTGAAGCCCCTTATTGAGGTGATGAGGTCATATCTTACTGGATTGTGTGTCAGCAAGTGTTCATGACTATAATGAGAAGAGCCTTCTCACCGAACCCTATTGGTCATGCTTCCAAGAGTTGCAAGTGGTTATTGCAACATAAAGTAACCGAACTTGAAGGTACACCTTCATAAAAGACCTCTCTCTCCAGAGCTCTTATCTTTACATCCAGATTTAAATTAAACATTTCCAACCAGATGATTTAAAGCCCTATCAAGTTCAATGAACCCCAAACTGAGTTCATCTTTTTTTTTTTCCTCAAAGCCTAGACCGTTCTTTCTTCTTTCCTCTATCATATATATTTGCCTCTCCTTTATCATACATAATTGCCTCCAATATGCCTTCAGTATTTCAATTGTAGTTTTTCACTTTGGATCCACATCTATATTAGGGTATAGCCTACATCAATCTAAATAGACCAATTACAACAAAGACTAGTGCCATATTGTATTATGTGATACTTGTTTTGGAATAAAACCTTATTTTCTTTCTATTATTATTTATGATATATTTCAAACGTTAAAAAACATGCAGACCACAACATGATACATATCTATTTATCCAAATCCAAAAAATTAATAAAGCATAGCATGATGCCACATTTTTTTCTTTTTCCATAGAATTTAAAAGTCTGTGGAAATGCCTTTGTTTTCTTTCTTTCATTTTTTTTGTTTGTATTTTTTCTTTTTAAATATAATTTGTCAAATTGGCTTCCATACAACATCCAATGCTCATCCCAACAAGTGCCCTCCTCAATGCCCATCACCCACTTTCCCCTCTCCCACACCCCCCATCAACCCTCAGTTTGTTCTCTGTATTTAAGAGTCTCTTATGGCTTGCCTTCCTCCCTCTCTGTTTGTAAATCTTTTTTTCCCCTTCCCTCACCCATGGTCTTCTGTTACATTTCTCAAGATCCACATATGAATGAAAACATATGGTATCTGTCTTTCTTTGACTTATTTCACTTGGCATAATACCCTCCAGTTCCATCCACGTTGCCGCAAATGGCCAGATATCATTCTTTCTCATTGCCAAGTAGTATTCCATTGTATATATAACCCACATCTTCTTTATCCATTTATCAGTTGATAGACATTTAGGCCCTTTACATAATTTGGCTATTGTTGAAAGCACTGCTATAAACATTGTACTATGCATCAACATTCCTATATCCCTTGGGTAAATTCCTAGCAGTGCTATTGCTGGGTCATAGGGTAGTTCTATTTTTAATTTTTTGAGGAATCTCCGCACTGTTTTCCAGAGTGGCTGCACCAGTTTGCATTCCCATCAACAGTGCAAGAGGGTTCCCATTTCTCAACATCCTCGCCAGCATCTACAGTTTCCTGATTTGTTCATTTTAGCCTCTCTGACTGGCGTGAGGTGATATCTCAGTGTGGCTTTGATTTGTGTTACCCTGATGATGAGTGACAATGAGCATCATTTCATGTGTCTCTTGGCCACCTGAATGTCTTCTTTGGAAAAGTGTCTATTCATGTCTTCTGCCCATTTTTTCACTGGATTACCTATTTTTCAGTTGTGGAGCTTGGTGAGTTCTTTATAGATTTTGGATACTAGCCCTTTATCCAATATGTCATTTGCAAATATCTTTTCCCATTCTGTTGGTTGCCTTTTAGTTTTGTTGATTGTTTCCTTTGGAAATGCCTTGATTTTTACTATTAGTTTATTTTTCTTTCTCCCTAGCACTAGGTTATGATTTGTATGAAATCAGTGACCTTGATCTCCATATTTTTCATTGTTTGATCCATTGCACTTAGGAGAGTGCCTAACACATCAAAGCCATTCATTTGATATTTGCCAATAAAACTTGAATAACTAAATTACATCATGCTTTTGGTTCTTATTGCATTATTATCCTTAGAAAATAATCACAATTATTTATCCATAAAAATATTTTTTTCTCACTTATTTTTCAGAAGCTATCAAGATTACTTTATTCATATTATACCTTCCAATTAATATGGACTAATAATAACTAATCCAATTGGAAAATGACCATCCACAAGAATAGGATAAATTTTAAATGGTAAGGTATAAGCTTGGACACTTTTTTATTGTTTTAGTACAAAATCTCTTCCCTTTGATAATTTATTGTTAACTCTTGCTTACATGCTCTTTCTGCCTTATTTTGAAGGCTTTATCTCCTTTGCCAGATCTTACACCTAGATGCATGCATGGATGGATGGATGATGGATAGTCAGAAGGATGGATGGATGGATGGATAGATAGATGGATAGATAGACAGATAGATAGATATGAAAGATATATATGAGATGGATGGGTGACTGGTTGGATGGACAGTTGAATGAATGAATGAATGAATGAATGAATGAATGAATTATAAAATGGAAAGTTCAGAGAACTACAAACCTTGATGATAGCATTACCACCTGTATTAGAGACAATAGATTAAGAAATCAGGATAGAAATTTAGGATATTAGAAATTCTACCAAGATCTAAGGTGTGACTACAATTATTAGTGACCAAACTAAAATGGATATATATGTGTATGTACACACACACACACACACACACACACACACACACACACACACGGAGTGCATTTAGGGTCATAGATCTGGATATTTAAGCCATAAGAATGGTGAAATCATATTGGTAATCACATAGGATAATGGCAAAACATAAGGTAGAAGGAAGGATTTATCTTTGAGGAACGCTGGCTCTTGACTAGATGAGAGGTGGATAACATCAAGTTTAGGAAGAGATAGTAGTTTCTATTGACTGACATCAAAATCAGTGTGATAGAGTTTTTACATGAAAGTACTTGACTATATATATGTGCATAGATTTATTTCCAGGCTCTCAATTCTATTCTGTTGGTCCATGTATCTATTTTTGTAATACCATACTGTTTTTATTACTATAGTTTTGCAATGTAGTTTGAAACCAGGGAGCTTGAGGCCTCCAGCTTTGCTCTTTTTAAAGATTGCTTTGTCTATTCAGGGTCTCTTGTGGTTCCATGACAATTTTAGTATTGTTTTGTCTCTTTCTGTGAAAATTGCCTTGGGAATTTTGATGAGGATTGCATTGAATCTATAGATTGCTTTGGGTAGTATGGGCATTTTAATAATATTCATTTTCCAGTCCATAAACATGGAGTGTCTTTCCACTTATTTGTGTCTTCTTCATTTCTTTCATCAGTGTTTTATACTATTCAGTGTACAGATCTTTAACTTCCTTGGTTAAATGCATTACTGAAGTTTATTATTTTTGATGCTATTATAAATGGTATTGTTTCTAAATTGTTGGTATATAGAAATACAGCTGATTTTTGTGTATTGATTTTGTATTCTGCAACTTTACTGATTGTTACAAACTCTCAGTTTTTTGGTGGAGTCTTTAGAGATTTTATATATAATACTATGTTATTTGCAAATAAAGAATTTTGTTTTTCCTCTCTGATTTAAATAAGTTTTATTTCTTTTTCTTAATAATTGCTCTGGCTAGGACTGCCAGTAGTATGTTGAATAAACGGGAATAAAAGTGGCTAGAATGGGCATCCTGGTCTGATTCCTGATCTTAGAGGAGGAACTTTCAGCTTTTCACTGTTGAGTATGATGTTAGTTGTGGGCTCTTCATATACAGCCTTTATTAAATTCAGGTATATACTCTTTATACCCATTCTGTTCAGAGTTTTTATTATGAATGAATGTTAAATTTTGTCAGATATTTTTTTCTGCATTTACCGAGACAATCATATGATCTTTTCCTTTCATTTTGTTAATGGGTATATCAGATTGATTGATTTTTGGATGTAGAACTATCCTAAAATTCCTGGAATAAATCCCACTTGATCATTGTGTATGATCCTTTTACTGTATTCATTAAATTCAATTTGCTAATATTTTATTGAGGATTTTGCATCTGTGTTCATAAGGGATATTGGTCTATAATTTTCTTTTCTTATAGAGTCCTTGTCTGGCATTGGTATCAGACTAATGCTGGCCTCATAAAATGAGTTTGGAAATATTTCCTTCTATCTATCTATCTATCTATCTATCTATCATTTCTGAAAAGTTTGAGTAGTACTGGTGTTTTAAATGTTTAGTAGAATTCATTAAAGCTATGTTCTTAGATGTTTCTTTTTGTGATGTTTTTGATTACTAATTTAGATTTCTCAGTAGGAATTGGCTTGTTCAGATTTTCTGTTTCATCATGTTTCAGATTGGGTGGGTTATATATTTTTAGGATTTTATTTGTTATATAGTGTCCAATCTGTTGGCCTATAATTGTTCATAGTAGTCTCTTATGATTCTCCATATTTTTGTGATAGCAGGTATAATGTTTGATGTTTCATTTATGATTTTGTTTATTTGTGTTCTCATTTTTCCTTGGTTAAGTCTAGCTCAGAGTTTATACGTGTATATTGTTCATCTTAAGAAATGACTTAAATTCATTTGTTATCCCATTCTTTGTTTGCTGTAGTCTTGGGGGTCTCCTGGATACAAACTCTGTTGACTTTTAGAACTAGATGTTTTGGGGCTTGTTCCCTTTGGTGAGAGTCTTAAAAGTTGGGACACTAGATATTATTTTAGTATACCATGACAAATAAGAATTTCTTGTGATATATTTGAAATTTTGGGGGAGATTGAGTAGAAGGAAAATATGGATACAGTAGTTATTCCATGAAGATGAATAAAGAACAGGTGATAACCACAGAAATGTATTTATTTTATTGTGACCTACAATGACAGTAAGTACTATGTGGTATGTTGAGAATGGCTGAAAAAATTCAGCCAACCTCTTGGTGAAGGGTAGGATTGCTCTGGAACAAGCCTGAATTGATTGTGAATCTGATGGTCCTAACTACCAACAGGAAGAGCAGTTTACTGGAAACTCACTACAAGTTGGAAATTTTCAGCTATAGGTAAATGGGGTTATCCAAGAATCTTTGGAAACAATAATCAAAAACTACTTTGGGGGTGCCTGAGTGGCTCAGTCTGTTAAGTGTCCGACTTTTGGTATTTGCTTAGGTCATGACCTCATGGTTGTGGGATCAAGCCTCGTGTCAGGCTCTCTGCTGAGCACGGAGCCTGCATAGGATTCTCTCTCTCTCTCTCTCTCTCTCTCTCTCTCTCTCTCTCTCTTCCCCTCTGCCCTTCTGTCTCACTTGTGCTCTATGTTTCAAAAACAAAAACAATTCTGCCCATCAGTCATGTCCCTGAGTTATAGTAAAAGCACCGTTTTGTACCATAAATAATAATTCATCCTTGACCATTGTGCTCAACAACCTGCATCGTATTTTTAGTGGCCCATATGTATGGGAAATCTGTATTTTCCTTCATCTGGACTTTGAGCCTCAGTGCAAACTTGGTGAGTTACTCACTTTTCTTCTATTATATTCATTTCAGGGGCTTTTCAGGGAGTGTGGTCTTACTATAACATTTTCATGTTGATTGCTCAGGCTGCAATCCTCTAGCCTGTGGCTGTTCTACCAGGAGGAATAAAAATCTGCTTGTTAACTGGAAGCTGGTATCCAGAACTTGGTGTTCTCTCTTTATTCCTATTCTTATATGAAGCTGTCTTTCTTGGGCACAGGGCAGCCACTTTAGTCACTAGCATGGTTGCCAATCTTAAGACTCCCATGTAAGGTTTCCTCCTCATTGGTCTAATGCTGTCCCTGCTCATCTGGCCACTTCTGGCCTCTGGAGCCAGATGAAACCAGTACTTGATTGAATTAAAACCTAACCTAGGACCTTTGTCTAGGGAATTCAGCTTTAAAGACTACATTTGTTGGAATGTAGCTTAGGGCATGGTGGATTTCCATCTTTACATTTCTTCATCACTGTCTCCTACTGGCTGCTTAACTTGTAACATTAGGTATTTCCTCCTGCAAATTCTTAGTATCTCCATGGGCTAAAATGGGAGGCTCTCTTGATCCATCTACAGGCACACACTGTGTTCAGGGGAAAAATAATATGGAACCAAAGGGGCATTGAGATTCTTCAGTAAGACAGGTTCATAACAACCTTTTGAGGAAATGCTTCTGGTTGCTTTGAACACTAGGAACCCTTGATATTATCTTGAGTGGGACGCCACCCAGGAGTCAGGGGGATTATGGTAATGGACTTTTTTTTCTTCTTCAGTCCCCCAGGACTTCCCCTTGGGGTGTTTCCTAAACTATTGGAGTCAATTTGGAGTACAATAGATACAGAAGAAAAATTCATATTCTTCTTCAATAACATATGGCCTCAGTACTCCTTAGGAGACAAGGAAAAATGACCCCCTAATGGGTGCTTAAACTCCAATACTGTTTCTGTCAAGATCCTGTACATGCCCCTCTCTTTTTCCTGAATTACTTGTCTCATCTTTGCTTCTTCTTAAGATCTGAAAAATATCTTGAGAGGACTAGGTGAATGTGGCCTGACTCTTGTTTTATGGGGAGTTTTTCTTCCTCATTCATTTCCAGGTTAATGGCTATGATAATTAAAGTCAATTGTCTGGTTTGTCTACCTGAGGACCAGGACTTTAAGGAATATTCCCGAGCATCTGCTGAAACTTCTGAAACTCCTTTCATTTTGGGGGTATTTCCGGTCTTCTCTGGCCTGACATGTACTATTTTCACATTTTGTTGGTAGAAAGAAAACATGTGTCTGTTCATCTGTGAGCTGATGGGCTTTAGGATGAGGAGTCCTCTTTTTCTGCTCTCTGGGCTTTTATCGTCTTCCAGCCATCCTGGCAGCACCTCCCCTCTTCTGCCTCCTCATTCCTTTTACCACATTTCTGCATCACCTTGGGCATGGCTTACATAACCAGCTCCTAGACTGCCCTTTTTTCCTTCAGTGCCATTGGCTGCTGCTCTTCCTGCCCTTGTTATTAAGGAGTGGAGAGCACCCCCTTGGACTTAAACTACCCACTTCAGATTTCCCCACAGGTGCCCCATATAAAAAATTGACAGTGGAGAACAAATTGATTGGCTTTTAAGTGGACTCAGGTGCAACATATTCAGTATTTAAACTAACTTAAGTTTGTTTAATTAAGATAGACATGTCTTTGGAGTTATCAGCATTAAATATAAAACTTTTATTCTACCAAGGTTTACTGAAGTTGTTTCTGTTATCTCTGTTGTAATCTGTCAGCAAAACGATGACTTAAAATGATGGTTAATTTTGTCTCAAAGTTTTCATGGATATTTTTTTTAAATGAGTAGGTTGAATCAATAAAAGGTTGAAATTGATGTATTTTAAAACTGCACTAGCATAAGATTGAAATTCTGCTTTTCTTTTTTTCTTTAATTTTTAATGTTTACTTATATTTGGCGGACAGAGAGAGAGCACGAGTCGGGGTGGGGAGGGGCAGAGAGAGAGGGAGATACAGAATCTGAAGTGGGCTCCAGGCTCTGAGTTGTCAGCATGGAGCCTGACAAAGGGCCCAAACTCATGAACCCTGAGATCATGACCCAAACTGAAGTCGGAACCTCAACGGACTGAGCCACCCAGGTGCCCCAACTGCTTTTTTTTTTAAGACAAAGTTTTATTGGATTGTTCCTCTATTCTTGATAAGAAAATGTAAACAAAGGTTCTTCTTCTTCTTCTTCTTCTTCTTCTTCTTCTTCTTCTTCTCCTTCTTCTCCTCCTCCTCCTCCTTCTCCTCCTCCTCCTCCTTCTCCTCCTTCTCCTCCTTCTCCTTCTCCTTCTCCTTCTCCTCCTTCTCCTTTCTCTTTTCTTTGCCTGGAAAACCAAAACTTTTATGTTTGGTATCTGTTTGTCAGGTATCTGATTACTTAAGAAAGTTAAGACTTATCAATCTTAAATGAGCTATGTTTTACTAACAACTGTATAACTTCCTGTAGAATCTCTTATTGCCACCTTGGTTAAGTTGGTTACTTTTCTAATGGTCTACAATCCTATTTAGGCATGAGCTTCAAAACTTTCTGAGGGTTTTAACAAAATTCCCCAAGATTTGAATTGTAAATGAAGTCTTTTTGACCAATTAGGTTTGTTTATTTGGTATGTTAAATTACTTGGGAAGCACTGTCAAAACATATAATGGTAAGCCTTAGGTTATGTTGTTTGGGTAAATGCTATAACTGTTTTAGAAATACATGAAATCCCTGAAGTTTTAATATGTTCTGGTATAAGGTTGTCACTTGACATTCTAACTATTAAAATGTGGTATGTCACAGAAATAACCAGATTTCCTTGTAGCTCTATTATAATGAACTCTCAGATCTTTAACCATTTCCTTTTTTGAGTCTTTTATCGTGCATAGTTATTGTTCTTACTCTCTTGCAAAATTCATCTTCAAGGAGATTCATGAAAAAGACAAATACAGCATTTTTATACCTTTAGAATCATGAAACTCAAGTGGATAAGAATTTTCAGAACTAGTAGAAAAAGCTGAATTCAGACTGAACAAGAATTAGTAATATGGGACTAAATGAACTGAGGAAGATGATTATAGTTTCTGTGACTCTTGTTTGAAACATTGTTGGTTCTCTAATGTTTGCTCTTCCAGATTAAGGAAACTTTCTCTTAAGATATCCATGAAATACAGAAATATGAATATTCCTTTCTGAACAAATTGAAGCATATAACTTTTCCCTCTACCTCAACCCGCGAGAATTCAGAAACACTCAGTGAATATTCTTATTTCATGGAAATTGCAGGTTAGAAAAGGAATTCGTTGAAACATACAGGTATTGCAAGCCTGTCTGATGACAAGTATTTGGCTTGGTTTCTGGACTAACGAGGCTATTAAAAACTCAATCTAGAGATTCCTTATAAAAAGTTCCAGCAAAGCATATTTTAAAAGATCCATGAGGCCAATCACTATTCTTGCTGAGCTAATATAAATAATTAAGTGGTGTTTGTTAAAACTGTACTTGTTTTCACAAACAAATCAGTCTTGATTTCGCTATCTTTAATAAAAATCAGGGTGGCTATACAGAGAAAATATGTTTCAATATCACATCTTTGTAAATCTTAAATTTTAATACTATTTATTATAAACTAAGCTAGACCCTGAATTCATCTGGTTTCCTCAAAGATTTGGTGATGGCTCTCCAAACGAAGGTTTCCAATCTTCTTTCATTCTCTTAACTTACAGTCATTAAAAACTAAAACTGCCCTTTTTCCTAAAGTTCTGAAAACTGATGCTGGACAACTTGAGGTCAGCATCAGAGAAATTGCCCCAAAACTCATGCATAGACAATCTTTTCCTTGTGCTTGTTGCTCTGTGATTTAAAGGATCCCAGAGACATTTGAATTACAAACCAAAAAAAAAAAAAAAATGATTCCAGCTGCCTGTTCCCACTCCATCTGAGGTTGCTTCAAACCTGACAGCTAAAAATCTCATTGGCAGGCCTCGAGACTCAGACCCTGGGTTTATAATTTGCTCCAATCATTAACTTATGTTTTTTTCTTTTTTTCCATAAAAACAGCTCTTATTAACTACCTGCTTGCTTGCTAAACAAAACAGAGTCTATTTGATGGCTAACACTACCTGCTACACAAATAAGGCCTTACATGACTCTTAAAACAGTGTTATATTATTAAACACTGAAATAACTCAAATGTGTAAAGCAGTTCTACACAATCAAATGGCCTTAAATGGTTGAACAGCTGCATGAGGTGGTATATGTGTCATTATTAAAAAAGAAGGTTGTGTATGTGTTCCAGATTATCACAAAAATGTAACAGGATGGCTAAAAGATACCAAAGCTCAATTTAGCACTTTAAACAATCTCTTTCCATTAGTAATTGGTTAAAATCCTGGGCTGGAGGAGGATTTTGGACAACTATTAAGTCTTTTTATTGGGCTTCTTTTTCTCATAATATTAACCCTTTTTTGTTGTCTTTTCTGGTGTCTCTCCACCTGGTGCAGAGACTCCTTCACTGCCATAACTTCAAGCCAATAGATGATCCTTTCTATTTCTTCATGTATGTTCTCTACCTTGGACTCTGCTGCCTCTGCCTTTTGTAACTGCCATGTATAAATCCCCCAACTAACCAATGTTGACCCATAGGTAGGAATATCTCTACACCCTATTCAGCAGGAAGAAGCTAGAGAAGATAAGACCTTCCACCCTCAGCAACCTTAAAGATTTCAGGGTCAAAATTGTTAAGAGCAGGAAATGATGAGGAAAACAAAGGCGAGAGGAATGTAGATAAAATTGAATTTCCTTACAACTTGCAGCCTAGTGATAAATACCTGAAACATGCAGAGTGTGACATTCCTCAAGAACACCTGGCTGCCTTAATGCTAATGTTTGCTAGAGACTAAAACAATAGGCAATAGACAATAGACAAACCTCCAGGATCCTGTAAGTCTTCTTTAATATACAGAAATCCCTTTAGAAATCCATGATCTCTACCCTACCCTTCCAATTTAAAAATGTGTCACAGTCCTGCTCTTTCTAGCTGCAGGTCCTGTCCCCATTCTATAATGAAAGTATCTTTTTGCACCATTAAAAAAAATTGCTTTGGATGTCTTTACTTCCTCTTTATTTTAATTGCCTTACTGGTTGAAGCAACTTGTTTTCTTATTTTTCTTTTATAACAAAAGGCAAAGTTTTAATTACTTCTTGCAATTTTCCACATAGTATCAGGTGGAAAGCTGTAAATAGCAAAGCCAGCTTTAGCTGTAGATGCTATTTTTATAGTATCATTCTAGTAAGCCAACTCAGTGGAAGTTATGAGGATGCCCTTTTTTTTTTACTTGTTTCCTATTATAAGAAAGGTATTGTCAATGACTTATTTTCTCTAAAATAGAACAGGTTGCCTTAAGTAGTAGAAGTATGAAACATGTGCTAGAAGTCATTGAAGTTTTTGATTGGTAGATGGACCTCAAAATTTGCTACAAATTCTGAATTTTTTGGAATATTTGCTTCTAAGATTTATCTTCCTGGGTATATAACAAGCACTTTATGAATATATGTTTGGTAAGTGAGCTCAAGAGCAAGAGTTGTGAATGATATGCTCATAGGGGTCTTTTTGGAGAAAAGTCTCAATTAATTTTCCATACTTGAATACCCCTAAAGAATAGGAAAAAATAATGCTATATAAGTCATGACTCCTTTGCAGAGAATTCCCAGTTCTGAGGGTCATTTCCTTATTGCCATCCCTACATTTTTTAGATTGAAGAATATGGAACTGGTGGAGTACTCTGTGTGGGTGTTGAATAAACACAAAAGCCTTCTCTCAGTCCCAGATCTCTGAAAAGAGATTTCATCTGTCCATTTATTCTTTTCTTCCTCTCCCTCTCACTTTCTCCCTCTCCTTCTCTCCCTGTCCTGCTGTCCCTCTCTCCCTCTCTATCTCTCCATCTCTCTCTTTCTCTTTCTTGTGTTTCTTTCATAAAAGACCATGAATGTTTACTCATAGCAACCAATTCTCTAGACATTGGATATAGAGCAGTGACCAAAACTATGAGTCTTACATGGAGGAGAGACAAAAATATACGTTAAAAATAATATAAATACCTACACTGAGAATCCTCTATATAGGGCTCATAAATGTCAATCTATAATTTTGTACCAAATTCACTTTGGAAAACCTGACAATTACAGAGTAAATTTGGTATCCTTCATAAATATCCAGTGGGAAAATTTTAAATGGGACACATTCTGACATAATGAAATGAAAACCAATTTGCCAAATGATTTAAGCAAAATATTTCACTTTATAAACAAACATCATAGGTATCCCTAAATTACTTGAATTATTGATCAGAATAATTAAATTTCAAATGAAGCATTGGATTTTGTTCTATTTTAATCCAAATGACCAGAAATATTCTGTAAATTGGAACAAATTTTACCTCTGATCTCAAGTACTATTTCTACTCTTCTGTATATAGTTCAAATAAATCACTTGTCTCATAATAATGAGCGAAAAAAATGCACACTTAAAATTCATATTTTTACTCTGAAACTTCCCAGTAAAAAATATTTTGAACAAGAAAATGCTCTTATTTTACATTATTTTCATCCACTGAGTGATGACATTGATTATAGATGCCAATTTTAACTCCTTATAAAGTTGTTAATTTAAGTAATGTGGAATTTTTAACATTACTATAGTCCTAAGGGAAAAGATAGATAAAAACATTCTCAAGGCATTCCAGGCTGAGGAATTCTGGTGCAGAATCTCTTGTTGGTACTTATTCCATACCACATGAAAGCTTGTGACATTAAGCAAGGGATAGGAAAATGATGTATGCATTTTAATCTCTTTCAGAGTCTGTTCCAAGTAGGACCTCTCAAACTTACTTAATCCAGTGTTATCTTAGAGAAAAAAAAAGTATTTTAAGAACCATATCTGATTCCATCTGTTTCTACAAAAACAAATATCAGTCACAATAACAGGGAATGATTTGTTTTTGAAGGTGCACAAATAAAATATGGGATGTAAAACAAATTAAATTGACCAACGAGTATTATACCTTAATAATGGTATATGTTTACTAGTAGATGGCAGATATTATTAGGTCAGATTTTTATCTCTTATGCCTAGTAACAGTCTTTGGAACATAAGGTATTCAATATGTGTTTATTTAAATAAATAAGTTTTGATGGAAAAAAAACTGGGCAGGGAAGTGCCTATGTTGGTCATAGGATTCTTAATGGGAAAGAAAAAGAGAAGCATTCTGTCTAGCAAAAGATACTGAATGAGAAGACAAGAGGCAGTGCACACTAGCTTTCTTGGATTTAAAATGTTTCTGAAATTTCAAAATTTTTAAACTTTTCTGACTGTTTTTATTTACTTGAAAACACTAGTAGAAAGGAAGCACTTTGGCATGCTGTTATCCTAAATACAACTTAACCAGATGGAAGAACACTTTATTTTTAGCACGTTCTCTTCATTATCTGTGATGGACTTGGACAACCATTTGATTTTTCATCAATAAACTTTCTGTAAACCTATAAAAATATACTGGGCAACTTATGATCCAAAATTTTTGCTTTCAGTACAATAGTTTGGAAGATGAATAAAGCAAGACCCCTTTCTAGTTTTCAGAACCCATAGTATATAGGGCTTGGAGATGGATGGGAGAGGTACTTGAAACAGTCTATGAGATTATATCTTGCAGGGAGATTGAATTTTATTTTGCAAGCACTGTTGAAGTCATTGCAAGAAAATTAAAATGAGTTCCAAAGCTTGAAAGTTGTCCTTATATATATACTGCTTTCTCCGAGTAATGGAATTTGGCATAAGAAGAAAAGAGAATTTTATATTATACTTGTGTTTGGGATATGTAGCAATTGTTTCCTATTAGTGTTATCAGGAATAGTAATGCAAATGAAACATCAAGGGCATATTCATCAAAAAGTGTTTGTACATTGATAGATTTGGAAAAAAAGCCTGATAAAAATCTAAATCATGACTGTAAGAAATCAAGCATAAAGGATGGACAAAGCAGGTATTATCCTTTTAATTACCTTTTACCTCTTGAATCTCCTTTTTCTTAGGCTTTAGTAGAAAGCACATAAAACGAATCTTTGTGCATCTCTCTTGATATTTCTTTAAAAATTAATGATCAATTTTAATTAAGCCATGTTAATATTTGTAGCTGGCTTGCTCTGACCCTTTTAGTGTCTGAATAATCAATAGTAGTGCACATTAATTAGCTAATATGTTTGAACAAGATCATATTTTTCTTCATACAACTTTATCTTGTCCACTTAAAGAAATTACTTTCATATATAAAGATTATAAAATAAATTGAGATTCTCTTTCTCTCACATATTACCTCTCTTTCCAACTCAGGACACACATACACACACACACGCAAGCACACACACACACACACACACACACACACACGTATATCCATTACCCGACTTAAATTGCCCAAGTCCTAGTTAGGTTTCAGAGATTCAGAATAATATTTTTGCTTGAGAAGGAAAGTCTATGAAAATATTTTTTAAACCTATTCAGCTACACCTGTTCTAAAACTCTGAAATCATGAACAATCACTTCAAAAGACAACAGATTTTGTATCATAGCTTTTGTTATGTATTTAGTGTATGTTGCAGTCCGTCAATCCTTCCCCAAGCACATGAATAAGACTCATGTGGATTGACCTGGGAAGCAAGTTTTTGCATAGCATTACAGAGGACAAATTCTTAATAAAGGCATTTTTATGAATAAATCCAAATGCATGTTCAAAGTGAAGTTCATGAGAGTAGATTAGAATTAGAATTGTTGAAAATCAATAAACATATTTTGTTTATTTCAACATCACCACCTCTACAACCTCTTCTTTGTTTCCCTTACTTTTGAGATTGTAGAACCATAATCTCTCAAACCTTTGCACAGAAAGAGAGGGCTAAGGGCCAGGCCAAGATTCACCATCCTTTTTTTTTTAAATGTTTTTTTTTTTCTCAACGTTTTTATTTATTTCTGGGACAGAGAGAGACAGAGCATGAACGGGGGAGGGGCAGAGAGAGAGGGAGACACAGAATCGGAAACAGGCTCCAGGCTCTGAGCCATCAGCCCAGAGCCTGACGCGGGGCTCCAACTCACGGACCGCGAGATCGTGACCTGGCTGAAGTCGGACGCTTAACCGACTGCGCCACCCAGGCGCCCCAAGATTCACCATCCTTAAAGCCTATTAGGCACAGTAGTTTAACTGTATTTGGGGCACTGAAGGCTGATATGAGCTGTAGTCTCAGGGACATGAAGTGTCTTAAATGAATTGTCAATTTGAAAATAGTGAAAAGAGAAGGCAAACCTAGTTATATAGCTACCAGACCAAATTGGGATATCAACAAAGGCACACAGAAAGAAAAAAATGAAGCTATGGTAGACATTGGATTGCATATCTGTTCAGCATTTCTTTGAATAGCCAAGTCTCCCTTATTCACAAGTTAGAATGCTCTGACAAATCTGATCCTTCTCACTACAGGCATAAAAAGAAAGTGATCGAGAATACTTTCCGAGTATTTAACTCTCTTGGCGATAGTGAGTGGTATAAGGATGGGCATGTTATCCTAACAGATCCAAAGAGAGTCCCGTCCTTCTAGCAGGAGAGTTGACCCTCTTTTTTTTATGGTGTTAATATTCAAGAAGTATACTAAACTAAGAAGGACTAGGTAGGTAGTGAGAGAATTTTGATGCCAGTGCACAAATAGAAGTAGAAGAGCTAAGATAGAGGAACAAAATCATAAAAGCCAGAGGGAATGCTGTCTGGAAACATACCTATCAGAATTCTGTCAGTCATATGTGCCATTTCATAAACTAGTTTTGAATGCATTTTTGTATCATGTACTTAGATGTATGCATGCTGTAAAACAGGCAGATTCTAAGAAGTGCCGCATATTTTGTGGAATTATGAGGACCCTCACCTCAGTAACCATTTTTCATCTCTTGAACACCCTAGATGAAATAGTATGTGGATTTTAGAATTCAAGCACATACATTTCATAAAATAATTCTGAGGATTTGGGCACAAGAGGAAACCCTTGGCTCCCTAGACTAGAAGCTACTACAGTGTCAGCTCATGGGAGTACATTACAAAACAGCTACACCGCAGCAGAGGTGAAAGAGCATTGTAGAGTTTCCAGACCAAAGTAGCTACAACTTTAAGGTTATCTTTTGGAAGATAGAATTTTCAGGGCCCTAGAAGATACGCTCCATTAAGACAGTTACTAAGGTCAGGGTAAAAGTAATATTTGAGATGCTAAAAATATGGAAACAATGCTAATTCTAGCAACGTGTTAAGGTGATAGCTGTTGTTGTTTCTGTGGAGGGCCTGAAGGAAAGTTTCTCTCTTTTCCAGTCTCTTCTGAGTTTGCTCATCAGTTTTCCAGCCATATTAACAATTTCTTTGCTACTTTTCTAGCTTTCTAGTTATCTCTAACAGCTTTCCCATTGTGTGTGTGTGTGTGTGTGTGTGTGTGTGTGTGTGTGTGTGTGTGTGTGTGTGTTTTGTGTTTTGTTTTTGTTTTTTTCTCCCCATCATCTGCCCATAGACTGGTACCAAGCCAGTATCGCCTATTTTTATTTTGTGACAGAAGCACTGTGTCTCTAGGTATCATTATTTGGTGCATAGCCAAACATTCCAAAACATAGAGGATTAAAACAACCATTATTTACTATCTCACAGTATACTGGGTTGGAACTTGGGTGATTCTTACACAGGTCTTTTCTGGGCTTATTCATGACTTTGAGGTTTGCTAGCAGATCAGTAGGGTTTAGATGGTCTAGGATAATCAGGTGGGTGGTATTTTCCAAAAATTGCCACACCAACGTATATCCCATTTCTTATGCTATTCTTAACTTGTGATATTGACATTTCATCGAAAGCTGGTGTCCATATTTCCTCCCCTTGGATCTGAGTGGTTCCATCCAAGATGTGTGATTTCTGAGGCTATGTTCTGAGTTTTTACAGTTTCTATCCAGTTTTGTTTCTTGAGATACCCATTCGTCAACCAACCAAATGTGCTGACAAGAAGTCCAAAATGGCCCATACAGAGAGACCACACTAAAAGTCTCCCACAGAAAGGACCTGGACATACCCAATCAGTCAGCATCAATTACCAGAGTATGTCTTCAGATGACTTTAGCTTGCAACCTTTAAGCTACTCCAGCTGAGCTACCTTGCTAAGCAACACCCAAATACTATGTTTCGGAGAAAAGTGTATCTGGTTTTAAGCCACTTTGGTTTTTGTTTTGTTTTGTTTTGTTTTCAATGCAGCTGAAGTGACCAAAACAGATGGCCTCATTCATATGTGTGTCACTTTGCAGGCTGTTGACTGGGAAGCTTCAATTCTACTCAAAGTGGTTTATCAGGATAGTTCAGACTGATTTGTATTTGGTTTCATGATTCTAAGTACAGAGAAAGAGGGCAAGCCTTAAATGAATAGGTCCTTTTTCAGTCACAGCTTGTATCACACTTACTAATGCCCCATAGATCAAAGCAACCAACCTCAAAATCTATATTATGGCAGAGTGCCTTGGTCACGAGCTCTGCAATGTGAAATATGTATTGTGAAGACATATGGCCTCTGGCACCAGATCAAATGTGGCACAGTTACTGCATATGCAGTTTCTTTTCTGTTTAAGTAACATGGATTTCCTGGCATTTTGAACCTATGAGTAGCTATGGATTTGGAAATTTTTAATGAATGTAATTAGTGTTGGCAACTTAAACATATTATGGAATAAAGATCAGAGATTTCCAGGAGATAATCAGATTATAAATTGCCATCTAGAATAGGTATAAGGAGTTTTCTGGAAAACACAAGCCTCTTAACAGTTTTCACACTCACAAAGCTTATTGGGGATACATCCTAGACTAGGACATTATCAACGCCAGTCTAAGACTTGAACTATGATATAGTCTGATACTTTTCTTTCTAATATTATATTGACTGGGAGGCAGGAAAGCTGCTACCAACTTCTATAACAAGGCACATAGAAGGCTCCTTCTGAAGGCCAAAAACTGAGGTGTGAGTTAAGTTGTTATTCCACAGTTAAAAGACCTTCATATAGAGCTAGGCATTTGTGAAATAAAAAGCCTCTCAACTATAAAGGCATAGTCACTAAACTTCACTTACAAAAGCTCAGGCTGTTTGCACTGGAGCATTTTAAAAATGAGATTTTGAAATAGATATTTACAGCTGTGAATTGAGTCTGATTCACCCGAGGGTGAGAGCTGGGCCACACAGAGGTGAAATCAGGATAGTGTTTTATTGACCATGAGAAATTTGGTGAGATAGCATTCTATCAGAGAAAGAGAAGGAAGGAACAGTAAGTTTGTGAAAAAGGTAGGAAAAAGGAAAGCACTAGAAAATAGGATGAACATTCATGAAGCATCATAGTAGTATGTTCTGAGCATTTAGAGTATAACCCAAGGATAATATTACATCAGATCACATGAAATTATCATTTTTATAGAATAAACACTTTGGAACATTTCTATATGGTTAAATTAATGATTGGGGGGAAAGGGGGTACGGATACCTCCTTTGTCTTCTCTCCATCTTGATTATATGAAGAATAATTATCTCCAACATTGGTGGAGTTATATTGTTTCTGTTTCATGTTTCTGATGTATCCATGTTGCTTGCTAGGCAGATCCTTGGATGTCTACCTGTAATAGATACTTTATATAATATGTCCTTAGACAAACCAAGTTTGCTTGGGTCCATCTAACACAAATGAATAAAAAATAATTTTGAAGCTTTATTAATTAAACACACAAATGGATAAAAAATCTTGACAACTACTAAATGCTCTAGAAATATTCCTATAGTAGGAAATTGGTGTACTTCAGAGTATTGTAAGCAGGTCTTGGTATTACAGAAATTGTCATTGCATGGGGCTGAAAAAATCCATCATGACAGGTATGGGAAGAAAGAGTTGGTAGGAATGGATGATGTAAATTCATAATAAGGAGCAGAGAAGGTTTTGATTAGAAATTTATTCTATCTGTGCATGACACCCTCACATGTACTTACATATATCTAAAGCATTGGGATATAAATCAACGCATTGTGTTCAGGATGTATCTGATTGCTACCAACCCACAAGCTCCTGGAATTTATATGAGCATAAGTGATGGAGGCTGTTCTTCACTTAAGTTTTTTTGACACCTTACTGCGATATACAATGGCCTCTCATCAGAGGAGGTAAAAGAAGCAAAAATATAGTCCCTCTTAGAATTTCTGTAGGAACTTGAAAATGCCCAGGATGATTTGTCCCTCATGTGATTAGGTAAAAATAAATATAAATATTTATAGGTTTGAGCAACAAATATTTTTGAAAGTAAAAATCTATAATTAAATAGAGCTGAACTTCATTTTATGAAATCCACTGTTCTCTTGTTTTCCTGTTTAGAAATGAGAAATTTCCATATGTGATTGTCATAGAAACAAGAAAACTTCATGGTTTTTTTTTTCCTATTCTGGCTGCTAGTGTTATAATAATTTTGGGCCATATCAATGTTCTTTGATTTTCCACTGGTCTTAGATATACTTGATTTCATCTTCATACATTATAAGCATGTTATACCAGAAAAAAAAATCATGTATCTCCAGATGGAATGTGCTTTAAAGACAGAAACACTACACTTCAATTTATAATAGAACTTGTGAACTACTGGTGACTCTTCTACCTTTTCAGTAATATGAGACTGGAAACATAGAACACTGGAAAACAAATATATTTTTTAACCATAAAAATTCTACTTCCAACATCTGAATGTATTTGTGAAAATGACCATGAGAGATCATGTTTAATATTTCAACTATAAAACTCTGGCTGTTCCTCAAGCTTTTCTCATGTTAGTTACCTTCTGTGGACCTTTGTGTAGTTTGATCAGCATTTATGGAATGCTTGCTCTATACTGCGCACTGTCGAAGATACAGTCATGACTCAAGGACCCATCAGGGCTTTCAGTCTAGTGGAGACCCCAAACTTTTACCTATTACTAAATCTGATTCAAGACTGAATCCAGTAGGTGTTCTATGTACAGTAGCAACAAAAATAAAAATGGCAATATGTGAGATTACTCTTACGGAGAGATCATTCTTCTAGTTATATTATGAAGAGAATATAGTTTTAATTAAAAGATTGAAGGACTGGATCCTGAGGAAAATAGGATATAAACTCCATGTTAGCAGATTGTTAGAAAATAAATAAGTGTAAATATTTGTGTCACAAAACATGATCTCACTTCCTCTTGAAATGGCATTTGCCTATCTTATTTGTATGCTGTCTCAAGGAAATAAGTACTAAAAGTTTACTATCTAGTGTAAGAAATTAGACTTTTATTTGTGCTAAACTCTCCATCTTTGATTATCACCACTTTTCAAGTTTGTTTATTTTGAGAGAAAGAGAGAAACATGTGAGCGTGAGGTGGGGAGGGACAGAGAAAGAGGGAGATGCAGAATCCCTAGCCGGCTCTATGCTGTTAGCACAGAGACTGATGTGGGGCTCAGACTCACAAACTATGAGATCATGACCTGAGCCGAAACCAAGAATTGGACACTTAACCGACTGAGCCACCCGGCTCACCACTTTTCAAATGGAGACATCTGGTTTCCACCATGTGGGGTTTACTGAGCAAATCTCTAAACTCCCATTTCATCTCTGTTGTTATTTAATGGAGTCCTTTATCTTCTAGTCTGCAAATCTGTATGAAAGCAAAGTATTGTTTTACCCTTTTCTCCCTGTTTTCCCTTCTCTCATACCATTCCCTTACCACAATCACTACTTACCACCTGACACTTGTGGGAGGATGATCCTATAATATACAGTCAAGAGAACAAAATCAGGCGATCTCTATAAAAATACATAAAATTTATCTGTAGAAAGCAAATGTTTTCCTGCTTATTGCAGATGAGTATGGCAACTTTTTTTTTTAATTCCCATATAGCATACAGTGTTATATTAGTTTCAGGTGTACAAAATAATGATTCAACAGTTCTGTACATTACTCAGTGCTCATCATGATGAGTGTGCTGTTACTATCTTTCACCTTTTTCACCCATCCCTCCACCCACATCCCCTCTGGTAACTGTCAGTTCTCTATAGTTAAGAGCCTGTTTTTTTGTTCTATCTCTTTTTTTTCCTTTGTTCTTTTATTTGTTTCTTAAATTCTACATATGAGTGAAATCATACGGTATTTGTCTTTCTCTGACTGGCTTATTTTACTTAGCATTATAGTCTCTAGATCCTTCCATGTTGCTGCAGATGGCAAAATTTCATTCTTTTCTATTTCTGAGTCATATTCCATTTTCTATTTATATACAACACATCTTTATCCATTCATCTATCGATGGACACTTGAGCCACTTCCATATTTTGACTTTTATAATTAATGCTGTGATAAACCCAGGGGTACATACATCTTTTCAAATAAGTGTTTTCATGTTTTAATGTAAATATCCAGTAGTGGAATTACTGGATCATATGGTAGTTCTATTCTGAATTTTTTTTTGCAAAACCTTCATAGTGTTTTCCACAGTGGCAGCACCAATTTGTTTATTAGGGTTCCTTTCTCTCCATATCCTTACCAACACTTGTTTCTTGTACTTTTGATTTTAGCTGTTCTGACAGGTGTGAGTTGTTATCTCACTGTGGTTTTGAGTTGCATTTTTCTGGTGATGAGTGATATTGAGCATCTTTTCATGTATCTTGGAGGCTGTCGGTAGGTCTTCTTTGGAGAAATGTCTGCTTATGTCTTCTGCCCATTTTTATTTGGATTACTTGGGGATTTTTGGTGTTGAGTTGTATAAGTTCTTTATATATTTTGGATCCTAACCCTATATCTGATATGTCATTTGCAAATATCTTATACTACGTTATCTTTTAGTTTTATTATTTCCTTTGCTGTTCAGAAGCTTTTTATTTTGATGTAGTCCCAATAGTTTATTTTTGCTTTTGTTTCCCTTATGTCTGGAGACATAGCTAGAAGAGTGTTGGTATGGCCAATGTCAGATAAATTAATGTCTGTGCTCTCTTCTAGGATTTTTATGGTTTCAGGTCTTACATTTAAGTCCTTAATCTATTTTGACGTGTTTTTTTTTGGGGGGGGGGTGTATAGTGTAAGAAAGTGGCATACAGTTTTAGTCTTTGCATACAACTGTCTAGTTTGCCCAACACCATTTGTTGAAGAGGCTTTTTCCCATTGTAAATTCTTGCCTCCTTTTTCAAAGATTACCTGATCATATAATTATGAGCTTATTTCTGTTCTCTTTTTTCTGTTCTACTGATCTATGTGTTTATTTTTGTGCCCATAGCATACTTTTTTTTTTAATTAGTATAGCTGTGTAGTATATCTTGAGGTCTGGGATTGTGATACTTCTAGTTTTTGTTCTTCTTTTCCAAGATTGCTTTGACTATTAGGGGTCATTTGTCCTCTCATATAAATTTTAGGATTATTTTCTCTAGTTCTATAAAAATGCTATTAGTATTTTGATAAGAATTGCATTAAATATGTAGATTACTTCAGATAATATGGACATTCTAACAATATTTGTTCTTCCAACTGCTAAGCATGGAATATCTTTTCATTTGCTTATATTGACTTCAATTTGTTACATCAATGTTTATAATTTTCAGAGGACAATGTTGAATCATTGGTTAAGTTTATTTCTGGTTACTTTATTATTTTTGGTGCGATTATAAATGGGATTGTTCTGTTAATTTTTCTTTCTGCTACTTCATTATTAGTGTGTAGAAATGCAGCAGATTTATGTATATTGATTTTGTATCCTGAGACCTTACTGAATTCATTTGTCAGTTCTGATAATTTTTATGTGGAGTTTTTGAGTTTTCTATATAGAGTATCATGTCATCTGCAAATAGTGAAAATTTTAGTTCTTCCTTACCAATTTGGATGCCTTTTATTTATTTTTTTTGTCTGATTTCTGTGGCTAGAATTTCCAGTATTATGATGAATAAAAGTGGTGAGAGTGGACATCGTTGTCTTATTCCTGATCTTAGGGGAAATGCTCTCATTTTTTCACCATCAAGTATGAGGTTAGATGTGGGGTTTTCATATATAGCCTTTATTATGTTGAGGTATGTTCTCTCTAAACCTACTTTGTTGAAGGTTTTAATAATAAAATTATGTTGTACTTTGTCAAATGCTTTTTGTGCATCTATTGAAATGGTCATAAAGGTTTCAATCCTTTATCTTGTTGATGTGATATATCATATTGATAGATTTGTGTATGCTGACTCACGCTTGCATCCCAGGAGTAATTGTGGTGAATGATTTTTTTAATGTATTGCTGGATTCAGTTTGCTAATATTTTGTTGAGGATTTTTGCATCTGTGTTCATCAGAGATATTGTCATGTAGTTCATTTTTTTAGTTATGTCTTTATTTGGTTTTGGTATCAGGGAAATGCCAGCCTCATAGAATGAATTTGGAAGCTTTCTTTCCTCCCCCTCCTTGTCCTCCTCCTCTCCTCCTTCCCTCCTCCTCCTTGTCGCCCTCCTCCTCCTCCTCCTCCTTCTTCTTCTTCTTCTTCTTCTTCTTCTTCTTCTTCTTCTTCTTCTTCTTCTTCTTTTTCTCCTTCTTCTCCTTCTTCTCCTTCTTCTCCTTCTTCTCCTTCTTCATAATAGCTTGAGAAGAATAGTTATTAGCACTTCTTTAAATATTTCATAGAAATCACCTGCAGAAACAACTGGTCCTGGACTTTTGTTTGTTAGATTTTTGATTATGGATTTAATTTCATTGTTTGTAATCAGTGTGTTCAAATTTTCTATTTCTTCCTGATTTGGTTTTGGTAGATCATAGTTCCAGGAATTTATCCATTTCTTCTCAGTTCAGTTTGTTGGCACATAATTTTTCATAATATTCTCTTATAGTCCTTTGTATTTATGTGGTGGTTGTTGTTACTTCTACTCTTTCATTTCTGCTTTTGAGTCTTCTCTGTCTCTGTCTCTCTTTTCAATGAGTCTAAAGGTTTATCAATTTGATTGATCTTTTCAAAAAACTAACTCCTGGTTTCAGTGGTCTTTTTTTTTTTTTTTTTGGTTTCTTTTTTGTTTCTTTCTGCTCCAATTTTTATTATTTCCTTCCTTCTACTGGTTTGGGGTTTTGTTTGTTCTCCCCCCCCCCCCCTCACTTCTTTAGAAGTAAGGCTAGGTTGTTTATTTGAGTCAGTTCATTTCTTTCTTTCTTTCTTTCTTTCTTTCTTTCTTTCTTTCTTTCTTTTTGTATTGATTTATTTTTGCTTCTTTAGGAAGACCTGTATTGCTGTATACTTTCCTCCTAGAACAGCTTTTGGTTCATCCCAAAGATTTTGGACCGTGACATTTTCATTTTTGTTAGTCACCATATATTTTTTTTCTTCTTTGATCTTGGTTGACCCATTCCTTGTTTAGTGGAATGTTATTAATCCTCCATGTATTTGCGTTCTTTACAGATTTTTTTTCTTTTGGTTTACTTTAGTTTCATAATGTTGTAGTTGGAAAAGACATGTTCAACTGAATAGCTTTCAATCTTTTGAATTTGTTGAGACTGTTTTTGTGGCCTAGTAGGTTCCATGCACACTTCTAAAGAGTGTGTATTCTGCAATTTTAGGATGGAATGTTCCGAATATACCTTTTAGATTTATCTGGTCCAATTTGTCATTCAAATCCACTGTTTCCTTGTTGATTTTTCTGTATGGATGGCCTATCTATTGATGTACTTGGGTTGTTAAAGTCCCCTATTGTTATTGTATTTCTATCAGTTAATTCCTTTATGTTTGTTATTAGTTGCTTTATATATTTTGGTTTTCCCATGTTGAGTACATACATTTTTACAATTGTTACATATTCTTGTTGGATTGTTCACTTTATGACTATATAGTATCCTTCTTTGTCTCTTATTACAGTCTTCATTTTAAGTTCTAGTTTGTCTGATATTAAGTATTGCTACTCCAGCTTTCTTTTCACATCCATTTGCATGATAAATTCTTTTCTGTGCTTTCATTTTCAATCTGAATGTGTCTTTAGGTTTGACATGAGTTTCTTATAGGCAGCATATAGATTAGTCTTGCTTTTTTTATCTGTTCCATCACCCTTTTGGTTGTAACATTTAGACCATTAACATTCAAGGTGATTACTGATATGTATACCTATTGCCATTTTGTTACTTGTGTTATGGTTACTGAGGATGGCAATCTTTGCATCTTTATATCTATAGCTCCAATATCTAGTTGCCCAATAATCTTGTTGAATTCAACTAAATAGCATTATTTATTTTACAAAAAGATTTAAGTAATGTTATCTCTTCTAATGAATTTGTAATTTGAAAAAAAATTATTTTAATATTAAGGAATATTTCTACTGTGAATAGAAATATTTTACCCATGATTTCTTCCCACTGATAATACATAAAATTCCTAGAACCTCAGAGCAAGTGTCTCATTGTTCACAGGTGATACTTCAATTATGCATCGCTTGTCCCTTTCTCAGTCCATTTATTATACAGGGAATTCTCTCTGAAATGGCTCTACTTACCTTTTCTTTTTAAATCCTATCTTTCCTTCAAATCCCTTTTTGGACTTAGCAACCTCCTTCTTCTTCTTTTTTTTTTTTTCTTAATGTTTATTTATTTTTGAGAAAGAGAGAGAGAGAGAGTGAGAAAGAGAGTGCAAGTGGGGGAGGGGTAGAAGGAGAGGTAGACACAGAATCCAAAGCAGGCTCCAGGCTCTGAGCTGTTAGCACAGAGACTGACATGGGACTCAAACTCACAGACAGATTATGACTTGAGCTGAAGTTGGACGCTTAACCAACTAAGGCACCTAGGTGCCCCAGCAACCTTCTTTTTAATTGCTAAAAATCCTGTCTCCTTTGGTGATCTTCCAGAATACTTTATATGCTTTTTGCATATTCATTCAATACTTGATTATTCTGTGCATTGATTAATTTATCTCCAGATCATGGAAGATTTGAAAATAAAAATATGAATAAGGCAAAAGTTTTGACTTTAGGAAGTTTACAAACAGTAAAAATAATAGTAGTCTAAGCAAATCATTATAAAGAAATGGGAAGAAGGAAACAATAGTGATATGAACTTACCTGTTTTGTACATATGTTTATGTCTCTTTCCTAGGAATAAAGCCTATGTAAACCTTTGGATAAATGCAGTGTTTTTTTACCTAGACTTGAATTTACATTGAGTACTTCTGAAATTATCTGCAGACACTAATAGGTTAAGAAGGCTTTTTGCAAATCTGAAAACTAAAATTGGTTGTTGTCATTATAATAGTAACTGATGACTATACTTACTAGAATGGGTGTTAAGAAATTAGGCCCCAAATCACTGGTTAGTAAATAATACCTATAATTGTGAGTTGATTAGTAAATTTACTGATGGTTATAAAGATATATTTAGTCATCACATTTATTTTAAGTGTAAGGTAATATAATTGTGTAGGTGATAAATTAATTAGCACAGTATATCTAGTAACAGAATCTCAAGGGTGCAAAAATACTTTTGCGAGGATACATGACATGTTAGACCAGTAGGGAATAAAGAAATATAAGACAAACACTGGGAACAAGTTACAGTAAAAAAGTAACTCTAAGGTTCAAGTCCCTTCATGGAATTTAGTTTTTGCCAAAGCTTACAGGGAACCACTGATTTTGACCCAGTGATCTCCTGTTTCAAGAACTGATTCAAATATTTCTGCATCCCACAGAATGGTAATAGTATTCAGATTTCTTGTTTTCTGTTCAGCCCTATGTTAAAACCCGTGCAACTTTCCTGCTTTAAGATTTCCTGTAGCATGGTAGAAAATGGTGTATTAAGTTAATCTTATTAGAAATCTTATCTACTTTGATCCTTTTTCTCTGTTATATAATAATGGCCCCAAGGAAGAATGCATGAGTAAGCAAATGGATGTATCTATCCAAAGATTAGGGGAGAGATCTGGGTTGAATATATAAATGTGGAAGTCACCAGCCATAAAAGATAGTATAACTGGGAGTAGCTAAAATACCCCATACAGAATATAGAGCAAACCTAGATTAAGGATGGAAATTTGAATGGGGAATGCTTGCCTTCAAGATATTGGTTAAAGGGGCGCCTGGGTGGCTCAGTCAGTTGAGCATCCAACTTCGGCTCAGGTCATGATCTCACAGTCCGTGAGTTCAAGCCCCACATTGGGCTCTGTGCTGACAGCTCAGAGCCTGGAGCCTGCTTCAGATTCTGTGTCTCCCTCTCTCTCTGCCCCTCCCCCAGTCACGCTCTGTCTCTTTCCTTCAAAAATAAATAAACGTTAAAAAAATTAAAAAAAAAAAAGATATTGGTTAGGTTTTGATGGGCTCATAATGGAGCTAGAGAAGTTGGAAAAAAAAGCTACCATGGTGTTACAAATCTGTGGGAAGAGAGTATTTCAAATAGGTATGAGTATTTCATAAGAAGTCAAGGGAAATAGAAGAGAGAAGTGTGACCTTGGAATGAAAAGTTTTAAGGAAGTGTTAGAACAATAGCCATAATGCAATGAGTATGAAAGCAGCAGAAGGAAACATCAATATAAGGAAGGTGAGGGTGGCTTCAAGGAAACAGACTCATCTCTAGCAGTTATCTTCCTACAAGTATATGGTTAGGAAAAGAAGACATGCTAAGTAGAGGAGGGAAATGGAAGTGGAAGTAATTTAAATAAAACAAAACAAACACATAGGTTTGATTTCAAGTGGAAATTGGGAAGTCATCCTCACAGTAAAACCCATTTCTATGTTATGTCCTATTTTTCTCTGTGCTTTGTTTATAACCTACTTAAAGACTGCAAAATTCAGCAGTCTCTCACATGCTTAATTGCTTGGACCATTAGCATTGATATTAACCTTTTCCTTGGCTGGAGCTCATCTTTATGCTATGTGTACTTTTGCTAATTCTAGAGAGAAAATAACTATGATTTCATAGTGTACAAATACCTTTAGACCCACAAATAATTCTGAAATAATTCAGAATTGTCTCAATTGCCCCCTGCCCCACTGTAGTAAAATGGTTTTAATCCAAATTCAGTGGAGAGGTTTAAAGCTTCAGCAATCATGTTCCTGAGGCTCATTTTAGTGGATTATAAATGCATCCAAAGAATATTAATGCTTTCTAGCCATAAGCAGAGGTATGTATGAAGATTTTTCTTTTACAGTTTAGATTTGTTTGGGAGAGAGAAAATATTGGAAAAATCGATGGGTGCATTCATAAGTAGAAAACCTTCATCTCTCCCTGTGTGGCATTACTCATCTAAGTTTTTCTATATACAGTTATGATTACTTTATATCTGTCTTTGAGTATTTCCCTCTTTCCTCCAAAATATATTCTAACAAAATTTTTACCGTCATTAGAAAACTTCATTAGTATTTGAAATAGGCATGAAGTTCAATAAAACGTTTTGTTAACTATGCAGTAAGTTAAAACAAATGTTCTTTCCTATTATAATGGCTTAATTAAGACAGAAATACTTCAACTAAAATTGAAGTTAAAAAAAAAAATAAAGTGTCCTTGAGTTTTAGACAAACTTACTTCAGTTAAGGAAAACCTAATAAGTGCAACAGGAAATCATGGTATTTCAGTTAGCAAACAATAAATTTATTGACACAAATTATATATCTCTCTTCTGGCTTTTGATTTATTGTCTCAGTGCTCCTAATTCATAATTTTTTTTTCTGCTTTGGAAAAATGGATCTGGGCCCTTTAAATATTTTTTCCTTTGCCAAATGGCATGATATTAAGTTTTGTTAGTAGATGTTAATGGGTTAATGTTACAGGAGCAAAAGTTTTGCTTCCTGGTTTTGGTGCTCCCTTACCATGTTCCTGCACTGCTTGTGAGCTTCCTCAGCACCCAACCTTTGTTGTGTATGGTGTTCACCACTACCCTGTGGTCAGTGGCTTCTCCCAAAAATGTCCTTTGGGTAGACTTGTAGTGTAACACTTTCTGTAAGACATTACTCCATGAACTTTCTCAGCATCCTAGGGAGATGATTTCCAGCAAATTCCACTGGTATAGCACTCAGAGATTTCTCTACCATTTTGTAGGCTACTTCTGGGCTTTCTCAACAAGGTCTGAATCCCAGACCTCAGGGTAATAGTTGATCCTTATATCTGATATTCTTGAATATTTTAAAGTTCTCTTCCCTTCTTATTAGCCAGTCCTTCATTACTCCAACATCTTATTGTAATTAATACTTCCTTATATTAAATTTCTTCTGTTCAAATTCTTCTGTGGTTTCCTTCTCCTCTTTGGACCCAAACTGATAAACTTTCCATGATATAATTATATAAACTCTGAGTTTCTCTTAGAGTTGAAATAATTCAGTATTCTCTCAATAAAACCATCTATAGTGTCTTTGTAGAGAGTTTAGGTTTTCATTCCTCTTTCCTAAGTAAATCTATTTCTTTGAGTTTCAGTATTGGCTCTGGACTTTATAACCCATCTGGGTACATCACTGGGTCTTGATCCAGAAGTAATGGAAACACAGAAGTTTTCTGGAATTTTGATTTTGCTTTGTAAAAGCAAGTGCTAAGGTATTTATTGTTACTTTCATTCAGATAAATGCCACGTTTTTTCCCTTAAGAAAACTATTTGACAGTTACCAACAGAAGATAAGAATAATTAATTTTTGAAACTTTTTATTACATGGCAGTAATTTGAAAAAGAACTGCCAAATTATAAGAGTTAAAGCAAAAGCTAATAAATATGAGTCACAGCAGAAGAGGCGTTAGAGATAATTAAACAGCTGTGATTCTGTGTGGTTCAAATCTGTACTCACCTACCCTGAAAACCAGACATGATAACCAGGCATACTAGTCAGAAGTTCAGAAAAATATCATATGGAGGTTGAGAAACTTCATGTTGGCAATGATGAAGAGAAAGAGTGGACCACTAAATAATTCTATGCATATTACTATTAAAACCCTATAATAAAGACCTCTGTCTTAAATTAGTAAATTATATGTCTTTGGTCACCAGGGCCAAGGTAATGTATAATTGAGAATTAGTCATTCATAGAACAGTTTAAGAACTCCAGGACTTGAATTTAGGCAAATGGGAAATATGAAACAAACATCTGTAGTCAGCCCATGAGACAATAGTGACCAATTATCCCTCAAACAGATACATAAGGTCATGAACCTAGATTTACTTCCCCAGTAGGAAAGGAGTCCCTGATACCATTAACCAGAGACATGCTACCCAAACAAAAAACATGTCACAGCAGTATATCCTTACCTATTATTTGCATGCTCTGTGACCTTTTTGTTTTTGTTTGTTTTTATATGATCTATCAAAATGGAATTGGTATGAGACACTCTCATTTGTTTTTTTTTTTTTGCCAATTTCTCTTTGTAAGGTTAAAATATAGGGTATTGGCTAATAACTACACTAGTAGTAGTTGAGGTGTTATAGACCCAGCATCGATTCCCTAGCCCTGTCATTCTTAGCATTTTGAATTGGCCAAATCAGGAAACAGCTTCATTCTTTGTTTACATTTACAAAATATAAAACATACTTCTAGTTTTTGTTGCATAATGTTAATCAGAATATTTATAGAACCTTTAATTTAGTTCAGTGTTTCTGTATCATGCAAGTACAACAAATGACTTCTATTATTGTCAATAGTATCATCAGTTAACATTGCTTTACTTATTTACATGATATCTGTATTATATACAGAATTGCTCTTGATTCTCTAGAGCATACATTAAATTAATTAAAGTCACTTTGGAATGAAACCTCAGCTATAGCTATCCAGAATCTGTATTGCACAATCTATTTTCACGATTATAAACTGTAAACACATTTGTAAGTGGAATATTAGTAATCCCTTAGTGATTGCCTTTCTAACATCAGTTATTTTACTGTACTTTTGCATGGAATTGAATGACAGTATTTTCAAGATAGAACTCTAGAATGAGTGTCTATATGATGTTCTTGAATTTTGTAGTATATCTCATTTAAAGGATATTCTAAAAAAAATTGAGGGGGTTTGTCACATAGAAGGATCTGTACAAATACGTGCAGCTATTAGTTATTAGTAGTGGTTAGATTTTAAGACCAAGCATTTGGTTCAAGAATAATGCAGGATAAATAAAAAAAAACAATTTATTTGAGTTGTAACTAGATATTTGAGGGATGCTGAGGGATCAGGGACAAAAGAGGCAAGTATGATTAACATCAATAAATAGAACTAATGATATATGATGCACAGAAACCAGTAGCAAGGACTTCAAATATAGTAGAAATAAACAGATGTCAATAGAAAGCTCAGATGTTGGGGACAGGTTCAAGAAACAAGTTATTTCTTGGGGCACCTGGGTAGCTAATCCGACTCTTGGTTTCAGCTCAGGTCATGATCTCACGGTTTCGTGAGTTCGAGCCCTCCATTAGGCTCCAAGCTGACAGTGTGGAGCCTGCTTGGGATTTTCTGTCTCCCTCTCTCTGCCCCTCCCCCCTCTTGTGCTATTTCTGTGTCTCTTAAAATAAATAAATAAACTTAAAACAATTTAAAAAAAAACAAGTTATTTCACAAATATTGGCAAGGATATGAAGAAATTAAACTACTTGTGAACTTTTCATGGGAATGTAAACTGGTATAACCATTGTGAAAAAGAGTATAGGGGTTCCTGGAAAAAAAATAAAATTACCATATGATCCAGAAGTTATAATCCAGAAGAACTGAAGAGATATTTGTACAGCCTTGTTTATAGTAGCATTCTTCGTAATAGCTAAAATGTGGAAGCAACCCAGGTGTCCATTTATGGATGAATAGATAAGCAAAATGTGATACATACATAGAATGGATTATCATTTAGCCTTTAAAAGAAAGGAAATTCTGACATATGCTACAACATAGATAAACCTTGAGGACATTAGGTTAAGTGAAATAAGCCAATCACTAAAAGAAAAATACTGTATGATTCCACTTAAATGAGGTACTTAGAGTAGTCAGAATCATATAGACAGAAAGTAGAGTTGTGGTTACCAGGGGCTGAGAGGTAGGGTGAAATGAGAGTTATTGTTTCAAGGATATAGTTTCAATCTTACAGATGAAAAGAGATCTGGAGATGGATAGTGGTAATAGTTGCACCACATCATGAATGCACTTAATACTATTGAACCGTATACTTAAATATGGTTAATATAGTAAATTTTGTGTTATATGCATTTTATCAGAAGAGTTTCTTTATAGAAACAAATTATTTTGTCTTACCCTATTGAGAGAATTCTCTAAAGAACTAAGGTATAATTTGGTGTGAACTTAATGTTGGCAGTATGTATAGATGAGACACTCAGTGGTTTTAGTACTACAGAAAAGAAGGAAAAGTTATGGACTGCTTGGGATAGTACTTGACTTGAGTTATTTTATTCAAATTGTGGAGATCCCAAAATGGTTAAATTTTTATCCTGAGGGATAAAGCAAGTTGCACGAAACTAAGCAAAGAAATTCCTGGATGCCATCAGTGGAAAACTGGACTGTGTATCATCCTTTTCTAGGTTCTTTAATTTTGGTATTTCATTGTTTTTGAGCTGTTTTACTACTTATCAAATTATAAATAACCGATAGAAATAAAAAATTATTGTACAGACATGCAAATGAGTTATTTCCAGTGGAGGTTCTGTTGAGTTCCCTCCTCTAAAATAGAAGAATCCAGTTTTGCTTCTTTTCTTTTTCCCCCCAGTTTTTCTTTAAATTCCAGCTAGTTAATATACAGTGTAATACTAGTTTCAGGTGTCTAATTTAGTGACTTATCACTTGCATACAACACCCATGCTTCTTTTTCTACATTTATTTAAATATTTATGATCTAAAAATGTGACTTTGTTTGGATTGTTCTTTTAACTGGTTGTGACACCTTACTGGTATCTTCTTTAATAGTAAGTTAAATAGCACTTTTAACACATATTTGTTTAATACGTGTGTAAGTCTCATGACTTTATCTTTTTGGATAATTATTCTTTAATAAAACAGGAAAGTGAATAATAACAATACTAACAATAAGGATGATTAGGAACTACCCACATTAACATACTGTCTTGACTCCAGTCCTTTCCACTGAATTCCTGCCAGCTTTTTTAATCTGGTGAATTTCAAATAATACAACTGTCCTAAGGCCCTTTCTCCTCATTCTTTCCCTTGAAGCCTAAATCCCACCCTAAAAACACAGCATTATCTTTCTTTGCACTGAGCCCCTAAAGTGGAGTATCAGGAACTCCCCAAGTTACCAAATTTATAAAAATAGAGTAAATGCAGCCAAAAGTTTTAGAAGCAAGCAAGAGAGAACACAAAGATGAATATGAAACTTACACTTTTTTGGGATAATGTAATTGAAGTATATATCTATTGCCCTGAGGGGAGGCCAAAAAAGTACTACATTATGTCTTCTTTTCTAAATTCTAACTCAGAAAATTTTGAAATAAGAATTCTGTAAGGGCAGAAAAATATAATTTTTGATTTTTCAAAATTTTTAATGTTTATTTTTGAAGGAGAGAGAGACAGAGCATGAGCAGGGGAGGGGCAGAGAGAGAGAGAGGGAGACACAGAATCCAAAGCAGGCTCCAGGCTCTGGGCTGTTAGCACAGAGCTCAATGCGGGGCTCAAACTCACAAGCTGTGAGATCATGACCTGAACTGAAACCTGATGCCCAACCAACTGAGCCACCCAGGTGCCCAGTCATTTTTGATTTAAATATTGTTAGATGACTCCCACTATCTGTAAATGACTCTGGTTCCTTTAAAGCAGAAGTTATAGGGGCGCCTGGGTGGCGCAGTCGGTTAAGCGTCCGACTTCAGCCAGGTCACGATCTCGAGGTCCGTGAGTTCGAGTCCCGCGTCAGGCTCTGGGCTGATGGCTTAGAGGCTGGAGCCTGTTTCAGATTCTGTGTCTCCCTCTCTCTCTGCCCCTCCCCAGTTCATACTGTGTCTCTCTGTCCCAAAAATAAATAAACGTTGAAAAAAAATTTTTTTTAAATAAAAAAAAAATGCAGAAGTTATAAACTGAATTCCTATTTCAATTTTCTAAGTTACTTTTGAGATGGTACCCTGTTTTTAGAAAAAAAAAACTATGATATAATTAATTATATGATATCTTTCCTCATTTCCTCCAGAAGTCTGCATTACTTTTCTTAAGTACCATTCATTTAGTTAGTAGAAGTTGAAGAAAAATTCAAAATGTTACCATTATTCATTCTGATATGTGATTATGAAATACTCTTTATCTTACCATTTGTTGAAGTCTTGGGGGTTGCTCTTTAACACTTTTGAAATGAGAATGTTTATTAGAGAAGTAGGAGGGGCGCCTGGGTGGCTCAGTCTGTTGGGCGTCTGACTTCGGCTCAGGACATGATCTCGCGGTCCGTGAGTTCGAGCCCCGCGTCGGGCTCTGTGCTGACAGCTCAGAGCCTGGAGCCTGTTTCAGATTCTGTGTCTCCCTCTCTCTCTGACCTTCCCCCGTTCATGCTCTGTCTCTCTCTGTCTCAAAAATGAATAAACGTTAAAAAAAAAAAAAGAAAAGAAAAGTAGGAAAGATGCATTAGGAACAGAAATTAAAGTCTTCTGTTATGTACTGCAAATTCAAACAAAAAATATACTATGCATTTGCATTGTCAATGCCAACTCAATGGCTTGTTTAATTTTAATTTAATAAATATGAATAGAATATTTATATAGTATGCACTGGGACCATCTATGTGTCATATGCTAAGAATAACTGACAAACTAGAATGTGTACAAAGTGGATGAAAAATGGAAGCTGTGTTACAATTAAGGCAGTTATTGAAATACTATGTATATAGCTGTATAAGAAAAATTAGGAAAAATGATTATTCTACACCAAGAGAGTTTATAATTTTTTTTTAACGTTTATTTATTTTTGAGACAGAGAGAGACAGAGCATGAATGGGGGAGGGTTAGAGAGAGAGGGAGACACAGAATCTGAAACAGGCTCCAGGCTCTGAGCTGTCAGCACAGAGCCTGATGTGGGACTTGAACTCATGGACCATGAGATCATGACCTGAGCCGAAGTCAGCTGCTTAACCGACTGAGCCACCCAGGCGCCCCAAGAGAGTTTATAATTTAATGTAATAAATACAAATCACATTTAGTATTTATTCAAGACAGGTGTTTTAAGGAGGTTCCTTACATGGCCCTAAACACTGATAGAAGGATGGTGCTTCCCCTTGTGAATCTTGGATGACATCTTCTAAAGGACAAAATAAGACAAGTCCAAACATGGACTAAGTAAAACCCTGATGTAGTCAGAGGGCAGTTTTAGTGGGAGTGATCAAGTGACAAAATTCAAAGGATACTGGTTGTGGTTAGAGACTAGAAAGTTTGAATTTAAGAATTCAGGAATGTGACAGTATTAATTCTCATTGCCCAAATGAAACCTTTATCAATACCTTTTATACAAAATGGAAGTCTTACATATTCCTCTTGTTTCATTTTGTAGTTGTTTTCAAGTTAGTCAGTATATATATATATATATATATATATATATATATATATTCCTATATATTTTGAATGACTTTGTTTTGTGTTTTACTCTTGTATATAGAGGAGAACATAGCTAGGAGTACAGGAGGATTTTGAGTTCAAATCTTACCTCTGCCTCTTAGAAACTGTGGTGCTTTTTGAACTATCAAAGAGAGCATTTGATTATTGATTGCCTTGAAGTAGATGTGCCAAATTCCATTTTTATATGTCTGTCTATATGTGGACTAAGCATTTTAGAAAAACTTTTATTTTCTTTGTTTTAACTTAATTGTCATGAGACTGCAGTCCAAAAAAATGTTTAAGAAGTACATGTGGTGATAAGCACTGGGTGTGTATGGAAGTGAGGAATCACTAAATTCTACTCCTGAAACCGATATGCACTATATCTTAACTAACTAGAATTTAAATAAAAACTTAAAAAAAAGAAATATTCCTTTTCCAAATCCAGTTGTAAAAGCCAAGGAATCTTTTCCTTTTCAGATTAACTTTGGTCTTGAAAGTGGTGAGCAATTGTTTATGGAAGGAGCTTATTTTTAGGTTGATTGGAACTCTCCTGTCAGTGAAGCCACCTAATGTATGTGCAGCTCTGAATAAATATTAAAATGTAATCTAAATTACATGTAATCTAAATCTTATGCATGACATAAGAAACTAAAAACAACTACTTAAAAATATGTGTATAACGGTGGCTAATCTTAATAGATGACAGTTCTCCATATGATTAATTATGAGATAGTGTAAAGCATATAGTACTTTAAAAATATCCTGGTGCTTGTGTTAGATGAGACTGTGTGTGTGTGTGTGTGTGTGTGTGTGTGTGTGTGGTGTGTGTGTGTGTGTGTGTGTGTGTGTGTGTGTGTGTGTTTGAAAGGCAACAGTGCTCTGCAATTCCTGGTATCCAATCCCATCTTTGTTCCTTATTGGCAGTGCAACCTAAATTATTTCATTTCACCTTGTTGTGCCTCAAGCTTCCCATCAAATTTCTCATCTGATTCTGACTTTGCAATTAAATAAAATAATTTACATAAAATAGTGTTATAAAAATTAAACCACTATTCACGTAGATTTTTATGGATGGGTTTTTTATTCATTGTATGGAAGGTTTCATTTAGGCATAAGCTAAAGTGGTACAGAATATATGAAGACAGATGGGCAAACTGCATGCCCAGTGGAGAGCTTTAACATGTGGGACCACTTTCTTTTCTTCTCTTTATAGAAAAGGATTTATTTTTTTTTAGAGCAGTCCTAAATAATGGGAGTTTCTAAACGTGCCAATTCCAAATTCTGTATAATTGAACTCAGAGTAGGATAGGCTGTGTGTTTCAGTTTCCTTACACACAGATATTTACACTACCATTGGTAATAGAATATTCTTAAGGAGAAATTTGTTCTAGAAGGGCAAAAAAGAACAGATTTTTTTTAAAAGGATATATCATACTCTTGGGTGAATTGCATAGATATCTGACTTCCATATAAGGTAATATTTCAATAATATGTCAATAAAAATCTTAATGGGAACTTTCAGATATGGTAGTGAGTTAACTTTTAGGAAAAACAAATATACACCTATGAAAAATGAAAAAAGAAGAATCGTGAGGGGAAATGCTGTATCAGATAGTAAAATGTTTTAGAAGCTGTAGTATTTATGAAAACACTCTCTTGCTGGTACAGGAATAAACACATTATTGGAACAGGTTAAAACAGAAAGACAATCTGGTATACATTACAATGAGCAGTATAATGGTAACATTTAAAAACAGCAGGTAAAAGCCTAAATATCTCACATGGTATGAAGGCAGAGTTAGTTATTTAGATATACCAAAATGTAAATTTTGGTATCACAGTATGGAATAACATTAATTTGAAGTAAATTAAGGAATTAAAAAATTAGAGTAAAATATAAGAAGCAAGTATAAAAGTAGACCACTATAAATTGATAAGAAAATAACAAATGAAAATAAAGGGTAGGATTAATACAACATAAAAATGTAAATATCTTACATCAAAAGTAGCAAAATTCAAACATTTAATCAAAAATATGATTAAAACAAAATGATTAAAAATATGTTTGCCACGCATTTGACAACCAATTATTTTTAATAATAAAAGGCAGGTTTATTTTTGTGTGCATTTATGGTAAACTTTGTCAAAAGAGCATGTCAGTGTAGGAACAATATAAAGAAACAATTTCAACTTTTTTTTTGGAAAAGGGTTGGGAAGTTAGGAAAGGAAAATGGAAGGAAGAAAAGAAGGCAGATGACTTTTTACTTATAAAATAAAATTTTATCTTTGCCAGTAAGCTTGATGACTACACATTTAAAAAAATGGTAGTTTAAAAAAAATGGCAGTTTAACTTGGTCAGTTATTAAAGGTAATCATCAATGTTGGAATGAAAGTTAGCAATGGCCATTGTCATCTTCTGTTTGGGAGACTCTTTTGGTACAAGCTTTCAGGGAAGAATGCAAATTTATATATGATGACTTTGAGCCAGTAATTCTGACTTAAGAATTTTAACCTAATCTGCAAGACATATCTTATGTATGAGTATTTATTCAGTGTTTATTTCTAACATGTAGAAATAGGAAACAACCTCAGTGTTTGATGTATAAGGGTTTGAATAGCTATTTATGATATATCTGTGGGAGAGTTTATGTGTAAGGGAATAAGCGATAATATTGATGGAGAAGGTTATCAGTGAGGTTTTCAAATTTACTTTTTAGAATATGTCACAGTAAAATTAACTTTTAATTCAGAAAGAAAAGTGAGGATAGAAAGATAAGTTATACATATGTAGGACTAACAGTGAACCTTGATATTAATGGTATTCTTATGTATTAACTATAAATTAATGATAAAAATTAATCATATTGATGTTTGTGTAAAATTTAGTACAGGGAATATTTAACTGGAGATCTAATAGTGTTACTATTAACCTTTTTTTCTTGACAGATTTTGCTATATTGAAAATTAAAACCTTTATTGTAGATAGAATCCCATGATGAGGTGTACATTATGCAAAGTATCCTTGGCAAGAGAAAGTCTGCTGATGAAAATTCTATATCCAGTTCATCTAGTTGTTATGTATAACCATAGCAACAAATGAACCTAGCTATGAATTTGTCTATTATTGGCTTGTAGTCTTAGAAATATTTACAACTGTGATCTTTCTCTTCATCAAATGATGCTAATAGTAATCATCCTGGCAAAATTCATATGGTTATAGTACCTTGAACTGCAAAGTGGACACATGAATTACCAGTTGTTATTCTCATACAAATTCCTGTGAAGCAGTCAAAACTCATGGTGCTTTCCCAGTTTACAGATGAAGTAAATGAGGATCAGAAAATGAATCAGCATCCCAGTGCGACACAGATAAATGACAGATATGGCATCATTCCATCTCTTTTCTCTAGTCCTGACTTCATTAATCTTGTAGCTTTTTGAAGATACATATGTGAGAATTCATCAATTTCTGCTTGGTTATATAAATGAATGTATAAGAATGTGCGTATGTTTGTGTGTATATGTGTGTGTGTTAGGTAGTTGCCATGAGGTACTTATTAAGTAGATTAATTTAGTATTTTGAAAATTTTAATGAGCATGCAGATCACTTAGGGGTTTTGTTAAAATGAGTAATTTGTTCCCTAGTTCTGGAATGAGATGTGAGATTTCACGTTTCTAGCAAGCTCTTTGTCTGTCCTTGAGCCACACTTAAAAAGCAAGATCTTAATTCTAATAACTATGCATTTTTAAAGAATGTCAAAAGAAGCAAAAAAAAAAACCAAAATTCTTCAGTCTGACTTTTCATGTTCTCTTTCTTTCCCACCCACTACAACGAAAGTCATTCTTTATATTACTTTCAGAACTCTCAAAAGGCACGTTTAAATGTTTTATTTTAATTTCTTTCTACCTATAAACAAAGTCATATCTCAGGGAAAAAATTAAAGGTATAGGAATCCAGTGGCAAAACAAAAACAAAAACAAAAAACTTAAGATGTAATTATGTTCAGATTTTCACAATATTTGCTATGCTAGCTCTTCTAGTTTTCACCTGTTGCTCTTCATATAGAAACTTTACAGCTCTTCGACTTTTTTCCCTCTAAGCCTTATTAAGAATAAAGGTGACAGCAGTTCTTTAAAACTATTTTGTTACTAGAATTTATGCTTAATATGCAGTTCCTGCCTCCAGGAGAAAGAACACTTTCAATTTTTCCCTGTCATAGGTGAGCTTAACTTGAGATCCTTGAATATTATATTTGGATCATGTGACTTTCAAGCCCTTTCTTCAAAATGGAAGTTTGTAATGCATGTAGCATTTTTATGTAGGAAATTTCCTTTGTACTGAAAGGCATTTGTATTTTACTGCTTGACTTCCTGACAGAATTCTTTTTTGTTATTTTGTTTTTCTAATAAACTTTTACAGTTTAGGATGTTTTTAAATTTATGAAAAAAATTGTGAAGATAAAACAGAGTGTATATATACCACACCGAGTTTTCTCTGTTCACATCTGACACTGGTATGGTATATTTATCACAATTAATGAATTAATATTGATACGGTATTACTAACCAAATCCTATAATTTATTTAGATTTCTCTAGTTTTTGATACCAAAAAACATTTTTCTATTCTAGGATCCCATTCAGGTTACCAAATTACATTTATTTCCTTTCCCCTTAGGCTACTCTTGGCCATGACAGTTTCTTAGACGTTGCTTGTTTTTGATGGCATTAAAATTTTTGAGAATTATGGATATTTGTAGAGAATTGCAGGTACTTGTACCCATCAGATTAATAAAATTTGTCTGGTGTTTTTCTCATAATTAGACTGAGGTTATGGGTTATCATGGTATATTTCTATGAACATTGTAAAATTATATTAAATCAACCTGCAAATGACTTAAAGAGATTCATATTTTATAATAATGATGTCTCTATAGGACTGTGGCAATGAAATGCATAGGAGTGTGGTGATTCTTCAGTTCTCCCATGAAATTCTGTTAGATCAAGTAAACAGTATAGGTCACTGTTTACCCATCCAGAAGTCAGTACCCATGAATCCAGCATATGGATTCAGTCCCTACTGAGTTTGGGTGCTACTGATATTACTAAATTATGTTAGAAGGGTTAAGACATTGAAAGCAGTTTTTCATGTCTATTTGAAACTTTGAGATGTAACTTCCCACTCTTCCATGGGCATAAAAGCTGTATTCATTCTCCATAGGTACTTTTTCCCCCAGCTTTTTTTTTTGGGGGGTGGGCTGTGTTTGTTTTTGTTTCTCTGCTCTGCTGTTGCTACATTAAAGGTCCTGGAGGGGTGGGAAAAGATGAATGAGAAAAAGGCCAATTAATATGCATGTGGTAATTAAGGCTTGCTAGTATATTACTGCTTTTTCCCCAACCACGGATAGGTATTATATTAGCCAACTGCTCCCATACGTGCTATGTAGGACAATTCAAGTGATATTTGAATTAGTGGTTCCTATAGCAACTCAGCAATTATATCAGAAGGGACATTGTCCGTGTAGGCTAGCTAATTGGTTTTGAAGTCATTCCTAGAAGTTTGGTCTAGAGTTAGCTCTTTAACCCTTCAAATAATCATGTCAGTACCTAATACCCTATGGCTTTCAACCAACTAATGGTGAAATAAGGATATATAACAAACAATGAAAGCTTCTCAGTGACATTAAATGATAACATTTATTTTTCATATGTCTGTGGGTAAGTTGGGGGTCTGCTGATTTGAACTGGGCTTAGCTTAGCAGCTTTTCTCTGGATGAAGCACATACCTGTAGTCATGGCTGGGTAGCTGAGACATGTTTTTTCATGGCAATGACAGAGGGGTAAGAGATGACCCTAATCACACAAGCATAATTGTAGTCAATGCTTGTGTTATATCTGATAACATCCCATTGGCTAAAGCAAGTCACATGATGATCCCAACATCAAAGAATGTGAAATTACTGCAGTTATCATGGTAGAAATTGAGACTGCATAATCCATTTACAAAGCAGGAGTGAATGGCTGAGAACATAATTCAGTTCATCATACTATAAATCTCTTTTTGTAAAAATAGCCAGAGCAGTTTAAGTTCTCAGCAATGGGACACTGAATAATAAAGCGCACTTTTTTTTTTTTTGGTAAATTTAGCATATATTTAAGATCTTTTCTGTAATAACTCCATTCTCATTAATTTACGTGTATGGTAATATACTTTCTCAGGTAGAAAATGAAGAGTGGATTAAACACCAATAGGGAGGAAATGAACTTGAAAATGCATTTTACATGTAGAAAGTATTTATGAGTGTTTCAGTCATAACCCTTGGGTAACTACTCCAAGCAGGCTCAGTTACTAAGGCTCCTGGCAGTTGGTACCAAAATTTTGGGCTGCAGAATTAGTTTCCTCCAGCCTTAATCCTATCTGGCTCTGGCTCCTTCCAACCTTTTTGCTGGAATTCTCCTAGCATACCATGTTGTCAGGAACACACTGATTAAGGCAGCCTAATTGGAGTAGTAAAATGTCAAAGGCCATTTAAATGTCATTTTTTATGCCTTTTAGAGGTTGAGGACTGCCACTATTGATAGTTTCTTTTGGGTCATGGAGTGAGGAATTAAGTAGGGGGACAGGAGCAATCACTTTGAAGAAAACTGGTATTGTCTTCCCTCTCTGGAACGGTATATAACAGTGTATGAGGAGTGGTAAAGGAATCTAATATAAAGGATAAATGATATAAAGAATAGTGAGATTATGTTTTTCTGCTGAGGAGTACATAGAGATGACATCCATCACCATTCCTTCTCTCTTATCTCTCTTTCTGAGCCTTTTCCTTTCCAATTTGCAAAAAGACATTATACAAAATGATAAAGGCTGTTGAGCATCAAGATACATAAATCTCCAAAGTTTTTAATCCTTTTGCTCTCTGCAGTTTCTTTTTTTTTAATTATTCAGTTCTTAAAAGAATAACTGAAAGTATCTGAATAATATTTTGTCATTGAAATTATTAATTAATTTAAGTCATTTGACTTTTGTGTTTTTATTTTTATATTTTAATTTTTGGGGTATATATAAAATTTTTTATCATCTTGAACTTTTAAAAATATTTTCTTGCATAATCTTGTTTTTCACTTTTGTTTTTCCTGTGTCCATTCCCCAGCTTCTCTTCCATGTGTTCCCAAGGAGTAGAAATGAAAAATATATATCTCTATTTCCTCCTTAACTATGGATTATTATATATTTTTTGAATTGCCAGTGTTTGGGGTTCTTTGCCTGTCTAACCTGTAAAACAGTTTTGACAGATCATTTTTTTTATCATCAGTGTATTTCCAGGAAGTATTTTCACCTCTTGGGCTGGTGAATCTTGTGAAGCATTGATGCACAAAATTAAAATATATATACATTATTGCTTCTTTAGAAGTATCTAAGATACCATCATCTTGTAAACTTTAAAAATTAAGATTTACATTAAAATTAATATTTTATTGAATTAAAAATTTACAAAAAAAGCATTAACCCTTAAAATTTTTGCTTTTCTTTTCATAAGTGAAATTTTAAAATCAGTTATTATAGTTTGACCCTAACCTAGAAAGAAAGTCAGATACATCGAAACCATCATGATCTCTTTAAACGATTACTTCTTGATTTTTACTTTTTATTATTTTAGTTTTTATTCTAATTTTAATAAAGTGATGTAACAGAGCTTGATGTATTAGATCATTACTATTCTTCATAACTTTTACATAAAGGTTGCTCCCAAATCATTTAAATCCTTTATTTGAATGCATAAATAGTACTATAAGAAAGTAGTTTTATATTTGAAGAAATTATAGAGGTTAATAGTCTTATTTAACTATGTTATGTGTGTGCGTATTTGCCACATTTTGCTGAATTGTCCATTTCCCAGTCCAGTTCTTTGTTCCTTCTACTAAGATTTAAAGGATGAAGACATAGGTGAATGGTGCTGTTTATGGCCCTGCTTATCACTGTCAAAGTCCAGATAAAGGGAATCAGAGAAGATAATTGAAGGCATATTTGTCTCCTCTTTTGATCACTATTCTCATGCTGAGTAATGTCAGGAGATTTTTCCCAGATTTTCCCATTCTTAAGAGTTAAGAATTTAAGCATGACCTAACCAAAGTTTCAAACGTTTTGATTCTATGATTCCATTTAGAATACATATCATGAAAAGCAGAAAAAATTACAATCAAAGAGAAATAGATAGTATGAGAATAGATATTAAGTAAATAGGTGATAATAACACTAATAACAGTCACCATTTATACAGCAATACTTCATCCAAAGCGTACTCTCTTACCTAAGTTGCAACTCCTCAACAGTAACCACTGTGCTTCCTCATTTATTTGTAAATCATGGTTTTTCTACCATCCTCTGGTAGCACTCCCTAACCCCAGTCCCTCAGGTTGGAATCCAAACCAATGAACATGTTTGTTTAGTATTCATCACCCATCCATTTATATCTTTTCTATTTTCTTGATGGTAGGAGGGAGAAGTCAAATATTTTACTTAGAACAAGACTTTAGGAATTGATGCTATTTCTTCTCAGGTCTTAATTATCTATACATTTTTAAAAGGCAAACCTAAGGGGAAAAAATAAATGGAAAGAGGTTATGGTTTGTCTAATGAAAATCCCTCACTGGTGCTAAGAAACTTTATAGCAAGTATGTAGGGGCATTAGATCACTGCATAAGCAACGCACTAACTGAACTAATAAAGTGTATTTTATCCTGTCAGCTCAGCTTTGGTGGGGGCTGGAATATCCTACTCAGACCCTCTCATGATTTAATAAAAATACCTGCCCTGTTCTTCAAGAACTTAACTAACCAGAGAGTGAACTTTCTCTTTCCCGCTGGGATCATGGATTGCAAATCAGTTTTCTCTGCCCAAAAGCAATCACCTAAGCCAGTGGTTATGTGAGACTAGGGTAAAAGGAAAAAGCCATAAAAATTAATGAGCCTGCCTGATGCCCAAGCATTCAGACCATAATTCTGGGCAGGAGAGAATTGAAGTCTTATTTGGTGCTGTCTCAGGTGAGTGTAGACTGTAGTAGACACTAGTGGTTTGGGAACTTTCACTGCCTATGGACTGCTGTTGAAAAGTCCTTCTACCTCTTTCCTTAATATCTATTCTCAAACCATCTACTTCTCTTCGATTGTAATTTGTCCTGCAACTACTAAAATAATACTTAGCAAAGACAAAACAAAAGACACTATTAGCAGAGTTAGAGATGCATAAGTGAGGAATCCTTTGGATATAAACAATAGAAAACTTTTCCAAACTGGTTCAGGCAATAATGCTGGCTTTTGTAACTGAAAAGTCCAGTTGTAGGACTCATTTGATGCTGAGTTGAGGCAACATTCAAAATGTTACCTTTTCTCTCTCTCCCCTCCCTTCCTCCCTTTCCCTCTCTCTTTACACACCCCTCTGTCTTTCTCTCTCCCTCCCTTCCTCTTTTTTCTGGTCCTTATCTCTGACTTATGTGGTGTTTGCTTTATCAGAAGGCTGGCTAGATCACCTTGAGAGTCATCTGCCATCACCTTCTGGGAGTTACAAACTTTACATGCTTTCTTTTTTCCCAGAGTCTTTTCTGAATAGCAAAGGGGTTTGTCCTTTCAGAGACTACACTAATGGGTAGGTCAAAATCAAGTGGCTGTTTCCTGAAGTTAATTAGCATCCTTCCCAGAGAATGGGTTAGTCATGGCATGCAGTCATAATGACGGAAGTGTAAGTCACCAAAGGAATAGTAAATTATTATGATTAAGCAGAAGTGGGAATGGATGATAAGTGGTCAAAAATAGCCAACATCCACTAAATATCGGAAAACAAAGTGCTTTTTAAATATAACTGCCCATAAGTGCTATTGCATTTGCGTAATTTTCTGCTAGATTTTATGGCTTTGCCTTGCATTAATTGGCATCCACTTGGTGGCAAATGGCAAAAATCTCTATTTCTCCTGAAAATTCACGAGAATAACACATATGTTATTGAGCACTCACTGTAATATTTTTAAGCCATAAAATACAATTTTAAGTTGATGATATCTTATGTACAAAAAAAATATTTTCTTTTTGGGATTGGAAAATGTGTAACTCTTCTAAATGTGAGCAACTGCTCTACCATCTCTTGCCACAGCAGGTATAATTCCATAGTAGTCAGAAGACACCTCAGATTCCTACATAACAGAGGGTATTAGTTAACTAATATAGTAATACATGCTCAAATGCATAATGAAATCTGTTTATCACATCTGAGACTTGCCACATGTATAATATGGCAATGGCTGTGAGAGACACAAACATGTAAAACCTTTAGACCATGCCCGTTTTAGGCAGAAAACTATGAATCTGGTATGATATTAGGAAGAGATACCTTGTACAAGTCACTAATTCTTTTCTGATAGTACAGCAGCATTGAGGACAAAGCATGAAATGACTTCATGAACAAGTACACTGGCTTATCTGTACAACCCTGAACCCTCTCCTCAGGTAGTAGAGGTTACGGCCAAAGAAAATAACAATAATAGGACTATTATAGCAGACCCACTGTTTGTGTATAATTTAATCATCTTATATTTGTAATTTGTTTCATGTCTTGTTTAGATTTCCTGTCACTGGAGAGATGTCTGACAAAATAATCCTATAAATTCATTTTCTGTGTTTTTATATTAAGAAGTTAATTAATGATACATACTGTATAATGCAACAATCATGCATTAACTGGATACATATAGGTTCTGTGGGTTCTCTTGATAATTTAGTCATGTCCCTCGGTTCTATAGGAAGATCTATACAATACTTACTCCCATGTTTTACAACTAATTTCCCAGAACTCCACTTCATGCACTGAGTCTTTGAAGAGTCTAGACATTCTTTAGTGAGTTTACTTTTATCTAAATTTCATATTACCCCTTTCTATCATTCTTGAATGTCTAGTGTTATTTTGAAAAAAAAACATACATCATTATTTAAATGACAGTAAATATGTTGTCTTTCCCCTCTCTGTATTGCCTCTCCATCATTCTAGACTGACACCTCCTGTGCCTATTGGGTCTTCTGCATTCACATGGCAGGTTCTTTTCTGTTAGTTTTCAAAGAGTCTGATAAACATATGCAGAAGCCACATACATAGCTTGTTAAACATCATCAAATAAGAAATTAATTTCCCATAACTTTTATTATTTTAATACTAATTTTACATTCCTCTGAAATATTCATATTTAATCTGTGTGAGAGAAAACTATAGCTATAACTTTTTGTGGATAAAAGTTTGTCTGTAGAAAATAATAATTACTCCTCAGCTCTTAATTTTTTCTGTCTATATACTTTTCCATGATCCTCTTAATCTTATTTTTGAGCATTTAATAGCTAGGGATGAATAGCAAAATTATTTGCAATGCTTTTTTAAATATGCAAGTATCTAGCCATATTCTCCAGAAATTCTGATTTAGTATATGTTGGAAAGAGGCAAAACTATCAAAGCTATACATAAGTCTGGTGAAGAACCTTTGTGTAACTCTTTCTGTATGTGGAGTAGGCCCTCCATCTAATGGGACCGCTTCTGGTTCCCTTTGTTTGATCAGAAACCAAATTCTCTGAATTCCTCCTTACAAGAAAAGCCATTTTACTGTTGGTAATTGGGTCCCGGACTAACTTAATGGAGACAGTGCTTTGATTTTGAAAGACTACCTAAGAAAAAAAGAAACTATGATATGGTACATATGTTGATAGATTTTACAATATCATTTGACATTTGATTCAACATGAAGATAAATAAAAGGGAATTAAAGAGCACAAAGAACTTAGGATATACAGTTAGTATCAGCCTTAAAATATTCACCCAAGTAGATACTGGGACACTTCTTGAGAGAGAAGCGATGCAGAAAAGTGGCATTCTTAGGTATATAGTGAAATTAGTATCTCATTCTTGATATTGATTATTTTCTCTGCTCTCTTCCTTGTCATCCTAGGTAGGAGTTTATTGTTTTGATCTATTAAAAAAAAAAAACTTTTGACTTTTTTTCCTGTCTTCTTTGTTTTGTACTTCCTCAATTACTGCTCATTATTATTTTTCTACTTACCTTGCTTTAACTATGCTTCTCTTTTTTTCAGCTTCTTAATGTAGAACCTTAGCTCATTGAAATTAAATCCATTTTCCTCTCTGGGAAACAGTAAAATCTATGTTTTATTTAACCACTCTTTTAGCTATACCTCATAGGTTTTGAGGTTTTGAAAGGTTGTATTTGAGTTTTTCTTTAGTTAAAATGCCTTCCATTAAAAAAATAATCTTGGGGCGCCTGGGTGGCGCAGTCGGTTAAGCGTCCGACTTCAGCCAGGTCACGATTTCGCGGCCCGTGAGTTCGAGCCCCGCGTCAGGCTCTGGGCTGATGGCTCAGAGCCTGGAGCCTGTTTCCGATTCTGTGTCTCCCTCTCTCTCTGCCCCTCCCCCGTTCATGCTCTGTCTCTCTCTGTCCCAAAAATAAATAAATGTTTAAAAAAAAAATAATAATCTTTGATCTGTGGATTATTTAGAGGTGTGTTGTTTAATTTCCAAATATTTTGGGTTACCTAAATGTGTTATTGTTATAGATTTCTTATTTATTTCTGTTATGTTTTGAAACATACACTTTATGATTTTAATTGTTTTAAATTTAACGAGCCCCAGTGCCTAAAATCCGTCTTGGTGAGCTGTCTTCATAAGAAATGAAACTTCACTCCCAGTTGCTTTTTTAATATCAGTTAGGACAAAGTATTTGATAGTATTGTTCTCATCCATCCATTGTTTCTGTCTAACTTTATCATTTGTAGAAATGATGTTAAACTCTTATGGTGACTTTCTAATTATTTACGCTTCTCTTTAATTCTGTCTATTTTTCTTCATGTGTTTTGTACCTATGTTATGAGGCAAATAACATATTTATGATTGTTATATCTCTTACACCACTTTTCTTTATGAAATTTCCCTGTTTATCCCTAGTGATATTCTTTGTCTTGAAATTTATCTTATCCGATATTAGTAAGTTCTCTTTGGGCTTTTTATATGTACTGTTCAAATGAAATATGTTTTCCACCAGTTTACTTTAGCCCAGTTTGGTCTGTGTCTTTATATATAAAAGTGCATTTCTTGGAGACAACATCCCATTTCAGTTGTGCTTTTTTGTTCATTCGATTATCTGTACCTTTTAAATAGAGTGTTTAGTCCATTAACATTTAATTCAATTATTGATATAGTTAGGTATATAGTTTTATAATTTCCTTTATTTTCCCCTCTTTGTATATCTTTTCTATCTTACCTTCTTTTGGATTATTTGCATGGTTTTCAATTCTATTTCAATTTTTAATTTTTTTATCTATATATTTTTTAGTGCTTATGGTGAGTATTACAACTTACAACTTTTTTACAGTGTGTTTAAAGTTCGTATTGTACCACTTTACAGAAAATGTATAAATCTGCAGCTGTATAGATTCATTTTTGTCCCCATCAGCCATCCTTTTTACTAAAATTATCAGATGCACTGCATCTACGTAGAATACAAATCCATCAAGATGATGTCATATATTTTATTATTAATAATCATTCATATTTAAATAAATTAATCAAAAGGACAGTATTTATTATGTACCCATCTATAAGCCACTTTCAATATTCCACATTCCTACTTGAAAGTACAAGTTTCTCTGTACTATTGATTTTTTTCAGCATGATAAACTTCCTTTGGTATTTCTTGTAGTGGCAGGTCAAAAGGTGATGATTCTTTTCATTTTCTTTTATCCGGAAATCTTTACCTATATTCTTGAAGAATGTTTTTACCAAATATTGAATTCTGATTTGATTTTTTTTCATAACTTGAAACATGCCACCTCATTTATCTTCTGGACTCAATTGTTTCTAATGTAATAGTCCCCTGTTTTTGATACGTTATTTTTCTTTGGCGGCATTCACCATATTCTCTCCCTTTGCGTCTAAATAGTTTGACTTTGAAGTGCTAAGGCATTACTTTCTTCATATTTGTCCTCTTGGGGTTTGCTGAGCTGAATTCACTGGCAAATATATGTGTTTCATGAAATTTTGAAAATTTTTTGTCATTATCTCTTCATTTTTTTCCCCACTTTCTCTGTTTTCATCATCTCTTTCTGCTTCTGGTCCACCTCTCTCTCTTTCTAGAATTCCTCAATACTTTCCCATATGTTTTTGATGCTTTTTTATTGTTTTAAATCTCTTTTTCTCCTTGTAATTCAGTTTGGATAATCTGCATTTATCTTTTTTTCAAATTCAGAATAAATTTTTAATATCTATTGATATTTGTACTATCCTAAAAGTAGATATGAGGTTTCTGGGACAGGTACAGATTGAGTATTAGTTCGATCAGTTCTCTCTAGTTCTTTCTAGTGCTATCGGTCACTTCTAGCAATGCAACAGGAACTACATTGCTTCCCCTTAGCCAGTCTCTCCCCTCTGAGGAGATGTGAGGAAAGCCAGATGGACATCATCCTTATGTCTAAGAATACACACACACACACACACACACACACACACACACACACAGTCCTCTTTCCCTCTGAGAGAGATAAACTTAATCTCCTCATTTCTCCTCAGAAATGCAAGGGGAAGAATGCTAGTTTCTTATTTTATGGAATGTAAATAAGTATCTGATGAGGTGAGGAGGATAAAATAAGCCACCCTAGTTTACAGCCCTTAGAATATCTCCATGGCTCCTATTCTCATTCCTCTTTGAAATGTAAACTCATAATTTTTGGATAGTGCCTTAGCATTTCAATCATCCCTGAAGGTTTAAATCTTATCCATTGATGCACCTCCCAGTAAAAGTTTCCCCAAAAACCTGAACCATGCAGAAACATAAAAAACTCCCTTCCTGGTATGCATTAACTTTTTTTCTCTATTGTGTTTATTTTGCCAGAAAAGTTATTTTGAGAATTTTTATTTAATTTAATTTTTTTCATCCTCACTTGTCCACTCTGTTATTACCTATATAATCATTGTATAAATTATATCTATTAAGATAACATATATATATTATATATATAATCTATCCGCTGATATTTTTCTGTCTTGTTATTCTAATTTACTTGGGCTCATTGCTTTAAAGTTTAGAACTGACAATTCCAACATGTGGATCCTCTTAGAGTTGACTTCTTTTTTCTTTATGTGAATGGATAATATTTTCCTGTTTTTATTATGTTGAGTATCTTTGGATTTCATTCTAGAATGTGTGAGCCTGTGAATGATATGCTATGTGGTCTCTGGATCCCCTTACATTTCTCTAAATAATGCCTTTAGTTTTGTCAGCCCACAGTTAACTCAACCTACCTGCAAACTCTCCCTTGTTGGGCGTAAATAGCTATTTAGGTTTGTTTGGTTCTTTTTGATGTTGTGTGTTGTGGGCACAATACTCCCAGGTAGACATAGTTCAGGAAGAGCAAGAGGCTTAGGCAGAGGTTTCACATAGAATCCAGGCCTCTCTTTTTTCTGGAATTCCCCTCACTTTCTAGCAGCAATGACTTCCCTATGCCCTACCTTCCTCAGGCTAGAAAGACCATGTGTTTCTATTGGAGTTTCAGCCACCCCACACCATACTTAACTCCAGGCCATCAGACCATAAGGACAAAGAATTTAACTGCATGAGCCCCTTCTTACAAGACTCTGCCCTTCTCCAAATATGCCTATAATTAGATATTCTCTAGATCCTTTACATGGTGTCTTTTAAATTTGTATTGAGTTTAAATTTATATGTGTGGGTGAGTCAGCTTCTGCCAACTTTGTTTGCCATACCAGGGATGGAATTCACACTTAGTAATATTTTACATATTTATGTATAAATATTTTTCACAACTTTCATTAGATTTATTTCTCAATACTTGATAATTTTAACTGAAGAATAATTTACATAAAGTGAAATACAGTACTCACTTTCCATCTCTAAGAATACCAGATTGTTAGTAACCATGATCTTTATTCTATGCTCTCCAAGAGTGGATTCCTTGTCTTAGAACTAAATACTAAGTGAATATTTAGTGACAGGCACACATATTAAGTACTCTATAGGTATTTTGAACACATTGTCAATTCTGATGTAATTAGTAGGTACTTTTTCTCTTTTGAGTTACTTCTCTTTGGTTCTAACCAAGACTAACTTTGGAAGAGGGCACAGAACTCACAGTTATGCACTTACAGTGACCCTTCCACTCTCTACTTCAATGGGTTTCTACCTTCATTGACTATAACAGAATCACCCACAGGGATGTTAAATAATACTGATGCCAGTCTGCACCCTAGACCAGTGACTCTGGGGATGGCACTCAAGTACCAATATTTTTTTAAAAAATATCCCTAGATAATTCTAATATGCACTCAGGTTCTGGACCTTGATTCTATTTAAAGTCAACCACAGAGGTATAACTTATTTAAAGAATTCTAAGGGAACTCACTATGAGAAAATAGACAAACAATGAAGAAAGAACAAGCCTGAGCAATTTTCTATTCTTTCAGAATTTTACAGTTTTTAGGTGCATGAGTACCATTTTCTGCCTTCTGACTCATTCATAAAAAAAGTAATTTGAATTTGTATTGGAATTTAACCTAATATTTATAAGTAATCATGGGATAGGGAACTACAAATATAAGATAAGTCAGAGTGTGGAGGTCAGATTTTCAGACCACAATCCACTGTGAAGCCATTGAAGGATTCTAATCGGAGTAATACACACATACATACATACATACATAGACAGAGAGACAGAAACAGAGATGGATGTTTAGAGAAAAGTAGGTTGACAGGGATTTACAAGGCTTATCAGAGAAAGCCTATAGATAGTGTAAATGCAAACAAACTTGGAACTCTAGGCCATTGAACTTATTAACGTTGGTGAAGTTTGTTTTCAAATATGATTTTAGACCAAAATCAGAAGTTTTAAGTAGCCCAGAGGATGAGAATAAATTGTGTGCTTCTGGAGTTTTCATGTTGTTCTGTATGCTCATTCTACAGTGCATCTAGATAGCATCTTGACAACACCCTTCTCCCCTGAGAGTGGTCTCTGACACCTCTCTTCCTTATTTCGGGAGCTGAAAGGCAACTTAATCTCCTGGGGATGAATCTCAAGGGGAGGAACACTATGAAGTAGTTGAAAAGTTGACTGAGTGTATTGAACTCTTATTAGAAAACTATTCACCTTCTTCTTTCTTTGTTAAAAGCATTTTTGTGTAGGGATTAATAAATTGAATCGTGCAGACCTAATATGAAAACTTGTTCAATAAAATTATGCCTTTGATTATGTCACCAAAGACATTGCCTGTCTTTGGTTAAATGCATATATTTCCAGGAAGTCTTAAACTGATTATCAAGTTATTGCTTTAGTTTTTAGATAAGATCTCATCTTGTCAAATCTGATCATGTTGATAGACTCTTAAAAGTTTTCTGTTGTTCTCAGTAGCTTTCAAAAAAAAATCAAACCTCTTATGTTAGCACATAAAATTTTTACTTCTCTCGCCTAAAATCCTGCCAACTGCTCTCTTACCCCACCCTCTCCCCTGCCTCCCAACGAATGATAGCCATAGCTGTCCAGTGATATTTTACACATCTCCACCTTTGAACATAGTATTGTCTATACTTAAAATCAAGTTGTACCTTCCCTTTTCTTCTAAAACCTGTACTTATTTTCCAAACCATCCTATTGATAGACAGTTTTTCTTCATGCCTTTCCATTTTGCATCCATAATATCCATTTCTTATACTGAGCATAGCGAGCATAGTAATGAATGTGAGGTTGTCTGGCTATTTTTTATTTATGTATTTGTCCACTTTCCCCAGGCAGCCATAAACTCCTTGAAAAAGAGGTAATAGCATTCTAATTTTTCTACTCCTGAGCCTAGTAAAATTCGAAGATATGAGTCACCCATAAACATTTTCAATTAATTATTCTAGACATTATTTAATTAATTTTAATAATTTAAATATGTATCAACAAATGAGATCAGTTTTTGTAGAAGCTAGATATAGCAAAGGTCAATGGAAGGTAGCAAATATGGGACTGAGTGAGAATACCAAAGCCAACTCTTACCAATTTTGTAATTTTTCCAGGGACAATATTGGGAGATGGTCATAGAATGGATGCCAATTTGAGCTATCTGGAGGAGGAGGAAAGTGAAGATAAGGAAAAAAATACTGCGGTATGCTACAGGGCACAATTTAAATTAGCGGAGCAACTAAAATATGCCAAGATAATAAGACCTGTGCTTACATTTTCATGAATTTATTAAATTTTGATATGCCAGGATCCCAGTAAAAATATTCCCCCTTCTCACAGTTATTGCTGAGATTTTCCAATGAATGGAATTTGTGTTTTGGTGTTTATTCTTGCTTCAGACTGTTAGAGTGAGGAAGGATTCTTCTGCCCAGAGGGCTTACAGAAAGTCACATTTTTTCTGAGAGGCTTGCAATTCAAGTGAATCTAGTACAGCAGATTCTGGGATCAGATGATAGTGTAGCTGAAGGTCATTCTTCCTGAGTCTGAACAGAATCCAGCATTTCTCTGGCATACCCTTATAAATAAATTCTCATGACTGTCAGTGACAGTACTGAGACTTGACCCAAAGTGGAATTAAGGGTGGCCAAAGTTGAGGTGGACAGGAAGAATACTGACAGTGTTCTCTGGTGACTGCTGGTCATGGGTTGTTGCTGGAACCCACGTGATCCCTCTTGGTGGTGACTGCCAGACATAAGTGCATGTGTGTATCTGGGGAAGGAAAGTGTTATGAACTGTGTTAAACAATCATTCTAGGGACGGTAGAAGCTACAGAGTTTTTGCCATTAAAATAAATTCAACATATTCTATGATCACAGCATGGATGAAAATTGGAATATCAGAATTATTATACAAAAAAGATGAGACCTTGGGCCTTCTCCTTTGGACTTATTAATGACACAAAATGGACATTGATTGTACTTTATTCTTTATCCTTTTAATATTTAAAAATGTTTCAGTCAAGTCACAGAAGTATTTTTTAAATCATTAAGAAGTGCATCTCTTACTTTAATTTTTTTTTTCTCATTCGACAGAATGTACACTGATTACCTCTCTTTCATATTACCATAGGAGATGATTTTGGTGTGTCAGTGATATCAGTGTAGATGATATGAGGCTTCGTAAAGTCCATGTGCAGTTTTGAAAGGCTAATAATTTATATTAGTACAGAAACAGTCCATTTATGTCCTTAAAAGTATGTTACAGTGTAGAGCAGCCTTATTGCCAACACACAATTCTAGTATCATATCCCAGATATGGGCAAATGGCATTGCCAGTAAGCAAGTAAACAGTATCCTGTGGTGAGAAGAAAATTCTACATGGGCCTGGATGTTAGGCTTTTCACTCTCCATAATGGACAGTAACTTTGGAAGACATCAATGATGGAGGTGATAATCTCACTGCATAGAAGGAGTACAATGATTATGTTTTATGCATACAGTCGCCTTAGAGTGACTCTCTCTATGTTACCCATTGAAACTGGAGAACACAGTGTGCATTTATATAAAAAGATACATGAGGGGTTTCTCTGGTGAACAGGATTTAATTACTTAAAAAAATAAGTTATTCTCAATAAAAAAATAGCCAACGTCCTCAAAACCACAGTTCTTCCACATTTCTATTACTTCTTCGTTCTACATTCTAATGGGGTACTTCCTGCCTATATTTTTTTATGTTTCTTTATTTATTTTGAGAGAGAGAGAGAGAGAGAGAGGGCACAAGCAGGGGCAGGGCAGAGAGAGAGGGAGGGAGAGAGAGAATACCAAGCAGGCTTCAAGCTATCAGTGTAGAGCCTGATGTGGGGCTCCATCTCATGAACTGTGAGATTGTGACCTAAGCCAAAGTCAAGAGTTGGATACTTAACTGAACCACCCAGGCACCCCTCACTTCCTGCCTATGAAGCAACCATGTCAATATATATCATCACCCTTTAATGTAGATGTAATTCTTTAGTAAAATGTTAAGAAAATAAAGGGAATCACCTCTGTATTATTATGTTTCTTTTATTGATTTGTTGCATTCTTATTTAATTTTTTTTTATTTTTAACAGAAAAAACTAATGGAAATATAATAATAAAACAAGTTGAGTAAATAAAGGAGATAATAATGCCCATACTATCAGATTTGGGTATAACTATTCTCACTTACGATAGTTTTTTATATTTATGAATATGCTGAAAGTAGCAATTGAGATATTTCCATAATTTCTGAATTGTGTATCCTGAGATATTTCACTTAAATATGCTTATACACAGATGCGTACACACACATGCAAATGCACATATACAAATTTTTCCATAGAATAATAAAGGATACTTTGGCGGGACAGGAAAAACTTAGGTAAGAAGATAGTATAGTATGCTCAGGGTGATTCAGCCTCTCTTAAAATTACCTGGCCTACTATGATTTAGGTAAGAATTTTTGGAAGCAGAGCCTAAGACATAAATGATTTCTTTTAATCAGGATATGCATGATAAAGAAGGTAAAAAATAGGTAAATAGACATAGAGTCTTTGAACAAACTATGAAACACAAATTATACCATAGAGTTAGTCCTTTTATTTTTCTGGTTATATATATATTTTTTATTTTTATTTTTTAATATTATTTAAAAGAGAGAGAGAGAGAGAGAGAGAGAGAGAGAGAGCGAGAGAGCGAGAGCATGGGAGGGGCAGAGACAGAGGGAGAGAGAGAATCCCAAGCAGGATTCCAAGTCCAATACAGGACTCGATCTAATGAACCATGAGATCATGACCTGAGCTGAAATCAAGAATCAGACACTTAACTGACTGAGCCACCAAGGTACCTCTGGTCAGAGATTTTTTTTGTTACTTTAAATTAGATTTATTGAGGTACAATTTATATACAAAAAGTAACATAATGACTTAATGTGTACACCTTAATGAATTTGGACTTGTGCATATACCCTTGATGCCATCACCACAACCAAGGCATTAAATGTATCCATCACTCCAAAAATTTCCTTGGGTGTTTACAGTTGTTTTGTGTGTGTGCTCCAGAGAGTTAGTCTTGAGTTTAGAGACTGGTCTTTTGTACTTTCTTGCAGGCAGCTATTGGCTGATGTCTACAGACATTTTGGTAGTGGCAGGACCAGTCTCGGTAGCATTTGTCCAGAAGCAGTTCTTCAGAGAAGGAACAATTGTGAATTACTATCTCACACTCAGGACAGCTGGGGTAGGTGTACATACCTGGCTAGTAATGAGGATAAAGACAGGACACAAACAACATCCACTAGAATCATAGATTTAGATACAAATATCCTTACCTGTCTGACTACTTCTACTTTGAATTCTATTACTTGGACCCATGGGAAGGGAAGAACGGAAAGTATGTAGCAGTGCTGGTTAGTGATTGGCACTGAACCATGGTGTCCCATATCTAAACACTTCTGTTAGAAATTTTTCCAAGATAAAGTCACAAAATCTACTCTATGCTGGTCACTATGAAGGCCAGGCTAAACATTTTCACTTCTGGATCTTGTACATAGGTGGTCAGATAATTGGAATGAATTAAATTGGATATCGTTGGGGCACCTGGGTGGCTCAGTCAGTTGAATGTCTGACCAATTCAGGTCATGATCTCATAGTTCGTGATTATGAGCCCTGCATTGGGCTCTGTGCTGACAGCTTGGAGCCTGAAGACTGCTTCAGGTTTTGTGTGTCTCTCTCTCCTTTCTGCCACTCCCCCTGCTTGTGCTCTGGATCTCTCACTCTCAAAAATAAATAAACATTAAAAATTTTTTAATTGGATACCTTGAGCGCCTTACTCAGACTTTTTTAGTTCTTATTAGTTTCTTACTAGCATTCAGAACAGTTCAGTTCACCAGCCAGAGAGGGGCTATTTTAATTAAAATAAGCTCAACACAGTATTATTTTGTCATTGTTCCACATGCCAAGAATGCTTTATTTTATGATCAACCATTTAATGCACATTTTCATGGTCGATTTCACTGACAGTGATACAATATGATAATAAATAACCAAGCAAACCAGTCAACACCCCTCTTTTTTAAATTTGGATGAGGAAGGAGTGTAAAATACAAAATTTTATGATAACCACACATAAAATGCAGCACATAAAGGAATATCTAAATGTTGATTAAAGATGTTGGCCTTCAAATAATTGTGTCTCACTTCATAATAGTTGTAGCACTGGAGGCAACATGGGATGGTGGGGTTGCTCAAGTGTCTGAAATTCACATACAACAAATATTTAGTCAGTTTAAATATACTTCAGATTAAAAAAAGAAAAAAAAAACTCTCTACTCTTAGAGTCTAGGGAAGCACACAATGTATGGCAAAAATGCACAACACCCAGATGGGGCGCCTAGGTGGCTCAGTTGGTTAAGCATCCAACTCTTCATTTCAGCTCAGGTCACGATCTCATGGTTCATGGGTTCAAGCCCCACATTGGGCTCTGTGCCGAGGGCACGGAGCCTGATTGGGATTCTGTCCCTTCCCTGCTTGCTCTGTATCTGTCTGTCTCTCAAAAACAAATAAATAATCATTTTTAAAAAGTCTGTTAAATGTACAACAGCCAGAGTTTCCTCCAAGAATTTAGCCCAAGGATTGTTCATGTGGACATTACTTCACTGTCCTCAGTAAAACAGCTCACATACCTAGGGTACAAGGACAAGGGGAATTAGGCAGATCTTTTATTTATATTCCTTGGAGATGGTCAGAGACCTTGTGCCTTAGAACTAAAAGCTTCTTACTGATAATTGCTGAAAATTGCCCCATTACATTAATATTTTAAATGTGGAGTAGCAAAAATAGTTCAGGAATAGTATTTCGAGTTCTGGTCCTGATTCTGGATATAGTCCATTCCCAAGTGGCTTAAAAGTCAGAAATCATTTCAGGATGATTTTAACAGGCTTACTGCAGAGCAAGTGGCAGGGTAACAGTATTCCCAAGTAATGTGGAACCCTCTCCATTTCTCACTCAAAACTGGCAGTACCCTGAGATAGATGAGCTGGTTAACCACACACGATGATATACAGGCATATGCCAGTCTTCATCTGGATCTCACATCTCTCACTCTTCACTTTTCTATAACTAATAATAATAATAATAGCTAACATTTATTAAATTATGCAATGCACTAGGCTAAGCCCTTTATAGATATTAATCCCATTTAATCAAGAACTTAAGTGAGGCATTTTTTGCCTCTTTTTACAGATAAGAGGATACATGTTCAAAGGTATTAAATGACCTGAACATAGTATACAAGGAATGAATGGCAAAGTCATAATTCTGAACTGATTCCACAAACCTAAACCTCTATACTATACATTCCTCTATTCCTGCTAGCTGCCTTAGCTTTCTACCTTGTTTAAAATCCATTCTGTTATAAAAGTTAATTGAATTATTCCTGGCACTGTGACTGGCTGCCAGTGAGCAGTATTCATTAGGTAAAATAGATGTCTCAATTGCATGTCAGATACAGTATACCTCAGATCCCTTATAAATCATATACCTAAGAGCAGCACATTTCTGTGTACAATTTCCAATTATTGTCTTCAAAAGCAATAACATCTTAGAGCATGCCTTGGTGTCTCCCCATTTTCACCAGATAGCTGCAATGACAACGTACATGTGAACTTATATAATAAAGTCCTACTCTCTCTTTCCTGTTCACACAGTCACACCTGTTATTTTGCCATCTGATCTAGACTCTAGATGTTTCCCCATAGGCATTAAGATAAGAAAAGGCAAAACTGATAGTCAGTGATAAGTGTGTGTATGGGATACAAGTATATAGCAAGGGTTCTGTTTAGATATTGCCATGAAGGTCTACAAAGCCAGAATTGGATGTGGAGTCAGTGCACAGGGCCTAACATGCCATGGAGATCAGTCAACACTGACCCCCATTCTGTTCCCAGATACCACCTGTGGACACTGTGCTTGGCTTTGTTTCTTCTAATCTGAGAACTGCTAGTATAGGCAGCTTGTACCAGCTAATTACAGTGCTAGCCAACGGAACACACCCAGGGGATTGATACAACCGCTATTTGAGCCTCTAGGAATTACAAAGGCAAGCCCCACAGAGCTATGGAAGATCAGTTATGCCACCATTCTTTACCTTAACTCCAAAGTATAAGGTTACAAGAGCAAACTCCTCTTTCCATGTGTCTGAAGAATTGATCCATGTATGGGAAATCCCAGAAGTAAATATTTTTTACTCCTATTAACAATAACATCTATTGATTTAATTGCTTATGCACAAATAACTTAAAGGCTTTCCCAAAAGAAGACGCTGTGACCAAATGGGGGAGTCAGAGGTCAAATGTAAAAACTGCCTGACAATCAGGCAGGCTCTTTGTTAAAATATTGACATAAATATTTTCTTATTTATTGTCAGGAGTATGTTAAAAGTAGGCCAAATCTAAGTAACAAATTTCTTAAATGGATATTATCCCATGGACATGTCCTATGAAATGGGGGGGGGGGGAAGGAAAGCAATGTAAAATAGGAATATATTTGCCCCACATAACCCCACACATAAGCGGTTTCCTGTACAACATAGTATTTATCAATTATTTTTCCAACCTGGAAGTATATTCACTTTTTTAATCATATATAATTTTATATCATGTATCAATTTAGTGCTCATATCTTCTGTAAAGGTTTTCAGGTCTATATTAGCCCAGAGTGAGTCTTTCCCTTCGGCTATGTGTCTAGAGCAGTTTTCAACTATGATATTTCAAAGCATAGATATTTCATAGATATTTCATAGATATTTCAATCGGTTCTGAATTTGTAAAGAAGACATTTATAAAAGGAAAACATGATTGAATGTTTTCAAATTATTTACCTTAATCTGGATTTAGAAATACCCTTATAAGTATGATGAACATACAATTTATCTAAATCAGTGAAAACTTGAAAGTGAAAGGAAGCACTAACATTAATTAAGCCAGAAAAATAGATTGTAAACCCAGACTGCCCTGAGCAAAGCAGAACACATGGTCATTGACCATGTGAGGCAAGCCAGGCTCCTAGGATACAAAGTCTTGGGGGGGCACTCACTCTCGCGGTCATGCAAGTGCCTGCACAGGGGAATGAGTGCTTCCCTACATTCTGTAGCCTGGGTGCCTCATTTTCTCACCATAGTCCCTAGTCCTGCTACTGTAATCAGGTCACTCCCTGTCACTTTTCTTCCCAAACTCTTTCTTTAATAGCACAAAATAGGGAATAATTGAGGTTACAGCAGAGGCATCAAAAATCATGCATTCATCCCAGGCTGCTGTCAACTGTTGGGTCTAGCATTGCTGTTCCTGTTGTGTCATATGTGTGGATGTCTCAGTGATGAGATGTGAGAGTCACTCACTGTCCTAGAGCACCTATTGTTAGTTTCTCTCAGCTTCCATTTGACACATTCCACCTTTTATCATTCTATGTATGTGAATGAAACTTACCCTGTCACTGTGATTTTATCTACACCTCTGTGAAAGAAATGGAACAAGTCTAATTTGATGCATGAAGATGTCTCATTCTGGTACACATGTTTCCTATTGTTTCATAAGGTACAGGCAGCTCATGAATTTAATTCAGAGAAGAAAACAACTCTTGATCACTTCTTATGTCTCACACCCTATGCTAAGTATGCGGCTACAAAAATAAGAATGCATTTTTTTTTACACTAATGGTGATTAAATTACATCTGGTGCTGTACTCTATGACAAAGGATCCTTTCATTAGTGTCAAGGTGGGCAGTCCATTTTTGTTTTTCAAAATTCAAACAGTCAAATGTTTGTTGCATGAACTGTGGATAATAAGGTATGGATATCATTTTATTTTCCCATTGGTTTTTCTCTTTCTTAGTGTGAGGGAGATGGTTAACGTAATTCTTGAATTGACACTTGATTGGTATTTCTATACTTCTGAGAATACAGAATGCTATATTAATTAATGAGAAACATAACAAAACGTATTTCTATGAAATGACTGGTCAAATAGTACTATATTTTGCCCATTTTAAAAGATCTCAACTGAAGTAAATGTCAGGCTTCCATCTGCAATGATTTTGCTTTGGAATATTTGTGTTTCAGTGTCTGCTTCAGAAATAGTCCTGCTACACAGATAATTATAGCATAATAATAATAGTAATAATAATTATTGTGCAACATATACTTGCTAAGTGCTTTACGTGAATTACTCTAAATCTCACATCAAGTGTATGAGATTGTCAATATTAGCTATATGGAGTGTTAAGTAACCACACTCTGATTCCTTTTCTCAATCTGTAAGATTAGAATACATAAAGTACCATCTCTTGGGATTGTTGTCATGATTAAATGACATGATTCTAAGTCCTAAGTCCTATATCCAGTACAATGATTGAATTCCATACATGTCAACTGTTTCCTCTCTTAAAGAGGGGAAGTCACCTGACCAATTCTATATAGTTATTGGGAAAGATTTTAAGCTACAATTCAAAGCTAGGTGTCACTTATAGAGACTTATGTTTTACCATTATGCTATATTAATACAGCATTTCAAGAAATGCTTTTTTTTAAATTTATATTCTATTTATTATTTTTAAATGTTTATTTATTTTGAGAGAGAGAGAGAGCATGAGCAAGGGTGGGGAAGAGAGAGAAAAGAAGAGAGAATCCATGGATAGAGGTTCCATGATCTGTAATCATGGGCCTTGATCTCACAAACTTTGAGATCATGACCTGAGCTAAAATCAAGAGTCAGATGTTTGTGCTGACTGAGTCACCCAAGTACCTCTCAAACAATTTTCATAATGCATCTATAATAATAGTTTGTTCCTTTTTTTGATACTTTGCAAAAAGAAAATATTAAGCTTTTTTCATAGACATACAAGTTCCTGTCCAAAAGTTCTTAGAATACAAATTCCTTACCCTGATCTACAAGTTCTTAAATGGTCTGTTCCCAAGAACTCCTTGTCTTTAGCTCCTCCTTCTCCGCTAATCTTTCTGTACTTTGCTTTGGTTGTGCTGAACTCCTTTTCTTGGCCATACTTGGCTGCTCTTTTTCCTGAGGAGCGGTATCTCCTTCCTTTTACGTCCTTTACATATTTCCCCCACACCATGTTCTTACTGAGGTTTTATTATTTCAGCTCCTTACAACATCCCCCAGTGTGTCAATTCCTCTTTCCTACTTTATTTTTCCTCTTCAGCATTTATCAATAATGAACTCACTATCTATCCATCACCAAAATATAAGCTCCATGAGTATAGGGATTTTTGCCTCTGGGTTTCATTACTAAATCCATTGCTTATAATAGTTCCTATCATCTGTCATGTAGTAGGCAGTCACTCAATATTATGAATACATGGATGCATACAAAGGGCTGAATTCCTTCTATAAATTATATATATATATATATATATATATATATATATATATATATATATATATATATGGTTAATTGAGCACTTGAATGTGGTTAGTGTCCCTGAGAGACTGGATTTCTTATTTTATTTAATTTTATTAACTTAAATTTTAATAGCCATATGTGACTAGTTACCACTTATTTTTGTTACTTGCAGTTTCCAGATTGAGAACTAATATATGGTTCTACAAACACTAGCATAAAATTTAAATAGCCCTGAAAAAGTTTTTCCAGCTGCTTTTAAAAATATATTGTTAACTAAAGGCAAAAGGATATTGCACAATGCCAGAATTTATGGACTACTGCCTCTGATTTAGGCCACACTGCATCCCTTCTCCAGGTTTTCTCTTTGTTCCCTTTGTCTGGAATGTTCTTCATCTAGATCTTGATTGCCTCTTTCAACATTCATCTCTCTTCTCCATTGTCATTTTTTCAAAGAAATCTTTTGTTTCCATACTATCCACTATAGTCCTTCACACTGAGGGACACATTTATTATAATCCTGCTTTACTTTGTTACTAGCACTTTACAACATCTGTCTTACATTGTTTGTTGGTTCTATTTGTTTACTACTATCCTTGCTCCACTGTGATGGAAAGTCCAAGAGAAAAGGGACCTGGTATTTCATTTTCATCACTATATGCTTCATGCTGAGGATAATGCTTAGTACATACAAGGAGCTCAATATGTATTTGAAGAATAAATAAAGGATACAATTATTTTTCTCTCTTAGTACCCGTAATTGTGACTTTAGGTAGAACTGAACAGGCTGGTTATGAACTCATTTTGTTGTGCTTTACTTTTTCAAGATTTTACTTTAAAGTGATCACTATACTCACCATGGGGTATAGTGAACCTACAACCCTGAGATCAAGAGTCGCATGCTCTACTAACTGAACCAGTCAAGTGCCCCATGACCTCATTTTGTAGATTAATCTAAAATTGTGTGTTTGTGTGTCTGTGTGTGTAAATAGCTCAGTAGTATTGGACTGTTGGGAGATTTGTTTGCTATTTTCAAATTTGCCAATGATTTCCCTTGTGACTAAAATTCAAATCAGATCACCTTCCAGGACCTCAACTTATTCTTCAGTCAAATGTGATGATCAGATCAGCTAATGTTTAGGAATCCTTTCTTTATAAACTTTCTGACTACCTGGTCACTACCCACATTGTTTCTCACTAAAACCAGGGCCTGCAGTGAGAGCAAATTATAAGGAGCTAAGGAAGATTCCAGGCAGTGCTCAGATTGTGAAAAAGCAAATGAAACATTTGCCATGGGGGAAAAATTAGAGGGCACTCCTTAATCAGTAATTAAGATAAATTATGTTTTGTTTTATTAAAGTTTATTTACTTATTTTGGGAGAGAAAGAGAGTGGGGGTGGGCCACAGAGAGAGGAAGAGAGAGAGAGAGAGAGAGAGAGAGAGAGAGAGAGAGAGAGAGAAAGAGAGAATCCCAAGCAGCCTCCCTGCTATCGGTGCAGAGCTCAACGTGGGGCTTGAACCCACAAACTGTGAGATCATGACCTGAGCTGAAGTCCAGTACATAACCGATTGAGCCACCCAGATGCTCCAAGATAAATTATGTTTTAGTGTGATTTTTGAAAACTTAGAATCAGTCACTGTGCTGTACTGAGCCATATTAGAGCCATAGAAAAAAAGGAAAAATCGGTAAGACTGATACTGGCTCTATTTAAAAATTGATATTGTTATCATCATGGAATTTTTACATTAATTTTGACTTTTTAAAAATAGTGCATTAAAGTTAGAATTGCCAGATTTAGCAAATAAATATATTGGACATTTCAATTTTAATATTAGAACAATAAGAAAAATAATTCTGGAAGTATACTTCATGCAGTATTTGAATATTAGATGAACTATTATGTGAAGTATACTTAAAATTTTTTAAAAATGATCTGTAACAACATTTGCATATCTAGAATTCAAATTGTACTGCTTACTTTGTGTTTTATGTGGGCAACTCCAATATACTGTTCATCTTTATTATCAGTTTTTGGCACACTTTAGTTTTGTAACCCCCTAAACTTTGTACCTAAGGAGAGTACTTATCCCCTCCCTTTTTACGATATACAATGCTGTCCATAAAACAGCTACAAGTAGAATAACGAGATAAGGACTTCTTGACAGCAAGGGGACATTAAGACTACCAGCTAGTTGCCTAAAGGCAAATTTTGCTTATTTTACAATACTGAAATGAGCAAGTCACTCCTGGTTTTAGCTGACTAACAGGGGGTCAAATAAATATAAAAATATTTGTATGGAAAAGATGTATTTTAAGAAATGCAAACATACAAAAATGTTTGAAAGTAATTTTTGCTCTGTTTTGAGGATGAAGCAAAAATGTTTCTAACCTTGTTGTTACACCCAACATTGTTTTGAACAACTCAGATATTAAATGAATCCCTCCTAACGTTTAATCAGCTCTCTTACTACTCTATAATGTATTTTGAACAGAGTCAGCAATATGATTGTGAGTTGTTTACATATGAAACATTTTTAGCAAATGGAGAAGAAAAGTGACATTTAAAAATCCCAAGATCATCACTTATAGAGAAAAGCCTATTTATTTGCATATGTTTATTTCTTCTACTTCTTCTTCTTGTTCTTCTTCTTTTTTTTTACACAATTGCTCCTGTTAATTTAAAAGCTTCTGTGTATGAATTCATTAACATATACCATGCAATAACATTCCAAGAGAGAAAAAGCATGTTGTAGAGATGTTAATTGAACAAAATTAAGGGGAAACATCTGTAAACAGCTCACAGTAAATGCCATTGGCTTATCATTTAACTTTAAGCTGTAAGGAAAATGGACTTTAAGAAAGAAAAAAATCATTATAAATATTCAGTTACTTCTATGATAGCCATGAAAAATGAATACAGTAGGTGCAGAGAATGCAAGCGGCACCATTACATTTTCTTAAAGTGACTATAAGGAGATGCGTATAAGGAAGTTTATTGACTTCATAGTATTTAGTGGGAAGGATAAATATGAAAAGAGGCATATGGGGATTCCATATACCAAGTTTTAGAGTTAGAAAGGCCTCTGTGTGTGCTTGTGTGTGTGTGTGCGCGCAAGAGAGAGAGAGAAAGGGAGAGAGAGGGAGTGAGCAGGAGCGAGTATGAGCATGCTCATTTTAGGCTTTGGATTTTATAAATGGGGAATGGTAGCCACAATGCACATTAACACATGCTTATCTCTATCAACAATGATCTCATGCCATGCCTGATCCCCGGGATAGAAGAGTGTCATCATCTCATCCACAACGAAAAATATCGTAATAGTGATGAAGGTAATGGATTACACCTTTCTTTTACAAGGCTGTATCGAGTTGAGTACTGTTCTTACACTCCCTCCCAAAATTTCATGTCCACCTAGAATCTCAGAGTGTGACCTTATTTGGAAGTAGAGTCTGTGTGGATGTAATTGTTCAGTATCTTGAGACAAAATCACTAGGATTTAGGGTGTAACCTAAATTCAATGACTGGTATTCTTATAAGAAGAAGAGAGAACATAGAGATAGAAGAAGGCAATGTGAAGATGGAGGTAAAGTTTGGAATGATGCATCTGTAAGTCTAGGCTTGTCATGGATTGCCAACAAACACCAGACATTAAGAGAGAGACATGGGATGGCTTCTTGCTCAGAGCTTCCAGAAAGAACCCACCCATCAGACAACTTGATTTTCGTGTCTGACCACTTATACTGTAAGGGAATCTTAAAACAACAAGATTTCTGTTGTTTTAAGATACCCAGTTTGTGGTCATTTATTAAGGTGGTCCTAGGAAACGAATATACAACTAATAAACAAGCAGTCATTCATTTAGCATATTCAGAAGGCTGTTACATGTTAGGGCAGTGCTTCAGACTATAATGTTCACATGAATAACCTGGCTTTGTTACCTGCATATTCTGGCTCATTAGGTCTCTGGACTGTCCTGAGATAGCATGTTCTAAGAAGGTACTAAGGGATGCTTATTAGCTGGCTCTAGAATGAAATTTTCAGTACCAGAGGTATAATAGGCTACAACAAAAAACTCTAATCCATAAACCTCATTCTTTTTTATTTTTAATTCCAGTTAGTTAACATACAGTGTTATATTATTTTCAGGTGTACAAAATAGTGATTCAACAATTCCATACATCATCCAGTGCTCATCATGACAAGTGCTCTGCTTATTCCCGACCACCTATTTCACCCATTCCCCTAGCCCTCTCTCCTCTGGTAAAGATCAATTATCTATAATTATATTATAACCTCACTCTTAAGGAGTTTGTGGTCTAGGTAAAAAGGTAAACCATATTAACACAAAAAGATATGAAAATTGAAAAAGTATGTGATATCCAGTTATCAAAGAGAATAAATATTAAAACAACTTTAGAATATCATGTTATCAGTGTGAATTGAGGGAATCATAGAAAGTTTTGATAAAAAGGATGAAGGTTTGGGTCAGGAGTTTAAAACAAAGAAAGCGAGCAATAGTAAGATCAGATCAGATAGTGCAAGTCCCTGATAGACAACACTAGAGAAATGATGTGAGAAAGGTACAATGCAGTGTGTTATAGCAACATAATTATTGTTTAACCACAATATTTGCCATGGATAGATGTTTGTAGTAACCAATAAATAATGAATATGTGGCTAAGTTTTCAAAAAAACACGATGTGGCATTGTTTTCCTGTTAATACCAAAAATAACAAAAGACAGAATATAATGTTCTATAAATAAAATTGTATTGCTATGTAAAAATACTCAAAAGGTATGTGAGAGATGTTGGATTTCTCAGGATGGGAGCAAGTTATGTTATTTTTGTTTTGCTTCTTTATAATTTTATTGTTACTACTATTGTTCTCAATTCTGGAACTACTTCTTCAATAGCAAGAGCCTTTGGGTCTTGTACTGAAATATATAATACAAATGCCATAGGCTCATAGGGGACTTCCCAAATATTATATCTGCCATATAAGGCTAATGATCCCTTCAACATACTCAAAGGGATGCATTTTGACCAAACCTTATATAAGCAACAAAATACATTCCTCAGAATAATTTTGCAGAATCCTTTTACATTTTCTACTCTTACCAGTAATGCCACGACAAACAGCAGGAACATTATCAGGAGATATTGGAAAAATAAATTTACTCTAAATTTAATTTTGTAGTTTTTGTCTTCTGGCAAATTTTCAGCAGCCTGTGATAGACTTACATCAACAGTAAGACTTCAGGATTTCTAATGGAGTTGAGCATCGCATCCTCTACTATGTTGATACCATTTATACTACCCATGCATCAAGTGGATGAAGATCAGTGACAAGTTCTATATACAAGTTAGGTATGAGTTTTCACTATTAAAAAATGACACTCTTTAATAAAGAAATACAAGTTGATAGGGGCAGTCATAATGTCTAATCCTCGATAATATACATATATCATAGTAACATCACCCCCTTGCTATATATTGTTTGTGCCCCCCTCCCAAATTTATATGTTGAACCTAATCTCCAATATAATGATATTTGGAGGTAGGACCTCTGGGAGGCGTTTTAGTTAATGGAACTAGTGCCCTTGTAAAAGAGGCCCTGGAGAGCTTCCTTGCCCTTTTCTTCTATGAGAGAACACAGCAAGAGGATGGCAGTTGGTGAACCAGGAAACAGATCCTACCAGGTACCAAACCTGCAAGTGTACTGATCTTGAATTTCTCAGGATCCAGAACTATTAAGAAATGTTTGTTGTTTAAATAACCCAGTCTGTGATACTTTTGCTATAAGAGCCCAAATAGTCTAAGGCAACTCTACATTCTCTTTATTGAATAGGGCTCTGCATATATATCCTCCATTTTCAACTGAAGTTTTTCTCCTCCAGCAAGTATTATAGTAACTGTTTATTCAACTGAATTTTTTTTAATTTATATTTCAAGTAGGAGAAAGTTATGCCTAACCAATGAGTTAATAAAATAATAAACCACCAATGAAAACTAGGACTTTTTCATCTAGTTATAGATATTTGAATGCACGGAATAGTGTAACAAGTTTATTAAATGCAAGGCAAAAATAGGTAGTCTAGCTATCTAATGCAAAAATGTGCCACTAGCTACCCAAGAGAGTTTAGACATTTTCAGAATTTTTGGATCCTCCTAAATTTATACTGATAGTTAATTTAAAAATGATTCCCTATTTTTATAAGTATATAGGAACACATTAATTTTTGAAATTAAAAAAAATTGCTTCAAATAATAAAGGCAAAAGAGAAATGGGTGGAGGTATGGATGGGGTATTCTATCCTGTCTACTTTTTAGGTATGTTCAAGGTTCCTCATAATCAGAAATGGAAAATATTACCTATAAAGATCCATCAATTTAGCATTTCCTTCTCGTACTCCACAGCACTTTGTACTCCTAGCAAAAACTAACATATCCTATTGCTTTTGTTTGTTTTTCATTCTAGACTATAGGTCCCATCATGGAAAGAACCATGTTAATTTTGCCCACCATTGTACCCACAAAAATGAATACCATAACTAGCAAAATCCCGGGGCTCACTTCTCCCCTTTTTTCAACACTGTGTTAGAGCCACATCAATGTGACTTTTTGAAACTGAAAAAGACCAGCAGTTGATTGTGTTTGTACTGACTTGGGGAAGCAGTTCCCAAACGATTCTTCCTGTTGGTCAATATTTATTTTATATTCTAACAAGTATTACCAAATCATTGTGTCCTGCCTCTTTAAACATCCTTTTGTCTTACACAAGTTATGAAACCTGATTAGTCTAGATTTTGTGTGAAGACCTGCTTTAGCAGATGACTTTTAGGAGGACCAACTCTAGGAACAGGAAAAATAAGGCAACTTTGATTATTCCAAAATCCTTCTGGCACCAAATAAATTAAGACATAAAAAAAAAGTTTTGTATTATCTCAGAACCTTAGCAGAATTGCTTCTCCACTCTCCAACTCTTTTCTTCCTTTTAGTAAAGCCCCAGGGATCCTTGCCTGATGTTAAGTGGAAGCTATAATAGGTTAAAACCTCAGTGCTCATTCCCACCATGGTATATAATTCAAAGATGTAGGCAGAAGGCCTAGATTTAGCCTCGGCTCCACCTCTCCTAGCTGAGGCACCTTATTAAGGAAGTCACTCAATCTTTCTAAGTGCCACATTTTTCATTGATGGGAGAGAACTTGTCTCAAAACTGACAAAATTACAGGCAAGACAACACATGAAAAACATGCTATGTAAAGTGCAATATGTTACAAATATTTTATAAATATGCATATTTTATTATATATGCATTTATATATTTTTAATTTTACATTGATTTATATATTTTTAAATATGTAATTTTGCTACATTTAGTAGTAATATTTTAATTTATCATATTAGCAGTCATTTATTCCTGTGATAAAGTTCTAAAAGAGTAAGACAGGGAACTTAAAAATTTTGACATAAAATTCTTCCAGAGTATTGGGTTCACCTATCTTTTCCTCCCTTCCCTCCACATGCGGAGGATTAGATTATATCGTACTGTCTCTTCCATGGCACATTATCATTATCATGGCCTGAAGAACCTTTTTCTCAATTTATCAATTTATTTATTTCCTTCATCTTAATCCCATATCCCCTGTTTCCTACCTTCCTCATACACATCCGTTGAAGTGTTTAATGTGTATTTTTTTGTTTGTATGTTTTAAAGTGTTGGCATATGTCCATGTATTTTATTTTAACCAAATGATATTGGGGTTTAGACCTCATTTTTTTTTCCTTTGGTAAAAATGATGTGTCTGCATGTATTCAGTCCCTATATATGCACATCTGGACCTTTCCCTCTGACTGTATCATGGTGCTCCATCACCCTTTGACCTCCAGTGTATTTGTTAGTTTTTCACATTAACGACTATCCCAACAATGAGCTCCAGATTGCCTCTGTCTCCTGGAAACTACATATGACCAACAATGATCATCTTCACATAGGCCACCCATGTACCTGTGGGTGCATTTCCTTTTTTTATATACACTGGGAGAAGAAGTGTCAAGTCATAGGGTATTCCTACACTTAACTGGACTAAGTGTTCCAAAACTGATCTCCAGAATGGATGCATTATTCTCTGCTCCTGTGTAGAAAAGTTTTGTGGGGGGTTTTGTTTGTTCGGTTTTTGTTGTTGTTGTTGTTGTTGTTTTTGTTTTTCTTTCTTTTTTTCTTTTTTTATAACATATTCCTACCCACCTTTGGCATTATCTAAGCTTCAAATATTTGCCAATACAGTGTTTCTAAAGTGACATCACATTCTTGTTTTAATGAGTATTTATCCAATTACTAGTCTCACAGTTTCTCCATATATTAGTTAACCTTTGGGATATCTAGATCTTCTAATTATTCTGATATTGCATTGCCCATTTTTTTCAATTAGGGTCATAGGCTTTCTAGGGGGGTTATAGCTGTTTTTGTGTGTTTCTCCTTAGATATTAATTCCATATTAGATTTTACAGATACCTTCTCCCAATCTGTCATCTGGCATCACATTGAGATGCCATTATTAAACAATCTGTCCCATCCTACTTGAGTTATAGAACTGTACTTACTGTTTTTTAACTTTCCAGATACATACTAAAGTTTAACAAACAAAACAGAGAAGAATTGACCTTGCAACAATGTTAGCCACCATGAAAAACCGTAGAGAATGTTCCAGTTTTTTAGATTATTTTCAATGTCCTTAATTAGAATTTTAAACTTTTCTCCAAAGTGGTCTTATATTTTCTTAGTTAATATACTATATACTTTATGGTTCTTGCTATACTTTTTTTTTTGATGTTTATTACTGAGAGAGAGAGGATGGGTGAGAGGGCACAGGGGAGGGGCAGAGAAAGAAGGAGACAGAAAATCCCAAGCAAGCTCTGCACTGTCATTGTAGAGCCCAATGTGGGGTTCAAACTCACAAAGTATGAGATCATGACCTGAGCCAAAATCAAGAATTGGAAGCTCACCTGACTGAGCCACCTAGGTGCCCCTCTTACTATTCTTAATGGAGTCTTATATTTAATTTTATGATTAGTTTGTTATTGTCAGCTTCAGTAAATGCTGCTGAATTTTTAAACTTTATCTTTCATGTGACAATTGCTGAAGTCTTTCCTAGTCCTAACAATTTGCCAGTTGATTTTTTTTTTTATTGCTTTGGTGGATAATTAGTTCATTTTAAGTATTTTCTTAAATTTAGCATATAAAAATATCCCGAGTGATTTTACATTGAAACAATAAAAGATGGTTTACAAATATAAATCATCACAATACAAATATAAATGACAAATTCAGACCTCCCCTCTGAGCTGCAGACTAGTCTTAGATACCTTCAAGCATTGACTCCAAAGTTCATCTTTTTCTGATGTTCTTTATTAATGACTGGTACAATTTTTAGTCCAGTGACACAAAGGAGAAAACCAGGAGTTATCTGGAATAAGCTTCTTATACTTAACCCTCATTTCACATACATTATAAAGTTCTGGGAATGTTAACCTTCTTTGTTTTTAACTTTTATTAATTTGAATGCATTTCTTCTCTTCCTCTTCCTTCTTCTTTACTCCCATTATAGTCTCCTAATCATTCTCCCTGTATCCATCCCTGGTTATCTTCATTATGTCAGTTAAATAATTTTTAAAAAAGTTAATGTTTTATTTATTTTTGAGACAGAGAGAGACAGAGCATGAGCAGGGGAGAGGCAGAGAGAGAGGGAGACACAGAATCCAAAGCAGGCTCCAGGCTCTGAGCTGTCAGCAAAGAGCCCGACATGGGGCTCAAACTCACAAATCTTTGCCACTTAAAATTTTTTTCCCATTATTCTTGGTAAGAAGTAAAAAGTTTACAAAATGGTTTATAGTCTTTAATGGACTTTAATGCCTTCTTCCCTCTATACAGTTCAATTGAATACAGTACAACCCTGTTTTCTATTTCTCCACTTACTATGATTCTTGTTCTCTGAACTCCTACAACTAATGTTAGGTTTTTTATATTTTTCTTTGTTAACTCAGTCCTGAATGTACACATGAGGTCTTTGTGTCAGAGCCAGATTTTGTTTTATACTCATAGCACAATAATGTTATAAATAACAACCTGAATAACATTATAGTGTTGGTCCTCCAATGCCCAGCAGCCTCCCAGAGTTATTTCTGTATAGCTCTGTTTCCTCTCCCCCACTTGTGTGCTATCACTGTAATGCATATTATATCTATATATGATAAAAACCAATGGTACATTGTTTTAACTATTACTGTATATAATATAGCATATTTTTAACATGAGAAGAGAAAGAACAATATATATTTATATGTTTTGTTATGTTGACATTCTTGTTTACCATTTCTGTTTTTTTTTTCCATTTGTTTCTGTGGATTTGAATTATCAACTGGTGTAAATTCCTTATTGCAACTGACTTCTGCTCTCGTTTACCTCCTTTGTGTTTTAATTGTCAGATATATTTCTATGTATTATAGTCCCAACAATACACATGCATACACACATATTGACTTATCCTATTGCTTTAAAATCAATTAAGAGAAGAATGGAGAAGAAATTTACCAGTGTTTTGTGTTGTGGATTTGAATTACTTACATCACTTGCTATCAACTTTCTTTAGTATTTTTTGCAAGGTGGGCCTGCTAGCAACAAATACTTTCAGTTTTTGTTCACATGTAAAAATATTTATTTTACTTTCATTTTTGAAAAGTATTTTTGCCAGGCATAATGTGGGCAACAGTTTTCTTTTAGTCCTCTAGTGCTTTGAGTATGCCCTTCAGCCAACATTGTTTCTGGTGAAAAATCAGAATCTAATTGTATTGAGCTTCCTTTTATGTGATGAGTTTTTGGAGGGTTTTTTGTGTGTGTTCTCTACTTTTAACTTTCTCTTTGTTTCTTGACAGTTTCTACTAAGATGTGTCTGTATATGGACCTCTTTGTGTTTATGCTCCTAGAGTTTGTTGCGTTTCTTGGATACATAGGTTAATGTTTTTATTTCAATTGGGGAAGTTTTCAGCTATTCTTCCTTGGAAAATTTTTTCTGCCTCTTTTTCTCTCTTTTCCTTTTACTTATGCCCATCCTGCATATGCTTGAACGCTTAAAGCTGTTCTGTGTTTTCTTCAGGACCTTTTCATTCTTCATTTTTTCCCCTCTTCATTGGATTGTATAACCTCTATCAATCTTTATTCAAGTACACTGATTCTTCTGCCGTTCCTATCTATTGTTGACCCCTTTAGTTTTTCACTTTAGTTACTATACTAGGGATTAAAAAATCCCTAGAATTTTCATTCCGTCCTTTTTTCAATAGTCCCAATATTTATATTCTGTATCATCTCTTTGATGAGTCATTCTCGTCAGTCCTTCCTTTACTTCTTTAATCATTTAGTTCTTTTAGTTTTCTGAGCATATTGATAATGAATAAGTTAAAGTCCTTAAGTCTAACATCTAGGTTCTCTCACAGACTTGTTATAAGTACCTACTTTTTTTTCCCCCCTGTGTGTAAGTCATGCTTCCTGGTTCTTCAAATTCTCATTTATTTTTTGTCGCTGAAAACTAGACATTTTAGACAATATATTATAGCCAGTTTACTTTCCTCTAATCTTCAAGGTTCATTATTGGTTTTTTGTTTGTTCTTTTCTTGTTTAGCAGCCTGGCTGGATGGTTTTAGCGAGGTCTACTTCCTATGCAGTGTGAAGCCTCTCATGTCCCTCCTTACAGAGTGTACAGTCTTAAGCATGCTCACTGTCACCCTGGGACAACAGTGATTTTAGCAGGACTTTTTGAGAGTCCCTTTCTTGATCTCTGTGTCAAACTGTTTGACTCTGTTAGTTATCACACCGGCTCCAAGTTTCTGCTAAATGCTGGTTGATTGCTTACTGATTTTGACAGTGTCCTGGGGCATAAATTGCTGCACAGTCTGATCCAATTAAAATTTCAGAAGATCATTTTTAAGGTTCATATGTGAGATTTATTCTGACACCAGAAGTGCTCTTCTTAGCTGTATTTCCCCTTGTTCTTTCTGTAAACTAGCTGTTCTACAGTCTAACTTGTGGCTTTCATGGAGCTCCTAGCACCTTCTTAATTAGTTACCATCAAATTCTACTTTGTTTATATGGGTGCTAACACAGAGAATAATGTCTAGTGTCTATAAAGCTCTCAATAAATATTTATTGAAGGAATGAATTGTGAAAATGGAGGAAACAGATCTCCGATGCAGTTGTTTAGAACTAGCTCTTATAGGGTAGTTTTTTTCTCTTCATCTTCAGAATCAGGTTAACCAATCCTAAAATCCCAACAAGCCAAATCCAAGCCAGGATTTATAAAGATTCCCTCTTTCTCTCTCCCCACTGCCCCCTTCTCTCTCTCTCATCTGTGTGTGTATGTGTGTGTTTGTGTGTTGTTTATGTATGTGTGTTTGGTATTAGAGGACATAGAAACAGCATGAGCTGTCCTGTCTTTGAGACACAAAACTACAAAGTAATGTCTGAATCATATCTAAATTAGACCCTTTAAAAATGATCAATGTTTTTGAACAAGAGGGAGACTTGTTTTCTTTTGGCTCACATCTGTGGTTTTCAACCTGGGATGAAATTGGGGCTGTACTGTGTGTACAACTAGGATGAGGGGGGAGGAGAGTGAGTGTCATGTCAAGGCTTTCTCATACTGTCCAGTTCTATGAGTTCCCACTTAAGGATTATTGAAATGGTGTGTGCCTCGTGTGTGTGTGTGTGTGTATGTGTGTGTGTGTGTGCGTGTGTGTGTGCGTGTGTGTGTGTTTCAAGTGTGATGGAAAAAAAAACAAATGAAAGCAATACAGCTATGGATTGTCAATCAGGATGGTGTCAATCAGAGTAGAGATGAAGAGAAGTGTCACATGTGAGGTGCATATGAATTTGATTGGCTAAGCATATATTGTGTGGAACGCTGATTTTTGAAAACTATTTGTGAGATGCCATACCTAAATCAGGAAAGAGATAGCTTGGCTTTTTGGATCAAGGTCAATGCTCAATGTTTGAATTTTGTTTCAATATATTATATGAGCTCAGGATAAGAGTTTTATTGTTTTCTATTTACAAACTCTCATTTATTAAACACTATTGATCTTTGCTTTATTATGCTTTACTTCTTTGTTTTACTTTTAAATTACTTTAACCCATCTTTCCAGAATTTGGTTAATATTTCTTTTTTCTAAAACAAAATTTTTCCTTTGTAATCTATATTAGCTGAAATATTTAGGGAGCAAGAGGCGGATTGATCTATTATTTTATAAGAAGTAGATTTTACTAATGTAAAAGTTCTAGCTGTTATTACTTAACTTTGAAAAGAACAGAAAATCAACCCAGGTGAGAAATGGGGTGCTAGCTTCTGAATATTTATGCTGTGATTCTGTGTTTCTCCAATTAAGAAAACCACACTGAGGAATAGAATAAAAATTAGCAAGCAAGTTGTTATTTCTTCCTTTGGACTGAAGCCTTTTTTTTCCTTTCTTTTTTTTCCCCCTTTCTTTCTTTCTTTCATTTTTTTAGAGGGCAATCATCGCTACTTCCTACAAAAGATCCTTTTGTTAGAAAATAGGGAATTGATTTTTCCTTTTATTCCCAATGAAATATAGAGGCATGCAGAATAAAAGCACAATTATAATGAACACAATCCTGAATTCTTTCAGAGTAATTACAGCAACATAAAATTGTTCTTAATCAAGGACAAAATGTGTTGAGATATGTTTCCATGTTAGTTTTAGCATCATAAAATTAGGTAAAAGCCCACCAGATCACAGCATAGAAACTCCTTATGGAGACAAATTACACATTCATTGTTTATCTCTACTGAACTCAGGACCATAGGTCTGTGAATTTACTTCTCATAATCAAGAGAATATCTCTTCACAGCGTTGTATAATGAACACAGTTAAATCTCAAGTCTATTTGTGCTAACTTGGTAATTTAAACCTAAAGTTTTATTCATTCTCTTCTCTTTTCAGACAGTATTTAATGAAACTAGCCTCAGAGGGAGGCTTATCACCAGTCCTTAATTGCTTTGAAATTTATAGAGATGTATTTAGAATATTTATCTCTAAAGAATTAATAAATTCCTGGGAATAGCATAATTACTATTGGCATATATCTTTTCTTTAAAACCTGTGACAGGGACATCTGGGTGGTTGTCAGTTAAGCATCTGAATTTGGCTCAGTTCATGATGTCATTGTTCCTGGGTTCGAGCCCCATGTTGGGCTCTGTGCTGACAGATCCTCTCTCTCCCTCTCATTCTGCCCCTCCCCTGTTCGCTCGCTCTCTTTCTCTCTCTCTCTCTCTCAAGAAAAAAAAATAAATAGTAAAAAATTAAAAAAAAATAAATACAAAAATACAACCTGTAACATGTATTGAAAACTACACATGCAAGCCAAATATTTATTAAAATTCAAATAATAGTTAAAACAATTCAGGTTGAATAATCATGCCATGTTTAGATATTCTGTGTGTCAGATTTGCAATTTATCTGCAGTTTATTTATTGCCTATCAGAATCACCTGAGAATTTTCCTAAATATTTAAATTTGCAAGCTCTGCTTGTAGGTTGTGACTCGATACAGTTGTTACGAATCTTCATATTTACATTTCAGGAAGAATTCCACAGGTCGCTTTCAGTGTAGACAAGATGGCAGAACACCCGCCTTTTCCTAATCCTCCCTAGCAAATAAAACTATAAACCCTAAAAATGGTGACAGCTGACATGTGGTAAGGAGGAGAATCGGTTTGAGACCTGGCATTGGAGGAATAGTGCAGTAGCAGTGTCTTGTATCCACCCCACCCAACGGAGGATGGCTCCTCAGCCCTCTTATTTCTTGATTTCCAAGGAAAAAAAATAGAATATAGCCCAGGCACATTCATTCTGGCCCTGGATTGAATGGAAATCCCTCTGAAAACATTGGGAGATAGATTGGGAGCCTTTTCCAAAATAAGCAGATAGGGAAGCACTCCCATTCTCTGCCAGGCCTGAGACTCTCCTTTTCTACCAAACAAACTGAGAACTGAGATGGCTGGGCACCAGGAGAGACCCAGCTCTAGTAAGTGGCCTGGTGCAGGAAAGCTCTTCATACTCATGGATCTAAGATTCTCCTCTTGTCCTCAGAGAAATCAGGACAAGCTGGGAGGACTAGAAAAAATGATTCACTCACAGCAAGCAGTGTGTAGAATCAGTAAAATGGTATAAAAATCATTAAGTGACCCCATCTGGGAAGCCTCATAGTCCTACTATGGTTGAGACCACCTCAAGCCTCATAGTCCTCCTGGCTGAGACCATCTTCCCCTCCATAGGGACGGCAGCCCGAGGCCACCAGTAGGGAGAACCTGCCACACCTTTCCTTTACCAAAAGTCACCTGGCCTTGGGATACCTCTTATGCTCCAGGGTGCACTCATGTCACCTTTCATACCATGAATCAAGAGAATCACAACTTGAACAAAATGATAATCAACTGACAGAAACACTAAGGTGAACCAGATACTGGAATTATATGACAAGGATTTTCAAAGCAACTGTTATAAAAATTCTTCAACAGTTAAATACAACTTTGATTTAAATAAAGAAAATCTCAGCATAAAACAGAATTTATAAACAGAAACTTGAAAATTATAGAACTGAAAAATATGATATAAAGATTATAATTTAAGGGAAAAAAACACCCTCTCTGGACAGGTTTAATAATAAAATGTAGATGACAGAGGATAGGATTAGTGAATTTAAGGACAGAAAATAAAATTAACCCAATCTGGAAAACAGAAAATAAACTGAAAAAAAAGTGAACAGAATTCTGGATTTTGGTTTTACCTATAAGGAACTTGGAAGCTGCCGCTCCATTTAACAACAAGTAAATAGTTGAACAGACTGAAAATTCAACAACTCTTGTTGGATCCCTAAGAGAAGGATAGACATAGCGCAAACTGCTACCCCTGATACTGGAGAGACAGGTGAATACAGAGATTAATAGCTTACCAGAGCAGAGAATCAGTAGTAGAAATAGCTGTGACAAACAATGCCAGGGTAGGAAATCCTGAACTAGAATTGACAAATTGCCAGAGGCTCCCTGTGAAAAACAGAGATGTTACCAACTTAGGGAGGACTGAATCATCAGGAAGCCCCACAGTATTGTGAGATTTACTTTTGGGAGCCTGATCAGATTCCCACAGTTAATATCAGAGAAAAATCCCCTCATGCTTGTTGGAAATGGGAGGAGGAGAGTAAAAATCTTAAAATATACCAGAGCGTACTTTACTAATAACACTTTACAGCACCTTATTAACCCTGCAGACATCTACATTTGCCAGAATATAATGTAAAAATAAGAGCAGTGGTTTGAATCTTAATCTCAGTTTTGGTTTCATTCTTGGTTCTACCCCTTACAAGATAACCTTGGTAAAAGTTCAATCTGTGTTAAATTCTGTGTTGCCATCTACTATAAGGAAGATTGTTACCTTCTAGGTATGTAGGAGAAGCAAAGGGGATTACAAATCCAACCACACACGGATATGAGTATGGAGAGTACTTTAGAACTAGCATTGTTAGAACAGAAAAAGATGAACATTTTCATAAGTTATACTGTGACCATTACTCACCCATAAACAATAAAATGAAATTAGGAGCACCTGGATGGCTCTGTTGTTTAAGGGTCTGTCTTAGGCTCAGATCATAATCTCTCAGTTTGAGGGTCCGAGTCCCATGTTGGGTGCTGTGCTGACAGCTCAGAGCCTGAAGCCCACTTTGGATTCTGTGTCTGCCTCTTTCTCTGCCTCTCCCCTGCTTGTGCTCTATCTCTGTCTTTCTCAAAAATAAACAAACATTAAAATTTTCTTAATAGAAATAATATTTAAAAAAAGAAAAAAAATGAAATTAACCCTGACCTATTTAAGATGTGCTTGGAAGCTACTGCTAACAAACAGGATCAAAACCTCAATGCCTTGAAATGACAAACACTGACTTCTTTTTTATTTTAGAATTTTATTTATAATATAATATAATTATATAATATAAGATGGTATGGTAGGCATAAGAAGTCCAGTAGAGGATGTGCAGGCTCAAACCAGGGATCGCTTCCAGTAGAGTTTTGTTGACAGGAAATATTTCTCTATTTGTTGTTGTTGTTAGCGGTGATTGATTCCTCCCACAGAGTAATACATACGGAAGCCAGCCATGAGAATACCTAGAGATGCATGCTAGCAAAGAACATGTGACATTAGAAAGTGGAAGCAAAACCCTCAAAGTTTGGAATGTGCTTGTTTTATTCAAGGATTATCAAGAAAGCCAGTTTGGCCAAAAATGAGTTAGAAAGGTGACAAATGGGGGTATCTGGGTGGCTCAGTCAGTTAAGTGATCATCCCTTTAGCTCTGGTTATGATCTCACAATTCATGAGATTGAGCTCCATGTAGGGCTCTGCACCTACAGCATAGAGCCTGCTTGGGATTCTCTCTCTTCCTTTCTTTCTGCCCCTCCTCTATGTCTCTGTCTTTGTCTCTCCCTCTCCCTCTCCTGCTCCCTCTTTCCCTCTCTCTCAAAAATAAAGAAATAAACAAAAGAAAGGTCAAGAATGGTTAGGAAATAAGATCAGAAAAAGAGTCAAGGACCAGATATAGTATAGGGTCTTATCAACTGGAGTTTCTACCAAGGATTAGAGTTTCATTTTCTTTCTAATTGTGGTGGGAATTTATAAAAATTTTTGACCTGGAGAGTACATATTGAATAATTAAGGTTTTGGAAAATCTCTCTGGTTCTTACAGGGAGAATAATCTCTGTTTTCTCTTTGGGAAAATTATCATGTTGAATGTAATATCGGCCTCTCTTACTCTCTGGGTCTTTCAGTCAAATGTTAATGTTCATTTTAATGTCCACCCCACCACCACTAGAGAAAAGCATACAGAAAACAGGTGAAGAAAATGGCAATATTTACAATTGCTTGGATCATATCTGTCAAACTCATTTCACAGATTAACAAGCTTTCTAATTAGGTTGATTCACAAATTCCTAAGACCAAGAGTGAAGTGGTTACCCTCTGAATAGCACCTGTCAGTATATTTTCAAAGGGAATATAGAGAGAATGATAACCAGTCAAATATGCCTAATCACTAATGGCTGATGAGGCAAAAGCCTAGTAATCTTGAAACAACACCCATCTCTGGTGATTTAAATTGAAGATGACATATCAAAATTTTAATTACAATCAAAGTTAAAGCCAAAGGAGAGTGAGTAAAGCCGGAGCATCCCTTAGGCGATTAAAGGCTGCCTTCCAATTTATTAAATTTAGCTAGGAAATTAGACAAAGCATTTTGTTGTCTTGTCATTTCTATTACCGACGGCTAATGTTACAAGGAGGATTAAGTTTCCATTAACTCCTTAACTCTCTGGCAATGTCCAAAAAGCAAGAGAGTGTGGATAGTTATAGAAGTTTGAGAACTAGGTTCTGGAGTTCCCAAAAGATGAGCGGATGTTTAGATCATGCCCCTTCATGCCCCTTATTATTACCAGTGCCATGAATATACAGAAGCCACTTTGTATATGTCCCATGAATGTTTTAAAGGGAATATTTGTATATTATGCAAACTTGTGTTGAATTTTTGTGAACATTTTAGGTGGTTTTTTTTCTTTTTATCACTGTCACTAATATCTCTGGTGATCTCAGGGGGTCTTAATAGCAAAGGTATGAGTAAGTATAATTTTTGTCCTATATTACATTTGCTACATATTTTCATCTATTGTTATGGACATACTAGAATTAGAAAAATAATGTAGAGGCTTATTTTTAAAGAGTTAAGTGGCTATTATGAAAATATTCATCTGGGGGCGCCTGGGTGGCGCAGTCGGTTAAGCGTCCGACTTCAGCCAGGTCACGATCTCGCGGTCCGGGAGTTCGAGCCCCGCGTCGGGCTCTGGGCTGATGGCTCAGAGCCTGGAGCCTGTTTCCGATTCTGTGTCTCCCTCTCTCTCTGCCCCTCCCCCGTTCATGCTCTGTCTCTCTCTGTCCCCAAAATAAATAAAACGTTGAAAAAAAAATTTTAAAGAAAATATTCATCTGTAAAGTTTTAAATAATTTTAAGTATATTGACTCCTATTTGTGAATTTTACTGAATAATATGTTCTATAATCTGTGGGTAAAACATTGTAGTTGAAGCAAGATGTACTGTTTGATTTTAGAAAAGAAATCAAGAATTCAACTTGGTCATGTTTTAACATTGATTTAGTTACTATAGTGTTTAAAGCCATTGCATCCTATATTATATCAATATATTTTGAATTAATGGAAATGGGCACAAGGGTTTGAAAATAAATCAAAACATTTCCATAAATTGATTTCATGTTTAATCCCAGTAACAGAAAGAAAGTGAGAAATAGAGAAGGGGGGGAGAGAGGGGACGGAGGGAGGGAGGGATGGAGAAAGGGAGATAGGGAGGGAGGGAGGAAGGGAGGAAGGAAGAAAGGAAGAAGCAAGGAAGTCAGAAAGGCAGGAAGGCAGGAAGGCAGGAAGGCAAGAAGGAAGGAAAGGAAGGAAGGAAGGAAGGAAGGAAGGAAGGAAGGAAAGAAGGAAAGAAGGAAGGGAGGTTGGTTATGTTGTCTGCACTATGCCACAATTATCAAGAAATACAAGAAGTACCTGACACTCACATTGGAAATAGTTTTAAATATTTATAAAAGTACTTTTGGTTTAGAAAGAGATTTCCCCACAAGGAACTCACACAAAGTTATTTTTCCAAGTTCAGTTCAGCAGGAATTTGCTAGATGTGTTTGCATTGTACTAGTTGCTATATAAAGTACAAAAATTAAAATAAAATCAGTGAAATAGTATTTTTTCTATCACAGAGCTTACAGTAATATTATTGAGAAATTATATATACATGCGAAATAGTTACCAACCAAAACCAATATCTGATTAAATATTATATTAGATATAGCATGTGGGGATTGATAGGGAAATATTGGAAAAGTGAGACCATTTAAGTTGAAGTCAGAGGCAACTGCTTAGAGGTGTTGAGGGATAGAAAGGCCTTTTATTCTCTGCTTAGAGGCAACATCACAGAGTAGTAGGATGACTGGTTTTCAAATGCCACTTTTCCCACTTAAAAGGTAGGTGACTTTAATCTTTCTACAATTTGATTTCATCATATAAAAATTTAGTATAGTATATCTATATAGCAGTGTTATGAGAAAAAAAAAAAAAAAAGAGAAAGAAAAAGAAATAATGTTGGTAAAAGACCGAGCAATGTCATAGCAAATAATAGATACTCCAACAGCAATTATATCCTGGGAAGAAATTCAAAACACATATTCAGTTCCTATGACTATTTTTTATAAAAAGATAGTCCCAACTAAAGTAAAACTTTTCTCAGTCAACTATTTTCTTATTTTAAGAAGAAACGTTTTTCTATTCCAGGGATTCACAGTTGTGGGACAGACAGATTAAAAGTGCTAGAACCTAAAAGGATACACATGAATGGAGGGGAGGTAAATGCTGGAGATGTAGACTAAATGGCAATTTTCTGAAAAGATTCCAGTGTATCAGTTAAAACACTGCAACAACTTTGCTATTGCAACACCAGGAGGTGTTGACCTGTGATACATACGGCTTTCTTAATACAAAACTGAGCCTCCCAAAAGCAGAATATAAAAACAAGCTGGGCAAGTATGTATCAGGAAAGACAGCTGCCACAGTGTGAGTTTCAGGTCCATGGATTTAAGTTTCAAGGGTTGCAACCCAGTTGCTGGGAAGCAGTAGCCAATGTATAACCAAAGGTTTAGCAGTAGGAATAGGATATGTGTGTGTGTGTGTGTGTGTGTGTGTGTGTGTGTGTGTGTGTTTTAAACCACGCTTAAGGGATAATTCTGGGTCTTTATGGAAAGATCTAATTAGGTTGCTCAGATGAGGAAAATAGAGCCAAATCCAGGCTTGTAGTAAGTATTATTTAATGTTTGGATATGGCTATTGATATAGTTGTCTTCAAGATTCAGAGGGGGCATTATTAGTGATTCTATCAGGATCATGGGCACCCAAAGGGACTGCTTCATTATATTTGTGTGCATGGTACTTCTACCTCCATCCTATTTGATGAGGTCCTGGGCTGGGGTGGAGTTGAGTTTGCCTCATGGGAAACAAGGAGTCAAGGACAGTGCTAATACCCAGAGAGTGATTATTGGGAAGGTACATATTAATGCAAATGATTGTAGCAGATAAGTTGACGGGATTGTGAGATTTCATTTAATAATAAAAAAGCATGTGCTTTAGAAAAGATAGCGATTCTATTTTAATGAAACAAAATTCTAGCTTTGTAATAAAACCGAGGATCATGCAATTAGTCTGTTACCAAACTTGGATAAGAATGTATTTCTCTGATTTCTCGTATGTAAAAATATGCTTGTCTATATCAAGGCACACATAAAAGGCATGCTGAAAAACCTGATTTCTGTTTTGCATTGGCAGCAGAGATGGATCAATTTAATAGCTAATAAATCCTTTTTTATTCTAATATCTGAAAGTCAAATGTCACCATACTGGGAGAAATAGTCTTTATGAAGTTGTTGATTTTAAAATCCTGTGGTACTCTCATTGTTAGCATGTCAAACCCAATTGGAAATCAGATTATAGGTTTTTACCAGAGAGGTCTGCAAAGCATAAGAAAACCATTTAAAATACAAGAATGTGAACTAAGTAGGGAGCATATAGAATATAAGAATGATTTTTTTTTGGCTTGGTAATTTTCTATCAAATTCATAGCATTTTAAAGTGATATTTAAGTTCTAAGAGCTGATATAACATAGATTTAAATTGACAGCAATTACCTGAAATGTGTTTGTGCCCAAACAACAAAGATTTTCTAAATGTAAGAGGAAAATAGAAATAGGCACATTAGTATATTCTTGAATATTTCATATTTAGTTGAATATCTTTAATCTTTGTTCAAACAGTACAGAGTAAACCAAGTCACTAATAATGTCAATTTATTTTGCCAGATAACACACTTAAGGACAGAGGAAAATAAATAAAAGCCAGAGAAGATGCATTATTCTTGTCATGTCAGTAAAACAATACTATGTTCATATCATGTCAATAAAACAATACTAGTTGTTAAGTTGTATCTCTTTAAGTAATGATGCTGATCTAATTCATGACTTGTGTATGACTGTATTAATACTGTTAGGCTTTGCAAAGGAATAGTTACTAATCAAACTATCTAATTGGAATTATAGAAATAAATATCAAATTGGATAAATATTAGCTACTTTATTTGGTCATCTTTAAATTTTGTCCTAGATTGAAAACTTGGTTAAAAACAAACAGAAAGGGGCACCTGAGTGGCTCAGTTGGTTAAGCGTCTGACTTTGGCTCAGGTCATGATGTCCTGGTTTGTGTGTTCCAGCCCTGCATCAGGCTCTGAGCTGTCGGAGCCTGCTTTGGATTCTGTGTCTCCCTCTCTCTCTGCCCCTCTCCCACTCGCATGCTCTCTCTCTATCTCTCTTTCTCACTCAAAAATAAATAAACATTAAAAAATTAACAAAACCCTAGAAAAACAGTAATAGTATATAATATTCTAATAGCAAATCTCACATATCATTCTGTATGCTTCAGTTCTATAGTAATTTTGAAGAATGATCAGTGTAAGGCATAAGATACAAAATGCACGTTATTTTCATAGTATAAAGTAGATTTAAATTGATGATAATGATCATTACAAATGGTTGAAAATCAGAAACACAGAATTTTAAAAAGGAAGAAAAAAAGAAAGGAAGGCAGTAGGAAGGAATGGGGAAGAATTGGAGGGAAGGAAGAGAGAAAAAAACAAAAGAGAAGAAGGAAGAAAGTAAAAGGAGGTAGAGAAAACGGAAAGGAAGAAAAGAAAAAGAAGGATAGAAAAGAAAAGAGATGGAAAGAAAAATGCCTTCACTGCTTGAACACAGATTAAAAATTTTAAGAGCTGGGATGAAATCTTGCCATTTACAACAATGTGGATAGAACTAGAGTCTATCATGCTGAGTGAAATCAGAGAAAGATAAATATCATATGTTTTCACTCATAGGTGGAATTTAAGAAACAAAACAGATGAACATAGGGGAAGGGTAGGAAATGTAAGATTAAAAACAGGCAAACCTTAAGAGACTGAAAAACAGAGAATAAACTGAGGGTTGCTGGAGGGGTGTTCGGTGGGGGGATGGACTAAATGGGGGATGGGCACTAAGGAGGACAGTTTTTGGGGTGAGCATTGAGTGTTATATGTAAGTGATGAATCAGTAAATTCTCCTGAAATCATTATTACACTCTATGTTATAAACTAGCTTGGATTTAAATAAAATTAAAAATAAAAAAAGATTTGGGTGTATATCAGACTTTATGTCTATAGTGTGAGGTGGGAGCTTAATTTTATTCAATGGATTATCTAGTTAATACAGACATATTTGTAAAAGAGCTTTACATTTCCACATTGAATTGTTTTGGGGTCTGTCAAAAGTCAATTAACTTGATAAGTGTCATTCTATTTCTGAATTCTCTGTTGTATTCTATTGATTATATTTTTCAACCTAAACGAAGAACACATTCTCTATCAAGAGAATCAATGTTAATATTAGAATAAAGTATAAAATTAGGCAGTAAGATCTTTGAATTTGTCTGCAAGATTGTTTTGCTATCGTTTGTATTTCCATATCAGTTTTAGAACCAGCATGTCATTTTCCAAATATATTTGAAAAAAAAACAACATTGGTTATTTTGTGGGATTTTCTTGATTCTGAAGATAAATATGTGGATAATGGACTTTTCAAACAATGTCAATTCTACCAATCCAAGAAAATTACATATCTCTTTGTTTATTCATATCTTCTTTCTGGCAGGAATATTTCATACTTTTAAATGTAGATTTCTTATGTCTTTTAAATGCATTTCTAATTTCTCATCCTATTGTAAATGATATCCCTATTGTAGTTTTCCAATTGTTCATTGCTAGCTTAGATATAAATGCATCTTAATTTTTGTATTGAACTTGGTGCAACCAATTTGCAAATGTACTTATTGGTGTTCATTTTTTTTCTCTGACAATTTTATTTATTTTTTTTTTTTTTGGATTTTCAACACAAAAACCTGGGTGGCTCAGTTGGTTGAATGTCCAGCATTGGCTCAGGTCATGATCTCATGCTTTGTGAGTCAAGCCTCCCCTGCATTGGGATTGCTGCTGTCAGCTCAGAGCCTGCTTCAGATCGCCTGTTCCCCTCTCTCTGTCCCTCCCCTGCTTGCACTCTTACTCTCGAAAATAAAACACTTAAAAAAACATTTCATAAAGCTCTGTATCTTTACATTAAACTGTATCTTACATAGGATGTATGGTTGGGTCTTACTTGTTCATCCAATTTGACAATCTCTGCCTTATAAATGGCATGTTTAGCCTATATTATTTATTTGATGACTTACTTTCTCTCATGTTTGTATACATCTGTTTGTATATCTTCTTTTCTTTCCATCCTGTTTAAGTTAAATGAGAATTTTTAAGTATGACATGTTATCTTTTTTACCTGTTTCTCTTTGTTTCATTTCTACTTACTGCTTTTGTATTACTTTAAGAATTCCTAATTTATCACAGTATACTTTGAATTAATATCACTTCACATATAATAAAAGGAACATAGCAGTATTGTCATTTTACCACCCTTTATTGTTCTTGTGATTTTCTTCAAATATTTTATTTCTGATGTATATAAACACGAATATTTTGTTTTACGTAGTTGTGCTATCATAACTGATTGAATTGTCAAATCATTCAAGCTAAGTAAAGAACTATGCCAGTACCAAGCTTTACTAATAATTTCAAGGTTAGTCAATCCTTGACTTATAGCACAGTTCAGAGACTGTCTTACACGGCCCAGTGCATTCTTCCTCCTCATGTTGGACATGTGTTCAAATCATGTGTCAGGTTCTAAAGTGCAGTTTCAGCAAGGACAGTTAATTGATGCGATTTTCAGTCACAACTCAGAGGCTTGTATATTTTATGCAATGTTCCCTAGAAATACATTCCTCTATTTCTCCTTTCCTTTTTTTCTTCCTTCTTTCTTTACTCCTTCCTTCCCACCCCCATATTTTCTTTCTTAACAAAAGTAATCCTTACCTAGGGACATCTTCCTAAGGTCATCTGATAAGTAAGTTGTCTCCTAACAAATATCTTTAGTCTAACATGTCAAGCAATGACAAGATTATATTAAGTCACCTGATTTCTGTCATTTGCTGCTGGATGCACCCCTCCCCCAATTAAAGTGAAAAAATGAAAAAAAATGAATAAGTAGATTGCAGAAAAGCTGCTTTAACTTATTCCCCAAGAGTCATTTGTCTTCTATAGAAATTAAGAGAAACAATACCTTGTGTTTGCATACATATTTACCATTAATTGCATTCTCTAAAGAGCTGAGTTTTTAATTTGTAATATTTATCTTTGACCTGCAGTACATCCTTATGCATTTTTCTTAGAAAGTATTTGTCATTCACGGAACCACAAATCTTTTATTTTTCTGAAAATGTTTTCACTGTCCTTCATTTTGAAAGGAAGATTTTGCTGGACATAGACTCCTAAATTGACATGTTTGTTTATTGTTTTTTTTTAATGTTTGTTTATTTTTGAGACAGAGAGAGACAGAGCATGAATGGGGGAGGGTCAGAGAGAGAGGGAGACACAGAATCCAAAGCAGGCTCTGGGCTCTGAGCTGTCGGCACAGAGCCCGACGCGGGGCTTGAACTCACGGACGGACCATGAGATCATGACCTGAGCTGAAGTTGGATGCTCAGCTGACTGAGCCACCCAGGCACCCCTTGTTTATTGTTTCTATCAGTACATTATTGATGTCTGTCCATCATCTTCTGCATCTTATCTGTTTCATTAAGAAGAGAGCTGTCATTAGTTTTTTTTCTCTATAGTGGTCACCTGGGCTGCTCAGCCAGTTAAGCATCTGACTCTTGACTTTGCCTCAGGTCATGATCTCATGGTTCAGGAGACTGAGCTACCTGTTGCACTTTGTCAGGCTCTGTTTAGGGTTCTGTTTCTCCCTTTTTCTCTCTGTTTGACACTTCTTCACTCGTGCTCTCTCTCAAAATAAATAAACTTAAAAAATATTGTCTCCCTATAGGTTATATCTGATGTTTCCCCCCCTAGGATCACATTAAAGATTTATCTTTGTTATTGTTTATCAGAAATTTCTCTTTGATGTAATACTGAAGCATGGGTTCTCTCTCACTGTCTAGATATTTCTTGATCTTGCTCTCACTCATGAAAATCTTATTTATCTTTTTTTTCCAGCTTGGGGATTGTTGATATTTTTCAGTCTGTAAGTTAAGAGCTTTTTTATTATATTTGAAAACTATTGGCCATAATCCTCTATGTATTTTTCTTCATTCTCATTCTCTTTTCCATCTGTTTCCACAATAACATGTATTTCAGAACATATGGTATTTATCTCAGAGTCACTTAGGCTGTATTTATATTTTTCTCCAAAGTATTTATGTCTGCTTCACTTTAAATAATTTCTACTGACCTATGTTTCAGTTCACTTTTTCTTTGTAACTTTATAATATTCAATCTGCTGTTAATGTTTAGTGCTAATTACTGCTGTAAATATATTCTATGGAGTCTGATATGTAGTATTTTTATGGTCATTATGTTTCTGAGAATCTGATATAACTTCTTTAACTCAAGAGCAGTTTCATTGAAGAGTTTTTAATTTCCAGGTGAAAGGGCTTTTCTGCCTTTTCTTTTTATTAGTAATTTCCAGTTTATTTGTAAATGTTTTGTTATGGAAATGTTTTTCACTCTTTTCTTTGTTATGGAAGAATTTTTTATTTAAATACCAGTTAGTTAACATACAGTGCAGTATTAGTTTCAGTGTAGAATTTAGTGATTCATCACTTATAAACAATATCCAGTGCTCATTTCAATCCCTTCCTTAATCCCCATCACCTATTTAACCCACCCCCCTCCCTACTTCCCCTCTAGTAACCATCAGTTTGTTTTCTATAATTAAGACTCTGTTTCTTGTTTTTTCTCTCCTTTTCCACCCCCCTCCCCCAACATGTCCATTTGTTTTGTTTCTTAAATTCCACATATGAGTGAAATCATATGGCATTTGTCTTTCTCTGTTATGGAAATTCTTGATGTTTTATTTGTTGCCTAAAATACAATCAATTGTTGTAAGTGTGCCCTGGGCACTTGAGAAGAATGAGTGATCTCTATAATCAGCGTATAGAGTTGTGATGATATCAATAAGATTTATTATGGGGCGCCTGGGTGGCGCAGTCGGTTAAGCGTCCGACTTCAGCCAGGTCACGATCTCGCGGTCCGGGAGTTCGAGCCCCGCGTCAGGCTCTGGGCTGATGGCTCAGAGCCTGGAGCCAGTTTCCGATTCTGTGTCTCCCTCTCTCTCTGCCCCTCCCCCGCTCATGCTCTGTCTCTCTCTGTCCCAAATAAATAAATAAACGTTGAAAAAAAATTAAAAAAAAAGATTTATTATATATATTTTCTACCTTTTTTATTACCTTTTATTCTCCATCTGATCTGTCTTGGAGTTAGAGTGTTGTATTAAAATGTTCTATTGTTAATGTGGTTCTGTGTCTACTTACACATCCTATAGATTTTTCTCACAAAAGTAGTGGGTTATTGGGTGTGTGAATATTCATAAATATTATAGATTCATTTTGACTTGTGGCTTTTAGTACTGAAAAGTGTTCTTTGTCACATTTCTTGTTTTTGGACCGGTGTTCTGTTTTGTCTGAAATGAGCATTACTCGCTGCTCTGTGTTCCTGTTTTCATGTAATATTTTTGTTCTTCCTTTTATTTTTAGTCATTCCAAATTACTCAATGTGTTTTAAATGTGTCTCCTACATACATCATATAGAGGATACTTGCTTTCTAAGACAAATTGAAAACAATTTCTTTTAATAGATGTGTAAGTGAATTTAATATGTTGATTTGATTCATATGTTTGATCTCAGGTCTGCTATAATATTTTATAATTATACATATTTTAGTTTTTGCTCTGCTTTATTTTCTATGAGATATGCATTATTTCACATAAGTATATGAAGATATGAGTACATATATGAATACCTATCTGTCTATATACACTTAAATTTTTAGATTACCTCAGACCCCTGTTTTCTTATTTAACATTTTACTATCTGGCTTATCAGTTTTTATCAGTGTCTTTTGACACCCCTTTTTTCCAATATAATGTACTTATTTTCTATGGTCTACTCCTCTTTTTTTTTTTTTTTTTTTTTTTTTTTTACTTGAGAGAGAGCAAGGGAGAGGCAGAGGGAGGGAGAGAGAATGAGAATCTTAAACAGGCTCCATGGTCACCATGGTGGAGCCCAATGCAGGGCTCTATCCCACGACCCTGGGATCATGACCTGAGCTTCAATCAAGAGTCAGACACAACCAACTGAGCTACCCAGGCTCCCCTGTCCTTATTTTTTTAGTTATATTATTTCTAACTTTGTTACTACACATAACATTTGTGCATTAGTCTTCCTTTCTCTTTTCCACCCTTCTTTTAGTATTACATGCACATTTGATGGTATTTTAAAAATCTCACCCTCAGTTCATTTGCTAAGGTCTTCTCAGCTGTTACTTTGGTAGATAAAGCTCTCCCTCTAGCAGATTACTCAAGAAATGCTTGTGGGTATGGATATACCTCTTTATATCTCTCTTTCTCTTTTTACTTGTAGTTTTTTTTTTTAGAGGAAAATGGATAGTCTTATAAACATGTTCATAGTTGGATTTCAAAGATTTCATCCCAATGGTGGAGTTCAACAAGTCCTCCTGTCTTTTGTATTTCCTGTAAATTGAGAGTGGATAGAGAATCTTGGTCAGATTCATATTCTGTTTGAAAAATTGGCCTCTGCTTTATGTTCACTGGCCAACCACTGGCGATGCCGTACTTGAACATGGAACTTCTGGAGTAGTTTTATGGCAATTTGTATTTAAAAAATATAATTATTCATTGAGTAATGCATGAATTAATAAATATGACATGTCTGTGATATTATGAGTATTATTGAGTATTGTGCTCTAGGCTCTGTTCTTCTATTTAATTTAGTATGAACTCTGGGACAGAGACATTAAATAGGTGACCTTAGGTGATGTGACTGATAGAAAAGAACTCAGAGTGTAAACCCAGATGGCTTTGTGCTTAAGACCAAATATTGAATCACAAGGCTCTACTGCTTTTTACATTTCACAGGCATTGATACGTTATTCATATCTCACTTTGTAGGCTTCATATTCTATCAACTGTTTACCCAATTTACAGTATATAAAATATAGAACAATAGAGAAAATGTATGCATCAGATAAGAAGGATTTTTTTTATTTTCTAAAGCTAAGATATTAGCACCTGCCTCCCTCCAAAATGAGAGCTATGTCCCCCAACTTAACACCAAGTGCGTGAAGAAAATGCCACAATGTATACCTTCTGGAAGGGTACTAGAGTTAGTGGATGAGGGTGAGGATACAAGTTGGACTTTAGGTAGGGGATCAAAAATTTTAAGCCAAGTCTTAAGAGAAAAACATATTTAATTTATACCTTTGTAGGTCAAGAAATTGCCAATCCTTGAATCAAGGTAGAAATACGGACGTTATGTAAGAATAAATAAGGAAAGGTTTCTTTGAGGTCTAGAAACTAGTAATATATAAATGAGAATGTAGGTTTCAATAATATGACTGGAGAATGAGGCAGGATCCATTTTCCTTTTACAAAGCTCTGTTGATTGAAAGACCTAGATATACATAAAGTCAGAGGAGAAAGTTACCCAGGGACTCTCACAGAGAAACTCATGAGAAATGGCAGGCCCAAAAGCAGTTTGCATGCAACAGACATTTCTATGTTTGCACATGGTCAGTTCAGATCATTGTGAATCTACTACCCATTTAGTGGCTACAGAAGAGGTGATTTCTTTTGATACCTAGAAAAGTGACATGTTATGAAAATTGGCTCATGTCAGTCTGATATTAATTTTATAAGACCAAATAAATGTTTTTAGAGATTTGTAATAAGTGACATTAATTCCTATGAGCACCCTACCCATTGATGAAGCCTGTCTTATTTAGTCTCTTTACAATGAAGTGATCCAGAGTCTTCTAGGATACAGGATTGAGAGGTTCTACTTATTAGATCACAGGAGTTCAATGTTGGGCTTTGAGTTACATATTTAACACACCAAGTGAATGTATGAGAATTCTTTTTTGTTTGTTTTCATTACAACCCCCAAAATGAAAACCAAAACCAAACATTCTTCCTGAAGTCAGCCAGTGTTTAAAAATATCCTGGAAGTGATTTGGGTTCCTATTTTGGATAAGTCATTTAAAAAGAAAAATAAAATGGCCAGGCCAGAGCATATCTGAGCTCCAAAAAGGTTGAGTTTTCATCTTGGAAAGGAGGCAATTTTCTTTGATGCTTTTAGGTATTTCTTTTCTGAAACTAATATGCATATTAAAGTGAGAAGAGGAAAGGGAAATGTGTCCTTGTTCCTGATAAAATTTGAAGTAAATTGGTGGGCCTTCTAAAAATTTATTGTCCATATCTACCAAGAGTTCTGTTGAGTCACACTAAAAAAGTCGACAACCATAGAATAAAAGAACTGTATTCTGGGGTATTACTTGCTGCTTATTTTTTTTCTGTCTCTTGAAGAAGCCATGATAAGAAATTCTTTCTAATCTTGCCTTGTGGAACAAATTATTATCTTTTCACAGCAAATAAGTGGAAATTGAACTGAGGATCTGGGGGATCTAACAAAATTCTCAGTCTTGTGGCATAGCAGAAGTGGTTTCAAATTTAATCTATACAGCTCTAAAAATACAAGATCTTGAGATTTTATGATCACATGACAAAAGAATAATAAATAATGACCTACTGAAAGGGATAAAGAATGGATAAAACATGAAAATACCAAAACAAATGTTAGTTAACTTAAACTATAATGCTGCTGTCTCTGGCATAGTCAAAAATGCAACAAAAATTTTAAAACCACTAAAAATGGAAAAACGTTTCAGAAATATTTTTTAGCAGTAAATTGTTTTGTTTTTTTTTTACTACCATTTCATTCCATTACTGTTCAATCATTCAACTTTGTGATTTGAATCTTATATACTGCTTATTCAACCAAGGTCTTGAAGTTCCTCAATTTTGAATTTCAGTTAAATTATACTTAATTATGATTGCATTTTGGCTGCTAAGAAGACAGCAGATACACACGTGACACACAAACAGGTTCCAATTATGAAATTCATATATTTCTTGGCTAGTGAGAGAGTTTTTATCTGTAGGTGCTGTTCTTGAAATTAAATCCAGTTTTAGGCCTTCCTCAGTGCTTCTGTTATAAGTGTTCATAAGTGTTCTCTCCTGTTTAAGTCTACAGTGTCCAGCTCTATTATTGATATAAAAATGCTACAATTCATGGATATTGATCACAGTTCTTTTAATTTTATATTTTTATTTTTGAGCTACTTTCAAATTTCATTCACCTTTTCTTGGTTAGATATTCTTAACGCTTAACAGGTTTTTCTCCTTGTAGGTTTACACATGTGAAGTCTTGATGGGCTTCATGCCTAGAACATAGGAGCCTGCCAGTAAATACTGGCTTATATTTTATCTGAAGTCTGTGATGAACGAAAAGCCTTGCAACCAATTTGGTGTTGGATTTCATCCTGTATATTTGTTTTTGTTAGATCAGGTCTTCTGGCTCTCCAAAGCGTCTAATTTTGTATCATTAAAGGAATTGTTTGATATAGTAATGTGTACCTACCATTAGCATGGTGGAAATAATCTAATTTACTCTTTTTGTATTAAAGTAAAAATGCAACTGCCACTTAACATGCATATCACATTCTGAAAATTGCTTTCTCTATCTATATACCATATTATCTCATTTCAGCTTCAAAGAATGCTGTGAAGCAAGAAGGGTAGCTATTGTTAACCATTTTTTACCTCATTTTATTGTAAGAACATTGAAACTCAGAGATGTAAATTGATTTGTTCAAGGTCAGTCAGCCAAGAAGCAGCAGAGATAAAACTCCAGCTCAAGAGTTTTAGCCTCTGGCCTGGTGCTCTTTTTACTACAACATGCATCCTCCTGGATCACCAGCACTATGATCTTAAAAAAAAAAAAAAAAAAAAAAAAAAACTGGTCTCTGTTACATCCACCTTCTGCCCATCTTACTCTGGCTTATATTTCTACAATTGAGAAATATGAAGAATTAAAAAATATGATGATTGATAACAGCATAAGTTCATAGACTGGGATTTTGGCATTTCTGAATAAATCAAAGCTCTTTGTCAGGAGATAAGAAAATCATTTAAGGCAAAAAACAAACAAACAAACAAACAAACAAACAAACCCAAACCTGTTTGCTTCAAGTTTCTCAGGGAAAAGAGAACAAACAAATTAAACACACAGTGTCATAATACAAATTACCCTTTGATAACAATCCACATGCTTTTTATGAACACTTACTCTTTGCCATGTAATTTGGAAGGTAGGCCTGGAAGTAACATTAGAGGTCAAATAAATTAATTAAAAATTATACATGGTGAGGCAATTTCTAAATTCTAATTAATACCAACTATGACTGTTTAAAATATATTAATGACAGCATTACCTGGCAATAACTGCAGATAAACTAGAAAACTGTATGAGAGATTGAGAGAGAGAGAGAGAGAGACAGATTGAGAGAGAGAGAGAGAAGAGAGAGAGAAAGAGAGGCTTAAATTAAGAAATCAAGGGAGAATTATACTTGCAACTGGCACCACTCCAGTGGTGGAATGATCCTTTAAGATTGCTCATTCTAATGTTCTCAATGAAGAATGTACTCATATGAATGTACTCATAATGAAGCCAAAGACCACAGAAGGAAAGGACAACAAAGAGAAATTGAAGACATGCCATGGGCAGAAATAGGACTGGAATTCTGATTTCTGTTCCTTTTCTTTTTGTATGCTGCCCTTAGATGCCATTCCTTCAGAGAATCCTCCAAAATCATTAGAACAAATAATACTGCCAACCTGTGGCATTCAATGGGTGAATTAATTGATTAATTAACTCAGAAATAATTTATTGTGGAAATGAATGAAGAGTACATAAATGAGAAGCAAAAGCTATTCAGAGCTTACTATAGCAAAGAAGTCAGTCACCATCTCACATTTTAGCAGAGACTCAAAATTAGAGGAAGGAGAAAGCTTTGTAGTGGAAAAAAGGGAAGATTTTAGGTATGGATGGAGATTATTAACATGGGGAAGCCAAAGGCAGGCTATTTAGAAGTAGGGCATTCTATGTGATTAGTTAGGAGTGTACATTTGCCTTTCTACAGTTGGTTCTAAATCAGAAATGGGACAAATATTAGGAAAGCTGTCAGTTATTAATCAAGTCCCGGACATTTGGGGCTGATTGATGTACTTATGGGTTATTGTTTGGCTTCATGAACTGGTTGCTGCAGATAGTAGTCTAATTTCCTAGCATTTATTACTGTAGATAGTAGGTTGGCATCCTGGGCTGATTCCTGCAGTTTATGCACAAAGTTCTGGTTTTTATGTTAAGTGTTTTTATATTCAGTCTTTTAGGCCTCCCTTTTTATCTCTTACTTGGAAGAGTTTGGCCACTATAGGGAGAGCTGGAGATATATCTTTACATCTTAGAGGTTACTCAGTCATCTTTATAGTCAACTGTATTAGAAGATCTTCTTGACCCTTTTTCTAGCTATCATAATATCATGATGATCATCTAATGAGAGAGTGACTATGTGGTAACATTTGAGACATTGGATAGAATTCCACAGACCAGTATTATGACTCTATGACAGAAAGAAGAGCAATGAATAGTCTCTGTAAGGTTCTTCAAATGCCATTCGCCCAACCCAGATCAAAAGAACAAATCTCATAGGCTGTGAGGATTAGCTTTGTAAAGCCAAGTAGCTTTTCCTTAAGCCTTTCTCATCTTGCCTGTCTAATTGATCCAAGTACAACAGAAGTATTAGCAAAGGCGCAGACACCACCTTGAATAGTCAACAAGAAACATAGAGGAATGTGATGGTTCATTACTACTTGTGCCTGTGAGTTGAGATTGATCTATATTCCATTCATGTCAGAATTGGTGTCATTAATATCTACTGCCAGAGTTAGTGATACGTATTTTAAACTTTTTCTGTTTGTATGATTCTTCCCAATGCAAATACTACTCTGATTGTTTGCATAAACAATGTCAGTAATTCCTCTTGGTAGTGTCTGTGAATAACGAAGAGTAGCCTCATTTTGCAGCTCATGTATAAATTTGACTTTCCAGTGTTTGTGATTTATAGAATTAGAATTAAGATCTTTTCTATGAACAAGTCACAGAATATTTTTATTAAAATATATGACATGGGGCACCTAGGTGGCTCGGTCAGTTAAGTGTCTGACTCTTAATTTCAGCTCAGGTGATGATCTCACAGTTCATTGGATCATGCCCTGCATTGGACTTTGCACTGACAATGTGGAGCCTGCTTAGAATTCTTTCTCTCTGCCTCTCTTCCACTGGTGCTCTATTCTCCCTCTCTTTCTCTTTTTCTTTCTCTCAGAATAAATAAATAAATATTTAAAAAAAAACCACATATGACATGTTAGTCTGAGGTAAAGATGACCAGACATCTGGCCACAAAATAAGTTATATCCAGTAGGGGTTGATGGAGAGCCAGAAAAAAAAAAGAAAGAAAAAAAAAGTTGTTGACAACACAGAATAAGACCCTTGGTTAGCTGGGTTACATAGTTGGTTCCCTATCAGACTCTTACAGGCAGTATTTGGCCCATCCTGCTATGAAGGTTGTTGAATTCAAATTTAGAATTATCTAGAGTCTGATTAATAGATTGTAAAAATTGGTTCTTTTCCTAGGAGAGAGAGACAATTCTTTGTCATAAGTTGATTTACTTGAGATCAATCATCCATGTAGGTAAAAATGGAAATACCATCAACTATGACTCACTGTGATCTCATTTGATGAAACTGAAATTGTCCAGTTTTCTATCATATGGATCAGGTGAAAAATGTCATATCCAAAAGTTGGTAAGATTGAGAAATGTAGGTACTTTTGGAATAATTTAATGATGGTATTAGAATAAGTATGTTCTGACCTAATGGTTACTGTAAGAAGGGAATAAAAAATAAAAAGAGCCATTGTGGATGAACAACAACAAGGCATCTGTAGAGAATGAGAAGAATGATTGTAAGCAAACATATTTTAATTTTTAAAAATAATTTAATGTTTGAGAGAGAGAGAGAGAGAGAGAGAGAGAGAGAGAGAGAGAGAGAGAACGCCTGAGCAGGGCAAGGGGCAGAGACAGAGGGAGACCCAGAATCTGAAGCAGGCTCCAGAGCCCAACGTGGGGATCGAACCCATAAACTGTGAGATTCTGAGCCAAAGTCAGACACTTAACTGACTGAGATACCCAGGCACCCCCATATTTTAATTTTTTTAAAAGGAAATAAAGGGGCACTTGGGTGGCTCAGTGGTTAAGCATCCAACTTCAGTTCAGGTCATGATCTCATGGTCCTTGGGTTTGAGCCCTGCATCAGACTCTGTGCTAACAACTCAGGGCCAGGAGCGTACTTTGGATTCTGTGTCTCCCTCTCTTTCAGCCCTTCCCCTGCTTGCGCGCGCGCTCTCTCTCCTCTTTCTCTCAAAATAAATAAACATTAAAAAAATTAAAAAGGGAAATAGGTAGGGATGTTGGTCTGACGTCATGGATGGAAGCCATCCACTGTTCATTATCATCTGCTTTTTCCAAAGGTCTTGGGTCAGCTGTATGCTTTTGGAGATCATATGTTTCTGGAGAATTTCTGAGAATCTTCAGTTTGGGGTTCCCTAGTGGGTGGCTTTTTGATTGTGTGGAATTCTGAATTTCTTCTTAGTTGTGAAATATGAATGCAAGGATTGAGTCTCTGAAGTTTCTCTGCAGTGTTAGTTATTAACAATACCTGATCTTTATCCCTTCCAATGAATTTCAGAACAGTTTATTTTTTATCTGATGTCTTTTCCAGTAGACAAAATCTTTTGATGGAAGATCATGAAGAGACTGTTATGAGGATATTTAGGAAGGTGGTCTTAACTTCTTAGTGATAGGAATGGATATAGAACATGAATCCCTTGCAATATTTTGCTATGTCTGCATAAAGTAAGTCAAGGTCTAAGATCAGAGGTGATATCCCAAGATACAGAGGCCTTCCTGTTACCAATTCATAGTGGAAGCAGGCCTTTCCTGTATTTACAAAGGAGTGGACTATATGGCCATAAGAGCTAGCCTGGAGTACCTTTGGCCAAAGGAGCTCAAGGGTTTTTGAAACTTTTGCTAATTTTAATTAAGATGCTATTGGTCTTTACATTATTTCCAGAAGATTATGAATGTAAGGCCAATGCAGTTTATGACTAAGGGGTAATGCCTTACAAAGTCCCTTTATAATGGTTCCCATAAAGTGTGAGCCTCAATACGTGATATAAAAGTTGGGATGCCCCAGGTTGCAAACAAAAATTAAGCAGCTAAAAGTGATTGCAGGAACTGTAGCCCTTTCTCAAGGAAGTTGCCTCACCTCATCCTGAAAATATATGTGTTAACTAAACCATATTCAAATCCAATGTGGAGTAGATGTTGGATAGATAAATGTTTTATATAAATGTTGTTTTTTTTTTTTTTTTTTTTTAATTTTTTTTTCAACGTTTATTTATTTTTGGGACAGAGAGAGACAGAGCATGAACGGGGGAGGGGCAGAGAGAGAGGGAGACACAGAATCGGAAACAGGTTCCAGGCTCTGAGCCATCGCCCAGAGCCCGACGCGGGGCTTGAACTCACGGACTGCGAGATCGTGACCTGGCTGAAGTCGGACGCTTAACCGACTGCGCCACCCAGGTGCCCCTATAAATGTTGTTTTAAGAGGAAACTAATCTCCAATACAGGCCTTTCATGTATTAAAAAGAAGACAGTGATAATATAATGTGAATAGTAGAGAACTATTCCAATGACCACTATTTGTTGTGGCAAATTGGCAGCCGCTGATAATTATGAGAGTATCTTATTGGGGTTATGGGACAAGATCTAAGTTTACAATAAATCATATTATAGTATATTATATATGTTGTTGTATTTCTAACTTGTATGCTTCCTTTTCTCCCCCTCTCCCTTCTCCCCCCCCCCCGCCCCTCCCACCTGAATCCTGTTCATCCATCCCTTCTTATGGACTAGATTCACCCTTGGGTTGAGATATAACATAAAGGCTAGTACCATAACATATTTTAATTCTGCAAGAGTACGCAGTTCTGTTTGAAATAAAACTTAAAGCACACTGAAATATTTCCTAGCTCCATAAATAGTAGGTAAAATACCTCACCTGAGAGTGCTTCCCACTAGGTTCCTAGTGAAGGAATATCTTTACTAATCTTTGAGAAAGATGAGGAGTTAAAGTAAATACACCCATGATATGCCCAACATATTGTCCAGCAATTGTGTTTCTCCATAAAAAAATTGAAATTGATCAGACAGACTAAAAAGAAAAATAAGTTGCAAACCAAACCAAAATGAAAGAGCCCATTATGAAACTAATCTGAAATAAGAAAAACCTCTCCCTGATTGCGTTGGTTATAGCTGTATGTACAAGTAGTCTAACATTTAGATATTTGAGAATATTATAATGTTTTTCCATCAGAATATTCCCCATAAAAACAAAATTTAAAATTAATGTTAAAAATACATGGTCTTACTAGTTATTACAATAAGTTAGAATATTCCTCGATAAATGCATTTATGGATCCATACAGAGCCATAAATCTCATCCAGTCTTCAACAATGATTACAATTTGGTGCCATTGGATACAAAGGGAAGTTGACCCAGTACTGAGGTGTACACTGTACCATATTTTCTTTTTTTTTTAATTTTTTAAATATTTTATTTATTTTTGAGAGAGAGAGCAAGAGAGACAGAGTGCAAGCGGGGGATAGGCAGAGAGAGGGAGACACAGAATTGGAAGCAGGCTTCAGGCTCTGAGCTGTCAGCACAGAGCCCAACACAGGGCTTGAACTCAGGGACCACAAGATCATGACCTGAGCTAAAATCCAAAGCTTAACGGATTGAGCCACCTAGGTGCCCCTGTACCACATTTTTATAAATAACAGCCAAAAACCATCTCTACTATGAAATCTTTCTTAACTTCCCTCCTCTGTTACCAATGCTGAGTTTATGCTGATTTTGTGAATGTTTATTTACTATGTTTATATTTATTTATTTATTTATTTCATTATCTGCTAAAAATTCCATTGTCTGTAGGTGAGTACAATTTTATTTATTTCTGAGCCTAATATTGCTACTATATTTGAGATATGTTAAGCAATCAGAATCCAATGAGGGGGTTTTCCTACCACAATTACAATCTTCAATCACAGTTTCATGTTATAGTTTCATACAGTGAAACACTTCCATTAGTTCATTTGATATTCAGAGCTGTTGCATGAGGTAGATCAAAGTTCATTTGTCCTATTTAATATGTTAGAAGACAGAACCAAGAGTTAAGTTGCCTCCTCAAGTTATCATTACAAATAAGTGGGTTTCTAAGCCAAGATAAATATGTGATTCCTAATACAGTGGGCTCTTTCTACCACTTTACTGTGCATAAAATGGGCAGCACAAAATTAAGACTGTTGTTTATCTTACTGTCTTAGACAGTAAATAATGCTGAACTATCAGTTCAGCATTGAGTCTACTAAGAATAAATACTAACCTAAGTCTTTTTTCCTTATGAGTTTATGGTGTTTGTGATATTAGCACAGATGTTTGCCCCCTATAATTATATAATCCTTAATAATGCACTTGAATGTACTATCACCATGAACCATATGCATCTCTGAGGGAGGAGGAGGCCATCTAATCTCCACATCATCTCATCGAATGAGTAGAGGTAGAAAACTAAGAATATGCCTTCCTGCAACAGGGCCCTCAGAGAGAAGAGTATGCGTTTGTCACCAAGCTAATTGAGGGTACCACATCTTAGGACCTGACATTTTTGTTTCATATTCTGGCATGGAATAAAAACTTAACATTTTTTCAGTGTTTTTTTTTAGGATCCAAAATATGTTTTGTCATATATTTTCTCTGCTTAAAATTATCTGGTCTTTTTCTTCCCAGCATATAGCATCCTCATATTATCTTGTCCTAATTATCCCACCTGGTTTCATACCTCAAATTTCTTCCACCCACAAGTTCCAATATTCATTGGGGATAGTCCATTTACTCTCCTTATGACTTTCCAATCCCACTCATCTCCAGTATATTCATTCATCTTTTCCTTTGTGTAGATGATCTATTTCATATAGAATTTCTCCTTTCCTAATTCTCTGAACAGTAAGCTGCTACAGTTTTGCTCAGTGGTCACTTGGGATACTTCACAATCCCCCCAGATAGCTAAAATTTCCTCTCAGTATTGCCTGAATCCTACCTCAGTAAGACTAAAACCTTGGGGGACAAATTTATGTATTTTGCCTTTTTCTCTCAAGGAACTTAAATATGGCCTGAAATTAGAAAACATGAATATATATTTCTTCATTAATCAGTTCAATGCCCCAGTTCCCAATAGACAGCAATGGAGCCACTTAAAGTGAAAGGGCTGTCATGCATGGCTGACATACTGTGTGGCACAAAGTTTAGGACATGGGCTTTAGAGCCACATTCCCTAAGTTTAAATTCTGGCTCCACTGCAACCTGATGTGTTTTGAGTTAATTATCTCTTCATGCCTCAGTTTCCTCACTTATAAATTATATACTAGCAATGCCAGCTGGTTAGGGTAATTGTAAAAATAAAATTAATTAATACATCACAAAAGTTTAACATGTATTTGGTATTGTGGCCGATTTTTTTTAACGAATGAATGCATAAACAATATAAATGAGAATACTCTTCTATTTTTCTGGAATATATCTCACCCCTGTCAAATCATTCTGCTTGGGAAACTCCTCACTCATTCATCAAGGCTCAAATCAAATATGCTCTGGTATTTCAAAGCATTATCTATTTTCTTTGATGTTCAGTGCTGTGGCTGCTAAGCATATTTGGCTATTTAAATTTAAATTAATCAAAATTAAACTTAAGTAACACTCTAGTTCTTCAGCCATGCTAGCCACATTTCAAGTAGCTCATAGCCACATGAAGATAGTGGCTATCATACTGTATAGGACTAATTATAGGACATTTCCATCATTACAGAAAGCTATATTCAACAGTGTTTTATCTAAGACAGACTAGAAAATTGTTTCAGTAATTTAATAAGACTCTGCAATATCATATATTATTTTCATTGTATTTATATACAAATTGCATGTATATTTATAGACATAAATGTGTTTAGAGAATATATACATATCCTTTACATATACATAAACATGTTTTTACATACATATATTATATATATAATATATATATATATTACACATATCTATGTAACTGATATACCTATATCTGTATTCTTTATAGTAGGTTTTGTATTCTTCATGGTAAGCAAAATATCTTGTTAATTTTGTATAAAGTATCTTATTAGTTTTATCTCAATATCCAGTAGGGTTTAGCATGCATACAGAAAACATCTCAAAATAATTGTGAAGTAACTAAATGAGTTGGTCAATGAATAATCAATATTTTAAACTAAAATAACAAGGTTTTCTTTGGATTCCTAATAATATATACATAAGCTAATGAATAAAAAACAAATGCATAATATGATAGGAGTGGTTGATACCATGACATGACATTGGAGTGTTACTTTATTGACATATCCTGAAGCGTATATGAAAAGTTTTAAACTTTTTCTCAGGTATTATCTCAGTGGCATACTAAATACTGTATTGGATCTTAATGATTTACATACAGCTGAGTAGAACTCATCTCATAGAACAATCTCTTCCTATATGATTTGTTTCTTGCCACTATAATTCCTTTTAAAGCTTGTGACTGTATGTTCCATATTCATAGACCCTGAGAGAGTCTAAGGTAGTCTTAATGTTTGGATAGTGGCATCTTGATACTTGATCTACCCCGAAGTAGCTAATCAGTCAGTGAAATGCTGGCTCACAAGGGAGAACCAGAAAGGGATTAATTTTTGCAGACAGACGTAGTATGTATAGCAGGATACAATTATAGGGGGGAGTGTTAATGAACATTTGAGAGCCTTTATTAAGCATGTAACTTTCCTCTCTGCATAGAAACAAAGGCATTCTACCTAAGCCAGTCATTTGATAGCCTCTCACAGCCTATGTCTCCAAAGACCCAAACTATTTGCAGGACAGTATTTCCCCCCTTTAAAAAAAATGGCTCAATTTCGAAGAGATAAAAGCAGTAATTCACTTAGCAAGTTATAAGTACACATCAACTACTAATAATTATTTAAGGAGGAATTATCTTGGAAAAAAGTAAACACAGTTGAAAAATATGATATCTTTGAACATCACTTAGAATAGAAGCACATTGAAAAGGATGGGTCTGCTAAACACATCTCTTCAGTGTATGGTTACATATGTTCAGATAATATGCTATACTCCAGTTTCCAAAATCTAAATTTCTAAAACAGAACACTTTTGTGTGTGTGTGTGTGTGTGTGTGTGTGTGTGTGTGTGTGTGTGTGTTAGGTTTCAAACATCATTTGTAATTGTGGATGTATAGAAATTACATTCAAGTGTAACTGGCAGAAATCGCTGCACTAGGGTTTTGATAGGAAACTCATTATATACCCTCAGGTTGGGAAGGGGTTAGGGATAAATTCTCTAAGGTATTTTGGAAGCAAGTTTTCCAGGACCACGAGGGGCTAGGTATTATGTTAGGAAAACAAGCCATTTTTGACTGTTTAGTAAAACCTCAGTCATGGGACCTTTTAGATGTATATCAGAGGGCCATAAGCTTGGAGTATGACTCCCAGCATATATCTTGGGGGAGTTCAGATAAAGGAAGTTTCCAAAGAAATGTTTATATGTTAAAGTAGACTTACAGGATCCTGGAGGGTCTGGATAATGTTAAGCCAAGATTCCCTCTTGCCCCTAGCAAAGTGTGTTCAAGGAGGCAGCTGAGCTCCTAGAGAAAGGTTACCCTGCCTGTTTCAAGGACTTGTCAATGGGCTGTAGGCAGTAAGGGAATTTAATTTTTCATTTTCTTTAGTTTCCCACATCACCATGGCAAGCACTTAAACCCCCTTACCTCTTGATGAGGGTGATATTAGGGCTCCAGGAAACAGAGTCTATAGGTTTCTGGAGATTAGGCTATAGATAAGATTGCCTTTTTCTTGCAGTTTACTAAATTATCCATAAACTGAAGGAGACTCCTCTCCTGCATGACTATGATCTCTGTCAGTCAACCATTTGCTTCCTTTCCTTTCCCCTGGTTCTTGGTAGCCAGGTGTGTCTGAGGAATATCACATATATCCCACCTGGGAGGGGGTGCTGTTAGCCTGTACTTTGTCCTCAGCTTGACCCACATTCCCTCCTTCCTTTTGCATATGAGCTAGTTTTGGAATAGTTAGCAGTTCCTGGCACTCTCTGGAGGTGTTTCAAGTCCTCTGTTTCCAGGGATTCGGTACTTGATTTATCTCTCTTTGTGAGTAGTCTGTCATGTATAATATAGTGCTGATGTTTGGTTTGTTTAATGAACTGGTGCACAATTGATGCTGCTTTCACAAACCACTTAAACAAAGAAAATGATACCCTCAGTGTGCGGGAGGCCCATTTGAAACAATATGTTTTTAGGGTGCAGTTTTATGGAAAATTGCATGAAACATAAGAATACTAAGTAAAAATGAGTAAGATATTTTCATTAAATTTTCACCTTTAAGTTTTATCCTTAAAGTTCCAGCTGTACAAAATCTAGAAAGCAACTTACATTTATATTAGTATTTCTTTTGTATGAGCCAAAATATAGGCAGGACAGAAGCTTACAAGATGTTTTCTTTAAAAAACAGATAGGGGCGCCTGGGTGGCTCAGTCGGTTAAGTGTCCGACTTTGGCTCATGTCATGATCTCGCGGTTTGTGAGTTTGAGCCCCATGTTGGGCTCTGTGCTGACAGCTCGGAGTCTGCTTTGGATTCTGTCTCCCTCTCCCTCTGCCCCTCCCCTGCTCACACTCTGACTCTTTCTGTCTTTCAATAATAAATAAATGTTAAAAAAGAAAAGATAAAATATTTTGTTATGTGTTAGTGCTCCTGAGCTAAGAAAGTTTGACAATCTTGTATATGAAGAATTTTCTTTATAGTGGGGTTTTGGAGTGATGGGGATTCAGAGCTCATGGCCAAGAGAGAATTCATGAGAAGTCTTTGGTGCAAAAAAAGGTAGTTTTGTTATTCTTCTTCTTATTATTATTAGATTGGTAATCTGAATTTTATTTTTTTTATTTTTTAATATGAAATTTATTCTCAAATTGGCTTCCATACAACACCCAGTGCTCATCCCAACAGGTACCCACCTCAATGCCCATCACCCACTTTCCCCTCCCTCCCACCCCCCATCAACCCTCAGTTTGTTCTCAGTTTCTAAGAGTCTCTTTGGCTCCCTCCCTCTCTAACGTTTCTTTTTTTTTCTTCCCCTCCCCCATGGTCTTCTGGTAAGTTTCTCAGGATCCACATAAGAGTGAAAACATATGGTATCTGTCTTTCTCTGTATGACTTATTTCACTTAGCATAACACTCTCCAGTTCCATCCACGTTGCTACAAAAGGCCATATTTCATTCTTTCTCATTGCCATATAGTATTCCATTGTGTATATAAACTACAATTTCTTTATCCATTCATCAGTTGATGGACATTTAGGCTCTTCCTATAATTGGGCTATTGTTGAAAGTGCTGCTATAAACATTGGGGTACAAGTGCCCCTATGCATCAGCACTCCTGTATCCTTTGGGTAAATTCCTAGCAGTGCTATCGCTGGGTCATAGGGTAGATCTATTTTTAATTTTCTGAGGAACCTCCACACTGTTTTCCAGAGTGGCTGCACCAGTTTGCATTCCCACCAACAGTGCAAGAGGGTTCCCGTTTCTCCACATCCTCTCCAGCATCTACAGTCTCTTGATTTGTTCATTTTAGTCACTCTGACTGGCGTGAGGTGATATCTAGTGTGGTTTTGATTTGTATTTCCCTGATGAGGAGTGACATTGAACATCTTTTCACATGCCTGTTGGCCATCTGAGTGTCTTCTTTAGAAAAGTGTCCATTCATGTTTTCTGCCCATTTCTTCACTGGATTTTTTTTTCAGGTGTGGAGTTTGGTGAGTTCTTTATAGATTTTGGATAGTAGCCCTTTGTCCGATATGTCATTTGCAAATATCTTTTCTCATTCCAATGGTTGCCTTTTAGTTTTGTTGATTGTTTCCTTTACAGTGCAGAAGCTTTTTATCTTCATGAGGTCCCAATAGTTCATTTTTGCTTTTAATTCCCTTGCCTTTGGAGATGTGTCAAGTAAAAAATTGCTGTGGCTGAGGTCAGAGAAGTTTTTTCCTGCTTTTTCCTCTAGGGTTTTGATGGTTTCCTGTCTCATATTCAGGTCCTTTATCCATTTTGAGTTTATTTTTGTGAATGGTGTAAGAAAGTTGTCTAGTTTAATTCTTCTGCATGTTGCTGTCCAGTTCTCTTAACCATTTGTTAAAGAGCCTGTCTTTTATCCATTGGATGTTCTTTCCTGCTTTGTCAAAGATGAGTTGGCCATACTTTTGTGGGTCTAGTTCTGGGGTTTCTATTCTATTCCATTGGTCTGTGTGTCTGCTTTTGTGCCAATACCATGCTGTCTTGATGATGACAGCTTTGTAGTAGAGGCTAAAGTCTGGGATTGTGATGCCTCCTGCTTTGGTCTTCTTATTCAATATTACTTTGGCTATTTGGGGCATTTGACAAAATTCAGCATCCTTTCTTAATAAAAAACCTCGAGAAAGTTGGGACAGAAGGAACATACTTAAACATCATAAAAGCCATTTATGAAAAGCACACAGCTAATATCATCCTCAATGGGGAAAAACTGAGAGCTTTCCCCCTGAGATTAGCAACATGACAGGGATGTCCACTCTCACCGCTATTGTATAACATAGTGTTGGAAGTTCTAGCATCAGCAATCAGACAACAAAAGGAGATCAAAGTCACCAAAATTAGCAAAGATGAAGTCAAGCTTTCACTTTTTGCAGATGACATGATGATATACATGGAAAACCCAATAGAGTTCACCAAAAGTCTGCTAGAACTGATACATGAATTCATCAAAGTCACAGGATACAAAATTAATGTACAGAAATCAGTTGCATTCTTATACACTAATAATGAAGCAACAGAAAGACAAATAAAGAAACTGATCCCATTCACAATTGCACCAAGAATCATAAAATACCTAGGAATAAACCTAACCAAAAATGTAAAAGATCTGTATGCTGGAAACTATAGAAAGCTTATGAAGGAAATTGAAGAAGATACAAAGAAATGGAAAAACATTCTGTGCTCATGGATTGGAAGAAGAATAAATATTGTTAAAATATCAATACTACCCAAAGCAGTCTACACATTCAATTCAATCCCAATCAAAATTGCACCATCATCCTTCTCGAAGCTAGAACAAGCAATCCTAAAATTTGTATGGAGCCACAAAAGACCCCGAATAGCCAAAGGTAGTTTTATTAAAGCAGGTTGGCATGACCCATGGGCAGAAAGAGCTGCATTGGGGTTGTGAAGAGTGATGGGTTAGACACTATTTTTGTTGGGGGAGGTAAAGGTACAATGAAGGCCTCCAGAAGGACTTTCATATGCTAAAGTGGACTCCCAAGATACCAGAGGCCTAGCTGTTGTGAAGGAAGGTTGTTTTTCCCACTAGCAAAACGTTAACATTCAGACAGTAAGGAGTTCCTGGAGAACCGTTACACTCTGTCTGCCTTAAGTATTTGTCAATGAGCTGCAGGTTATGAGGAAATTTAACTTTACTTGCCATTTCCTTTTTGTCTTTGTTCCCTATGGGATGTTGGGACTCCAGGAAACTGAGTCTATAGTTTTCTGGAGATTAGGCTGTTGATAAGATCTCTTTTTCTTGTACTTTACTGATATTTGTAAACTGATGGAGACTCATGTCCTGCATAACTGTGATCTGTATCAATTAATCATTTGTTTTCTTTCCTTTCCTTTGTTCTTGGGCAGCCAGGAGTATCCAAGGAATATTACACATATCCCACCTGAGGGGGAGGGAGTGTGTCTGCAGGGCATCAGCTTGCCTTATTATTATTAACAAACAGAATAAGTTACCAGATGCATATTTGAAGTTTCAAAAGAGCTAGATGAATAACCAACAGAAAGAAAACAGGAAGAAAGAAAGGAAGAAAGAAAAACAAAGGAAGGAAGGATGGAAAGAAAAAAAAGCAATAATAAGGAATTCCTTCTTAGGTCATGGCCATGATTTTACAAGTATGTAAATCAGTCTCCAACACGGGATGAAATTATCAATCTCCATTGACTAGGAAGGAGTCCACCACTTCCTCCTTCTATCAAATTGATTGATCAAGTTAAGGATATTTTAATAGGCCATGATCACAGTAGCTTGGCCTTTTTGCAAGTACAGCAAAGGAATTAAAGGGAGACCATAGTGGATAATGTATTTAGACGTGCTGCCTTTCATGTGGACCACCCAGGTAGTGAGAAGGAGGTTCTAATTTACCTCACAGAAAGGGCTGCTTTCCATACTTGCCCTTGTTCTCTTATTTGCTAGAGGTTTTTGTTTTTTGCCTTTTCTCTCTCATCTTTACTAAATATATCTGGGAGGGATCTCTTCTCATTTAGGAGGAATTTTTTTCTTGTTTTTTTTTGTTTGTCTGTTTGTTTGTTTGTTTGTTTGTTTTCCTTTTCCCCTTCTCTGTCAGTCTTGAATATCGAATCACAGCAAGAGGGAAGCACCTAGAAAGAAGACCTAAGGTCTTTCCTATTTGCCAGTCCCACACATTTTGGAAAGCTTACTTGGTTTAGAATTTGAAAGCCCTACTTAGTTTAGGATTTCAGTTTGATTCAGCTAGTAATTGAACATGTATTAATGCCAAACATTTCATCCAGAATATAACAGAATTATTAGCGGAAGCTAGAAAACTGGATTGGATTTTTTCTACATCTTGCTTATCTGAATCCCTTATTTCAGTATCTTTGCAACTCCATAAATCAAAATGTTCCATTGAACTTTCAGGCCCATATTATTAAATTTAGAAAAATAGTTTACCTAATAGTTAACAATTTCAATATAAGCCTTTGTTCTTCCATGATGGACAACATTAGAAAATCATTTTTATAAAGAGGTAACTCAATTATTTGTTAATTTATCTCACACCTGTCTCCTATTTTAATATCATTTTAGTGATTCAGAGATCAGATACAAGAGGTGTTCCATATTTTGCCCAAAGACAAAATAATACTTCAGTATGTAAATGGCATATTGGTCATCTGCAATTATGTGCTTATTTAGGAAGATATAGTTAACATGATCTCATTTTGACTAGAGACATATAAACGTGGCCTGATATCATGTTTGTAAAATTTTAAATTTTTTGCTAGTTAATATCTTTGTGTATGCCTTTTCAATAATATTTTGAAGCTATTTTTCAAACCATGCTGTGGTTGATAACTTTCTTGTTGAATAGCAGTTCATTTAGGAGGTGATTTTTTTTTTCTTATTTCAAGCATTCTCTATCTTTTATAGATGGAGCCACTCCCAAAGCTTTAAATGTAACTGAATCATAAAGTGAGAAAGCAAATGCCCCCACTCAATATGCAGGGTTTTGTTTGTTTTTTAGTTTGTTTCAAAGGGTTGATATTTAATTTTTGTAATGTTTATATATATATATATATTTTTTTTTTTTTTGAGAGAGAGAGACAGAGCACAGGGGAGGAGCAGAGCAGAAGAGGAAGACACAGAATCTGAATCAGGCTCCAGGTTCCTAGCTGTCAGCACAGAGCCCTACATGGGGGCTCAAACTCACATACTGTGAGATTATGACCTGGGCCAAAGTCAGATGCTTAACTGACTGAGCTAACCAGGTGCCCCAAGGAATTTTTGTATGTTAAAGTAGACTTGTAGGATCCTGGGGTGTCAGGATAATGTTAAGCCAAGAATCCCTTTTGCCCCTAGCAAAATGTCATCATCCAGGCAACTGGGCTCCTAGAGGGAGGTCACTCTGCCTGTTTCAAAGACTTGTCAAGGGGCTGTAGGCAGTAAGGGAATTTAATTTTTAATTTGCCTTTGTTTTCCACATCACCATGGCAAGCACTTAAACCCCTTTCCTTTGTTCTTGGGTAGCCAGGAGTATCAAATAAATATCATACATATCCCATTGGCGTTGGGGTGGTGGGGATGGAGTGTGCTGTTAGCCTGTACTTTTGCCCTCAGCTTGCCCCACTCTCCCTCATCATTAATTATATATATGTACATGTAAGAAAGAATAAATAATCTAGATAATTTATTTTACCTAAAATAAGATACTTCAAAAGTATTCGTGTCACCTAACCACCTCTGCAGGTTCATTCCACTGATGCATTTCAGAGCAAGGGATTTTCACCATTACTCTAATTCTCCTTTACAAATCATTTATCACTTATGCAAAAGCAGTTAAAGTACTCAGGTAGCTGAGAAAATGAAGAGTAATCCTAGCTCAATTCCAGAAATCCCTTCTCTTATCTTCCCTCTATTTGATGAAACCTTTAAGAAGAATTTATTGAATCTCAGTGCATGCAAACTGTCTTTTTTCTTTCAACTAAGCAACACATAATGCCACAGAAGCATGGACCCAAAAAAGTATTTCTGAGTGGGTATATGAATCAGACTCTTTCATGAAGTTGAAAGGATCTAGGTTCTAAATTATGAATGCTGGCTTTGTTGAAAGAAAAAGTATATGTTTAGACAGATGATAAAAATACAAAAGCATACTCCACAGGGATTTATTAGAACTATTTAGTTTCTAAACTTGACATCTTTGTGAATGTGGATGATATGTTCTCTTCCTCTCAACAAAAGTCCTCTTTCCATGCACTGACATCAAGCTGAATGACTGACTATTCTCTGGCAATTTAGACGCCACCTATTGAGAGCTAGAGAAATGTATTACTTTGGATATGTGACATCCTACTTTGCAGGATTCTGAAAATCATCCTTTACCCTCTCCTATCAAAACCAACAAAAACTCCCCACCAGTACCATTGCCACAGCTAACACCATCACAGCACCGTAAACATGGCAACAGGCTATTCTCAGACTATATGCTAAGCTAGTGACTTTGAGCATAAGAGCGACTAATTTATTTCAATCAATATGCACTAAATTGGATCCACATATATAATATATAGGAAATTCCTCTCCATTTCCAATACCTTGCTAAGATTTTCCATACCTAGCATATACTATTCTACCAAGAAACTGGATAGTGAAAAATTAGAAAAACAATCTATAGGATTATGATGGCTTCACTTGAAGGAAAAGAAGTATGACTCAGGAGAAAATTGAAAATACTTTGGTTTGCAATGTGTAGTATTGAGTAAAAAAGAAGAGATCCACTTGTGTGAGAACTGAAACTTAGATTCCTTCCTGTCCCTAAGTTTAAGAATTCTGTGACTGGGTATATTTTCTGTTCCTATGTTAAATAATATAGAGAAACAGCAAAAAGAACTTAGATACTTCATCCAAGGAATACTTGCTAATGGAAGATAAGACTGGGAACCAAATAAATTGACTATCAATAATAATAGCTGTTCTTCAAGGCTTTCCGTAAGACACTCCCCTCACTGTGCCCCAAAACTCTAAATTCGTATGTAATAAAATTTGCCCAATCTCAACCAATTCCCCACCACACAAGACCTACCTTAAACCCATCTGACTCAGTGCCTAAAAATACTATGAACTTCCCTGACTTTCTTCTTCTGAGATCTGTTCAGGTTATGTAAATGCCTAATAAACTTATATTTGCTTGACCAAATGGGCTTTTCTGGTAATCTTTTGGTGAACTGATACTTGATAAATCTAATCCTAATTGAGAACCATATCCTCAGTCATCTCATTCATTCATGAAGGTCTTTGAATCAGAGATCTACCACAAACTTCCCTTCTATTAAAAATTGCAGATTTTATGGGTCTGCAGTGGTAGAAGGTTGACTTATCTTAGGGGTCTAAACAGGAAAAGCAAAACTTCAGCAAACTATTACCCTACAGTCTTAGATTTATCTTGGTCTAGGTCCATGCTCAAATTGGGCCAGACTACCCTGACTTAAATACTTTTGTACTTTTTGTACTAATTTTGTACTAAAATTATGATTCATATGCTTACATTTAATGTCATAATAGAAGAATAATTTAGTATTAGAGTAGTCATTTGGGGAAATTTTGATATGCACATAATCATTTATGAAGATCATTATAATGAAAAAGGAGTAACATTAAAAAAAAACTTCAAATATCTAACCGTCTATATTTATTGGAATAAAGATGCTTCCAAAATGATTTAGATTCAAAATTTATTCTTCAATAAATCCCTTACACAAAGCATATAAGTAATTTTATTTTTATTTTTATTTTATTATGATTTTTTAAGTTTATTTATTTTTCGGAGACATAGAGACAAAGTGCAAGTGGAGGGGAAGCAGAGAAAGAGGAAGACAGAGAATCTGAGAAGGGTTCCAGGCTCTGAGTTGTCAGCATAGAGCCTGATGTGGGGCTTGAAACCACAAATTGTGAGATCATGACCTGAGCCGAAATTGGAAGCTCAACCAACTGAGCCTCCCAAGCGCCCCTATTTATTTATTTTTAAATGTTTACTTATATTAAGAGAGAGACAGACAGACAGACCAGGGGAGGGACAGAGAGAGAGGGAGAGAGAGAGAATTCCAATCAGGCTCTGCACTACAACCATGAGATCATGACCTGAGTTGAAATCAAGAGTCAGACGCTCAACTGACTGGGCCACCCTGGTGCCCCACAAAGAAACCATTTTAGAATCTAAACCTGTTTCTCTTTTAGATTCTCTAAAACCAGAATTTCAGTTTCATTGACTTTATTTCGTGATTCCTCTGCTCCTGTCCTGTTTCCTCTATTGCCTTCTTTTAGCCTTCTTTTCTTCCCTTCCGGCTAGTAAGAAACCCCAGTTCTCTACTGCCTCTTAGTGAATAACCCTGTTCTGAAGGGAATAAGGTATTTGAGGTTGATTTTTAACCATAGTTTTGATGTAAATTGAGAGCCATTGTTAAAAATGTTCTAGTGGCTACACAATTTAGACAGAAATTTACAAAGAAGTTTACAATCTCTCTAGCAGCACATAATCTAGTAGTCCTAATCAGTGTTATTTGTTTCATATGTTGGAAGGACAGTCATTGGAAATGATTTGATGAAAAAACAAACAAACATAAAATACTTAAGAAATCATGAAGGTGTAGAAACCAAAAGAGCTTCAAAAAATGATAGATGTTAGACCAAGAATTTTAGAGTCTTTCTTTTTTTTAATTTTTTAATGTTTATTTATTTTTGAGAGATGGAGAAAAACAGAATGTAAGCAGGGGAGGGGCAGAGAAAGAGGGAGACACAGAATCCAAAGTAGGCTCCAGGTTCTGAGCTGTCATTGCAGAGCCTGACATGGGACTCGGACCCAGGAACCATGAGATGATGACCTGGTCTGAAGTCGGATGCTTAATCAACTCAGCCACCCAGGTGCCCCAGAGCCTATTTCTAAAGTATTTGTAATTTATTATGAAAATGATTAGAATATAATCCAGTAGTGAGAAAAAAGAAAGTCTGGATTAATTGAAAAAAAAAATCATTGATAGACTCCTTAACGCCTTAAGATAGCCTTCAGGAGTGGCAGTTTTGATTATAGTTATGTCCCTCACATTTTGTGATTATCTTTAAGCTATAAATAAGTGAATTAATATGCAAAATGAAAAGAAAAATATGAGGCATAGCTCCATTATCATGTCACTCATTTGAACATTTCAAAGAGCAATAGAACAAAAATCAACTAAGTCTCAGCATAAACTGATAACCTTAAAGCTGAAAACAGCTAGATATTCTATTATTCAATTATTCTGGGTTCAATTATTAACTCCAGGAAGGGAACATTTTCATAAAGGAACATGAAAAATTATCAGTGGGTTAATTTCCTGGTACTGCCTTTATGAATTACCACAAACTGGGTAGCTTAAAGCAATACACATTTTTCTTTCTTTCTTTTTTTTTTCCTCACAATTCTGGAGACTACGAGAATTGACTGACACAAGTCAGTGTCATCAAGGTTAGTTCCTTCTGGGAACATGGTGAGAGATTTTTTTCTATGCCTCTCGCTCAGATTCTCGTATTTTCTGGCAATCCTTGGAGTTCCTTGGCTCGTGGCCATGTCTGTCTCCATCTCCACAAGATCTCTTCCTCTGTATGTCTTCTACCTCTGCTTTATATTATATTTTCAGAATCCTATTTTTTATTTGTTTATTTTTTAATGTTTACTCATTGTTGAGAGACAAAGCGTGAGCAGGGGAAGGGCAGAGGAGAGGGAAACACAGAATCTGAAGCAGACTCCAGGCTCTGAGCTGTCAGCACAGAGGTGGATGTGGGGCTCAAACTCATGAACTATTAGATCATGACCTGAGCTGAAGTCGGACGCTTAACTGACTGAGCCACCTAGGTGGCCCTGCAGTATCCTATTTTTATATGAGGTCACATTTTAGGCTCTGGAGACACGTGAAATTTTGGTAGATATTATTCAACCCACTATAAGCTGAAAGAACATTATAAACAAATCGTTTAGCATGTATGTGGTAAGCTCTTTGACATAGTCTTAGCAATATATATATATATATATATATATATATATATATATATATATATAAATCAGTCTCCTCAGGCAAGGGCAACAAAGCCAAAATAAACAAGTGGAATTGCATCAAATAAAAAATATGCACCATGTAAGAAGCTATCAAAAACAGGAATAGGCAACCTACTGAATAGGAGAGGCATATATTCAATAAAATGTTAATATTCTAAATATATAAAGCAGTTACACAACTTAGTATCAAAAAACCAACCCACTTAAAAATGGGTAAAGGACTTGAATAGAACTTTTTCCAAAGAAGATATACAATGGCCAACAGGCACAAGAAAAGATGCTCAACATTGTTAATCATTAGGGAAATACAACTCTAAACCACAATGAAATTTTACCTCATACCTGTTAGAATGGCTGTTATCAAAAAGACAGGAAATAGCAACTGTTCGCCAGGATGTGGAGAAAGGGAACTCCTCATACACTGTTGGTGGAAATGTAACTTGGTATAGTCACTATGGAAAACAGTAGGTAGTTCCTCAAAAAGCTAACATAGAACTACCATATGATCCATTAACTCCATTTCTGGGCTTTTATCTGAGGAAAACAAAATCACCAATTTGAGGAGATAGATGAACAATTATTTACAATAGCCAAAATATGGAAGCAATCTAAGTGTTCATCAATAGATGAATGGATAGAGAAAGGTGGTATATATGTGCAATGAAATATTACTCAACCATAAGAAATAATGGAATCTTGCCACTTACAACAACATGGATAGACTTAAAGGATATAACGCTAAGTAAATTAAGTCAGGCAGAGAAAGGCAGATAACTATGTTTTCAGTTCTATGTGGAATCTAAAAAAATAAAACAACAAAACAAGTAAAACAATATAGAAACAGACTCATAGATACCACAAATTGTTAGCTACCAGAAAGGGTAGGTAGGGGTTGTAAGATGGGCAAAATAGGTGAAGAAGATTAGTAGGTACAGACTTCCAGTTATAAAATAAATAAGCCACAGGGACATATATATAGAATAGGGGATAAAATCAGTAATATTGTAATAACTTTGTATGGTGACAGATGGTAACTAGACTTCTTGTGGAGATTATTTAATAATATTGAATAAAACTAACAAATCACTATGATGTATGTCTGAAAGTAATAGGATATTTTATGCCAATTATACTTAAATGGCAAAAAAGTAGATACTCAATAAATGTTAAATAACAAAAGAAAAATAAATCCCTTAATGAACTAGAAAACTTTATCTGAATTCTCGGAACAAGGTAAATAGGAAAGTAGAGAAAGGTTACAGATTTATAAAGTGAAGTTGTCTAGGTGTGTTTAGCCCTACTTATGAAAAGCATCATGGAAGATTGAGGAACCATGAAAGGATAAATAATATTTAGATACACTGTAGACAGAAGCAGGGCTTTAAGAGTAATTTAGGAAACAAAATTTCCAATGTTTTTTGTTTTGTTTTGTGTGTGTGTGTGTGTGTGTGTGTGTGTGTGTGTGTGTGTGTGAAATTGTTGCTGTGTAAATTGCTGGAATAATTAGTTTCTCTTCTCACTGAAACATTTGTGGCACACATCTCTTCAGTATCTGGTAAGTGGAGTCTTTTGTTCACATGGGCAAGATACATCAATGCCAGGGTGAATTTTATTACTTTAGTTAAAAGGAAAAAGCAAAACAAAACTAAACTTGGATTAAGTATTCTATATTTGGATCACTGATGTCCTTTTTTTTTGACACTTTTTTCAGATGTTTATTTATTTTGGGGGTGCCTGGGTGGCTCAGTCAGTTGAGCGTCGGACTTCTGCCCAGGTCATGATCTTGCGGTTTGTGAGTTCAAGCCCCGTGTCAGGCTCTCTGCTTGGAACCTGGAGCCTGTTTCTGATTCTGTGTCTCCCTATGTCTCTGTTCCTCCCCTGTTCACACTCTGTCTCTCTCTCTCTCAAAAATAAACATTTAAAAAAACTTAAAAAAGATGTTTATTTATTTTTGAGAGGGAGTACACACATGTGTGTGAGTGGGGGAGGAGGAGAGAGAGACAGAGAGAATCCCACATAGGCCCCATGCTGTTGGTGCAGAGCCTGATGCGGGGCTCAATCCTATGAACCAGGAGATCATGACCTGAGCTAAAACCAAGAATCAGGCGCCCAACCTACTGAGCCACCTAGGCACCTCTGGATCACTGATGTCATTATGTAATCAGTAGATCACTTGATTAGCCATGATGTTCTTTATTTTCTTTTTAAAAGTATTAGAACTGCAGGTATTCATTTGATAGAAGCAAAAAAAAATCTGTAGTAATGAAAATTGATTTATTTTCTTTAAAATCTGTATCTTGGAGAGCAGTAAGAAAATTTATTTAACCAGTTGAAATTGTTAACAATAATAAACAACATGTGTGTGTGTGTGCGTGTGTGTATGTGTGTGTGTGTGTATTCTATATACTTTAATAGTCATCCATGTTAATAAAATAGATTACTATATACAAAATAGAAGATCAGCTAAGCAACTTTCAAATGCTTCTTTACCAAGAGATAGTATTATTCTGGTTAAAGGCTTAGACTCTATAGAGTTTTGCCACTAAGTAGTTCATGGAGTTTAGCCAAGTTACTTAAATATTTGGTGTCTTAACATCTTGATCTCTAAAACTGGGAGAATGATTATACTTACTTCATTGGGTTGTTTTTGATACTTAAATAGCCTAATGTGTACAAAACATTTTGCATAATGAATAGTGCATAAAACCTTAATATTTCATTTTATTACCATTATTACAATTACCTATTCAATGGAAGAAACTATTTTAGGCATTTTCAATGACATGAATAATGAATTTCTGCTCCCAAGTAATTGAAACGTCACATTGAAAGAATATTGACTTGAGCAAATTTTTTAAAAGATTGCAATGCCTGGGTGGCTCAGTCAAGTGTTCGACTTCGGCTCAGGTCATGATCTTACGGTTCTTGAGTTCAAGCCCTCATCAGGCTCTGTGCTGACAGTTCAGATCCTGGAGGCATCTTCGGATTCTGTCTCCCTCTCTCTCTGCTCCTCACCTGCTCATACTCTGTCTCTCTCTCCCTCAAAAATAAATGAATGTTAATTTTTTTTAATTTAAATTATAGTAAAAACCAGTTGTTGATTTTTAGAATATCATTAACACCATTATCATTACCTCTACTACAATCACCATTGCCATTAATTGTCCTTGTTATAATCTTTATTATCATGGTAACAGTAGCATTGACTGAATCTTTACATTATACCAAGCATTCTTCTTATTTATTTATTTATTTATTTATTTATTTATTTATTTATTTATTTATTTACAGAGAGAGCACACATGTGTGCATGCACGGGCAAGCAGGGAAGGGGCAGAGGGAAAGGGAGGGAGAGGATTTCAAACAGGCTCCTTGCTCAGCACACGCCTTGATGCAGAGGTCAATCTCAAAACCTTGAGATCATGACCTGAGCTGAAATCAAGATTGGATACTTAACTAACTGAGCCACCTGCACCCCTGTACCAGGCATTCTTCTAAAGGTTTAACATATGTAAATTCATTTAATCTTTTCACAAGTCAATATTGATGATTAAGGACCTTCAAATAATAAAAGGAGAAGTGAGGATTTGAACTCAGAAATTTTGTTTTCAGATCCAGTGCTCTTGAAACTGTATGTACATATATAAAGTGTGTGTGTGTGTGTGTATAACATTAATTATATCTTAAAGTTAACTTATATATGTATATATAAAATCTACATATTAAAAAAGATTGTTATACTGGTAAAATGATGTCACGTATATGGGAAACATAATATATTTAGTATATAAAGCAATTTTATAAATCAATAAAAATTTACAGCTCAAGATAAAATGAGTAAAGGGTCTGAAGATAAAATTGCCAAGAGATAAATACAAACCATTAATAAGATTAAAAGTTCAGTATCATTAAAAAAAATAGAAGTCTTTTTTGCCTAAGTATTGGCATCACAGAAAATTGTTTATTTCCTTTATATTTTCTCTCTATTTTTTTGTGTGAACTAAGAGAATAATAAAAATATTCTGTTTTACTAAAATATACACAGATTCAGAGTTGCAAGCTGTGGTCTGCACACTAGGTTTAGTGATTGGATACCTACTGTGTAAGCTTTTATATTTTATCATAATGGAAATAGGGAGTTAAAGGATAAGGGGCCGATGAATATTTCAAGAAGTCTAATTTCAAAATGGCATGCTAGAATGATAGGAAGGCTGATTTCAAGAGAGAAAAGGTCTTATTTTAATGGCTGTGATATTTGTTATTGAGGGTTTGCAGTCATTAAAATGACAATGGAAACTTGGAAGGAGCAATGAGAGCACGTAAGATTTCTGAAGAATGTTGGGCAAAGTTTAGTGATTCGTTCTAGTACCAAGGACAATGACTCAAATATGGTAGTGGTAATGTAGTGTAGTGTAGTGTAGTGATAGTGTAAGGCATCTGGTGAAATTTCTCACACTGCTAAGGAGGTCTTTGGGTGAAGTGTCTCTCATAAAGTACTGTGACCAGTCTCTGTCATTGGAATATTAAAGTCCAATTTCACAATACTTGAAGAATGAGAATTCCATTAACCAATTGACATTATTGTTGTACCGGGCTAATGATAATTTGTTAATCTGAAATTGTAAATAGAACTTCTGAGAGCATTTAACTCTCTTAACATCATAATCTCTTAGTGCTGAGAAATCTGAAAGGAAAAATGCAATGTAATTAAAACTTGCCAGGTGAACACAGAATCTAAGCAAGGGGGGTTAATTATATGATTTGAATGTTTATTGACATGAAGCTAAAATTGAGTGACAAATCTACCTTTACAGTTATCTTTATACTTACACCAATAGATCTTTGTGGCAGAAAGAAAACATTCTTTGGGGGGCAGGGGAGGAGAACTTTTAGAATAGCAATGCTAATATGTCTCTTAAGTACTCTTATTCTCTACTCCCATGGTTGTGGATGCCACTGACATCACTTTGGCTGATGGACACAACTTTATATTTCATAATATATTAAAAAAATGTTAACAGTTAAGACCATCTGGCCTGTGGATTACTTGGATATTTAATATGATTTTCCATTTCTTGGCTGTGATTCACTATGAGTTGATTTAGTTTCCCTCTCAGGGGACAGTAATGGAGGCTGGCTTATTGACTTATTTGGAGATTAAATGAGTTTATAGATTTAAAATGCTTAGAACATTGCCTGGCAAGTGGTAAGCACTATGTAAATGTTTACTATTCTGTATTATTATTGTCATTTTATTTTTCTTAAATCTCCAGGGATGTAACATTGTAGAACAGTCATGCTGATACAGATCCCAGGCTGTTCTCCTCCCTTGCTGACAAGGAGACCAATTCCACCATTCAGAGAAAGCACAGATCTTACAGTCAGATTGATGTTTGACTTCCAGCTGTGCTGTCTACTAAATGTGAGTACCTGGAGAAAGTATTTAACTTCTCTGAATCTCATTTTGTTTACCTGAAAATGCCGTCGGACTATCTGTTCATGTTGTTTTACAGATTGAACGCACGTATAATAGCTACTTGCCCATTTCTGGATACAGTAGTTACTTATGTTTGTTTGTTTTGTTTGTTTTTAACTTCAGTGTTATTTATTAAGCGTGAGGCTGTCACAATAATTAAAGTGCTTACACATTTACAATACTGATTATGAATTGTGTATGTTTCCAAGGTTCTAATGAGCAGATCCACGATTAGTGGAGAGCGATACCCATAATCGATATTTAAGCCATTACTCTTTTCTGTAATGACGGCATAATATACTAGACATGCTAGTGATTTTTCACATGCTAGTAAAATTCCATATGTAGAGAATTTTCCTACTTTATCAGCAAAAACAACGAATGGATGCCTTAGCCCAGCTAGCCAAAACAGATTTTGTCTTTTTGAGTTGGGACCCAAAGAGACCTAAAAAGTTAATAGCAGGGCCTCTGTGTCATTGTAGGCCCAGGAGCTATTGACAATATGATGGGCTTTTTGAAATCAGAAAAAAGAACAGAAAAAAAAAATGACAGGCACAGTAAAAAAAAAAAAGAGTGAGAAATAAGCTTTGATGAATTTCAGTTAGACTTTTTTCCTCCCCCTCAGGTTTGTGAAACACTACTACATCCTAAAATAAATCATCCATATCTGAAATCACCTTGAGTGAGCTTTTGATCCATTTGTTTCATTTATTTACAAAAAAATTGTTTCTGATGAAGGTAACTTATTCTACATCATATTTCAATAGTTGCACATATATGGAAAGTCAGTGGTGTTGTGGGTAAAGGAAATGGCTTGAGATAAAACACTGAGGTATGAAACGTTTACCACTCTGTTCAATATTATTAGAGCAAACAGTGCAAAGCAGGAAGCCATGGGAACTAATGGGAGGTAAGGAATAGCTCATAGATGGTCTTATTACTCTGCTAAGTTTGATTTTTTTTTTTAGATAGATTATTCTGGTAACACTAGAGACACTAGTGAAGAGATTGACAAATATAAAGGGGAACAGGTTAGGTCAAGGTATATAATAAGCTCAAATAAGAACAGTGATTTACATATTCCAGGAAATAAATATATATATTCTGTTTTATACATGATGAAAGCCTATGATAGTTGTGGTGGCAGACTAAATTTGCGTAGCTAGTCTGTGGCCAAGACTGACTTTGAATCCAAAATCCTCACACATTAAGACCTGTTTTTAATAAAACGTTTTCCCCATTTCCCACGTGGTGTCCCAGGGGCCCTTTCAGCAGCTGAAAAGGACACCGAGTGAGTGGGGGCTTTTTAATTTTTCAGCACTTCTGTAGAGCCTCTTCAAAGTTCCACTTTTGTCTGATTTTTTACATACTGGATTTCCACTTAAAATTCCAGTTGGGAAGAAAAGAATTAGGGGCAGAATGGATTCTACTGCTGTTAAAGGAATAAATGTATGAATATACTCCAAATAAATGGAGGTGTTTTTTTTAAATCACACTTTTGAATGTCTCATTAGACACTGTGATCTTTAACCTCCTGCCTAAATTGAATGCCTTAAAGTGGACATTACTGAGAGGTGATCTTTGAGATACTGGATACCTCAAAAGGGAGGTAGGTTGGCTTCCAGAGGGAGGGAACTAATGCAGAAGGAAAAGACCAGCACCCAATTTTTCATCATATTGAATCTCAACAATAATTAAAGTCTGCTCCTAAAATATCAAGGTTCTGAATTAAAAATATACCTGATGTGCCTGCCTTTGGTGGCTTTAAGTAAACTGGCTATTTCAGCCACTCGTTGGGTATGATGTCATAAGGCTTTCGTGGACAAATTATTTGCTTTGGAAAACCAAGGAAAATTTATCTCTAGTAGAAAAACCCCAGCAAGAAGGGTAAGAAGAGAAAGTAGCACATCCTATTTGCAATTATATTGCATCATATTTAGGGCAACACCACCCAATAGAAATGCTACGTGAGATACACAGATCGTTTTAAATTTTCTGATAGCAACATTTAAAAAGGCAAAAATAAACAGGCCATGTTATTATAATATCTTATAAGATAATAAAACAAGATATTTGAACATGTTTTAAGTTTAAAACAAGGTATTCAAAATATTATTCTAATATACAATTAAATAACAATTATGAATAACATTTTACATATCATAAATACTAATCTAGACATTAAATTTTATGATCCATATTTGACTCCATGAAATTTATCATTGCAAACATAGATTCACTTTTCAAGGGCACAGGAGCCACTTGAAATGTTAGAATGTTTGTAACTATTTCTTGAGTGAAAATGATCAAAGAATGGGGAGTTCTAGCTAATTAAATATTTTGATACCAAAGGACATCTATAATTTTCATGCTTAAAAATATTTTACATTTTCTGAGCTCATTTTTATGCCTTGATCTAGCCAAAATATTATGAATTTCGAGGTCACAATTTCACTCAAATATTTTCTTGGTAAAGATTGTAGCTGGAAATGCAGAAGGTATAAAAGATTGAAAAGAATGAAACTTGAAACTAGAAAACGATGCAGATATTTTTATCTGCATCATTTACTCTTCTTAACTGGTTTATCTTTTCCCCTTTTCTCCAAAAACAAATAATGGCTGAATCATTCTACCCAATGGAGGTGTATGATACTTTGAGGATTCTATTTTAAGAGACTTGCTCCAGACTTTGCTCTAAATCCATATAGTCATCCAGTTTCGTTTTCTATTAAGTTTGGTTTTTAGAGCAATTTTAGGTATATAGAAAAATTGAGAAAAGTATATATATCATATATATATATATAAGTATATCATATATATCATATATACACATATACATATGTATATACATATATATCATATATATTTTTATGTATGTATATACATATATATGTACATATATGTATATATGTATATACATAGATACATACATATATGTATATACATGTATACATACATATACATATATATGTATATACATATATATACATACATATATACATATATACATACATATATATACATACATATATACATATATGTATATACACACATCTACATATATACATACATATATATACATACATATACATATATGTATATACATACATATACATATATACATACATATATACATACATATATACAAATATACATGTGTGTATATATGTGTGTATATTCATATATGTATATACATATATATACATATATACATACATATATACATACATACATATATACATACATGCATATATACATACATGCATATATGCATATGTATATATGCATATGTGTATACATATGTATATATGCATATGTGTATATATACATATATATGTGTGTATATACATATGTATATATGTATATACACATATGTATATACATATATGTATATACATATATACATATATACATATATACATACATATATACATACATACATATATATACATACATATATATACATATATACGTATATATGTATATACATACATATACATATATACATATATGTATATACATATATATGTATATACAATATAATCATATATATATTTATATATATAAGTATATATATAAGTATATATACATATCATATATATTTATATATATAATATATATAAGTATATATATCATATATATATTTATATATGATATATATTTATCATGTATCTCCCCTGTGACCACACATATATAGCCTCCCCCATCCTCCTCCACCAGAGTGGTACATTTGCTACAACTGATGAACCGACACTGATCCTACACTGATATACATCATAATCACCTCCAGTCCCAGTTTACATTATGGTTTACTGTTAGTGTTGTATTTTCTGATGGTTTAGACAAATGTTTAATAGGATGCATCCATTATTATGGTATCAAACAGAGTATTTTTACTGCCCTAAAATCCCTTGTGCTCTAATTATTCATTCTTCCTCTTCCCCAACCCCTGGCAACCACTGCTATTATTGTCTCCATAGTTTTACTTTTTCCAGAATGTCACATAGTTGGAACCATGTAGTATGTAGCTTTTTTAGATTGGTTTTGATCACTTAGTAATGTGCATTTATGGTGCTTCCATCTCTTTTCAAGACTTGATTACTCATTTCTTTTTAGCAATGAATAATATTCCTTTTTCTGGATATATTACACTTTATTTGCATGTTCACTTTCTGCAGGGCATCTTAGCTTCTTCCAAGTTTTAGCAGTTACAAATAAAGCCACTATAAATATCCGTGTGCAGGTTTCTGTATGGACATAAATTTTCCATTCCTTTGAGTAAATACAAAGAAGAATATTTGTTTGATCATATGATAAGAGTATCTTTAATTTTGTAAGAAAATGCCAAACCATCTTCCAAAGTGGCTCTACCATTCTACATTCCCACTAGTAATACATAAGGATTTCTGTTGCTCTACATCCTTGCTAACATTTGATGTATTCAGTGTTCTGGATTTTAGCTATTCTGTTAAGTATGTAGTAATATCTCATTGCTGTTTTAATTTGCATTTGCTTGATGACATTTGATGTGGAACATCTTTTCATATCCTTATTTTTCATCTGTTTATCTTTTGTGGGTTGCACCTATAAGGTCTTTGGCTCTTTTTTTACCCAGGTTGTAGTCCTCTAATTTTTAACGTACTGTTATCTAGCACTTTCCATGATGGGTATTATTTCATAGACTAAAAAAGCTAAACAGAAGTTAAACATGAGTTCAATTTCGTAGATGGGAGTTATTGTACTATTCCATCTACTTCTGTGTATTATTGAAATTCTCCACAGGTTGCTTCTCTGGACAAAAAGTCATTAACAAAGCTGATACTTGAGCCCATTCTGTCTGATCTCCTCTTTACACTACAAACTTCTTTGTACTGTTAACAAATGTAAAAAGTAAGCCACACATTCCTTTCCAGAATTTGTGATTCTTTAGGTTGTCCCTTCAGTTATGTAAGTTCTTGCACAGCATGTATTTTTCCCTCTGTGTGCAATGACAGCAGTTAACTTTGTTTATAGGTAAAATAATATATGCAAAATCAATATTTAATAAGAATAGCTAACATTTAGACCTTTCTTACTATATGCCAAGCACCGTTTAAATGTTTATCTGGAATAACTTATGCAATATTTGCAGAAACCTACAAGTAAGGTAACATTATCTTCACTGTGCAGATGAGGTGCAGAAAGAATAAAACCCTGTCCAGCTTCATATTGCAGGCTAGCATTTCATGGATCCAGGGTTCAACAAGGACAATTTAATGTAGGTTTTGCACTCTATCTGAAGCATTATGGAGCACTGACTTGCCACATGAGCACTGTGATAGCAAAACCATTCTCTAAATTATCTGAAGGCCTAACTGGAGAGAAACATGGAACCTATTCAAAATGAACAATTCAAAGACCAATGCAATTAAATAGAATATTCTTGAAACAATAATGAGTAAGGGTTGATGATTATAAGCTGAAAAAGATTTTAAAGGAAAGCTTGTTATAAAGTTCAGGCTGGAGCTGAGCCTGAAGTATGAGTGACATTTGATTGTAGGAAGGGACAGAGATGAGATTCCAAAGGAAAATGAAAACTAATAAAAGTGTAGAAATATGTGCTTTTTTGGGAAGTAGGGGAGAACAGCTGACTAGAACAGAGGTTCAATTTGGGAAAATAGTCATTTTAAATCAAAAGTCTGGTTTTCCACAGAGTCTGGTCTTCCTATGGGTAGAGGGGCAGAATCCACCGTGGTTTCCTTACATTTAGTTTCTACCTTAGAACACTGAAACTCAGCTTTCAGCAAACAGCAATTGCCTTTGAGCATTTGTATGTTCTCGCGCTCTTGAACAACTGCTTTCTGATCTCACAAGATGTTTGCTATCTTCTTCATTTCTCAAGACAGTTGCACTCTCTCTGTCAAACTTTACTGTGGTTATTTCACCCCTGAAGTAACACACAACAACAACAAATTCTATTGCTGATCAGTATAAGCAAATAGCTCCTAGAAACACCGGGAATCTGTGAATGAAACACTTGTTAGCTTAAAGCCTGGACCACACCTAGACTTTCTTTATGTAAGGCTTGCTTTTGGCCATTGTATTGAAGAACATAAATACTAAGGAACCTGCTATTTACTAGAGAAGATACTCATTCAGACCTAACTAATGCAGTGTATATTCTGTGGTTTAAAATTGTAGAAAAAGGAAAGATACAGAATGTTGTGAGTGTTCAGAGCAGGACTGGTCTGTTTGGTATAAATTAAGATGGGAGTTATGTTTATAAAGGTAAGTTGCAAAAAATTTGGAGATAATTACTTATAAGGGTTAGTTAGGCAGCAAGTCGTTCCCTAGGAATTTAAACATGATCCAGGTTGCATTTTAGTAAATTTTACTTTGTGCCAGTGGAAAATAATAATAATGATAATAATTGAATGGTGAGGAAGAAACATTAAGTAATTGGGATAATTTATCCCAATAATGATCAAAATTCATCATTTCTTTGCATATAAAATTATCTGTGTGATGCTGCATAGACTTGAAAGTTGAGCACAGGGGAACTGGTTCGTTTAAGTACTCAAAGTCAATGGTTCAAGTTCAGGCTTAACAAGTTTAATTTTTGCAATAGTAATTTTGTCATGCTTTTGTGTAAGAGAAACGTTGGAATAATTATCTCAATTATCATGTTTATTTTGTCTCTGGAGTTTACCATATGTCATGATATAGTTATTTGACTGGCAGGTGGTGGACCAGACTGCCATAATTTCAAGGGATCATATAATACTTCAAAATCTACAAGGTTTATGATTATTGCTATCCAGTACATTGAGCTGTCCTTTAATTTGGGGAAGACATATGCCCTATGACATAATTTATTTTTCTCAAGTCAGTCTGATGAACAAAATGATATGTATTTGCAAAGCTGTTTCAGATTTAAGAAATATTCCATATACTTGGGCCAGTGATCTGACACAACTTTTTGGTGAGCAGTATTAATGAGTTTCATCGTGTAACATTGAGTGATGCCATTCTGGCATACTTTCATTATAAGTACAATCAAAAACAAGGAAAAACACTTACTGTAATATTTTTAGTATGTTAACATATTTCCCTTTACATAAGTTTACCATTGTAAAGACATCTATGACAAGCCTGTATCAACAGATTATCTGACTTTAGTGAGTAAATATATCTTACTGTGAAGAAGGAATTCACACATATGGAACAATGAAGACACTAAATCCTATTTTGGAATCAAGATTTAGGCAGAGCATGAGTTTCAGCAAGCACTTTTCAGATGGTTTGGGTTATCAAGGTAGACTATATAGAAGGAGTGATCTTGAGAAAATTCTCAAGAATAGAAGAATAGAAGAATAGAAGTTGAAAACGTGGTAGGGAAAGGAAAGGAAGAGCCAAATGAGGTCAAGGAGTAAGGATGGATAAGAAAGCATGCAACGGAAACTAAGTTGTCAGCACCAGGTGCCCCACAGCCTCAAGTCTTCAATGTAGATATTATGATTTTGAGCTTTGTTGGATTAAGTAAACTGTCAAAAGTTATATGGCTCGTCAATGATTAAGGCAGGAACTGAAGTAGGACCACAAAGCTCTTTTTACTACTCATTACACTAAGGTGCAAAGAGGAAAGTTAGTTCGGGTGAGTATGAATACAGTATACTTTCAAGCTCACATAGCACTATGTCTCAAAGTTATTTAAATAAACCAACTTATTATTGATGGTTGCAGTAGGAATTCAGTAAACTTGTGCCCGCTTTACAACAAAATACATAAATATAGAGATAGATGATAGATTGAGATATGAATTTAGTATGATAAAAATAACAATCATTGCATATATCAACTTTATAAATATGTACACAGAGAAAACAATAAAGGACATAACTAAAACCACTGTACCATAAATTTTTAGCCTAAGAAAAGCAAGTAGCGAGACAATGACTATATACTGGTGAAAGAATTTTATGAAGAAGAAAATTCTTTATGATCAGAAGTTATAAGATTATGAAACTAACAAGAGCAAGAAACAAACAAGAAAACAAATGTCTCCTTGTAGTAAGATGGCTCTAATATATTGTTATATAAAATGACTTTACTTGATTTTCAGATTCTTAGAGGACCTTTTCTAGGGATTCTATACACTAAGGCCAATTCATTTGACTATTTTTTAATTAATTTTTTTTAATGTTTATTTTATTTTTGAGAGATAGAGCACAAGTTGGGGAGGGGTGGAGAGAGAGACAGAGACAGAGACAGAGACAGAATCTGAAGCAGGCTCCAGGCTCTGAGCTATCAGCACAGTGTCTGATGTAGGGTTGAACTCACAAACCATGAGATCATGACCTGAGCCAAAGTCAGACACTTAACCAACAGAGCCACTCAGGCACTCCTCTTTGACTAACTCTTAAAGGGCATTCATTATTATCCTTGGAGGTGACTTTGAATATTGAAAATATTCAGAGGAGATGAACTGGATATAGATAAAACAACATGATTAATATTTTATTTCTCAAGAATTAACAAATTTGTGAAGAGTAAAGAACAAGGATCAAAGCAAGTATTATCAGTCTTGTACATAAAACACATGATTAATAATTTTAAGTACCAAAGTTAAATAAAGGATATTTATACTCACAACTAACTAAAGTACCATTAGCTCAAGTAATTCATATACATGTTTCCTGGTTCAGTCTTGTTGGTGGTGATGGTGCCAGTTTCAATGGTAAATATGAGATCCTAAGGCATGGTTCAGTGGTAAACATGAGATGCTAAAGCATGAGATCCTAAGACATTTCTTTTTCTCTTGAAGGGAGATGTAAGGGAATCAAGCCACATGCTAGAGTGGTGGTAGGTTAAGAGTTGTTAGAGAAAAATTTGCTCAAAGAGAAATTATCATCCTAGCAATAGCTGAAAGATTTTGAAGAACACATATATCCAATGTTACAATTTTAAAGTAGATTTTAAATGCAGCCCAATTTCATTCAAACGCACTACACACTACTCACTCCTTGCTGAGTTGGTGCTTTTGAGGTGCTTTTGGATCAATGGTCCAAACTTGGTCTGGGCGCTGGAAGTAAAACTCAAGTGTGAATGGCAGGTCAGCAAAAAGAGTTAAATGAAAATCAGGGAATGCAAGTCTCTGGGGTTTTCTGGAAAACCACTAGCTATGGAAAGAGGGTTAAAGAAAATTATATGCAAATCTTAAAGCCAGTTTTTAAGCTATTATATACTTATATTTGAATTGAGAAAAACATAAATATACACACACATCTGTGTATATATCTATCTTGAGTAATTCAAGAAGAAGCTTATTCCAGATACTGTAAAAAAAGAATAACGGCCCTTTTCTTAAATTATTCAGGCAAATATGATTATAATCAACATTTGCATTTGCTCTAAGGAACTAGCATCAGTTACATGAACTTTTCATGTGTATTGTTCAACTTAATCTTCATTCTCACCTTGTGAGTGAGATTTTACCATCTCTCTGTTTCTTTTGAAGAAGGGAAGCTCAGAATGGCCAAGTGTCATGAGTAATATAAATGGTAAATTTGGGAGTCAAAGTTAGATCCTCATATTAAAATCTGCATTTTTTTGCACCCATATCACTGCCTTTCCTGATGTTCGGCTTGACTTCCCTTCACTTTATGCTATGTTAAACAAGCTCTGATCAACCTTACAGAAAATTACATAGAAACTACCCTGTCATCCACTTCCAGGTCTCTGTTATTTCCTGGTTGCAGTCCATCTGTCATCTGACTACCTAGGAATCCCTGAACAATACTGTAACTCAAGCTTACCTTTTCCCAAAATCAGTGTGCTTGATTTTCCTATCCAGGCATTTTGTTTCTGAAAGTAAGCCTGCTCACACTGAGAGCTTACTGTCTACTTGTTGAATTTTGAATTAACCTCCAATAAGTTATCTTCTGCATTAATGGGGGGGTGGTTAATAAAGTAAGTAAGTGGTGATGAAGTCATTCCAAAACCTACCTCCCATATAATATGTATTTTTTTTATATGTAATTGACATTGTCCTTCAGATTGTTTGTTTGTTTGTTTGTTTAACCTAAGGGACTGATATACCCAACAAGTGTAGTTTTCCTTCAAGTCCTAAAAAAACTATACACATAGAGAAATCCAACAAATGACAGTGTCTCTTTACCTAGGGCACCTCTGGATGGCCAACAAGTACATCTTCCTTGAATTATTAAAGCAAATGAATCTAAAACAAAAAAACAAAAACAATGCATTCAAACTGCAATGACAGGTATATTAAGTGTGACCTTTAGATGATCCACTCTTTTCCATTTTATTTTTTTTTATTTTTTTTTATTTTTTTAACGTTTATTTATGTTTGAGACAGAGAGACAGAGCATGAATGGGGGAGGGTTAGAGAGGGGGAGAAACAGAATCTGAAACAGGCTCCAGGCTCTGAGCTATCAGCACAGAGCCCGACGCGGGGCTCAAACTCACGGACCACGAGATCATGACCTGAGCCGAGGTCGGCCACTTAACGGACTGAGCCACCCAGGCGCCCCCTCTTTTCCATTTTTTTTTAAATTTTTTTTTCAACGTTTATTTATTTTTGGGACAGAGAGAGACAGAGCATGAACGGGCGAGGGGCAGAGAGAGAGGGAGACACAGAATCGGAAGCAGGCTCCAGGCTCCGAGCCATCAGCCCAGAGCCTGACGCGGGGCTCGAACTCACGGAGTGCGAGATCGTGACCTGGCTGAAGTCGGACGCTTAACCGACTGCGCCACCCAGGCGCCCCCCCTCTTTTCCATTTTAAATGAAAACAAAAAAACATTAGGTGACTTTCCAAATTTACTTGGAAAATTTACATATATTATTAATATCACAGGTATTAGAGTAAATATAAGGTAGATTTTCATAAAACCCCAAGGACATGACATGTTTTGAAATTAGCTTTTAGTATATATGATGTTCTAATATTTGGAAGATAGTAAAATAGAGCCTAGTTAAATGTGTAGCAACAAGCCACATGTCTGTTTTATGCAGAAATCATCATAACCCAGTTTTTCTCAGTAGAAGTCCAAATTAGTAGAGGAAAGAATTCTAGAACATTTTATATATGTGACCTTTAGTAAACATGTTTCATGAAATTTGATTTCCACAAATTAATTTGAAAGGGCTTATTTGGAACATGTTGTTGAAGCGGGAAAAATAACTTGCCAGGCTATAGAAAAAGACTAGAGGGCAGTGAATAAATCAATCACCATGATAAAATGTCAAAGAATATGAGGCGGAATCAGTGCTGCTGGGGTTGCTATGAAGTCAGGTGTTATTTAACATCTTCATTAAAGCCTTAGAAAAGAGAACTGATTGACACTGGGAATTGGAGTTGGTTCTTCTGCACAAAACTATTTAGATAACACAAATGCTAGTGTTGAATTATGGTGCACCCATTTATTTTCAAGGAATATTGGCACACCTGTTTCATCTGACATTATCCAAAAGTAGCTGGATTTAAATTCAGGTTATCACAATTTCCATTATGATATTGTAGGGGAAGCACAATTTTACCTCTTCCCTCTTTGCAGTTTTCATTTGGGTCTGAGAATTAAACTGACATAAGACAGATAAACAGAAAATATACACATTCCTATACGATGTTCCTGACACAGGAGCCCTCATAAAGAAAGGAGGACCCTAGGAATGGTGAAACCTATAGGTTTTTTCATTAGATTGAAGAGAGACAGGCCATTATGGAAAAATAACTGAACTATGTGGGGGCATTAACAAAAAATAAGAATCATTTCACAAAGGTCTGTTTGTACAGAATTCTCTCGGTCTTAACTGCTCATACTTCATGATAAGAATGTTACTTTCCTTCTATAGGATGGATGTTTTTCACATAGGAATTTCATCTGCTTTTAAGAAAAAGAAGGAAGGTCAGAGTGTTTTTCTTGCATTTGCTGTTTTTTCAGTGCCTTTAACTCGAAACAGTTAGTATTCTAGAGTGGCAGATGTGGGAATGGCATGTTCTACTACCCTTTAATATCAAAATTACCATCTGTTTGAACTTCCCAAAGTTATCGAAAATGATTCTATGTGAGGTGTCCACCATATGCCAAATATATCTTATTTGATGGTGGAAAAGAGAATAGTGTTGTGCCTGCCGATTTGTCTCATTCAAATTTCCATATACACTCCATATGTTTGCCATATATATAACCTATCCTGATCCAAACCCAAGGATAGCAAAGTGGTGACATTTAACAAAATAATTGCAAACAGATATCCTCGTGTATTTTAAAACAATAGAACCTACAGAAACAAAGGATGAATTTGGCTAAATGACTCCATGTGATAGATGTATATTTAATGTCTACCAAATACCAAATACCTGCCCCAGTATCCGGCACCAAGAATGGGAAGAAATATGACTATTATTGCCTTAGGTGAAAATGACTTCAGACCAATAAGAAAAGAAAAATGCTGAGAAAATAGAAGGGGCTACAATTGCTCTCTGGACATTTTTGCTTACTCCTTCAAATTAATCACTCCTTAGGTTCCATAGGATCCTTTTGGAAAAATGGACCGGCTTGCCAGACTGTTCTTTCTGTTCTTTAAAAAGGCATTTTCCTTAAGTGCTGCTTTAGACCTGTTTACTATTCTCAGGAATTTGCACTCCAGCCAGGAAGGGAACTAACTTTCAAATGAAAATGAACTAAATTATCTACTTGGGGTTTGGCCAAATTCCTCAGTTTTTGGTCTCAATTAAGCTCAAAGAAAAAAATATATACATAAACTTACAACAAGTCCAAAGTACTACATAGGTATGCATATTGCTCAGAACATCAAACATCAAGTTAAGTAGCTGATCTTTAAGGGAAGAGATGTTAAATGGAAGTGAGTTTTTCTTCATTCTGGAGGGCACTCAGCTCTTCACCATCATTTAAAGAAAAAAAAAAAGACAATTATGAGTCAGACTAAGATTTTGGTATAGTTTCTACATCTATATAATTATGTTTGCACATCTAATTGCCGAATGCATCCTTTGTGATCAAATCAAACACAGAGTTATTCAAAAAGAAGTGTTGCCTTTGAAACAAACAATATTTTCATAAAATTAAAATAGCTTTTTTTTTTAAGTGTATTTTGAGAGTGGGTGGGATGAAGGGAAAGAGAGAAAAAGAGAGAGAGAAATAGAGAGAGAATCCCACGTAGGCTCCATGTTGTCAGTGCAGAGCCCCACGTGGGGCTCCATCTCACTCACGGTTCATGAGATCATGACCTGAGCTGAAATTAATAGTCAGATGCTTAACCAACTGAGCTACCCAGGCACTCCAATTTTTTTCTCATTATATGAATGACACATGTTAATCATAATAAAAGTTCAAAACAATGCAGAAAATTAAGGAAGAAAGTAAAACTTCACTGGAAATTTCAGTGATTGAGATAAACATGGGTATCATTTATCCGCTACTCATTCTTTAATGCATATGTATATGCACCAGTACATAGTCAAATGTATAACTTCACGTGAATAAGGTCACATTACTCATGATCTTTTTATTTCAAGCACTACAATGTTTATTAGCTTTTATTTATTAATTCTTACATCTCTCTTCCTTCTCTCCTATCTCTTGAACTTCCACATTCACAACTTCCACATACTCAGAAATAAAACATAATTTTCCATGACAATCTTGTTAGTATTATTCGTAACATGTTATAATGCTATTTTTTGGCTCATTCTAGAAATCTCTTTCAGTTAACTGCTAAAGCTCTAACTCACTAGTTTTAATGATTATGTGGTAATTCATGTTTGGCTCTAGCATAATTTATTGTTTCCCTTGTTGATGTTTAACATTCAGGTTTTTAGAGTTCTCCCCCTTCGACAATGCTACAGTCTACATGCTTATTACATTCTTTTTTTTTTTTCCTATGGAATTCCCCAAAGTAAAAACTATTCTAATAGTTATGCCCATAATGTAATACAGAGTTTTAAAAATATACTTAATGTGAATTTTACTAGCACTGAATAAAAATATAGTTTTTTCCTCTGTAGTCTCCAGAAACAATGAACCTATTACTGCTTTTATTATCATTTTTGGCCAATAAGATAATGGGTAGTGGCATCTGACTTTTAATTCACTTTGCATTTCCCTAGCTTCTAGACAATTTGAACAGCTTTTAGTGGTTATTTTTCTCTTTACGTTAGTGACTGCCTGTTTATATCTTTTCTGCCTATTTTTCTGTTGTGCTTTTTTGGTCTTTTTTTTCCTAATGAATTTCCCAATCTCTTTATTAAACTTACAATCATTCACTAATTATTGGCCATATGCATTGCCAATATTTAATTGCAATCTATTATTTATATATTTTTTTCAGAATAGATTAAGTTATATCAAAATTTAAATGTTTATAGTCACATATTATTAGCTTTTTTAAGCATTGCTATTCTCTGATAGAAATAGGAGTCCTAGCCACAAATGAATCCTCCATATTAATCGAGAAGTTAAGGAGAAATTAATAATATTGAAAAAGCATTAGCTGGCTTATATGCATATAATTTAGTATAAAAGCAACTACAAAGTCTGGACAGAATTTCACAAAAGATTATACAGAAAAGTTGAAGAGGAAAAAATTTTAAAAAAAATCTTTGATGTACTTTGCAATTGCCTTAATGTTTGGCTTGGAATTTTTTATCAGATCTTTTATATTCTTAAGGAAATCTTCAAATAGGGAACATAAGTAGGCAGCAGCTCCACTACTCACCATTTTACCCTAAGAGTTTCGAACTTCTTTTCTGAAAAACTGATTGTTTGATACAATAAATTATTCATCCTTCTCTATCATTCATTCACCCCTAAACCATTGCTTATATGAACATGACTGTATTAAGTAATATGATAACTGCTATTCATTGGTCTCATTTCCTGCTGTGCAACATAAGAAGGTAGATACTTTAACAAATATCATCACAGTAAGTTTAAAGGAGCAACTATTATTTGTGAAATGATTATTACAAATTAAAAAATAATAATGTTCAGTTGATCATAATGAGACATGGTTGTTTGAAAGTTTTTCTGTAATAAGCAAACGTGTGATTTTAATGTAGTGATAGTCACAAATTACCCTCTTAAACATAGACAAGGGATTTGCACATTTAAGGAATTATGAATTATTGAAAAGTGCTCAGGGCTAAATTGGCTAAGAGTGCATGTTAATTGAGCAGTCAGGGTCTTCATACACAAAATAGCTCACAGCCAAAAGTGAATGGTTTTCAAAAGTGAAATTGAAGAGTCAGTTGAATTGCAGACCACTGTACATCTTCTGCCAACACATTCTTTTCATGACTAAGAACATTATGTTGGGAAATGAATGAGTTGCTTCAGGACAATATTAGAAACTGTTTCAACATTAAGACTGTAGGTCACAAGATGAACACGATGGGTTTCTTTTTCTGTGATTAAAATTGATCATAAAGTAATTCATCTTATAGGGTTTAAAGCTATTGCAAAAAGTTTTAGTGATTTTGGTCATGAAAGATCATGACTATAAGTCGTATTTCAAATTAACTGTAGCCTATATAATTTAGAATCTTTAGCACTATGAATACTTACAGGCGTAGAAGAAGTACCTAATTAACAATGCAGTGATTTAATATTTTAAATACTCTCTTTAATAGCAGTTTAAATGTGATATACATTCTTGTTGGGGTAGATTGCCAGGAAATAGTGAGGTGGGACTATAACAATGAGATATATTTAGAAAGACATAGAGAAAGCTGAAATGAAGCAGTCATTAGGATAACTTTGTTCCTGAATAGTCTAGGGACCAGGCCAAGCTTGGTCAGTAATATCTATGAGGGCACTAAAAAGTGCACATGTGCATGTGTATGTGTGTGTATGAGAGACAAAGAGAGAAAATGAGAGAGAGAGAGAGAGAGAGAGAGAGAGAGAGAGAGATCAACGAGGCTAAAACGGGGGCATTTGGCTATCACTAGGCTAATCAGTCACCATAGTGTCAAAGTAATACTGGGTCAGGAGGGAAAATGAACTAATTGAGGTAAGAAGGTTGGAAGCCAGGAAAGTAGATCAACCAGTGGGTCAAATTAGGGGAATTAAAGAGAAGATTTATGAAACAAGCCAAATATGGTGTGAGTGATAGACATGAAAATTGGCAAAATAATTATTCCAATGCCATCCATCATTGGGAATCACTTTTGTGAGTCACAGTTTCTAAAAGTGACTTCATGACCCTAGGACTACTTGACCTATATAATTACACAAACCTTTTTACGGATAGGTACTTTATAAGGCTTATGAATGGCAAGCCCACTGCTTTGCCACAATTGTCTCCCTTTGACACCTAAGTCTGCATTGTTAAATTTTTACATTAAAATGGGAAGCCCTGATGTCTTCATTAAATCTGAGATGAGTCGTTATGTGTACATCTTGAAGCTATAAATAAATAATATAAATTTGGCCATTATTTTTTTAAATTTAATTTATGTAATAAAAACGAACTTTGTAATGAAAGTTGCCTTTTACTAGGAACGCTTCATGTTTTAGGAATTTTATATGCTTTTCTGTCTTCTCATAGAAAAACAAATTAAAAGGGGAGGGAACTAAAGTTTTAGTAGGTGGAATCACTTATCTAGAATCATATTTGAAAATGGCTGTTCCAGGATTCATTCCCAGGTCTGTGTGTCTCCAAAGCATAGACTCTTGATTATTTATTTTGTCCTGTGATATCACATGATCAGCTGAGGTGTACATTAAAAGTACAGATTCAGAAAAGGTTGGTATAAATCCTCAGAGAAAAATCCAGAGCAAGCAACTAGGGATATGAGAAATGATTCCCAAACTTCTGATTTTTTTTTTTTTTTGGTGGAGAACAAAATATCCCAATAAAGAAGATCATCAAATAATGCCCTTTGTTGGGGCTGTGTCAGAGAGTAGCCCCAGGCAGAATTGCCTTCATTATTGTTTTCTTCTTTATTACTGTCTTTGTGTGGCCTTTAAAGCTAATAGACTAATCTTGTATTCAGATATATTATTCCAAGCAGAAAATGAGGGTATCCAATTTATCCCAGTTTACCTGGGACTGTCTCCTTTTGCCTGAGACTTTCTGTTTTAACATTGAGATTCCCATGTTCCTGGAACACTCTAAGAAACCAGAATGATTGGCTACCCTATTTGAGGTATAATATAAGGAGAGATAGTGTGGGGATAAATCAACTTCCAAATGAAAACATCTTAAGAACATTGAAGTTCACGTGGTTCAAACTGTGGTAGTTTGGGGCGCCTGGGTGGCGCAGTCGGTTAAGCTTCCGACTTCAGCCAGGTCACAATCTCGCGGTCCGTGAGTTAGAGCCCCACATCAGGCTCTGGGCTGATGGCTCAGAGCCTGGAGCCTGTTTCCGATTCTGTGTCTCCCTTTCTCTCTGCCCCTCCCTCGTTCATGCTCTGTCTCTCTCTGTCCCAAAAATAAATAAACGTTGAAAAAAAAAACTGTGGTAGTTTACAAATAAGATGTAATAACTTTGATTCAGCTTATTCTATAATGAAGTAAACAAATAGACGCATTGGATACAGAACATTTCATTTCTGGATTACCAAAAATCTACAGTTCTCAACCTCTTGTTGATATTAAGAAGCAAAATGCTCAGAACATAAACTTATACTTGGAGATAGAGCTTTGTTCCAAAGTAACTGAAATTTCAAGTTTTTCCCCACTTTAGAATTTCTATAACTTCTTTAAAATACAAATATTTCTAAAACATAATAGTATGAGTCCAGTGTTTTATCGTGTGTGTGTGTGTGTGTGTGTGTGTGTGTGTGTGCACGCGCACGCATAGCTATTGGATTGCTTTCTCCATGGCAAAACAAAACAAAACACAATAGTGTTTTTAGAATTCAGGGAGTATATAGAGAAAAAGGGGAGAAGAAAGAAAAACATGATCAAAATGGTCATTGCAAGTCTTTGATAAAATTTGAAGGAATGTTTCAGGAGAAAATTATGCCTCACCTCATTATTAGACATAAACACATTCATAAATCTTGATTTTTTTTCAGAATTTAAAGGTCTAGAGAAGCAGGAAGAAGTCTTTGGGGGCTAATTTAAAGTCATGAGGATAAGATGAGAGCCCATTGTCTGAAAGTCTCTGTTTTATCCTGTTTTAACATTTTCCCTTTGTATTTTTCAGATCAGAGCAACATTAAATGATTTACTGTTTCTGTCAAAACCCCTCTAATCCGAGTAAGCAGTTACCTCTTACATTATAGAAGGTAGAGCTGAGATGCAGGCTGCAGTTAACTGTGGTACTTGCCTAGTAAGCAGAGACACCAGTTGATATTTAGTAAATACCCCCCTGTAGAGTTTGTGTATCTTTTTAATAGGCCAGAGATTTGTAATATTCTTTTGAGATTTTTATTTCTCTCAAGCCATTCAGTTTCTGAGAGTGGTAATCTTTGGGTGATTTTCTTTAGTTCTACATATTTTATTATCAGTAGTTTGAGATATTTGGTTACTTCTTTTAAAATATATCTCTTTATGTGCATATTATTAACAAATAATTGCTGTATATGTCTTAAAAAGGAAACTCAGGAAAGCAGAAGGTAAAATAACTTTATTTCTTACACCAAGGAAAATGACCCCCCCCCCCCATCAAATACAATTTCTTATTTAGCTGAGTGGCCTGCTTTCTTCATTTAACAATATATTATGAACTTTTTCTGGAGTTAATTACATATATACATGCACACACATATACACATATTCATATAGGTGGGAGAGTGAAGGAACTGGATACATATAATATGAACATGTGGTAGCAATAAAGCACCATCTTGCGGCTTATGGTCTTGAATTTAAAGTGAGACCAATCAAGGTGTTTTCTTTTTGTTTTTTCTTCCTCTGCACATGTATCTATCTTGGTACAAGAATGGAGTAAAAACCTCCCGGATTTAATAAAAATGTGGTTTTGGCAAGAAAGTTGGATTTGTTGCGAGGGGAAAAATGTTCAAGGTACAGGTAATGGAGTGATTAATATGATTTATCATGGATTTTGAGCTAATAAAAGATGAAATTGAGGACATCAAGGACATGAGGGACTATAAAAATCATTCAGATGGAGTCATGGGTTGTTGATATCAGGATCCTAAAGGTAGAAGGTAAAAATAAGAGTGACACTAGTGACAGAATAGAAAGTATAAAATTAAGGTGACAAACCAATTTTTAGTATTGATAATGCCAAGTGCAGGGCTATATCTGAAGCAGCGTGGATGATATGATTATTGAAGATGAGTTCAAGGATCAGAGAAGTGTAAGCATAGGAAGGATCATCCATGTGTGAATTAGTATTTTGGGAAAGAGAAAGGAGGAAACAAGAATGACCTGAAAACAGAAGTCTTTAAATTTCCTAATTGGGACAGTAGAAAAAAAAAACAAAAAAAGACAATGTAAGACTCAATTTCTAGGATAGATTATAGAACGGGTCAGAACAATCAGAGGGAGCAAGGCAAAAATAAATCTTTTCAAAAAAAATTGGACCTAAAATAAGAGAAAAGGCACCAAAGGTCAAAGCAAGGCAAGGATGAAGTCTATTTGAAGAGTGAGTCCCTTAATCTGCAATATGGACCTCTTTAAAATCAGTCTAGCCATTTAAGGGCATGAACTGTGGAGGCAGACTTTCTGGGTCAGAACACCATTTTCCACATGCACAACCAAGGGCAAAGTTATTTAATTTTTGACTATCAGTTCAGTTCCCTTGTTTATAAAATGTGAATCATAAAAGTATCTACTTCATAGGCTAATTTATTAAGGAGATTTAATTAGTTAATTTGTAAAATCCCTAGTCAAGAACATGGCATATATGTGCTGCATAAATATTGCTAAATAAGTTAAGTAAATAAATAATTAACACATTTATTGCTGGCCAAGAGCAGAAACTATTTCAGAGCTTAGGCTTATTTTGAAGTTCAAAGCACTCTAAATATGAGCTTTCACACAGGCTTAAGTCTTGTGTTTAAGTTGTATTTTATATGTTTTTTGTAACGTTTTTTTTTGAGAGACAGAGACAGAGCGCAAGCAAGGGAGAGGTAGAGGTGGAGACACAGAATTGGAAGCAGGCTCCAGGCTCTGAGCTGTCAGCACAGAGCCTAAAGCAGGGCTTGAACGCAGGAGCTGTGAGATCATGACATGAGCTGAAGTTGGCACCTTAACCGACTGAACCACCCAGGAGCCCCTTTAAGTTGTATTTTACTATCACCAGAACAAGTTCATTGGTTTAAACAACTTTTGATAAAAAAGAAGAGTTTGTAGGTATTTAATGTTACTCCGAAATCATTTATGTGATTATGAGCTCCTTCTGGCTTTCAGGCAGCAGAGAAGTGAAATAAGGATGTAAAATATTTAATAAAGAGACTCCTTAGAAGAACTCAGGAGGCTAAAAAAAATCAGGGAAAAAGAATTCTTGCTTTGAGCTTAGGGGAGTTGAGGTGGTAAAAGGCAACTCCGTTTACCTATACTCATACTTTTACCTTCATTTAAAACTCTAGACAAGTCATGAATTTGGAGTCTGTGGGGCTGTGCATTAAGTGAAAAGATAAATAGATGTTGTGTCCATGCATAAAGAACTTGGATTGTTTGAATAAGAAGGGAGTAATGTAATGTTAATTGTATTAAGAAAGGCAAAATTTAAAGCTGAAACTATTAATTATTAGATGAAGGCATGCTGTGTAAGTAGACAGTAAATGAACAGACTGCAAAATTTTCAATAAAGGAGGAAGAGTAAGTGTCCATTTTAGCACAGGAATTTGTCTGATTACAAGCCTAACCAACCATATCAGAGTAACACCCATGCTTGGAATGAAAGATAACTATGTCAAATTAAACTCTACACAAAAGTCACCGAGAGGGCCTCAAGTACTGCCTTCAAATAGTCTGCATTTCTTGAATTTATATTCTCATTATTGTTGCAAACCTCTTTCTGACCTCATTATTCAGCTCCCAGGCTTGCTATCTGATTCAATGCATATTTATATTCCTTGGTTCAAACTAACTTTATGTCCAAAGTTTAAATTTGTCTTGGAGAAAATATTGCCCCAACCCAGAGGCTGTAACATTTTCTTTCTATACTTTAGGCGTAGGCAGGGAGGTGTCATTTTTGCTATGGTTCACATTTTCTACCCCTTGATATTCAAAGGATGTTGATAAGCTTGACCTGTGCTGCACTATGACCCAGGCTGGAAAGAAATATGTTAATAGGACAGACTGATGCAGAGGAGAAATCAGATGGAGTCCTAATAGTAAAATGAGTAAAAATGGAGTCGGTTCTGAGAAATCATTCCCTTACTTCACACCATTTCCCAAAACCATTTACATGTGGCCTATAGACCTAGAGGTAAAAGAATTACCAATTTTAGAAGGAAAAAAAAAGGGAGGATATTTCATGGTCTTGGGAATTGGCACATAATAGGACACAAATTCAGTAGCCATAAAGGAACAGATGGATAAATCAGAGGTAATTCATTCTTGTATTCATTAAAATTATATCTTTAAGGGAGAGAAAAGGAAAACAACATAATAGAAGATACTTACAATACATATTTCTGTAAAGACTCATATACATAATATGAGTTCTACTCTTCTTACTCAGTAAAACAAAGATTAAACAAAATATGGGTGAAAACATTAAAAATTACCTCAGGATATCTAAATGGTTAATTAATATATGAGAATGCACTTAACCTTCTATAATCTATAAAATATATACATGTAATCTATATAAATGTATAATTTATATAAATCTATATAACCTATAAAATCTCAGTGCAATCCCACTACATACCTATTCATATAACTAAAATAAAATGAAAAAGAGAGACAGTTCTAAGTGTCAGCAAGGATAAGGATTTTAGAGCAACTAGAACTTTCCTCTGCTGAGGGAGTATAAATTGATACATGCACTTTGGAAAATCATTGAGTAGTATCTGTCCAAGCTAACTATCCTGCCTACTCTAGTTCTAGGCATGATCCTTACCAAAACACATATATGTGTTTACCAGAAAAACCCTCTGTATTACTTATAACTATCAAAGTACCCATCAACAACAAAATGGATAGATATATGGTGGTACAGTCACAAAGAAATACTGCACAAAAACAAAAATGAATAAATTACATCAAGAAACACCACCATAATTACATTTCACAAAAGCTGAGCAAAGAAGACAGAAACAAAAGAGTTGATGTATCATGATATAATTTATAGCATGTTCAAAGGCAAGCAAAAGTAATTTCAATGAATCAGAGTAGTAGTTTCCTTTGGTGAGAGAGACTGGAGGCTTCTGGGAAGCTGATAGTATTCCTTTGATCTCTAATCTGGGGGTTGATGACTTGGGCCATTCACTTAAAGGAAATTAACTGAGATTTACACTTATGTTTTATGCACTTTTCTGTGTGTATACTGTATTTTAGTGAAAAAAATCACTCTGTAGAGTATAAATCATGAGTTATAATTACTCAAAAGAATGTTTTTAAATCCTGGCCTTCATCTTAACATAGTTGTGTAGATAGTTAGGTAAACTTCCCATATATTACCTTCTTCATCTCTAACAAGAGGTTAGCGATTTGTGTGTGGAGGAGTGGTGGTGGTGAGGAAAGTGCAATTACTTCCTGTGACATATATTTAATTCTCAAGCATAATTTTGAACATATAGAATATCTCACTTATTTCATTCTGAGTTCTGTTTCAACAGCTCAGTGGCTTTTTCTTTAATTATTATTTTAAAAATTTCAGCAAAGCCCTATGTGTACCTTTAATAAATAAGTCTTAAGATTTTTATTATTTTTAATTTTTAAAGATTTTTTTATTAAATGATTTTTAAATTACAGAAAAGATGCAAGAATAAGAATAGTACAAAGAACACTGATATCCTTTACCCAGTTTCATGTATTCTTAACATTTTGCCCCATTTGCTCTACCATTTCTCTTTTATTCTTCAACTCTCTCATTCAGTCTTTCTGATTCCCTGCATGGGGTGTGTGTGTGTGTGTGTGTGTGTGTGTGTGTGTGTGTGTGTGTGTGTTTGCATGTGTTTACTTAACCTTTTGAGAGTCACTTGCATCTATCACGATCCTTTACCAATAAACACCTTCATGGACATTTCTTATAAGTAAGAATATTCTCTGATGTTAACACAGTGCAGTTATCCCTCAGTAAATTTAAGATTGATGCAATACTTTTATCCAGTTTATCATTCTAATTTATTTTTTTAATTAGAAGTTTATTTATAATGTTTCTTAATCCTTAGTACAGGAGCCAGTCAAAGGTGAAATACTGAATTAATTGTCCCTCTCTTTAGGCTTTTTCAGTGTAGACAACTAACACTGAAAACTAATGCTATTTTTTGTCTTTAAGACATTGACAGTTTTTGCAGGATATAGTAGTTTATTATTATTATTATTATTATTACTACTACTACTACTATTTGAATGCTCCTCATTTTAGTTTTATTTGATGTTTCCTCACAATTACATTTAAGTTGTGAATTCCCAGCTATAATAGCACCTCAGTGACAGTGTATCTTTCTTGGGGTATTTCTTTTAAGAGCACATGAGGAATATCTGTCCCTCACTGGAGATGTTAATTTTGATCACCTGGAAAAATTGTTGCATGCTTCTCGACTGTATAGTTATTATTATTTTTATGACAAATGGTCTGTGAAGAAACACTGAAAGATGTCTCTTTATTTGAAACAGCAAAGAGGCTAAGAAATTCTATTGCTTTGCCACATTAAATGATGCACATTCTTAAATTCTTAGCATAGTCTTGAACTCTGGATCTGAAGACAGATCTCAGGGCCTCTCACTTCACTGGTAAATCTCTTGGACATTGAGAAAAAAGTACAGGCATCTGTATGATTTAAGCTTGAACAATGCTTGGGTGGGTGGGATCAAGATGTGTGCATTTGGCTTATAAATTACAAATGTATTTTAATGTGAGCATATAAGCAGTTTGTGTTATGTTACAACGGAGCAAATTAGAATGAATAATTCTGCAGTGAGGATACCTGGTCAAGAATTAATAACCATTTACAAGATATTTGATTAACAGGCAAAACATTCTGTCCATATATGAAACTCCTTATCTGTATTATCTTTCCAACTCAACCTGAAGCTTTGTCAAAAAAAGCTTTGTTTTTCCATTGTCTAACAAATGTTTAATAGTGGATTGGAAGAAGACTAATTGAGTTGGTTAAAGATGATGTTAGAAGCTACACTATTGTCTAATTGAACATATCATAGTATATTAGAAATAAAAGTGGTATACATGTATTAGGCCTCTGAATTCTAGTTATAGCTCTTTATTGAAAATAGACCAAAATACACATTAATGTTAAAATCTTCTATAAATCCTATTAGTTTGGGGAGAGTTTCTCCCATCCAGAAATGTTTAATTGGACCTTGCCCAAATATAATGAATCCATTTAGCTTATTAATTTTGACTTAAGATATGTTGATTCAACAAATCTATGCAAATACAGCTTTCAAAAAATCAATTAATGGTTAAAATAGCCAAGTTGGGATATATTAAGGGGGTGTGTTAATAAATGTTTCCTGTTGAGCCATATTTAAATATTTAAAATTCAACATAACTGATGCTACTTCTAAAATGTATGCAAGCATTCAGAAATGAAACCAACTTTTGCTAAACTCATATCTTTGCTCATCAGTCCCCCCTCTTCCTCCCCCGTTTCCTTTTTCATCCTTCTTTCTTTCCTTCCTTCCTCATATAGGTCATTAAATAGATCATATAGGATGTTGGTATACAGACTTTGCTCTGCTAATCACTTGTATAAATTCAAAGAACCATTTTGTGGGGCCATGAATGCAACAAAATTCATTGACACAAAAATTTCCTTGCAGTTGCTGGAAGATGAAAATAGAGGACAAGGCCTTTGACTAGAAACAGCCTGGGGACACCTGGGTGACTCAGTTGGTTAAATGTCTTGCTCTTGATTTTGGCTCAGGTCATGACCTTATGGCTGTGAGATTGAGCCCTGCTTTGGGCTCTGGGCTAAGCAGGGGCTTGATTGAGATATTCTCTCTCTCTCTTTCTTTCTCTCTGTCTTTCTCTCTCCCACTCCATCCCTCCCTGCTTGTGATTCCTTGCTCTTTCAAAGGAAGGAAGGAAGGAGGAAGAAAGGAAGGAAGGAAGAAACAGCCTGTTTTAAAACAGTTATCAAAGTTGTCTTGTGGGCAATCAAATGACACATACTCAAATACATCCTAGGGGGTTGTTCAATCCATGGTTTTACATTATTATAGTCATGTCAGTTGCCTAGAATGCTGCAGAAGAGACCCAAAACAAATCCTGTTACATGGAAAGAGAAGTGCAGGACCTCTCTTTTGTGGATTTAAAGTAGATTCACAAGATACTGAATCTTAGAGAAACTGCTGTCACCATTCAAACAAATCTTATTTTTCAGATGCAGAAACCAAGACTTAGTGGGTGACATTAAAATGCTGTGGTAAGATGGTGAATGAAATATAATATAGCTGAGAAGAATTCTGTATAACCACTATCAATAAATCAAAAGTAAAAGTCATTTCATAGGGATTCTCCCAATTATTCTGTATGGGGTTTTCCACTAGAAAGCACCTTTATGCCTGTATTTTGTCCAATGTGTAGACACACTGAGAGGCACATATTACCATAATACACTTAATATGGAAGGAAAATTTTAAATAATAGTTATAGCTTGTATGGAAGACAGAGGGTTTATTTACACATTCTGTTTTTTTTTTAATTAAAACACCCTGTCTATTCCATGAGATAACAACTCCACATTCTCCCCCCCCCCAAGTTCTATTGAGAAATAATTGACATACATTATTAAATAAGTTTAAAGTGTATAGTGTGATGGTGTGATTTATATATATATTGTGAAATGATTACTACAATAGGGTCAGCAAACATCTATCTTCTCATAAAGATATAATAAAAGAATAAAGAAAACAAAAACTCCTTGTTATGAGGGCACATTCTTTAGGACTCATTTCTAGTCCTGGAAACTTATTTCATATCTTGGCTATTGTAAATAAGTCTGAAATAAACATACAGGTGCATATGTCTCTTCAAATTAATGTTTTTGTTTTCTTTGTTAAATACCCATTAGTGGGATTATTGGATTGTATGATATTTCTATTTTTAATTTTTTGAAGAACCTCCATACTGTTTTCCACAGTGGCTGTACTAATTTACATTCCCACCAAAGTGCAAGAGAGTTCCCTTTTCTCTACATCTTCGTGTCAAAAATGTTTGAAATCTTAGCTAGGGTAACATAGTGAGAGGCAGTACTTGAGTTATGACCCAGTCATATTAATTTCCAAACCTAGATTTTTTTTCCCCCAAGTCAACCATCCATGTGTAACTTACCAGAAAATGATAGCTAATGGATTTATGAAATTGAAATAAGGGTCAAATCTGTTGTGTATTCTTTCTTCTCTGTGTTACACCTCTAATGTTTGAGAGGATCAGCATATCCAAATGACATTAGTATCAAAAATAGTTAACACTATTTCTCCATTAATACCTTTTTCCCTTTGTTTGATTTGTGTATACATACATACATTTATACATACATACATACATAATATGACCACTTTTGTAATAGATCTTTAACTTTGAGAGTTCATCCAACACAAAACAGAAGTTGAAAAGATTGAAGAGCTGCTACTTCCAGTAATTTACTATAATAGTGTAGAGCATATTACTATAATTAGTCTGGGCTGATAAGAGAAATATGAAATAAAAACATTATTTTCTGACGGGAGCAGAATGTTTTAAAGAGAAAAAAACCTGAATCTTATTTTTTTTAGATTTTTTTAATGTTTATTTATTTTTAAAAGAGAGAGAAACAGAGTGTGAGCAGGGGAGGGGCAGAGAGAGAGGGAAACAGAACCTGAAGCAGGCACCAGGCTCTGAGCTGTCAGCACAGAGCCAGATGCAGGGTTTGCACTCATGAACTGCAAGATCGTGACCTGAGCCGAAGTCAGATGCTTAACCTACTGAGTGACCCAGGAACCCCGTAAAAATCCTGTATTGTAAAACCTTTTTTTTTTAATCTTAAATGTCTAATCTCATAAAGAAGCCACAGCTATAATTCTAGGAGTGCTTTTATTATTTCATCTTACAAAAAGAAAATATTCATGTTGGGTAATACAATTTTAGTTTTTAAAGCTGGAAGTAAATGCATATGGATCTCAAGTTATTAAGGAGATATAACATTGATCAATTTTCTAAATTAAAATTTGATCTCTGGGAGCTTTATTGCTGATGCAGATATTGACATTTTATCAATGACTTTGACATTTTAATGTTGGTGTCACAAAATAACTTAGAGGATGCATTCCAAACCTCCTAGAAAATTTCCCTATAGCAATAAAACCTAAAATAATTATTATTTTTAATGGTGAATTAAACTCACATGAGTTTAAGTTAAAAAAATAAATATTGCCAAAATGTCTTAGAAAAAAATTTCTACAGCCGTCTCAGACTTTAAAATCAGAAGTAGCACATATGAAGACATAATGCTACGTAACTATTAGAAACAAACAGTCTAAATTAATTACCTCATATGATTGATTTACAGAAGTCAGTTCAAATTACTCTCTATTCTCATCCTAAATGTTATTCCATGCTTCCAATTTCATTTCACCCCAACCATATTTACCATGAAGTTGCCAGAAGTCAACTATATTTTACTCTTATTTGTATGTGGCTCCTCCAAAAACCCAATGTAACATTTGGGAGCCGAGTGATTTACCACACAAGTAGGGGCAGTGAACCAGCAACCTGAAAACAGAGCAGACTTCCACTGTCATCCGTTCCTATCTGGATGCATGATATGTAACATAGTTTTTCACTATTCTCCATCTGCTATTGCAGTAATTCCTACTGCTTTCTTTGTGACTTATTTTGAATTAAATGTGAACACCATAAAAAGAGATGCTTGTCTATGAAGCAAGAAGAGTCAGTCTGGAAAATATGATGCCAAAGCTCAATCATTTGGACAAATTTGTTTAGTAGTGCTTTATTTATTTCATTAACTTTAAAAAAATGTTTTTAGTATTTAGAATAATGGGTTCCCAAGTATGCCAATGTCTCAATCCCTGGAATCTGTGAATGTTACCTTATATTAAGAAGGACTTTGCAGATGTGTTTAAGTAGAAGATCTTGAGATAGGGGAGATAATCCTCTACGAGCCTAGTGGGTCCAGTGTAATCATAAGTGTCTATACAAAATGGATGCAGGAAAAGTTGGAGTCAGAGAAGAAGGCAACGTGATGACGGAGGCAGAGTTGGAGTGATTCAGCCACAGTGCAAGGAATAAGGGTAGTCTCTAGAAACTAGAGAAGTCAAGAAACAAATTTCTCCTGGAATATCCAGAAGGAATCAGTATTGAAAACACCTTGATTTTATCCCCATGATGAAACACATTTCAGACTTCTGACCTCTGGAAATATAAGAGATTAAATAGGTGTGTTCTTTAAAGGAATATTTTTTAAAACCATTTTAGGTATGCAGCAAAATTGAAAAAAAAATTACAGGTATTTTGCAAATACACCCTACCCACCACACATGCATAATCTTCCCCATTATCAACATTACCCACAAGAGGGTACATTTGTAACAGTAATGAACCTACATTGACATGTCATTATCACACACAGTTCATAGTTACATTAAGGTTCATTCTTGATTTTATACATTCTATGGTTTTGTATAAATGTAAGTCCATTGAACATTACAGTATCATGTTTTTCTTTGCCCTAAGAATCCTCTGTACTTCTTCTATTCATTCTGTCTCCTATTCATCTCACCAAACCTTGGTAACCATTGAATTTTTCGCTGTTTTTATAGTTTTGCCTTTTACAGAATATCATATACTGGAAATCATACCATATATAGCCTTTTCATAGTGGCTTTTTTCACTTGGTAATATGCATTTAAGGTTCCTTCATGTCTTTTCATGGCTTGATAGCGTATTTACTTTTAATGCTGAATAATATTCTACTGTCTGATATATCACACTTTATTCATTCCCCTACTGAAGGATCTCTGGATTTCTTCTAAGTTTTGGCAGTTAAAAATAAAGCTACTATACACATCTTCATCTGGATTTTGTGTTGACATACATTTTCAAATCTTTTGGGTAAAAACCAAAGAGCACAACTGGTAGATAGTATGGTGAGAGTTATGTTCAGTTTTTTTTAAGCAAAAAACCTCTGAAGTGTCTTCCAAAGTGGCTGCACCATTTTGCTTTCCAACCAGCAGAATGAGATTTCCTGTTGCTTTGCATCCTTGTCAGCATTTAGTATTGTCAGCTTTCCAGATTTGACCATCCTGATAAGGGCGTAGTAGTATCTAATTGTTGCTATAATTTTTTTTAATGTTTATTTTTTTTTTTTCAGTTTCTTTATTTTATTTTTTTTTTAATTTTTTGAATGTTTATTTATTTATTTATTTTTTTATGAAATTTATTGACAAATTGGTTTCCATACAACACCCAGTGCTCATCCCAAAAGGTGCCCTCCTCAATACCCATCACCCACCCTACCCTCCCTACCCTCAGTTTGTTCTCAGTTTTTAACAGTCTCTTATGCTTTGGCTCTCTCCCATTCTAACCTCTTTTTTTTTTTCCTTCCCCTCCCCCATGGGTTCCTATTAAGTTTCTCAGGATCCACATAAGAGTGAAACCATATGGTATCTGTCTTTCTCTGTATGCCTTATTTCACTTAGCATCACACTCTCCAGTTCCATCCACGTTGCTATAAAAGGCCATATTTCATTTTTTCTCATTGCCACGTAATATTCCATTGTGTATATAAACCACAATTTCTTTATCCATTCATCAGTTGATGGACATTTAGGCTCTTTCCATAATTTGGCTATTGTTGAGAGTGCTGCTATGAACATTGGGGTACAAGTGGCCCTATGCATCAGTGCTCCTGTATCCCTTGGATAAATTCCTAGCAGTGCTATTGCTGGGTCATAGGGTAGGTCTATTTTCAATTTTCTGAGGAACCTCCACACTGCTTTCCAGAGCGGCTGCACCAATTTGGATTCCCACCAACAGTGCAAGAGGGTTCCCGTTTCTCCACATCCTCTCCAGCATCTATAGTCTCCTGATTTGTTCATTTTGGCCACTCTGACTGGCGTGAGGTGATACCTGAGTGTGGTTTTGATTTGTATTTCCCTGATAAGGAGCGACGCTGAACATCTTTTCATGTGCCTGTTAGCCATCCGGATGTCTTCTTTAGAGAAGTGTCTATTCATGTTTTCTGCCCATTTCTTCACTGGGTTATTTGTTTTTCGGGTGTGGAGTTTGGTGAGCTCTTTATAGATTTTGGATACTAGCCCTTTGTCCGATATGTCATTTGCGAATATCTTTTCCCATTCTGTTGGTTGCCTTTTAGTTTTGTTGGTTGTTTCCTTTGCTGTGCAGAAGCTTTTTATCTTCATAAGGTCCCAGTAATTCACTTTTGCTTTTAATTCCCTTGCCTTTGGGGATGTGTCGAGTAAGAGATTGCTACGGCTGAGGTCAGAGAGGTCTTTTCCTGCTTTCTCCTCTAAGGTTTTGATGGTTTCCTGTCTCACATTTAGGTCCTTTATCCATTTTGAGTTTATTTTTGTGAATGGTGTGAGAAAGTGGTCTAGTTTCAACCTTCTGCATGTTGCTGTCCAGTTCTCCCAGCACCATTTGTTAAAGAGGCTGTCTTTTTTCCATTGGATGTTCTTTCCTGCTTTGTCAAAGATGAGTTGGCCATACGTTTGTGGGTCTAGTTCTGGGGTTTCTATTCTATTCCATTGGTCTATGTGTCTGTTTTGGTGCCAATACCATGCTGTCTTGATGATGACAGCTTTGTAGTAGAGGCTAAAGTCTGGGATTGTGATGCCTCCTGCTTTGGTCTTCTTCTTCAAAATTCCTTTGGCTATTCGGGGCCTTTTGTGGTTCCATATGAATTTTAGGATTGCTTGTTCTAGTTTCGAGAAGAATGCTGGTGCAATTTTGATTGGGATTGCATTGAATGTGTAGATAGCTTTGGGTAGTATTGACATTTTGACAATATTTATTCTCCCAATCCATGAGCAGGGAATGTCTTTCCATTTCTTTAAATCTTCTTCAATTTCCTTCATAAGCTTTCTATAGTTTTCAGCATACAGATCCTTTACATCTTTGGTTAGATTTATTCCTAGGTATTTTATGCTTCTTGGTGCAATTGTGAATGGGATCAGTTTCTTTATTTGTCTTTCTGTTGCTTCATTGTTAGTGTATAAGAATGCAACTGATTTCTGTACATTGATTTTGTATCCTGCAACTTTGCTGAATTCCTGTATCAGTTCTAGCAGACTTTTGGTGGAGTCTATCGGATTTTCCATGTATAATATCATGTCATCTGCAAAAAGCGAAAGCTTGACTTCATCTTTGCCAATTTTGATGCCTTTGATTTCCTTTTGTTGTCTGATTGCTGATGCTAGAACTTCCAGCACTATGTTAAACAGCAGCGGTGAGAGTGGGCATCCTTGTCGTGTTCCTGATCTCAGGGAAAAAGCTCTGTTTTTCCCCATTGAGGATGATGTTAGCTGTGGGCTTTTCAAAATAGCTTTTATGATCTTTAAGTATGTTCCTTCTATCCCGACTTTCTCAAGGGTTTTTATTAAGAAAGGGTGCTGGATTTTGTCGAAGACCTTTTCTGCATCGATTGACAGGATCATATGGTTCTTCTCTTTTTTTTTGTTAATGTGATGTATCACGTTGATTGATTTGCGAATGTTGAACCAGCCCTGCATCCCAGGAATGAATCCCACTTGATCATGGTGAATAATTCTTTTTATATGCCGTTGAATTCGACTTGCTAGTATCTTATTGAGAATTTTTGCATCCATATTAATCAGGGATATTGGCCTGTAGTTCTCTTTTTTTACTGGGTCTCTGTCTGGTTTAGGAATCAAAGTAATACTGGCTTCATAGAATGAGTCTGGAAGTTTTCCTTCCCTTTCTATTTCTTGGAATAGCTTGAGAAGGATAGGTATTATCTCTGCTTTAAACGTCTGGTAGAACTCCCCTGGGAAGCCATCTGGTCCTGGACTCTTATTTGTTGGGAGATTTTTTATAACGGATTCAATTTCTTTGCTGGTTATGGGTCTGTTCAAGCTTTCTATTTCCTCCTGATTGAGTTTTGGAAGAGTGTGGGTGTTCAGGAATTTGTCCATTTCTTCCAGGTTGTCCAATTTGTTGGCATATAATTTTTCATAGTATTCCCTGATAATTGTTTGTATCTCTGAGGGATTGGTTGTAATAATTCCATTTTCATTCATGATTTTATCTATTTGGGTCATCTCCCTTTTCTTTTTCAGAAGCCTGGCTAGAGGTTTGTCAATTTTGTTTATTTTTTCAAAAAACCAACTCTTGGTTTCGTTGATCTGCTCTACAGTTTTTTTAGTTTCTATATTGTTTATTTCTGCTCTGATCTTTATTATTTCTCTTCTTCTGCTGGGCTTAGGCTGCCTTTGCTGTTCTGCTTCTAGTTCCTTTAGGTGTGCTGTTAGATTTCGTATTTGGGATTTTTCTTGTTTCTTGAGATAGGCCTGGATTGCAATGTATTTTCCTCTCAGGACTGCCTTCGCTGCGTCCCAAAGCGTTTGGATTGTTGTATTTTCATTTTCGTTTGTTTCCATATATTTTTTAATTTCTTCTCTAATTGCCTGGTTGACCCACTCATTCGTTAGTAGGGTGTTCTTTAACCTCCATGCTTTTGGAGGTTTTCCAGACTTTTTTCTGTGGTTGATTTCAAGCTTCATAGCATTGTGGTCTGAAAATAAGCATGGTATAATTTCAATTCTTGTAAACTTATGAAGGGCTGTTTTGTGACCCAGTATATGATCTATCTTGGAGAATGTTCCATGTGCACTCGAGAAGAAAGTATATTCTGTTGCTTTGGGATGCAGAGTTCTAAATAGATCTGTCAAGTCCATCTGATCCAATGTCTCATTCAGGGCCCTTGTTTCTTGATTGACCGTGTGTCTAGATGATCTATCCATTTCTGTAAGTGGGGTGTTAAAGTCCCCTGCAATTACCACATTCTTCTCAATAAGGTTGCTTATGTTTATGAGTAATTGTTTTATATATTTGGGGGCTCCGGTATTCGGCGCATAGACATTTATAATTGTTAGCTCTTCCTGATGGATAGACCCTGTAACTATTATATAATGTCCTTCTTCATCTCTTGTTACAGCCTTTAATTTAAAGTCTAGTTTGTCTGATAGAAGTATGGCTACTCCAGCTTTCTTTTGGCTTCCAGTCGCATGATAAATATTTCTCCATCCCCTCACTCTCAATCTAAAGGTGTCCTCCGGTCTAAAATGAGTCTCTGGTAGACAGCAAATAGATGGGTCTTGTTTTTTTATCCATTCTGATACCCTATGTCTTTTGGTTGGCGCATTTAATCCATTTACATTCAGTGTTATTATAGAAAGATACGGGTTTAGAGTCATTGTGATGTCTGTATGTTTTATGCTTGTAGTGATGTCTCTGGGACTTTGTCTCACAGGGTCCCCCTTAGGATCTCTTGTAGGGCTGGTTTAGTGGTGACAAATTCCTTCAGTTTTTGTTTGTTTGGGAAGACCTTTATCTCTCCTTCTATTCTAAATGACAGACTTGCTGGATAAAGGATTCTCGGCTGCATATTTTTTCTGTTTAGCACACTGAAAATCTCGTGCCAATTCTTTTTGGCCTGCCAAGTTTCAAAAGAGAGATCAGTCATGAGTCTTATAGGTCTCCCTTTATATGTGAGGGCACGTTTACCCCTTGCTGCTTTCAGAATTTTCTCTTTATCCTTGTATTTTGCCAGTTTCACTATGATATGTCGTGCAGAAGATCGATTCAAGTTACGTCTGAAGGGAGTTCTCTGTGCCTCTTGGATTTCAATGCCTTTTTCCTTCCCCAGTTCAGGGAAGTTCTCAGCTATTATTTCTTCAAGTACCCCTTCAGTACCTTTCCCTCTCTCTTCCTCCTCTGGGATACCAATTATGCGTATATTATTTCTTTTTAGTGTATCACTTAGTTCTCTAATTTTCCCTCATACTCCTGGATTTTTTTATCTCTCTTTTTCTCAGCTTCCTCTTTTTCCATAACTTTATCTTCTAGTTCACCTGTTCTCTCCTCTGCCTCTTCAAGCCGAGCTGTGGTGGTTTCCATTTTGTTATGCATTTCATTTAAAGCGTTTTTCAGCTCCTCGTGACTGTTCCTTAGTCCCTTGATCTCTGTAGCAAGAGATTCTCTGCTGTCTTGTATACTGTTTTCAAGCCCAGCGATTAATTTTATGACTATTATTCTAAATTCACTTTCTGTTATATTATTTAAATCCTTTTTGATCAGCTCATTAGCTGTTGTTATTTCCTGGAGATTCTTCTGAGGGGAATTCTTCCGCTTGGTCATTTTGGATAGTCCCTGGCTTGGTGAGGACCTAAAGGGCACTTCCCCTGTCCTGTGGTGTATAACTGGAGTTGGTGGGCGGGGCCGCAGTCAGACCTGATGTCTGCCCCCAGCCCACCGCTGGGGCCACAGTCAGACTGGTGTGTGCCTTCTCTTCCCCTCTCCTAGGGGCAGGATTCACTGTGGGGTGGTGTGGCTCGTCTGGGCTACTTGCACCCTGCCAGGCTTGTGATGCTGGGGATCTGGCGTATTAGCTGGGGTGGGTAGGCAAGGTGCTCGGGGGCAGGAGGGGCAGGCTTAGATCGCTTCTCCTTAGGTGATCCACTTCAGGAGGGGCCCTGTGGCAGCAGGAGGGAGTCAGATCCGCTGCCGGAGGTTTGGCTCCGCAGAAGCGCAGAGTTGGGTGTTTGCGTGGAGCGAGCAAGTTCCCTGGCAGGAACTGGTTCTCTTTGGGATTTTGGCTGGGGGATGGGCGGGGGAGATGGCGCTGGCGAGCGCCTTTGTTCCCCACCAAACTGAGCTCTGTCGTCCGGGGCTCAGCAGCTCTCCCTCCCTTTGTCTTCCAGCCTTCCCGCTTTCTGAGCAGATCTGTTAACTTATGACCTCCCAGACGCTAAGTCGCGCTTGCTGTGGGAACACAGTCCGTCAGGCCCCTCCGCTTTTGCAAGCCAGACTCGGGGGCTCTGCTTGGCCGGCGAGCCGCCCCTCCGCCCCGGCTCCCTCCCGCCAGTCCGTGGAGCGCGCACCGCCTCGCCGCCCTTCCTACCCTCTTCCGTGGGCCTCTCGTCTGCGTTTGGCTCCAGCGACTCCGTTTTGCTAATCCTCTGGCGGTTTTCTGAGTTATTTAGGCAGGTGTAGATGGAATCTAAGTGATCAGCAGGACGTGCGGTGAGCCCAGCGTCCTCCTAAGCCGCCATCTTGCAAAACCTCTATATTTATTTTTGAAAGACAGACCATGAGCAGGGAAGGGGCAGAAAAAGAGGGAGACACAGAATCCAAAGCAGGCTCCAGGCTCTGAGCTGTCAGCACAGAGCCAGATGTGGGGCCAGAACTCATGAATCTTGAGATCATTACTGAGCCAGCAAAGTCAGACACTTAACCAACTGGGCCACTCAGGCAGCCCTCTAATTGTTGCTTTAATTTGCATTTTCCTGATGATTTTTGATGTCGAGTCTATTTTTGCATGTTTTTTAACATTTGCATATTTTCTTTGGTGAGGTGGCTGTTAAGGTCTTTGGCCCAGTTTTAAATCGGGATGTTTGTTTTCTTATTGTTGAGATTTAAGAGCTTGCTTTTCAAAATATATACTTTGGATAACAGTTCTTTATCGGATGTGTGTTTTACAGATATTTTTTCCCAGTGTGTGGCTTGTTTTCACATTCTCTCAACATTGTCTTTCCCAGAGCAAAGTTTTTCATTTTAACAAAGTACAACTTATCAGTTATGCCTTTCATGATTTATTCTTTTGTTGTTGTATATAAAAAAAAGTTACATCGTATCTAAGGTCGTCTACATTTTCTTCTGTTTTATCTTCTAGGAGTTTTATAGTTTTACATTTTACATTTAGATTTTCTGAAAGGTATGAGATCTGTGTCTAGGTTTTTCTTCTTCTCCATCTTCTTCCCCTTTCCCTCCTCCTTCTCCTCCTCCTTCTCCTCCCCCTTCTCTTCTTCCTCCTCCCCCTCCCCCTCCCCCTCCTCCCTCTCCTCCTCTTCCTCTTCCCCCTTCTCCTTCTGATTCTCCAGTTAAATCAGTGTAGTTTTAAGCTACCAATTTTGTGGTAATTTGTTCCAGCAGTAAAAGAAAACTTAAAGCATCAGCAGTAGAACTCTTTTGGGTTTGAACCTGAATTTTGAGCCTGTTTGTACATTGGTTGAATCCGGTGTTCCATTAGCCATTCTCAGGGATATCTTCAGATTATCCTGGCTTTTAAGCCTCTTTCCTCCTTCATAACTCTACCCCCCACATTTATCTAATAGTACACTTTTTTTATGTTACAACCTAGCTCAGGCATAAATAGATTGGACTTCCATAAACTGAAAGGTAAAATAGGGACCAAATTTCAGAGCTTCTCTCCTGCTAAGGTGAATAACATTTTACTGTCATCAAAATAGCTTGTACTTTCTCAACACACACACACACACACACACACACACACACACACACACCAACTTATACAGTGACGCTTCAGAGATCTTTGATGAAAAGTTTTCTGATTTTTCCATTTTTCAAAAATGACTTGGTTTCAGAGATATAAACTATTGAGGACCATAAACATAATTACCAGATAGCTTCATCTCCCAAACTCATCCAAATAACAATTCTACTTGCCCACCTTCTGTCACACCCCCCCCCCATACACAATGGATTCAGGATTCATGGTTCTAAATATGAGACATGTACCCTGAAAACTTGTTGCTGCTTAGAGTCAAGTGAAATATTTATTGCAACATAATTATGGTCTTTTTCTAATAGTAAACAGAAAAAAATCAATATAATATTGAAATGTGGAGAAATTTGAAAAATCATTGGAAATAGACTAAAACATATTTAATAGGACTAATGTTGGGGAATTGTCCAGCCCAGAGTTTCCTAAATATATATCTGTGTACCAGCTATATTAGAATAACATGGAAATTGTATATGTAAATTCCCAGAATCACACATACTTTTATGTAAGCTGTTAGAATATATCAGTGTTAAATTTGTGTTGGGATAACTAGAAAGCTCAGAGATGTTTGGAAAATTTAATCCTCTTGATCATAACTTACACTATGAGATAATGTTCATGAAACTTTTCTATAAATACCCTTTATTTCTACTTGGTGTAACAATGACTAGATAAAAATAAGCTCCAAGTTTAAAATCTACACTTAAAGGAAAAGTTGTCATTCACCTCAGTTTATGGATACATATTTTTATAAGTGGACTTTTAATGAATTGTCTATTGAAACAATCATAGAAAATATTTTCTTCCAGAACTTCTAGTAGTTTTGATTATCTTAGATAAATATAATTAATAAGAAGTTAGAGATTATATGTACATGATTAATAGGAATATATTCCACATCAATTTTGAAGGTCAGCATGTAAAATCCATTCCCTCTCTATGATTCCATTGATATTATCCCCCTTCCTCTAGACTAGCTTGAGAAACACTGAGGTATATTTGTTTCTCTTAAGGTCATGCATGCCCCTAGCTTTCTTGAGATCCCCACTCTTTGTCCTAGCTTCTTCTGTCCCACCCCCAAAACTTAGCAAATATTTCTCCCTAGGTCTACTCCTAAGTCATAATGTATTGACTCTTAGAAGCAAAGATGGAAATTATTAGGCAGAATTAGCATCTTTCTTTTCTTGATTTTTGTTTTCAGGCAGGTCTCAGAGCCTTTTCTCCCAATCAGTCCTTTATCTAAAGCATGTAAAATTACTACATTCAAAGACATTGAGATTTATCTCTTATGTTCCTTAATATAGCAAGATGACACAATTAAAACTATTTGATAACCATGTGAAGAGCTGATATTCATATCATGGTTTTTTTCCTCACAAAATATTCATCTAAACATTTGTCCTTGTTAGTTCTTCATGGAGATCATTTACTGTAACTTCCCAAGATTATAGATAAGAGAAATGGCCTGCCAAAAGTCATGGTTTTTTACAAGTAGGGCCATAATTAAGCCACATACCTCTCAACTGTGGTCAGTGCTGTTTTCCTTCCTTTTGCTCCCAGATGGCAATTGCACCTCTCTCCTTACACCATGCCTTAATTCCTTTCCTTTGTATTCAAGGAGATAAATTTCAGCTCTTACTCAGAAAAAAAAATGTGTTCTCTGATTTATATTTTGAATAGTAGTCTTCAGCTTATCAGTGAGAAATCAGAGTTTTAACTCTTGCCTATGTGTCCATCAGTTGTAACTTTTTTACAAAGGGAAGAGAGAATGTGCTAAGCAAATGTTGCTTCGGTTCTCCAGCAATGCTGTCTTCCTTCTCTTCTTTGGCTTTCTCTTTTCTGCTTAGAATGATCGTTCGTGTGGAATTCTGTCCTGAAGTCGCCTCCGGATGTTTCAATATAATGGAATGCATATTATAGTACACCTTTAATAGTTTAGAGGAAATAATACTTCTCAGCAATATTGGTTCTTCATGCGAGGCTGAATATTTGTTCCTGGGATAATATATCCTGTGATGTTAACACAGCTTTTGGAAGTTCACGTTGCCAGGTGATCCCTTACTGGCCTTTAGTCAAAGCTGTTTTTAATGAAATATCCTTTGTCTTAACTAAGCAGACTTGTGAGACAAGTTGTTAAAAAGTGATTTCTCAAGAATACTTTAAAAGCTTGCATTTTGCTGACTGCTTTTTATCAAGTGGAAACACACAAACTGTTTTCATTTACAGTGCCAAATTTCTCCTCACCTCCCCAGATTATTGAGAAAATGTTTTCATAAATATTTCTATATGTTTTTCTTTTCTCTCCTATTTTTATCATTCAAAGGCTAAATCATAGAGGTTTCTCTCCAGAGATTTGGAGAAAGTGGCTGACCTTGGACAATGACTAAGGGAATTGTATCTTCATATGAGCCAAGCTCTTTTCACTCACATCAGAAATATGTTGAGGAGTTTAGTTTCTGTCAGTCTTTCTTGGGAGCCAGAGAAGACTGACCTAGCTTGAACACAATAACAAGAGGAAGAGAGAAAATGTTCTGTGCTCTTCATCCTCGAATCTGTATGTGCTATATCCAATTAAAAATCAGTATTAGAGAGAAAGAACACCATGCAAAAGCATTGAAGATGTAAACCTCGTTGCCTTCACTTCCTATTAGATTCAAATACATACCAAAAGCATCATGCAGAGAGCGTCGTCCTAGGAGAGACAACCTCCACCCTATCAGACTTAGGTCAGGCAGCCAAACTCTGTGAGCATCACAATTGCGTGTCAAAATTTCATAGTGCTTGCCAAAATCTTAGACAATTAGTGGGACCAGAGATAGAGATTTTTGTTTCCAGAGATCTGGATTTTTAACCATTGTCCACAAGAGGTTCTACTGCAGGAGCCCTGTCTTGCAAAATTCTTCTAAGGAATAAACATTCTGAAGCCTGCAGGGTTCTACACAGTTAAATTTAGATTTATAAAGTTGCCTGTATGAGTTTGGATAATAATATCTAATTTTTATATGCATAGCACTTATTATATGATAGGTGCTGTTATAAGTACATTATATCTTCAATCATGTAATTATAAAAGTGTCATGGGGTTGGGACACCTGGGTGACTCAGTTGGTTAAGCATCTGACTCTTGATTTTGGCTCAGGTCATGATCTCACAGTTTGTGAGACTGAGCCCCACATGGGGCTCCTCCTGACAGTGTCGAGCCTGCTTGGGAGTCTCTGTCTCCCTCTCTTTCTGCCCCTCACCTGCTTGTGCTCTCTCTACCAAAATAAATAAATAAACTTAATTTTTAAAAAAGGTCATGGGGTTAGTACTATTATTACTATTTCTATAAAAGAGAAAAAGTTTCTAAGATATTAAGAATTTAAGTAATTTATTTGAAGTCACATGGTTACTTCCAGCTGAAATTTGATCGTAGGCAAGATAGCTCTAGAGATGATTCTCTGATTACATTATACTGCCACTTACATGCCAGTCACTGAAACTGGTTATATGAGCTTTAACTGTAATCAGCCTGGATACGTTGGCCCATATGCACTATTTTTTTTTTATCTTTCAACATGTCTTCATAAATATCCTTCATATCCTTGCCACTTTTAACTTTATGTGCCCTGTGATTCAGTATTTCATAGAGACATTGAGGACTCAGAGAACTCCACCTAAGCTGGGATGTGACACCTGAAGTTACATCTGCCTCTGGAAATGATCAGGGTGTTTTCCCAGTTTATAAGGGGTGTCAGTGTTGTGGGAGGTTTATTTAAGATGCATCATCTGTGAGGGACCCTGAAAATAAAAGTTGGTCATATTTTCTGGGCAAGCTGTCAGTTGGAAAGGACACACAGAAAGAATCTATCTAGGATGGAAATCTCATAAAACATTTGAGATTAAAACATAAGTAAAAAAAAGTTAAACAAAGGTAAATATATGATAGCTGTTGAAATAAACTAAGTGATTTTTTTTTCATGTCCTTAAAAAGTAAAGTTAGAAAAGAAAAGGTCTAGTGCATGCCAACATCAGTCAAAGGGTATGGCAGAAAACCAAAGCAGTCACTTTCCCAATATTACTGCCTTCATATTTATGATAGCACAAGCCATTTATCATTGATTTCAGTGCTGTTCAAGACACTGGATCACATTTATTAAAAAATTTACTATCATATCGTCTCTAGTAAATCTATGGTTCTTAAATAGAGAATATTCCCAAGAAGGGATAGAAATATGTGAGTGATGAGTTACTTTATATCATGGTTGTTTATCAAATCTTAATAAAATTGAGAGAAAGTCACACTGCAAAGAGCATATGGTCTCATCATTTGAGGAATTACATGAGTAAATAATGACATTTCCATGATCATCAATAAATCAGTGACTACGCAATTAAATTAAATATATTTAAACTCTTAGAGGGGCACCTAGGTGGCTCAGTCAGTTAAGTATCTGACTCTTGGTTTTGGCCCAGGTCAATATGCATAGAACTATTGTTAAATAAAATGTCTTTCCTTTGTAATCCTGTATATCTTATTATGTATGTGGAAAAATACTATTCTGAGAAGAGACCCTTAGGCTTCCCTATACTGCTGGATAGTCTATGATACAAGAACTGTGGGGCAGAGACTGTGGCTCCCATTGCTTTGCATCAGTAGTAGCACTGGACCCAGGGGCTGTTAATTTTCAAATTAACATACTTTAATTATGTACAGGAATAGATTTATCTATATTATGATTTAAGGCAAATAACTTACTTTGCTGAAATTTTGAGTTTATTTACAAATAAATCTTTGTGATCTGACCAAGGCTACTTTATACTTTAATAGATTTCTATTTATTCTTTTCTATTTATTCTGTTTCCAAGTACAATTTAAGCAAAATAAGTTCACATTCAAAGAGAGGTCACATTCATGGTAAAAAGAAAAAAAATGCTCATAAGGCTGAAGTTCTGGCTTTAGGATCTGTCTCCTTGAACAAAACAGTTAACTCTTTTAAGTCCATTTTTTCTTATAATGGACACAGGAATGCATTTATTTATTCCAACAACAAATATTTATTAATAATTTCTTATTATACAACATGAGCTAGGCTAATGGAACATAATAACGCTTTACCTTTCATGAGGTTTTCATGAGCATCAAATGACAATGTATATGAAAGTACCTTATAAAATTTAATGGGCTACAAATATAAGACACATTTCTAATACCCTGTAAGATTTTAAATTGCTTTCTGAAATAGAGAAGACAAAATTATATTCAGCAGGGCTTTAATATTCAGGGAATTTATTGAATTATAATTCTTGGAAATTGCTTTATATTGTAACTTTCTTTAAAATGTATTATCCATTTTATCAGAATACCAGAATCTGCAACACAATATATAATCGAAAAATTCTTTATTAAAGGTTTTTATAGTGTGTGTGTATGTGTGTATATCTTGGGAAAGGGTTTTCTGGCTATGTCAGCATTTTCAATTCAACTTTTATTTTGAAATTTGTTGTTTTTGTGTCTAAATATATATGCTTTATTATACTATTGTTATTATTAATATGTCCTTTTGTATCCTTCAATTCAAAATGCTTGCCATTTGTGTAGTTACCTTGTTCCTGGTAATCGTAATTAACCTGTCTGTGGCCTTGCAGCTATTTCTATAGAGTATGTTCATGAAACAGATTCTGCTTTATATTATCTATATTTTCTCCTTTCTATCTAATATGAAGATAGAGTGGATTTACATACAGGTTAAGCAACTAACAGGAATTTAAGAGATTTATATAAGGGCACGTAATCTTTTTAGGGAAAAATTCAAAATACTTAATGGAATACTAAATGAGCATTTATTGAGCACTCATTTTATATCCAGAATTGTTTTGAGTGTTGTTGGAATAACAAAATATGAAGAACCTTATTAGATTTAAAAAATACTTAGTAGATTAAAAAGTGGATGGGGCGCCTGGGTGGCTCAGTTGGTTAAGCGTCAGATTTCGGCTCAGGTCATGACCTCGCGGTTTGTGTGTTCGAGCCCCGCGTCGGGCTCTGTGCTGACAGCTCAGAGCCTGGAGCCTGTTTCGGATTCTGTGTCTCCCTCTCTCTCTGACCCTCCCCCATTCATGCTGTCTCTCCCTGTCTCAAAACTAAATAAACATTAAAAAAAATTTTTAAAAAGTGGAAAACGACATTATGGTTTTACTATCAAGTGTTGATGGGATGACTGATGTAAACTCTCGCCATTGTTCATGCACAGCTGGAGCTGAATTGATCCTTAATGATGTTAGGGATGGGTAAGTAGTATGATGGGTTATATATGTGTTTGGATTTTTTTTTGTGTTTTTGTTTTTGTTTTTGTTTTTTACAAATATTAGCTGCATTTTCTTAGGAGACAGTTTTCATTTCTTGTCCCATTGGCTCAAGGTATAGCCATTAGAATTGCTCTGAATAATCAAATGTGAGAAAAAGCTAAGTGAATTAGGAACAGCTTTTAGAGCTAGTGCATGGGCAATAATTATTTCTTTTGGTCATAGTGGGAGCAAGGCAGTCAATGGGAGCTACTTCATTAGTCTCGATTTTGGATGGCAGAATATGTGGAGTGGAGCCAGAGCTCACCCATGTTGGTCATGTAATATGGGCAAAAAATAAATTTGCTTTGTAAGCCTCTGAGTTTGAGGTCATGTGTAGCTGCAGCATAACCTAGCCTATTCTAAATGATATTAGTAAGTGAACCTTTTGGGGGCTTTTTTCAATCTCATTTTTTTTAGTACTTCCCCATAGGTGGTACTCACTTACTGTTAGGCAGATTTTAAAATGCAATGATTTTAGGTGAACATTTAGGTGAAATGTTATAAATAAAAATTAAGAAAATGGTGTTGGTTCTTAACTTGCTCATTATCTTACTGCAACCAGACATACCTTTAGTTATAATACATGTGATAAGTGGAATAACAGAGGCATGTGCAAAATATGTAAGTAACTAAAATGGGGATACATAATTCAGACTGGGAAGGTAGGGGGGGAAGCCTACTCCTCTGCCCACCCATTTACCAGCACCCCTCTCCACTTTATCACTTCTTTAGGAAAGAACCACTGACAATTTAATTGGTGTGTTAATTTTTATTGATTATATGATAGATTATCATAAGCTTTGTGGCTAGAAATCAAACATATTATAGTAAAGTTCTTTATATTAAAAGTATAACACAGGTCTCAGTGGCTAAAATTACATGTGTTGCTAGGGCCATATACCTTTATGCAGGTTCCAGAGGATAATTTTATTTCTTGTCTTTTCCAGCATCTTAAGACTAACCACATTCCTTAGATATGGACCCCTTCCTCCATCTTCAAAGCCCATAGGCCAGGTCAAGTCCCTTGCACACTCTATCATGTTACCTTCTCTTTTGCTCTTTCACTTTCTTTTCACTTTCAATAACCCTTGTCATTACATTTGGTTCACCCCAGGTAATTGAGGGTAATCTCCCTATTTTAATATCAGCTTATTAGCAAACTTTATGTAAGATTAATTTCCCTTTGCTATATGGGGTAACATATTTACAGGTTTCTAGGGTTAGGACCTGGCCATCTTGGAAAGGAGGGCTATTGTTTTGCCCACCATAATAACTGACAGTCCTATTAGATTCATTGGCCCTGATAAGCTAAGGTTTTATGCCTTAAAATACAAATACACCCTGTCTGATTACTGACTCAGGGGACACACCTCCCTCTAGGGACAACCTGCTCATCTTCCAGACTCTGCTCTATTGCAAGTGTCCATGAAAGAGGGTTCATGTCTACCCTTGGAGCCATTGCTTATTTTTCTCTGTAGGCATACAGGTCCAAGCAAGTCTCATGATTTAGAACATGGGAGATACATGAGAACCACAATTCAGGACTAAAACCTAACTTAACATTCTTCTATTATACTTTTATCAGAAGGCCTTGATTCAGATGTGAAATGTAGGCTTAGTTAGTTAGAAGTGATAATGTATGCCTCATTATTCTATTTTTCTCAAAACTCCATTTGTTAGGAATTCTGGGTAATGGAACCTTGGCAGTAAAGTTAGATTAGAAAGAACAGGAGTCTGTATGTGCTATTTGTCCCTCTCAGGATGGATCTATCATTTTCTGTTCACCCTAAGATGATACTTGGAAGATAATTGATTTGAGTGCTATGGCTAGCTTTGTGGGGACCCATTTCCAAATTCTTAGGGTCCAAAATGGATGCCATGGCAGAAACTCAGTGGTTTTATAACCTCAAGTAGAACTAAGTTTGCAGATGGAGCCTCATATAAACTAGTTATAGGCAATGCATTTAGTGTGTACATATGATTGTAATGTGAGTATGCAATCCTGATACATTATATAGATAGTCAATTGTTGGCTGTCCCAAACTTTACAAAATTACTTATTGGTAAGACAAATTTGAGATCAGTGCTTATGCTGCCTTAGAGAGAAGGTCATTTTGCTAAGATCTTTGTATTGGCTCAGAAGGAGAGGGAAAAGTCAGGATATTTACTGAGATTTTAATACTAGTTTAAAGTAATTATTTGGTTATAAATGGGAAAAATCATGATATAATAGTTAAGAATTTGTAAATAGAGTAAGGTGAGGATTTTGAGATCATAAGTTTCTACTGTCTGTCATAAACTATAGTTTGATATTTTTTTGAAGATTTGATGATTATTTTAGGAAGTTCCTGGAAGGAGCAATAAAAATGTTTGTAGTTCTTACTTCCTGAGCAAGAAAGAGTGTCCTGGGATAGTAAAGGAATATTGATGAATACAGTGGAATAGGAAATTTATATTAAATAGTAAAGGGAATTTAATGATGAAGTACTACCTTTATGGAAATAGAATTTTTCAATTTACTTGGAATAGTTTTAACCTGAAATATGAGCAAGTCTGTTCCCCATAATAAAATCAAGTTCAGAAAACAATGTAAAGATCTCTAGAAATCACAGCTTATTTAGCCTTTTGGATACCAAAATTAAGAGCTGCATTGAAGTATCTATCAGGGAAATGTTGATGTCCTATGGAAGGATGTTCATAAGGCACTGAGGATCCAGTTGAAGGTAAAAGTCCATTAAGGAGTATAGGGATTTCAGACTTCAATGAATGTTGAATTGGACACCCTGGGATTATGTGCCTAGATAACCCTTTCTTCTAGAAATCACAAGTTGCATCTCCTAACTTATAACAAGTTTGAACACATCATTCTTTTAGCTCTTTAATTATACCTTATCATGTCATGCCATTTTAGGCATATCACACAGGTTTTTAATGCAAGCGTAAGAAAATGTTTTGGTTGGGGTCCTTCAATATATCAAGGCATAAGAAATGTCCTTGGACTCTCTGGATCTCTGAAGACATAGCTCATATAGCTAGTGTCTGATGATTAAACTTTTCCTACATGTACATATTCCAGAACAACTGGATCAATAGATCCAAGCAAGCTCCATCCTCTCTCCTAGCTGCTGTACCAATTGTTTGTCCACATGGTGACAAAACAGAGTATTTTTCTCTCCTTCCTCATAACCCACACGAGACTGTCATAAGAAAAGATATAGTATAATGTAAACCAGTATCCCTTGGCCATGTTAAATGATTCAGGAATAGGAACATGACACAAAATTTTCCATTTAAAACTTTTCCTTGAGAATTTTAGATTTGGAGTCAAGAAAATCAGGCTAAATGTTATCTGTTTCCTGAAGTGTGAAGATTTACATGATAGTACTTTTAAAGCCTTTGAAAGCAAAACACACACACACACACACACACACACACACACACACACACAAAATGTATCTTGAAGTTAGGAGGGAAGTTGAAGAAGTAAATACCAGCAAAAGGATACAGCACTGCTATATGCCTAGAGCAGTGGTTCTCAAATTTTTTAAAACAGATTTCTGGGCCCCACCGCTAGATTTTCTTATTTATTAGATCTGTGACAGGGCTGGAGATTTGCATTTGTAACAAGGTCTCGTAAGATACTGATGCATTTGGTTAAGAGATTACACTGATCTAAAACCCCTGGTCTAGAGTAAAGGGAAAGACACAGGTGTCACATGAAAAAAGATGTCTTAGGAATAGAGCAAAAATGTATTTGTTAACAATAATCCACATTAGTGTAGTTCCCTTCTTAGATTCAGGTGCTTTAATAGCTTCATGGTATGTAATAGCCAGAAGAGTGATTTGGGGATAAGGAGATCTCAAGGTGGAAGGCTAGTGTGATTCTTAAAAGACGGTAGAGTTTTAAATGAGTTCGAAATGCAGTCATTTTTCAACCTGAGTAGTGGGAGTTCTGTATATCCAGCCGCCACTAATTAAACCCCTTAGTAAACTGCCAAATCTGTACGTGGCTTGTCACCTTGATTTAAAAGGAAATGTCAATATACTGAATATGGCAAAAGAGACTTGGTTGCTAAGGTTCCCTAATAGCAGTGTGTTTGACAGTTACAGAATAGCTCAACTGCCAGTTTCTAATAATAAAGCTCTGTGTCTCTGAGAATTTGAAGCCAGGCTAACCATGATGTGTATATAACATGTTATGTTTTTGGAAAAGAAATGATGTAATTTAGTACATGTTTAAAAGAAATTATAATCTTCATGTCTTTTCCAAGCTAGAAATTAAAAAAAAATCAATATTAAGGGTATTGATGAGACATACAATAATTTTCATAAAAACAATTGGCCCTTATGGTTCAGATACTTAGACTCAAATCCCAGGAATGTCTCCTTTTATTATTTAATTCATTTAAATGCTGGAATTTGAGTTGTTCCATTTGAATCGGTGGGAATAATTGCACAGTGCTGAGGAAAAGCTACATGCCTACACAAATGAATTAAAGTTCTAAGGGTTTGCAGTTTACAGAATAGAAGACACTAAATTTCCTTTAAAGGCTCATTGAAAACAAACAAACTCATTGAAGGTATAGTTAACATTCCATGGTCCCATGCAAAATCTGATGTATCTGAAAACTAGAATAAATTATTCTTTTATATTATATCAATCTTTATTATTGCATTTAGGGCCTTTATTCCCTGGACATTTACTGAAAATAGCATGTATAATTTGGAGACAAGACAATAAACACATTAATCTAGACAGTATCAGTTTCTACTTTAAATTTCAAACAGATAAATTGGGAGACTGATAAATCAATCAATTAGACCATTCTAAATGGACCACTGACATATTTTGGCAGTCTATACTATCTTCATGCAATTGTTTAATTATTAACTGATTCTCCACTTTGAACTTAATATGTTATTATGGGATTTGGAATGATTTTCAGCCACTTGGGAACACTTTTTATGAAACAAAATTAGGAGATAGTTTCAAATAATTAACAAGACAAAAGTATTACAAATAAGCTGGAAACATGAAAAAGTATATAGCTTCAGTATCTGTAATAATTTGAAGAATTCAAATTATAACAAAATAACTTCTTTCATTTATCCAACAAATAATCATTTGGGGATATACTTTATGGGAAAATGCTGTACGGATTTTACTTTACAGTTCAATGAGATGAGAAATTTTTAACATTCATGTACCTCCATCCTAATTAAGATATGGAACATTCAGAACTCTGAATTTTTTAACTATGAATTATCTTTAATAGTATTTTTTAAATAAGGAAAAGTTTTTTGTTTACCTGCTTGTTTACCATTTCACCGTTCTGAATTACTTATATAGATCCAGATTTCCATTGCGTATTTTTTTTTCCTCTGAAGGAATGCTTTTACTATTCCTGGAGTGCAGAAGTGATCAATTATTCCAGGTATTGTATTTCAGAGATGGTATTTATTTCCCCTTTACTTTGGAAAGATATTTTCACCAGGCATAAAATTCTAGGTTGACCGTTTTATCTTTCTAACACTTCAAAGATATTGTTCCACTATCTTCTCACTTACATTTCTTTTGAGCAGAAGTTTTTTGTTATTATCTTTGTTCCCCTGGATCTACTGTATCTTTCTGATGTCTTTTAAGATTGTCTCTTTATCATGGGTTGTGAGTCACTTGAATATGACATTTCTTAATGTAGTTGTCTTCATAGTTCTTGTGCTTGGGGTTTGGTTTTATGAACTTATTTGATCTTTGAGTTGATATTTTTCACCAAATTAAAAAAAATTGGCCATTATTTCTTAAAGACCCCTCTTCTTACTACCCTTCTCCTTTGGGGTCCCTAATTACATGTATATTAAGCTACTTGAAGTTGTCCCATAGTTCACTAATATACTGGTAATTTATTCCAGCTTTTGTTTTTACTCTGTGTGTTTCATTTTGAATAGTTTATTTTGATATAAATACAGCCTCAGTAATCTGTATTCTGAAGTATCTTTTCTACTGTTAATTGCTTGCAGGATATTTTTAATCTCAGACTTTTTCCTTTTCATTTCTATATGTTCAATATGGGTCCTTTTTATTTTTTTTTTTATTTATCCTCTTAACATGGTCATGCTTTCCTCTATATTCTGGAATATATGTAATATAGTTACAATAACTTTATTAATTCTAACATCTATGTTATTTCTGGACCTGCATTTTCTTGTTGCTTTTATTTTTATTATGAGTCATATTTTTCTGTTCTTTTGTACACCTGGAATTTGTTTATTAGGTGCCAGATATTGTGATTTTTTTCTTGTTTTGTGCTAGATATTTGTATATTCCTGTAAATATTTCTGAGAGAACAGAGCAGGCTAATTTGTTCAATCTACTCAATCTAAGGCTAATTTGTCCACACTACTGAAGCAAAATCTTTTCTGAGCATTTTACCTGAATATTCAGTCTATTTTGAATGTTCAGTATATTATAAGGTTTTTTCATTTTGGCAGGTAGGGATACCAACTATTTGTAGCGCTGTTTGAGGTCTAAGAATTGTTTTGCTTTGTCTTTTTTGATGTGTCTTTCCCCAGACTTGGGTAGTTTCTTCACATTAAGGCATTGATCTGTGCTCAGCTCCAGACTTGAGGGGAACCCTGTGAAGTTCATCAGAAGACTTCTCTTAGTGACTCACTTCTTTCCATGCAGCTGAATCCTCTCCTGTGTTCTGCCTGAAAATTATACCTGGCCTCTTGAATTATTAATTCTATCTCCTCAAAACAGGCCCTGGAAAGGGTTACCCACTCATACACTATAGCTTAGAAACTCCTGTCAGATAAGAAATTGGGCTAATTGTAGGCTTACCTTCTTTGTTCCTTTTCTCTCCAGGTCAGCCCTCTGGTGTTAGTTGTCATCCAATGTCTGGGAACTGCTGTTTCATATATTTTGTCTGGTTCAGCAGTTGTTTGTGGCAGGTGCACAAATTCAGTCAATTTTACTTCATCTTGGTCAGAAGCTTATGTTCCAAAAGATCAATGTAGAAAATAAAGAAACTAACAGATAATTTAACTTAGAAACTCATAATATTTTCTATATCATTGATGGAAAACTTAAGCAAAAACTACATTATTAAACCCTTTTACATGTGTTTTCTTTGTAGTTGAGATCAAATTGTACAATTTTATCTGTGCTCTATTTCAGTAATATGGGCAGGGTCCATAAAGAAACTGAATTGTCAATAATCTCTGGATGATGAATTTTTATTATAATATACTGATGTTGAAACACTAATGATAAGCTTTTAAAAATACACAGATATAGGGGCGCCTGGGTGGCGCAGTCGGTTAAGCATCCGACTTCAGCCAGGTCACGATCTCGCGGTCCGGGAGTTCGAGCCCCGCGTCGGGCTCTGGGCTGATGGCTCAGAGCCTGGAGCCTGTTTCCGATTCTGTGTCTCCCTCTCTCTCTGCCCCTCCCCCGTTCATGCTCTATCTCTCTCTGTCCCATAAATAAATAAACGTTGAAAAAAAAATTTAAAAAAAATACACAGATATATACCTATCACTTTCCATTTTTTTAAAAAACAATGTTTATTAACTTATTTTGAGAGAGAGAGAGAGAAGAGAGACAGAGAGAGACAGAGAAGAGAGACAGAGAGAGACAGGGAGAGAGGCAGAGAGAGGAAAGAGAGAATCCCAAGCACAGAGCCCAACATGGAGCTTGATTTCACGAACCGTGAAATCATGACCTGATCATGACCTGAGCTAAAATCAAGAGTTGGACACTTAACTGACTCTGAGCACCCTATATCACGTTTTATCTTAATGTGCCTTAAATTTTTTTAATGTTTATTTTGAAAGAGAGAGAGAGAGACAGAGATGAGCAGTGGAGGCAAAGAGAGAGAAGGAGACACAGAATCAGAAGCAGGCTCCAGGCTCCAAGCTGTCAGCACAGAGGCTGACACAGAGCTTGAACCCACAAGCAATGAGATCATTATCTGAGCCAAAGTTGGACGCTCAACTGACTGAGCCAGCCAGGCACCCCATGCTTTTTAAAATATAGCAAAAGGAGTGGACAATAGAGTGCTATTAGATAGTTTATGTTCAGTGAGGAAATGAACTCCAATGTAAAATAAAAGGATTTAGTTTCACTGGACCTAAAACACTGATCTTATTTAGGAATATATTCCAAAAAGAGTATTAAATGGAGAGGTCTATTTAAATAGAATGCATCTTCGAAAATTCAGTGTTTCTGAAATTATTTTACTTTGTAAAGTATCTACTTTCATCCATATCAAAAAGAATTTGTTTCAAAACTTCAAAGAAGCTAGATGGAGGACATTCCTGACCCTGTGGTTGATAAAAGAATAACACACATAATATATGCATATTAATGTGGAACTTGATTCTATGCAGATTTCAAAGTTTTAAAAAGTACATACATGAATCCTTTCTGAGAGACTAAGACAAAATGATTCATTTGATGTTTAATTAGAAAAAGTAGTACAGTATATCTCCCCCATCTGTATTTTGGTATCACCATTTTAAATTTATAAAATTAGTTAGTTTTGAGTCTATTCAAACCTATTTTATTTTTTTAAAGGGATATATTTTGAATGCTGACAGTGTGAAAATCACTAACCTGGAATAGCTTTGCTTCAAAATTAAGCGAGTTTTTTAGTCATACCAGCCTGAGGTTAAAAAATGGGGTTTGAATAATTTTATTTTTGACAATTTACTGCTATTCTCTTTCTTTCTAATATCACTACCCCCTTTCTTCTTCCTATGCATGACTATTTCTCAGAGAGCTCTGGATCAGCTCATGTGTACCATGTACATAGTCCCCTCTGCTTTTAGAGAACATCTACTATTTTCTCCTTTTCTTGTCCTGCTAATAGTAATTCTATTACTGAGCTCTCTGAAGCCTGTGAAAACTTTGTAAAGCTATTGACAAAACCAATGACTTCTAGAAAAAGTCATCAGTCCTATCCTGCACTAATGCTTACTTAAGCAAATATTTTCTCTTACCTCTTCTCTATTCCCAATGGTTTGACCCTGTTTGAACTTAGAGATCTCTGAACTCCCAACATTCTGTAACAATAACCCCAAAAAAGGAAATATCTTTGAACAATACTGTCTTCCAAAATGATTTAACACTCATTTTAACTGGCAATCCTTTGCTCCAAATATCTTGCAGAAGTTTTAACTTTTATTCAGTGCCCTATTATCAAAGACCTAGGCTTAATTAAACATAAAAATTAATTTCATACTTTAGGACCATTCTTTAAATCTCAGAGGATTGTAACTTTTTTTTTATATACCTTACTGTATTCTTTGTAAAGTTTAGACTATAACAATAATTTTCTCTATTAATCATACATAATTTTTATACAGCTTACCAATAATATAAAGAACAATACTAGTTAGGAAATTTTAAAAAATCAAATCAGTTAGTTTGTCTACCTATTGTTATTGTTTTAAATGATACAGTTAATCACAGTGCATTACTAGGATGATATCCCAATCAAATTTATTTTCTGTTCTTCAGAACAGCTACATTTCCTTAGCTTTCCTTATAGTTCTGGTATTTGATTTAGTATATTTTGCTTCCTAATACATTATATTAATTTGGACTGTGGGGTAATAAAGAAAACAGGCTAGTAATAAAATTAATTATACCACAACATCAACAGTCTAATCCATGATTTACTTCTAGATGCATGTCTCAAAAACCATCTAAACCAGCTAATGAAGTGGAAGGAAGAAAGGAAAGGGGAGGGAAGGGGAGGAAAAGAGGAAAGAAAGAAAGGGAAAGAAGGAGGAAAGGAAGGAGGGAAGAAGAAGGGAGGGAGAAAGAATCTGGACTGGAAAGCATTCAAGAGCTGGTAATTCCTTCTGACCTCTAATATTTCTTTTCATATCAATTTCAGCCTGCTTTCTTACCCAAACAGTTTTCTAAGGCTTCTCTGTCCACATAAAATAACTATCCCAAAACTTCTGAACTTTAAATGTCACTCAGTTTCACCAACAGAAAGATCATTATTTTTGAATCCCAATTTATAATTCTTGTAGCAAATCTGGATCCTGTGCCCATCCCTGGTCCAAGCTACTAGACAGAGATGAAGAAATAGTAGAAATTTAGTTTGTAAACTGAGTTAACAGGCAACAATAAAGAAGAGGAAAGAAATTTTCAGAGAAAAGGGTTGTGATAACCTGGACAGGACTGCCAAAATGTATCTATGGCACAGGAATTTCAATTAGGGTCAGACTGGTCAACTTGAAAAACTTATACAAAATATCCATGAAGAATACTAAGAAGGAAAACTATATCAACCCAAAGTATCACACTAGATCCTATTTATTGGATATAGTCTTACTACACACCAATGTGGATTCTCTCTTTAACCCTTTTCCTTGACACTCTGATTCTTGTTTGCTTTAATATTTTTTATTTGCTTATATCCTCATATACTCTTTTATACAGATTCTCCTTGTCATTCTATATTAATCTAAAGGTACTAATTTCCGATTAAAGTTTCCATAAGTCACAACCCATATTGCACTTGGTTGATTATATATTGTCATATTATTTTTCCCTCTTTTGTAACAGTTCTGTTTCTGTAATTTCCTTGAGAGAAGAGATTCTATTTTATACATTATCTTTATTCCCTAAAAGTGTTGAGATATACTGGAAACTCCTTATAAAATTATTTTGTCCCTATTCCAAGACATTTTTCAATGTATATTTATTAAGCCACTCTACATGTAAGAATATGTAATACAATTCATGAAAAGCAGGTATAAGCTGTCAGAAGTGTTTTCTTTTTCATGCTGTTATTATTACTCCTCCTACCTTAGACATCTAAATGCATAAGGGCATTACAACATAATTTAAAGTAAAAATCACTTTTCCAAAGTCAATTTCATTAAAAGTTATGCTTAAACAATTAGATTGAGGTCATAATTTGCAAAGAGAGAAGGGTGAATTTCAAATTCTGCCTTGAAATTATTCCTTTCATCCACAAAGTCAGATATCATACTTTGAATTAGGCATGTTTTTTTTTCTCTTTGCACCAACTTCAAATATAAAGTCATTCCTAATTTTAGTTAAAAATTTATACATACATTTACTACAAGAATTTTTAAAAGATGAATTCAATTCCAAGCGAATAAATGAAATTAGAGATTGAAAATGAAACCTTACAGTTCAAACTTTTATTTATTTTTTTTTAATTTTTTTTTCAACATTTATTTATTTTTGGGACAGAGAGAGACAGAGCATGAACGGGGGAGGGGCAGAGAGACAGGGAGACATAGAATCGGAAACAGGCTCCAAGCTCTGAGCCATCAGCCCAGAGCCTGACGCGGGGCTCGAACTCCCGGACCGCGAGATCGTGACCTGGCTGAAGTCGGATGCTTAACCGACTGCGCCAACCAGGCGTCCCAGTTCAAACTTTTAAATTAGGGGAGAAAATATGTTAACATTTACTGAGGCTTGGTCTATGTAAAGAAATGCAATATGGGTGCTCAGTGGGTTAAGCGTCCGACTTCGGCTCAGTTCATGATGTCATGGTCCATGAGTTCGAGCCCTGTGTCAGGCTCTGTGCTGTCACCTCAGAGCCTGGAGCCTGGTTTGGATTCTTTCTCCCTTTCTCTCTGCCCCTCCCCTACTCATGTTCTGTCTCTGTCTCTCAAAAATCAATAAACGTTAAAAAAATGTAATAGACATATTTGTATTGTAAAACAGAAGCAAAGGTTGGTTGTCTGATTCCCTCAGAATTCTGACCTTATTCCTGATTTCTGCTACTGTCAAGGAATCAGTGGTGTTTTTGTGAGTTTCAGTTATAGAGCCAGTTAATAACATTGATCACACATATGAAATCACTGTAACTCTATACAGTTATCACATAGGTAAAATAGGTTTACCTAGGGTCCATCCTATATGGCCTACCTGACAACTGCTATGGACTGAATCCTTTGCCTTCACCTGTCCCTCAGTTTATATGTTGACATCCTAACCCCCAAAGTGATTATATTTGGAGATAAAGCTTTTAGGAGGTAATAAAGGTAAAAGGGGGCCATAAGGGTCAGGTCATACTCCTATAGAATTGGTGACCTTAAAAGAAAAGGAAGAGAGAGAAATGTATCTCTCTGCCATATAAGGACACAGCAAGAAGGTGACCTTCTGCTAGCCAGGAAGTAAGCTCTCACCAGAACCCTAACATGTTGGCACCTTGGTCTCAGACTGCCAGCTTCCAGAACTGTGAGAAAATACATTTCCATTGTTAAGCCAATCAAACTAAGGAATTTTGTTGACAATTACAACAACTGATCATGAAGATTCGAAAATTGAGTACACTTTAATAAAATCATGATAATTTCAAGGCACCTGGGTAGCTCACTTGGCTAAGCATCTGACTCGGTTTCGGCTCAGGTCATGATCTCATGGTTCATGGGATCGAGCCCTGTGTTGGGCTCCTAAGTGTGGAAACTGCTTGGGATTCTCTCTCTCTCTCCCTCCCTGTCTCTCTCTGCCTCTCTCTCTCTTCCAAAATAAATAAATGAACATTAAAAAGATAAAATCATAGTAATTTTAATGTTATATGTATGTGTATATACAAGTGGTGTGTGTGCATGCGTGTGTGTGTGTGTGTGTGTGTGTGTGTGTGTGTTACATGGGATGGCATAAGCACAGCACAGAGAAAACGTTTCTGTGGAAAATAATGAAGATGGGGAGGAACAAAATAACAATGTAGCAAAACCAAAAATCTTTATAACAAAAAATGAGACTGTGTCATACTCTCTACTGTATTACTGCAAATATGGATAAATTGAATATGCCTGTGGGCTATTTTTGAAATAACTATCAAAAAAATGAGCCCTAACATAAGATCGTTTTGTCCCTGGTGGGGCACCTGGCTAGTTCAGTCAGTTAAGCTTCCAACTCTTGATTTCAGCTAAAGGTCTTGGTATCATGGTGGTGAGATAGAGTCCTGTCCATCTGGCTCCATGCTTACAGTGTGGAGCTGGCTTGGAATTCTCTCTTGCTCTTGCTCTGACTCTGTCTCTGTATCTCTCTCCAAATAAATAAATAAACATTTAAAATATCATGTTGTCCCTGGTAAAGTTAGGCCTACATATTGGCCAAAGACTATATAGCTTTCCTCAAAATAGTGCCAAAGGCCAAACTTAAAAAAAATCCATTACTAGTCCTGAACTGGTTCAGTCCTCAGCCTTCAAATAATAGCATTACCTAACATGAGCTCCTTCCAAAAAATAAAAAAATTAAAAATAAATAAATAAAACAAAAAACAAACAAACAGGCAAGACAAATATTGTATGATTATACCTAAGCAAACTAACAAAAATGAAGAAGATTATCTTGCCAATATCAAGGTATGTCAGTTAATACCTTCAATTATTAGAAAGTCAAGGTCCAGAGATCTATGTGCGGAAGATGGGGGTAATGATCTGAATGGGCTGCAAAAATTAAAAAGTAGGCCCCAGAGTATTCTATTTTAAGGAGATATGAGGATTGAAAAGGAATATAAGGTTTTGATGATAAAGAGATATCCATGACTCAGAACAAGTTTTAGAACAATTAGCTCTGTATTTAATATGTAAAAGTGACTCTATTCTTCAGGCAGAACTCATCTGGTCAAATAATTTTGATCCAGTCCCAATTGTGAGAGTTACAAGAAAAAGTTGGAATAACTTGGTATTAGAAATACTAATATCACATATTCATCATTAGAATCAACTCTTAAATGGCATGTAAGTAGATAAAACATTTTTATACTGAAAATAAACATCAGTGATTTATAGAAGAGTTACTCATTGTAGCCATACGTGATAGAAAAGGACAGAAGTGAACATCTTTCTGGGGCAATTGTGGGTTTTCGTTATGAAAAATCTTATATTCACAACTGTTCAGATATAGTCTGAACTACACAGACTATTGAACTCAGATTGAACTGGGACTTAAATTCAGTGAAGGAATATAATGCTGAATAGATTAGTGGCTGATTGATAATGATTTTACAGAAGTAAGTCAAGATTTTATATAAGATCAAAATACTTTAAAAATCCCATCCTAGAAATTTCTACAATTTAGTCATTTTTAAAACACACTGTTAGACATATATAGGTTTGTCTTTTAGCCTTTACATTAAACACACATGTGCCATAGACCTTTTTTTTTAGTTTTTTGAATCTTTGTTTTGTATTTCTAAAAAGGAATGATTTACCAGCTTTCCATAGTTTTTGTTAGAACTAATGGTGCATGTGAGTGTCAGAATCCTCAAGATCCTGAATCTAGGAGATTTGCCGGAAGGACTCACAGGACTCAGCATATACAGTTTACATTTGAACAATGCAGGGGTTATGGGTTCTCACCCCCTATGCAGTTGAAAATTTGTGTATAACATTTGACATCCCCAAAACTTAACTACTTATAGCTACCATTGACCAGAACTCTTACCAAACACATAAACAGTCAATTAGCATGTATTTTGTATGTGATATTCATTATATACTGTATTTTTACCAAAAAAAGTATGCTAGACAAAAGAAAACATTGTTAAGAAAATTATTGGGGTGCCTGGGTAGCTCATTCAGTTAAGCGCCTGACTTCAGCTCAGGTCATGATCTCATGGTTCATGGGTTTAACCCTGCATCAGGCTCTGTACTGACAGCTCAGAGCCTAGAGCTTGCTTCAGATTCTGTGTCTTCCCATCTATCTGCCCCTCCCCAACTCATGCTCTTTCGCTCTCAAAAGATAAAAATAACATACATTATTATTAAAATAAAATATTATTAAACATAAAATATTGTTAAAAAACAAACTTACCTGTGATGTAGCAAGATACACAGTTTCTCTATTTTCCAGAATAAGAAGCTATGCCTCTAATATAATTCTGGGAAAGCAATGTTATAAAACAGTAAGAAAATTACATGTCATTAGTTTTATATTAAATATCACTCACCTTATGCTGATGTAAGGAGAGGCTGTGCACTTTGATACTTGTGCCTGGTGTTCTACACAATGAATACTTAGACAATAATGATGATTCCACTAAAATGTCTCATATAGTTTTTGCCATACGTTTATCAGATGTTCACATGAAGACTTTCACATACATACACAAGCAGTATGTTTATTATCTGTACAACATGGTGATTATTTATTATTAATTAAGTGGAATTAAATCATCATAAAGGCCTTCATCCTTACTGTTTCCATATTGAGTCATCTGAGGAGGAAGAGAAAGGGGAGGAGTTGGTCTTGCTGTCTCAAGGATAGCAGAGGTGGAGGAGGTAGAAAGGGAGGCAGAAGAAACACACACACTCTGTGTAAGTTTATGGAAATACATTGTAATTATGGTCTGACTTTTTCACTCTTTCATTTCTCAAACAATGTTTCTATATGGTACCAATCCTTCCAACTTTGGCTTTAGTTGCAGTGTCCATATCATAGTTGCAGTGACTTGAATAATGAGAACCCTTCTTCCAGGTTGTATGATGTCAGTTTGTTTTCTAGCACTGCTTCTACTGTCTTCTCCCTCATTATTTGGCACTGACTCAGAAGCACCTATCTTCATCAAGTTGCCTTCTTTCAGTTCCTCTGGTATGGTGCCTGTTAGCTCTTCAATTTCTCCAAGATCTGTATCTTGAAACCCTTCACCCTTTTTCCTATCCACAGTCTCATTCATGATTTCCTTGACTCTGTTGTGAATCCTGTGAAGTCGTGCACAACAGCTGGACACACTTCTCTCAAGCAGGAATTTATTGTTTGGGGCTTGGTGCCTTTTATGGCTTTTTCTACAACAAGGATGGCATTCTCAATGGTGTAATCCTTCCAGACTTTCATGATGTTCCTCATGTCAGGGTTCTCTTCCATAATGTTGACAATCTTTTTCACAGAGTAATGTGTAATGAGCTTTAACAGTCCTATGACCTCTTGATCTAGAGGTCAAATTAAAGACACTGTGTTTGGAGGCAAGTAAACCACTTTGGCATTTCAGCTGTTGAACTCGTGGGGTTATGGGCGGCCACAGCATTGTTTAACATCAAAAGAACTTTAAAAGGCAGTTCCTTACTGGGAAGGTACTTCCTGACATTAGGGACAAAGCATCAGTGGAATCAATCTAGAAAAAATGTTCTTGGAATCCAGGTCTTTGTTATACAACCAAAAGATTGAAAGCTGGTGTTTATCTTTTCCCTTCAAGACTTGGGGGTTAACAACGTAATGAATAAGGACAGTCCTGATCATAAACCTGCCTACATTTGCACAAAACAGTAGAGGTAGCCTATCCCTTCCTGCCTTAAATCCTGGATTTTACTTCTCTTCCTGCTAATAAATGCTCTTTGTGGCATTCCCCCACACATCCCCAAATAAAGGTACTCTTATCTGCAATAAAAACCTGTTCAGGCAGATATCCTTTCTCCTCAATGATTTTGTTAATGGCATCTAGAAACTCATCTGCTGCTGGCCTCTTGGCCAATAGAAGCTGCTTTTCCTGTTATTTTGACACTTTTTAAGGCAAACCTCTTTCTAAAATTGTCAAACCATCCTTTGCTGCCATTAAACTCTAGATCATTCAACATCCTTTTGCTTTAAGCTGTCATATAATGACTGATTTTTCTCACTTCCTATTAGAATCTATAGGTGTGCTTTCCTTGTAGAAATGCTACACCCACACAAAAGCTGCGTTTTCAATCAAAGATAAAAAGGTATTTCACAAGGTTTTCACACTTGTTGGCATAGCTGCAGTGATGCTATCATAAAAGTCCTTTTCTTTTTTTACAGTGGCCCTTACGCCAAATTCATTTGCCTTGAAATGGCAAGCGCCCACAGCTTCAGACCTCAATCTGTGATACGTATCAAGCAATTTAACTTTTTCTTGTAAAATAATGACTTTTTCTCCTGCTTCTTGGGAGCATTTCCAGCATCATTAGTGGCACTCCCCGTGGGTCCCATGGTGTTATTCAAGGTGTATAGCATCGCACTAAACATGATTTTAAAATATGTGAGAACTAGGAGACGTCACCTCTTACTGCAATATGAAATTTACTAGAGAAATGAACTGCTCACACAGATGATTAGCATCACATGGCACTGGAACACTTGAGCTCACTGCAATAGCAACGGGAGGTGGCTGCAAGATTATTACAGCTGTACAGTGTGTATTACGGTTACTTTTATGCAGGTGTGATTTAATACTTCCTCTGTACATTTGTTTACAGTTCTCTTGGTTATGGATGTCACCATGTATGGCCTATAAATGTGTGCATGCATTTTGATAAATTTTAACTTTTCATAATACATTTATCTATATTCTATGGTAATAAATGATAAAACAGACTAGTACCTACATATATTTTATGCATCAATAGCATACCTAATGTTTTCTTAATTTTTTGATATTTCTAAGCTATGTGATTCATCTGTGAGTTTTTTTTCAAATTCTCACATATCTCCAAAAATGTTCTAATAGATTTATTGAAAAAAATGTGCATATAGGTGGGCTTACACAGTTCAAACCGGTGTTGTTCAAGGGCCAACTGCAGTTCCACTAACAGCTAAGATTTATTAAAGCAATTTATAAGGATAGATGCAGCTTACAAGAATTCATGTGTAGGGGCACCTGGGTGGCTCAGTTGGTTAAGTGTCTAACTTCAGCTCAGGTCATGATCTCAGCGTTCATGAGTTTGAGCCCCACATCAGGCTCTGTGCTGACAGCTCAGAGCCTGGAGCCTGCTTCAGATTCTGTGTCTCCCTCTCTCTGGGCCCCTCCCCCACTTACTCTCTGTCTCTCTCTTCTTCAAAAAAATAAACATTAAATTTTTTTGTTAAATAAAAAAGAAGAATTCATGTGTAGGCTTCCTTATGCTCTGTCCCCATCACAAGCGGTCACACAGTGTATACTTTTCCTCAAAAACAAAAATGCACCAACATTTGTATGGTGTTTCTGCCCAGGGAAACTCATTTGAGACTCAGCACCCAGAGTTTTGAGGCTGGTCTGTAGGTACCCTCTGCCTAGCACATAGTAAAGTTTCAGACTCTCAAAGCAAAAGCAGTCATTCAGTAAAAAACAAAACAAAACAAAAACAAACAAACAAAAACATTGTTTGCACAAGTAGTCTGGGCACAATGTGCTGTCCTGATCAATTAGGAGATGGTGAGAATACTTCTGAAATCCAAGTTCTCAAATGACCACCAATGGCAAACTCTGCAAGAAGGCCTTTTTAGGATAACAGTTTCAGGGATTCTATGTTAATACTTTTGTGCACAGTGTAAAAGGTAGCTCTCAGGATTTTACATGAAAATGTAATAAGAGTAATTTTTTTTACTACCTTCCCACTCCCCATGCATTCATTCTGTATTCAATTAGGACCAAAGATCAGCCAGCCTTCACTGCCACACATCTCTCCCTGAAAACCCTCACTGCACCTTTACTTGATGCCCTATAACATCAATACTGCTGCCTCTTTTTCCAGAAAAATGATTTTCTTCAAACCTTCTTTATTAGCCCCAAATCAAAATTTCAGGTTTGGTTTCTGTGTGCCCTAATTTCAAGGAAGGCTATAAAAGTAAGTATCTTCCATTTTCTGCTTTTATACAGAAAAGTGGGTAAAGTTTTCTAGCAAGACTAATAAGGTATGGAATTATCACCTAAATATAAACAAATACCTCTAATTTGTATTTGCCTATACAACCCAAAGGCATATTCATTGCCATGAATTTCTGATGGTAGAGTTAAGTACAAGCACCCCTGCTTTATTAGAGTTTGTGAGATAGCAATGCTAAATGTAGTTGGGTTGAATTCTCATAAGGAATTTTAGTGTAGGTTGCCTTGCAGTCTATTTTCTTGAAGGCATTATAGGGTCCTGGAAAAATTCAATGTTCTCTTAAAGCTTTTCAAATATAGTGCTTCAAGTTTAGAAAATCTAGTTGAGCCATGCTAGATTCCTAATCCATGGAAACTGTAAGATAGTAAATTTTAGCATTTGCAAAGTTCCCTGTTCAAGATCCCACACTTAAAGAGTTGGTTGACTGCATGCTCGTCTAAAGCTATGGGGAATATTCTGCCTCCGAGCTCATTCAAACTGTTGGAGAAATATTTTCTTGCAGTTGTAACTCACTTTCTTATGAGCTGTTAGCTCGACACCACTGTCAGCTTCTAGAAGCTGCTGGTTTCCTCTCCATAGTCCTCATAAGTCCTCATAAATATTGTAATTTGCCACTTCAAGGCTAGCAGCAGAATGTCTTGTTGAATTGCCCTCACACTTTGAGTCTCTCAGACTTAACTTCTCTAACTAGCCAGAGATAACTCTCAGCTGTTAAGGGCTCAGGTGGTTGGGTTAGCCTCTGCTCCCCCAAACAAGCATCCCAGGTGAAGGCCAACTGATTAGTAATTTAACCCCATCTGCATTTACATTTAAATACATCTGTAGTATACATTTTCCATGTAGCTTACAATTACAGAAGTGACATCTGGGGATAAAAATCATAGGAACCGTCTTAGAATTCTGCCTAGCATTTTTGTTTTTTGTTTGTTTGTTTGTTTGTTTGTTTGTTTGTTTTTAGCACACCTGTATCTCTAGTAATAGTTCCCATATTGAAGATTCATGGGTTATGTCTTTAGAGACTAAATATGGGCTTGCATATAAACTATAATCTTATTTATTCTTCTTAAAGCCTCTTAAGATTTTTATTTTCTATATCTCTGGATTATATGATTGCAAAATAATAGATTGAATGAAGAGTGATTTACTGGAAATAATTCACAAAGCATGCTCAAGAGAAATGACATGAGGTGAGACATCAAGAGATGTCTATTTTCAACCACAATCTAAATCTATCATAAAATGTGGTAAATGTATCTATCTAAATAACTACATATTCTAAATTATGATTTATTTCCCAATTCTATAGATTGCATTCTATTATACACAAAATACACACACACACACACACACACACACAATACCTGTATATAGTATATATACATACACATATATTTTAAAATCAATATTTAACTTTTTCATGTAATGAACTAATTTCATTGTATCTTTTAGAACAACATATTTAGAAAAGGACTTGCTAGGACAAATGGTACCAACTAATTGGATAAGAATTGACTCAGAGCATATGAAGGATGTGAATAATCAAGAGAATTTTACATTTTCAGGATAGAAAATGAATAAGACAATTAATGAAAAGCATATCTATTCTTATATCAGCAAGCCATTTGCAGATACTGACATATATTAGAAGGCTGGATTGTTTCTCAAAAGGAAATAGCTGAACATATTTTTCTTAATTCTCTTAAAACAAGATAGGGAAATATACAATAGGGAATCAGCCTTTAATGTATGGGCAACTTTGAACTGTCTACATGAAGAATATCTGCATTGAAACCTCTAAAAGACAGTTTTGATTGATGATAGATTTTGATCGATGATTTTCCTGTTTAGCCTTTTACAGATGATCCCTGTTATTTGTGTTTGAGGAAAGCTGGAGCGAAAGCTTTTTCAAAGCAACATATTAGTTTTACCTTCTCTTTACTTTTCCATATAGCAATTTGGGTAAGATAGTAAAAACAATTTTGCTTTGAATTTACAAGGTAATATTGTCCATGAGCAATAAGCCCACAATATGCTGAGATTTTGGTCTCTAAGTACCATTCTCTAATAAAAATAAGCATAGCTTTTTGTAAAAATGACTGATTACAGATCTGGGGGCAGGGAAAGTAAAAGAAGAGTTTAAGATGGAACTTGTGCCAGAAAGAAAGTAATTCTTAAAAAAAACTAATAATGAAAAGATAGGAACATGTTTAAATGACATAGAAGAAGGTTTGAATGAGCCTCCACCATTCAAGTCTAGATTAGTTCAGGTATCAAAATAAATGATAACAATGGATTATAAACCATTGAATAAAACAAGAATCCATGAAGTCACATAAGAAAGAAAGAAAGAAAGAAAGAAAGAAAGAAAGAAAGAAAGAAAGAAAGAAGAGGGAGGGAGGGAGAAAGAGAAGGAAGGAGGGGGAGAGGAGAGAAGGGAAGGATGAGGAAGGGAGAAAGCAACCAGGCATGTAAACAGTGTTCATTTACAACTCATTGGTCAAAGTTCATGGGAAAGTGTTATTCTACAATGTGTATCTTTTCAAAGATATTTATTTGACTATCTATCTATCTATCTATCTATCTATCTATCTATCTAAATTGTGCTTAGCGTTATAAGACTAGAGAGCAAAATGACCAGAAAGAATTAATACATATATTAGGCTTAAGTTTTATTTGTATAAAATTAGAAAAATAGCTGTTAAATGTCTGGAAAAGTCCAGTGAAATAAATGTCTTGTCAGTATTTTAGCTGATTGGATATTTACACAAAAGAGGTTTTCAATTTGAATTATTTCAAAATTATTTTTCTCTACTTTTATAGTTATTTTTAAATTATCCAAATGATTAGTTAACATGCTTTCTAAAAGTGTTAATGATGAATTTTCAAATCTCAACTGGATCTACATTTTAAAACAGTCACCAATATATGAGTTCCACAGGAGTCAACAGTAAAGTCCTTAAAACATGGATGCTAGAATCCCAAGTTCACATCTAAGTTACATCATTCAGTAACTTTAGTCCTTGGTTTAGTTCAACTATCTTTGCCTATTTCACTATTTGTTAGTATTTATATTAAATGACAATGATTATTGTACTTTCCTCATAGGTTTATTATGAGTACAAAATGATTTAACATTTCTAAAAAGTCTTAGAAGAGTGCTTGGCACATGGCAAGCTCTATATAAATATTTATTGAATAAAATTAGATATTCCAAAGCCTTTATGACATTAAGTAATATATTAAAATAGTGTTTGTCTCGTGATGTCCTGGTGTGGGCTCAAAATTCAGAAGTCTTCATTGTAAGATGTATAAGAATAATGAACATGTCTTTGTCTTGGCCTTACTTATCCATGTTTTGGAGAGAATAATGACTGATCTTCTATTTCATACAATAATTATGAACTTAAATGAGACAATGGTAGTGAAAGTGCTTTAAATTTAAATAAAAAGTAAAGGCACTAAAAAATTATCTTCTCAATATAATATTTGGGAAAATTAAACATTCCATTGGTAGAACAAGTTGGTAAATGAATCCATGCTTCAGATGGTTAGATTAAATAATTAGACCATAAATAAGCACAGTAGTTTAGAGTAGGCATCAACAAACTTTTTTTTCCAAACGGAATATGTGGTAAATTTTTATCCATATTCAGTGGGCTTAACTCTGCCATTATAGTTAGGAAAGAATTGTGGACAGTATGTAAACAAGCAGGTATCCCTGTGTGTTACAAAAGATAATTTCATGTGCAATCTTTCTTTCTTCTTTCTTTTTTTCCTCTACTCTTTTCTGTTTTTTTTTTTTTAATTTAAATTCCAGTTACTTACCATACAGTGTAATGATAGTTTCAGGTGTACAATTTAGTGATTCAGCATTTCCATACAACACCTGGTGCTCATCACAGCAAGTGCACTCCTTAATCCCCATCATCTATTTTACACATCCCCCCACCCACCTCCCCTCTGGATATCATCAGTTTGTTCTCTACAATTAATAAACAGTTTCTTGTTTGCCTCCCTCTCTCTTTTGTTTTTCCCTTTGCTCATTTGTTTTGTTTCTTAAATTCCACATATAAATGATATGATATGCTATTTGTCTTTCTTTAGCATAATACTCTTTTGTTCCATCCATGTCATTGGAAACGGCAAGATTTTTTCCTTTTTATAGATGGCTTAGATTCCGTTGTGTTTGTATGTGTGTGTGTGTGTGTGTGTGTGTGTGTGTGTGTGTGTATGTACATATATATACATATATATGTATATATATGTACATATATATACACACACACAATATGTACATATGCATATATGTATATATATATATGTATGTGTATATATATACATATACACACACATCTTACATATTATTTATCCATATATCAGTTGTGTGTGTGTGTGTGTATATATATCAGGTGTGTGTGTGTCTATATACACACACACACGTGTGTGTGTGTGAAGGCTTCTCAAACTATAAAGATTATTAATATTATTGCTGTTAGTGAAATGAAAGAGCACACATATTGATGGACATTTGGGCTTTTTCCATAATTTGCCTGTTGTTGATAATACAAACATCGGGGTGTGGGTATACCTTCTAGTTAATATTTTTGTATTCTTTGGGTAAATACCTAGTAGTGCAATTGCTGCATGATAGGGTAGTTCTATTTTTAATTTTTTGAGGAATTTCCATACAGTTTTCCATAGTGGCTGCACCAGTTTGTATTCCCATCAATAATATAAAAGGGTTCCCCTTTCTTCTCATCCTTAACAACACATGTTGTTTCTTGGGTTGTTGATTTTAGCCATTCTGACAGGTGTGAGGTGGTATCTCATTGTAGTTTTTATTTGGATATCCCTAATGATCAGTGTTGTTAAGCATCTTTTCATGTGTCTGCCGGCCATCTGGATGTCTTTGGAGAAATGTCTATTCATGCCTTTTCCCCTTTTTAAAGATAGATTATTTGTATTTTGGATGTTGGGTTTTAGAAGTTCTTTATATGCTTTTGATACTAACCCTTTACCAAATATGTCATTTGCAAAAGCGTCTCCCATTCCATAGGCTATCTTTTAGTTTTGTTTATTGTTTCCTTTGCTGCACAGAAGATTTTTATTTTGATGAAGTCCCAATAGTTTATTTTTGCTTTTGTTTCCCTTGCCTCAGGAGTCATATGCAATCTTTCAACCACTGCTCAACTACATAAGAATGGACCTTGGGCCAGGAACAAGAGAGTAAAAGTCCATACAGCCTGTGATTGGCTTATCACCTTCTGTGAGATTATCTTCCCTTGTTTCAAACTCAGTGTGTGCTCCTTTGTTCTGTTTAAGCTTATGCATCAATAGCCCCATCAAAAGTTGTCTCACCCCAAGTTATTTCCAACTCCTCAAGGGAGGACATGTCCTTCTACAAGAAGGTGCACATAGACCAGTTGGGGGAACCCACTAGCCATAAAGGGATGACATACTATTGGAGTTGAGCTTGCTCCATTTCTTTTCTGTGTGAGTAAAACTGTTGTTTTATCCAATGCTTGACTGTACTGTGTTTTTGTTATTGACTCTCATACCAAGATGCAGTGGAAAGAAGTGTTTGGACTTCTATTTCTGGTGGCTAGCTTTGTAATGCCTTTGTTATCTACATTGAGTTGGAGTCTGACCCTCACGTTGGTAACCAGTTCAACATGTGCTGCTAACTACTGCATTTAATAAAATTTTACAAAATTATGTCCACCCCTCATTTAGAGAATAAATTCTGGAGATAGACTGGGTTTTAATCATTTCTTTGCCACTTAATTAATCAATGGCCTTGGAAAAATTACTGAACAGGTCACATTTGCTCTTCTGGGGGGAAAATGGGATTTAAGTAGTAGTATCGATTTAGGACTTTTGTGAGCATTAAAAATGAGTTAAAGAGCCAAAACACTGAATTTTAATCCTGGAGCCTATTAATACTTACAAAAGTATATGTTATTTGTAGTAGATAATGCAAGGATAAAGAAGAGTTAGAATTTTGGAACATCGTATATTTCATTCAACATTCTCATCCATGTTTTAAATATCATATTGTTTCATAACTTAGGCCTTTGAGATTCTGGCATAACTATATGTGCCTATTCTAATGTCCAAATTGATTAACTCAAGTGAATTATTTGGCCAAAGCTGTATATCAAATTAATTATAGGTTATTGCCATTCTTAAATGTGCATATAATTCTCTAGTTGCTAAGGAATATAAAGTATACCCAGTATTGTTTCATTATATTATATAAAGAGGATGATGGGTAGTGAGAAGTTCAGACACACACACACACACACACACACACACACACATACACACACACACACACAGTGTTTTGAGTCAAAGAACCACTGTTTATCTTGACTCTAACAGTTATTGCCCATGTTAAACTTAAAAACTACCTCTTTTCTCCATTTACTTATATATATGTTGAAAAGTACTTAGTGTAAAAGATTGCTGTGACCATAAAAGTAAGAGTGTGTCAAAGCACTTTCTAAACTGTTTTTCAAATAACAGTGACTACTAATTGATTGAGAAATTTGCTTTTTGTTAATATGAACCCAATATGTTTAAATAATAATGGCACACTATATGTTTACTGCAAAGGTAACAGAGTTTGTGCATTCATAGAAAGAATGTTTTGTTGGACACACAAGGCTAACACATTGAAATATGTAGTAGATTAACAGAAGTAAAAATTAATCTTGTCACTTTGGCGAGACGATGCTTCAGATGATCAGGAAAGTGGATAAAAAGTGAAGAATGACATCGATAGGGAACTCTTATCAATGAGAGATGTATGGAAGTGGAGACCTAATCTGGGTTTGGGAGAATGATTGAAATTCCAATACCGGTGATTTCCAACCCTACAAAAAATTCCAAAACTTGGGACTCACCCTAGATTCTAATTGGTATTTTTTAGAATGTTTCCCATTATTGCAAACATGTAGCTGACTTGAAAACTGTTGTGTTAAATTAGCTTCTAGTTGCTGTTCTTGCTGTAGAAGAACATGAGAGCTTGTTAAAAATGCGGAATCTCAGGCCCAAACCAATACTCACTGATCTGGGCTCTGCCTATTAAAATTATACAAGTAATAGAAATAAAAGCACAGCTTAAAATAAAATTCCAAGTTGCCATCAGACAGAAATGTGCTCTTGCACTTCAAACCTTCTGCTCACCTTGGACATTCCAATAGGACTTACCTCTTTCTTGTTCTACATTCTAATACTTGGAATCATCTTCTAATTAAAATTACATAGATTCATTAGTACTTCATAGTCAAATATACCATATATTTTTAAACTTTGGACAATATTCCCAAAGACCCATTTAGAAGCCAGAGCTGTTAGATCTCAAGCACCACCTCCATGAGCTGAGAGGACTGTTCACCTTCTTCACTTATGCTCAAAGTCGTACTATAATAATTCTTTTTTCCTCAAAGTGTTAAGGAATTCATAATATATAAACAGATCATCAGAATATCATGGAATGAGGACACACTTTTGTAAACAGTAACAAGTTTGGAATCTTGAAGATAAAAACAAGAGTTCCTTACAGTAAGAAGTTATGATTTTTTTTAAGAGGAAGTACTTTTCATTGGTGAACATGGGATAGTAATTCATGCTCTTAGGGTTCTTAAATTGGACTTCCTGAATGACTTACCCCATGCCACTCGACATACCAATTAACCTCTCATGCCATTACAAAAATAAAATAGCTTGAAGAAGCAGGTATTGATTTCTGAGAAGTTAGACATCAAAATTTATTGATCAGGCAAGGCAATATTGACCAAAAAAAAAAACCCAAGAATAATATGTACTACAATAGAGGATGCATTTCTCTGTGCATGATTTTGCAGTCTCATGCTAGAAATAGGGCTATTTAAAACAGTGAAAAGAAGTCCTCTGAAGATTTCCTTTATATCCTTTGCACTACATATCTCTGAGTAAAAGTGGATATGTTCTTCTTGTAAAATGCCAAAGAGCCCATTGTCATTTTCAGTGGAGGGAAACAGGGAGGCTTGCATTAAATTCAGATTAAAACTCTGCCTCTGTAAACACAACACAGGAGATACTCCACATGTGCAAACCAAGGGGGCAGCATAGAAAGACACTGAACTCACCTCCTCCTTTGGACACAACAAATTTACAGCTACATGTGGAGTCATTTTCTTCTGAGAAGGACCTGACAACTAGGTGAAGAGTGCCTCCAACATGAAAGACAAAAGACACATCAAGGAGAGGCAGAGACATGACCTTGCTTGGGGCCCTCTGCTAGTCCCTTGATTCCAGAACACAGGCAGTGCCATGGACAAAATAGTTTCAGAGAGGGAGGAAAACCATAAGAGACTCTTGAATACAGAGAAAAAACTGAAGGTTAATGGTGGAGGCGGGGGGGTGGGCACAGAGGGGAAAATGGGTGATGGCCATTGAGGAGGGCACTTGTTGGGATGAGTGATGTTGTATGTATGTAAGTGATGAATTACAGGGATCTACCCCAAAACCCTATATATATATATATATATATATATATATATTATATATTATTTATATATATATATAAAAGAAACAATTCAGGAGGAATGAATACATAATATATATAAATAATATATATAATATATATTTTTATATATTATATATATTTTTATATATTTTATATATATTTTTATATATATAAAAGAAACAATTCAGGAGGAATAAATAAATAAATAAATAAATAAATAAATAAATAAATAGACTGGCAGCTTTCTTCATTGACTCTCATTTGAGATCAGACAGTTCAGACAGTTCGGGTGAAATCCTACAATATGCTGCAAGCACATTTACATTAAAAGTTAGAAGTAAGGTTTTGTTTAAACACAAAGTATGAACTGTGAGTTGACCCTGCCCAGAAAGTCAGGGAGATATATTGGAAGATACAAAAAGTATTTCCTGATGCCCTTATCAAACCACAAAAAAATGACATAATTTGTGTGCATATAACATCTACCCTGCTTCCTGGAGGAGTTCTGCTCTATGAATTTGAAAAATAAATTATGTTTTATTTTAGGTTATATTTCATTTTCATGGTCAGTGATGAAATGATCTTTGAAGTTCCTTTGTGGCAGCAGAGAAACTCCTAAGTGTTGAATGTCTGTGTGAATTTGGGGTCAGTTTTGATTGTTTTGTTTTTATTCTCAGTATGGTTATATTTTCCTGTTTATTGGCACACATGGTATTAATTGATTAGATGTTGAGCATTGTGAATTTTACCTTGATGGATTCTGCGTGTCTCTGAGTTCCTATAAATATTCCTGGGTTGTGTTCTGGCACACAGTTAAATTGTTTTAAACAGTTTGATCCCTTCAGAGATTGCTTTAAAAAAAAAAAGTATGATTCACATACGAGAAAATGCACACTTTAAAAAAAATTTTTTAATGCTTATTTTTGAGAGAGAGACAGAGCCTGAGTGGGAGAAGGGAAGAGAGAGAGGGAGACACAGCATCTCAAGCAGGCCCCAGGCTCTGAGCTGTTCTCCCAGCACCCGTTGCGGGGCTCAAACCGGGAGATCGTGACCCCAAGCGAAATCGGCCGCTTAACTGACTGAGCCACCCCAGGAGCCCTGTAAAATGCAGAATTTTAAAGTGTATATAATCCACTAGATTTTTCCATATTCAAAAGTTATGCAAATGTTACTGATAACTAAATCCAGAACATTTATATCTTTCACAAAAAATAGCCCTGTACTCATTTGGAGCAGTAATCCCTGATTCCTTTACTCTCCGCAGAAATTGGAACCGCTAATCTACTTTCTGCCTCTATAGATTTGTCGATTTGGACTCTTTTATATAAATGTAATCATACAGTGTATGGCTTTCTGTGACTGGCTTTTTTCAATTAATGTTTTCAAGATTCATCAACATTGAACTATATATCTGTACTTTATTTCTTTTTTATGATTGACTAATATAAATTTATGGATTATACCATATTATGCATATTGATTTTTAACTGATGGACTTCTGGGTTGTTTCTAAATTTTGGCTACTATGAATAATCCTACTATGAACACTGGTACACAAGATTTTGTGTGAACATATATCATTAATCCTTTTTGGTATATACCTGGGGGTAGAATTTCTGGATCATATGCAATTGCCAAACTGTGGTTCAAAAGTTGTTGAACCATTTTATATTTCCGTCAGTGATTTATGATGGGAATTGCCACCCCAGCAGGTATAAAGTATCATCTCATTATATTTTTGGTTTCCATTTCCCTTAAAACTAATAAAACTGAGCATCTTTTGGGGCGCCTGGGTGGCGCAGTCGGTTGAGCGTCCGACTTCAGCCAGGTCACGATCTCGCAGTCCGTGAGTTCGAGCCCCGCGTCGGGCTCTGGGCTGATGGCTCAGAGCCTGGAGCCTGTTTCCGATTCTGTGTCTCCCTCTCTCTCTGCCCCTCCCCCGCTCATGCTCTGTCTCTCTCTGTCCCAAAAAAAATAAATAAACGTTGAAAAAAAAATTAAAAAAAAAAAAAAACAAAACTGAGCATCTTTTTATGTGGTGATTGGTTGTTTGTATATCTTCCTGGGAAAAATATCTAGTCAAATTATTTATCCATTATTAAAAAAATGGACCATTTATTGTTGAATTGTAGTAATTATTTATATATTATGTATACTAGAAACAGATATATGATTTGCAAATATTTTTCTTCATTCTGTGTATTGCCTTTTGCTGTCTTGATTGTGTACTTTAAATCATGAAAGATTTTAAATTTTGTGAAATAGAATTTATCATTTTAGGTTTGTAATGCATTTAGATTTAATTTTTGTATGTAGTGGGAGGTAAGTTTCCAATTCAAGCTATCTTTCTTTCTTTCTCCCTCTTTTCTTTCTTTCTTTCTTTCTTTCTTTCTTTCTTTCTTTCTTTCTTTCACCTGTTGATACCTAGGTGGCTCAGCAACATCTGTAGAAAATACTATTCACTATTTTCTTCCAAATTATATTGTCCTGGCAATACTGACAAAGAATCAGCTGACCATAAATGTACCCGTTTGTTTCAGAAACTCAATTCTATTACATAGAGCTATAGATCTATCCATATGCAAGCACTGCCTTGATTATTGTAGCTTTGTTGTAAGCTTTGTAATAGAAAATGTGATTTCCAGTAGTTTTCTTCTTTCTAAAAAATTATTGTGGCTATTATGTGTTCCTGCTTACATTTTGGGAATCAGTTTTTTTAATTTCTTCCAAAAAATTAGGCAGCTGGGATTTGGGTGAGGATTGAAGAATATTAGATCAATTTGGGAAGTATTCTCATCCTAACAATATTAATTCTTCTGATCCATGGACATGGGATGCAATTCCATTTATTTTAGTTTTATTTAATTTATTTTATAAAGTTTTGTAGTAGTTACTATACATGTATTTTACATTTTTTGTTATATGCATACCTAAGTATTTTGTTCTTTTTGATTGCTGTAGAATTGTTTTTTTTTAATTTTTATTTTAGATAGTTCATTGATAATAAGTAGAAACACAATGTTATATTTATTTTTTACACTTCAATCTTGTTGAACTATTTATTAGCTGTAACATTTTCATGTGAATTCCATAGGATATTTTTACATACAAGATTAGGCCATCTGTAGAAGGAGACTTTTACTTCTTCCTTTCCAATTAGGATGACATTAATTTATTTTTCTTGCCTAACTTCCCTGGATAGAAGTTCTAATACAATAGAAGTAAAAGTGAAGAAATCCTTTCATGGTCCTGATCTTAGATGTAAAGCTTTGAAGTTTCAATCATTAAGTATGCTGTTGAAGGTGGGTTTTATTAGTTTGAAGAAATTTCTTTATATTTCTAGTTTGTTAGTGTTAATCCATGAAAGGATGTTAGATTTTAAGTGCTTTTTGTATATTTATTGAAATGATCATGTGACTTTTGTCCTCTCTTAACACGGCATATTACATTGATTGTTGTATGTTGGACTCACAATCTTGTATTCCCAGGATGAATTCCATTTGGTCATGTTGTATAATCATTTCTATACATTGCACAATTTTGCTTGCTAGTATTTTGTTGATGATTTTTGCATCTTTATTCATAAGATATAGTTTTTCTTTCTTGTAAAATGTTTGTTTTGTTTAGTTCTTCAGACAATACTGACCTAATACAATGGGTTGAGAATTATTCCTTTCTGTTCTAACTTTTGGAAGAGTTTATAAAGAATTAATAGTAATCCCTCTTTAAATGTTTGGAAGAATTCAGCACTGAACCCATCTGGCACTGAGCTTTTCTTTGTGAGTAGTTATTATTTTTATTGTTATTACAAGTTCAATCGCATTACATGTTATACATTTATTTATAATTTCTATTTTTCTTAAGTCATCTTAGTAAAATATGTCTTTCTCAGAATTTATCGATTTTATTTAGATTATATAATTTGTAGTTATGAAATTCTTCATACTATTCTCTTTTTTTTTAATTTTTTTTAACATTTATTTATTTTTGAGACAGAGGGAGACAGAGCATGAATGGGGGAGGGTCAGAGAGAGGGAGACACAGAATCTGAAACAGGCTCCAGGCTCTGAGCTGTCAGCACAGAGCCCGACATGGGGCTCGAACTCACGGACTGTAAGATCATGACCTGAGCCGAAGTCGGCCGCTTAACCGATTGAGCCACCCAGGTGCCCCCATACTATTCTCTTATAATCCACTTTATTTCTATAAAATCAGTAGTAATGCACACACTTATATTCATGATTTTAGTAATTTGGCTATTTTCTCTTTTTGTTCTGTTATTCTAGTTAAAGGCTTATCAATTTTGTTGATATTTTTAGAAAAACAAACTTTTGCTTGATTTTATTTTTTTATTCTCTAATTTGTTTGAAAGAATTATTAGCACCTAATAATTATTGTATCTGTCCTCCTTGGTTTGGGTTAAATTTGCATTTTTTCCATTTTTTTCAAGTTGGAAGAAAATTAACCTATTGGTTTGAAATCTTTCTTCATAATGATTTCTAATTTCATTCTATTTTGATCATGCTAAGTCTCTTAAACTTGGCATGTGTTTTATAGTTGCTGCACATTTCAGTTCAAACTAGCCATGTTTCAGGTGCTCAATAAACTAATGTGGCTAGTGGACTCTACTGGATACCAACATTGTAGCAGCTTCAGTTCCTTATTGAATCTTCCATACTTAATTAATTTCACCTCAACAGTAAGTTTTGTTATCCTAATAAAAGCTACCCATTTTTGCTAAAGGACTCTCCCCTTTCTGACGGGAGAGAAAAAGAAAGGGACTCGGTAATTGGCAGGAGAATAAAAGGAATGAATTCAGTCCTCTGGTTTTTATTTTTTATTTATTTATTTTTTTAGTGTTTATTTTGCAAGAGAGAGAGAGAGAGAGAGAGAGAGAGCAAGCAAGGGAGCATGAGTCGGGGAGGGGCAGAGAGAGAAATTCCCAAGCAGGCTCCATGTTGTCAGCCCAGAGCTAGATGAGGGCTCTATCCCAGGAACCATAAGATCAAGACCTGAGAGTCAAAGTCAAGACTTGTATGCTTAACCAACTGAGCCACCCAGAGGCCCCAGTCCTCTGATTTTTTATACTCAATTCTACCTTCTGCTGAAGTTATAGTGCAAGGTTAAAGTAGGGCCAGCACCAATTTTAGCTCCTTGAACCCTGCCAACAGCCTTGTGTTGAGCCACCAAGAAAGAGTTGGTCTTGGAGCTTGTAAGAATGTCTCAGGCACAACCCCATATGTACTCAATCAGAAACTATAGTTTAACAAGATTCCCAAGGTATATATATATATATATATATATATATATATATATATATATATGCACATCGAGTTTAAAAACAGTGTTTTAGGGGCACATGGGTGACTCAGTTGAGTGCTGGCTCTTGATTTCAGCTAAGGTCATGAGTTCATGGTTCCTAAGAATAAGCCCTGCATCAGACTCTGTGTTGCTTGGGATTCTCCCTCTCCCTCTCTCTGCCCATCCCCTGCTTGCACACCTGTGCACGTTCTCTCACAAAATAAATAAATGAACTTTTTTTTTTTAAAGAATCACCTAGAGAGATTTTAATAATCCTAGTACTCAGCACCACAGATCCATTAAATCAAAATCTCTGATATGTGACCAAATGTCATCATTTCTTAAACTCCTATGTGATTCTAAAATTCAACCAATGTTGGAAACCACTCTAAGGATGGAGATTATTTTCCAAATGTGGAAATATAGTTCTTTTCTTCTTCAGTTTCATTGTATAACATCCTTTCAAGGTAGGTAAGTCTTGTTAAAATTTCAAGAGATTCTGACATTAGGTAGTTCAAGGACTACATTTGAGGAAAGACTGATTATTTACCCTGTGTAGCTCATGGCATTGGATTTGGGAGACTCCCTTAATGGAAAGACTAAGAGAAAAAAGCACATATATTTCTCTCCTATATTTCAAATAAAAATCTGAGATTAGGACTTTTCCATGACATACAAAGTCAGTCTACAGTTCCTGTGGGAGAGATAGTACGAGATCTTTTTAGTTAGTGCAGTAGAATGCCCTAGATATGATATTGTTCTGACATTTTCTGTTTTGTTTCTTTAGACATAACTCTGACTTTTTACAATTATATCATTTGTCTAATAGATTAAGTATTTTATTCAAATATCCCATTCTGAAGTTGTATCACAATTATTTCTTAGAAAAGGTACTATAATACAGATTACATTCTTTTTTTTCCTTGTAAGAGGTTATTAATGCCTGAGGTGCTTATTATTGAATAGTGAATGGTTTGTACCTAAAGGGTGCCATGTTTCATGTTTTTAGAACAATCTAAACAATAGTGAGGAAACTGAAATTTTCAGTTGTTACTCTGAAACTCTAGATGAACTGTGCAAATCTGAGCCTGTAGGAAATATTCTATCTCGCATAAAACATTTAAAAGCTATCGTTTACTGAGAGTGTAATGTGTGTCAGATGCTTTACATGCATTATCTCATGTAATCATAACACAGTTGGTGCAGATAGTCTCATTGACTTCTCTATTATCTTACAATTAATAAGAGGTTAAGCTGGGATTTCAATCTAGTATACATAATTCCAAAGCCTATGCAATTTCAACTAGATATTACAGCCACCAAATGTTTAATATGGCTTTCAATTATGAAAATATAGACTCTGAGTCCTAATCCTAAAATAAATGAGCTGAGATGAAACTTGGAGATAATTCTTAGATGTGGGCAAAAGGTGTGGAACATGGGAGTTGACTAATAAGACCACCTAGCTAAATGTATGGTAAGAGTAGGGGTGTTTCCTAATTAGTTTTCTAAAAACTGTAGACCTGGTGATTTATTGCCATTATCTTCACATTTAGATTCTCATGCTTTCTGAATGATGAGCATGATTGCTGTGGAGTTGGTATTTGTGGGAAGAAGGGGCTTCAAAAGCAAAGCAAAGCATATAATTCAAAGAAACACTGTTTTTCCCAACTAAAATTATCATCCTAAAAATTTGAAAGAATTTTACAGAGATCGCTGATAATCATATCACCTAGATTACTATTTTACTATACTTGCTTTATGACATATCCATCCCTCTACACAGCCATTAATATGATATTTTTATACATTTCAAAATAATGTTTTACTAAATACCTAAACATGTATATCATTAATTAGAGTTCAATGTCTGCATTTTACTTTAAATGCAAAATTTGTGTACAGTGAAATGTATAATTCATAAGTGTACATTCAGTGAGTCTAGAAAGATACATGCACCTGTTTAAGCCCAAACACTAGCTAACTACATAATTTTACCATTGGTCAGAAAAACTTCTCGTGCACTCCCTCAGTCACTTTCCACTCCAATCCCTGAAAGCAACAATTTGTCTTCATTCTTTTTCCCATAGAATTGTTTTCCTTCTTTTAGAATCATATTAATGACATCATATATTATTTACTTCAGGAAGATTTTATTTCATAATAAGTAATAATATTTTTTGAGATTCATGCATGCTGATTAGTCTGTCATCTATATGTTTAATTTTAATTTTAATTTTTTTTAAATTTACATCCAAATTAGCATATAGTGAAACAATGATTTCAGGAGTATATGTTTATTTAAAAATTGTATACTATTTGTTTTTTTAGTATTTTTTCACAATGCCCTAGATTATGCTGGATGTTCTATGTCTTTTGCATTTCCATTTAAAATTTTAGGTTCAGCATGTAAATTTGTATGAGATAAAAGACTACTTCAATTATAATTGTGATTGCATTGAAACTATAAATTAATTGGGACAATAAGGATCTTAACAGTATTGAGCATACCATTATATGAATACGACTTCTTTTCCCATTTATTTGTTTTTTCTAATATACTTTAGAATATTTTGTAATTTTCCGTGTAGAAGTCCTGAAAAACTTTCAGTAAATGTATTTCCAGCTTTTTTATATTTTTAACACTACTGTTAATGGAATTTATTTTTATTATTTCCAATTGTTTGCTACTAACATCTGATATGTAGTCTTTAATAATATTTAGCCTTGAATACTGTGACCTTACTAAATTTTTAGGTCCAAAAGTAATCTTGTATATTTGTTAGGATTTCTATTAACCAATCATATAATATTCAAATAGAAATAATTTTCCTTATATATGTATATATATGATTATATGAATTATATATGTATTATATGAATATATATACATATATATGTATATATAATCTTGCACTGGCAAATGCCTACATAAAATGTTGAATTTATATATTAAAAGTTGATTTATAGAGGGAAAGTAAATTTTAAGTTTACCAAGATAATTATGAATTTTAATGTTATTTATTCCTTCCTGAAACCTGAGTATCATATTTCTTCTCTTGGAAGAATTGTCTTTAGAATTATTTTGTAGGGAAGTTCTGTTGACCAGAAATTCTGTTAGTTTTCTTTTTTTCTCAAAATGTATTTCACCTTAATTCTCAAAAGATATTTAAACTGGATTTTAGGTGTGCCTGGGTGGCTCAGTTGGTTGAGCATCTGACCTCGGCTCAGGTCATGATCTCACAGTTCGTGGGTTCAAGCCCCGCATTGGGCTCTGTGCTGACAGCTCAGAGCCTGGAGCCTGCTTTGGATTCTGTGTCTCCCTCTCTCTCTGCACACCCCCACCCCCAAGTCACACTCTGTCTCTCTGGATAAACATTAAAAAAATTTAAACTGAATTTCAAATTTTGATTTGACCTTTTTATTTCTTCTTGGTTCACTTAATGAATCCACTATATTCTAGATTCCAGTTTCAGATGAGGAATCAGTGGTTATCTGAGTCATTTTTCCCTTACATGAAGTTTGTTATTTTATCTTAGCAGCTTTCAAGATTTTCTCTTCACCTTTGGTTGTGAGCAGATTTAATATTTGGTGTGTGGATTATTTTGTTTGTATTTATTCTTCTTTTATTTGCTGAGCTACTTACATCTATTGGGCATATTAGGGAAATTTTGCCCATTATTTCTTCAAATATTTTGTTCTGCCCTATTTTCTCCCTCCTTTCTTGTTAGGTGTATAATTAAACATCTGTTTTCACATTTGATATTGCCCAGGTTCCTGAGACTCTGACACAAAAAAGTTTTTTTTCAATAATTGATCTGGATTCTCATGGAGACTATGATTTAGCTAAGAAGAAACCAACATATGTGGAACTAATGATATTCATAACTGCTATACACATAAAGATATAATGTATTCATATTATCCAATGTCTATACTGTCAACAATGTTTGTTTTTGTTTTTGTCTTGTTTTTAGTGTGTTGTTTCATTGTTGAGTTACCATGCTGATAGTGATGCTACCTTTTGAGGGCAGCATACATAAACACTGTATTATTTTCAGACAGACATACTTTAAGTACAATGTTTGTTTGTTTGTTTTTCCATTTTCAGATGGTATTTACCCACACTATGCAAAAAATGTTAGAAAGTAATTTAACTTAATTCAACCAATTATAAGTTACAATATATATCAATTTTGAAGGTGAAATTATTAAATAATCTGTTATTTTGATCTTAAACTGTCATGCTAGTAGACTTTCCATCCATTTGCTTGCAGTCAGCTCATAGTATCTCATTCAAATCAAAAATTTTTTTTTGTAATAACTCTTAGGGCTTTCTCAGGATATTATATTTTCTAGAAATAGTATTTCCCCACTGCATTTTAGCTTGTGCATGGCTAACAGCAAGCTTTTCTCATTTAAAATTATGCTGTACATGAACAAAACTATTAATGGGGTTGGTGTCATAAGTAGTCTGATAGCATGAAGAGGTGTTTGCTGTTTTTGAGGAAAAATGCCATACCCAGTTGGTAGAAGTGTACACAGCTGTGTTTGGGTTCATCAAACATCTCACAATAAACGTCTGAGGTTTGCTTATTTTCCAAGTATGTTTTGCCACATGCATTTCCCCTTATTTTTAAGCATGGAGAGACTTTCAAAAGCCCCATGTGCTGCAAGTTGCCATTTCATCATTTATCAAAATAGATACATAAATAGGCTTTGCTGTCAATAAATTATGTTGACTGGGTTTATGGCTTGTTTTTTTTTTCCAGATAACAAAATAGCTCAGAAATAAACATTCCAAAGCCAGAGGGTTCTGGTATCATTGCCAGGATTTTTATATATCCTGGAATATGTGCTTCAACTCACTAAATATTGGCAACTTTTCTTGGTCACTGAATCAGATCCGTTTCCTAGTTGTGTCATGTCTGCAAGCTCTAGGCTGTTTAGATTAGTTAACATTCTTTTTGAACAAGAATTTCAAGAGAGAAGCAGACTGATTCTAGAATCCTATCTTACAAAATTCCAAGTTGAAATACTATGAGTCATTGATACAATCAAGATCTTCCCTAATCTTCAGTCATAACCACAACTGGTCTTACTTAGAATCAAAAGTTTGTGATGTTAGACACATTGCTTATATCGATTGTGCTCCTTCATCAGTCCCCTACTTTACTTTTATCTCCTGGTTAAAGCTTAAAATTTGGCTAATTATTCAGAAGTTGTTCCTTTTTGGGTTCATTTCAGTTTAAATGTTTGTTAAATTGTTGATGCTATACTATAAGTGGCTTAGCTTTGTTGACAATTAAGACCTTTATTAACAGTTTTTTGACTTTTTGGAAAAAAGTAAGTTGTAAACCTCTATACAAATTAAAAATTAAGTTCTTAAAATTCTCAATTTGACCAAATGAAACAATTTAAAGACCTTTAAAGGTTTATTGAGAGGGAAAAAAAAACAGGCTTAAAAAACAAACAAATAAATACAACATATTTGTCATTACCAAAAAGAGGCAGATTTAGGTAGAATAATTAGAAAACAACCAGGCTACATAGATAATGCAGACAGACAGTCCTAGTTATCTGTTCAGTGGGCAAAAAGCAAGCACTTATGATCTACAGCCCCTACACTTCTGGGGTTATTCTTTATGGCAATCTGGTGTTCAAATACATCTTCTTTGGTGTAATTTTTTTTTATAAAAATTTTTTTAACGTTTATTTATTTTTGAGAGAGAGCATGAACGGGGGAGGGGCAGAGGGAGAGGGAGACACAGAATCAGAAGCAGGCTCCAGGCTCTGAGCCATCAGCCCAGAGCCCAACGCGGGGCTAGAACTCACAGAGTGTGAGATCGTGACCTGAGCTGAAGTCGGACGCTTAACCACCTGAGCCATCCAGGCGCCCCTGGTGTAATTTTTATTTATCAAACCATATCTGTTTTTTTTTTTTCCATTGAACCATTTTACCGCTCCCAGAACCTTAGTTCCAGTGATCTTCTTGTCCCCACCTGTAGGTGTTCTCCGTGTGAGGTCCCCTGGGCTGCTGCTAACTGTGGTGCCAGGCTTGGTGTCTGCACCGGCTACTGGCAGCTGCTGGGTCTTCCCTTGGCTTTTCATGATGGTGACTGGGGTCCCCTGTAGTAACTGTGGCTCTTCTGAAGTGTAGTGGAAACTAGGCAAATGGCATGGTTGGGGCTGCTCTGGGCTCTCTGGGGTCTACCCACTCTCCACTCCCACTGCCTAGCTAACTGAACGGCTTAGCTTTTAAAGTTAGTTACTTATGGATTTAAACTGCACTTCCTTGTTTCTTATGCCTAACTACTCTTCTGTAAAAAAGAGAAATAGCTATCTTTTAGTAATATGATTAAACCTAAATGAGAAAATTGATATAAAAGTCAGTAGAGTTGCCATGAATTTGAAATGAGATAGCAGATAATAAATATTAGTTTCCCTAAACTTTCTATGAAACCTTAAAGAAATTCAATGGGAAAATAACTTTAACTTTCAGTTATTAGCATCATCAACTCCCTATCTGGACATTAAGAGAAAAAAGTGAAAGAGAAGGGGCATAAATGAGGATTTTGAGGTGCTAATATGAAATATCAAGTCAGTGTTATAGAAATACATTGCAGAAAAAGAAAAAAATTCAGTGGCTCAACTCAGTTTTGTGGGTCTCCCTATCACACAACCAGCACATCTTTCATTGGCAGAGGAAGAGATCCTCAGATTTCCAGAGCTGCTTCTAATTTCATCATAAAATGAACCGCATTGTTCTTTCCATTTCTGATTTAACTTCAACGTTAAATAAAAAGAAAAATAAAAAATGAGAGAATGCAGCCAAATCTTGAGTCATGGGGAAATTCACAGCATGATTTTTCTAATTAACAATAATATGTGGAACAAAGATAAAAATCTACCAAATATAAATATAGATACATCATAGACATCCAAAGTAGGTCCAAAAATAGGAATTATTACATTTTAAACAAAAATGTGTTTTTGGACATATTGGTAAATATTATTTTTTCCATCTTATCTAATTTATTAAGTTAGATGAAAACACAATAGAAAAAATAATATTTACTAATATGTCCAAAAACGCTGTCTTTGAAAGATTAATAAATGTAAAATGTCAGAAGGAACAGGCATTAGAAAAGCTCTTAAGCTATTTGCCCCTGAAAAAAGGATTGTCATATACTGTTTGTATGCATATTTTTTTCAAATCTTGGTGAAAGTGATTACTGCAAAACATATAAACTTCTTCAGAATTTAAGGGGATAAAAGCTTGATTTGCCACCTCATTCCATTCAGCTGAAACTGAAATCAGACAACATAATGTACAAAAATATACTCAGAACAGGGGCACCTGGGTGGCTCAGTCATTTGAGCATGTGTCTCTTGATTTGCACTCAAGTCATGATCTCATGGTTCCTGGATTTGAGCCGGGAGTCGGGCTGGGCACTGAGAGCGCTGGGGCCTACTTGGTATTCTCTCTCCCTCTCTTTCTGTCCCTTCTTCTCTTCTCAAAACTAAATTTTAAAACATTACAAGGAAACAATAAACTCAGAAAAACTTAGTTTTCAGTTTAGATCCCACAATTTTAAACAGAATATTAGAAAGGCATGTGGCAGGATAACTGTTCATTCAAAACAGGCAGGACCCTAAAAATGAGGACCTAGTATACTATTAGAAAAGATATTGCTATAGTTTAGTCCATCAATAGGTTGAGGGAAAATAACAGTACCTTAAGGCTCATAATGATTCTGACAGAACTATTCACTAATTCTCAATTAAGAAGTACTTGATAAAAATATAAAGGAAAATAGTGGTGTTTCTGTTAGTAGTAAGATAAAATTTCAGTAATCATTTACTTAGCTTAGAGTTGCTAGCCAATGCAGTGTAATTAAAATACAATGTGTATATATATATATATATATATATTTCATAAAAGATGAATTATTAGAATCTTCCTATAATAGAGGTTTTTCTTAGAATAGAAAACCTAACACAATCAACACAAAAATACTAGAACCATAAAAAGATCCACATGTGGGAATATTTCGTTTTTTTTTTTTTAAGTTTATTTGGAGATAGAGAAAGTGCAAGTTGGGGAGGGGTAGAGAGAAAGGGGGAGAGAGAATCTGAAGCAGGCTCTGCACTCTCTCTGGTGCAGGGCTCAACCACACAAACCATGAGATCATGACCTGAGCCTAAGTGGGCTTAACAGACTGAGCCACCCAGCTGCCCCTGCATGTGGGAAAATTTCTTAAAATGCATGTGTAAAATGCCATAGATTATCTATATCAGTAAATAGACTGAGAAGACCAGGAAATACATATGTCCAATACAAATAAATGGTAAAGTCAAACCACTTAGAAATAAACATTTTAAAAATACGTAGCAATCAGATTCCGAGAATTACATAAATGCAAGAAGGCTCCAAAATATAAAAAAATATAAGTTAATAGTGTATTACTGGCAAGAAAGCATTAAAAACAAAAATATATCTGGTATTTTCAACTAAGTTTAAGATTAGTACAATTCTGATAAAAATTTTAATAAGATCAGGGCAAATAAAATATTATCTAAAGTTTATTTAACAAAGTGCTAAAAATTAAAATTAATGAAAATTAAAGAAATGTGAAGGGGAACAGTAGTCTTACAACTTTTGATTGAGACATTACTAAAGTAACTTCAAAAACCTGTGTCCTTTCTGTAGTTTGAATAATACTTAAATTATTTCCTCAGACAGGATACTTCATGAAATATTATAAATATCATATTTCACAATAGAATTATGAAGTAACTATATTAAATACAGCTAAATTAATCTCAATTGCGTAGAGATTTGAAGCTCACTCTACTATTGGAAAAAATAAAAGAATTTATAAAATTTCATTATGTAGTGCACTTTTTCTTTCTTACTCTTGTATTTTTTCTTCTACCTCTCCCACAAATATGCTAATTTAACACATTCCCATGTATGAAAGTATTTTCAATTATCTAATGTACTAGGCAACAGAAATATGTACATTTATAGATGTGTGTATGTATGTATAAGTTATATTTATATATGAATCATGTATACTATTATATAAAATGTATAATATATAAATTATATGTATGACGTATTATAGATATAATTTCCTATAATCATATGGCCAAATATTTCAAAACATTTTATGCATTTAGTTAGGATATTTAAAAATTACACATTATGAAAAAATATTAAATATAAAATGTTAGATTTTTGTAAGTTATCTCTTTTAATGATGTATACTTAGGTGAAAATTATGTCATACTACAATAAGACCAACCTGAACATCAATTTGTTTTTTTTAAGCTACAGAAAGGCCTCATTTACATAATTTTAAAAAAGAGAATAGAACTTCTGTAACAGCAAAACATTCAATATTGAACTTCTTCCAAAGACATGACACATAGGTCATTAAACCTAATTTGGATAATGAATAACTAGCTTAAAGCTTGATTAGGAGCCTTCAGTTTTATTGCAAGGAAAAAATCATACATGTAAAATGATTTTTCATGTCTTAGAATCTCACACTATAAAGTTTTAAGAAGAATCGTCATGATAATGCTTCACCAAGTTTTACCCAAGGTCTGTTAATTTCAAATATTAATCTTTTTGGGTGCAGTGCTTCTGCATCTTAGCTACACAATGAAATCACCTAGAGAGCTTATAATACACTGTATCTGAGTCACATCCCCAGAGTTTCTGATTAGTTTTTCTAGTAAACAACATAGGAGTTGCAATTTTTAAAAATGTGCCCAGTTATTCTAACAAGAAGTCAAAGCTGAGAATTATTGCTACACCACCTGTTTTTAGCCAATGCACACAGAAGGGTTGAGAAAATCAGAATATTGATTAATTCAATATGCCTTTGCAAATATAGCTGAACAAAATTTTTATTTTAATATATTTATAAATACTCTGATATAGAGAAATATTAAAGCATATTGTCCATTCATATAGTATATTGTACAAAATTGCAAATGAGAAAGTATGATCAAACCACAATAAATGAAAACTAAAAAGTACAAGTGAAAAGATTAAAAAATATTTGGGACTTAGGAATTTGAATAACTTTGAAGGGAGAGTGTATTACACACACACACACAAAATCCCTACTTTCCAATTTTTTTAACCATTAAGAAGCCTTCTAATCTGACTAAATTAAAAACCATAAGAGACTCTTAAATACTGAGAACAAACGGAAGGTTGATGGGGAGTGGGGGAGAGGGAAAGTGGGTGATGGGCATTGAGGAGGGCATGTGCTGGGTGGAGTACTGGGTGCTATATGAAAACCAATTTGACAATGAATTAAAAAAAGAAAAAGCTATATGTTATAAAGAATGTGGAGATTTGCTCTCTATGGGCACAGATAATCAAGAAAAAAAATAGAATGAATATCATTAAGAGTAAATAAACATTGGGAGCTTACCTATCGCAGTAAACAGTTTTAAACCTGTCAAAACACATTTCCTAATTAGCCTGCCAGTCCCAAAATACCTTAAACAAAGGAACCTACCCTTTACCCAAATTTTATGCATTGTTTTTTCCTAAAACATTATATAAAAATCTGATCTCAGTAAAACATCATTATTTCAAGTTGTTTTTAAAATTCTTCCAAAGTACAAAATATAGGAGAAAATTAAAATGAATAAATAAGTTATTAGGGATTTATATCTAATTTTTCATTTATTTCCAAATTTTATAGATAAAACTCTTATAGTTAAAAGGATACAACATGTTTCTGTAGAAACTAAGGAACCAAAACTTTCTATTATAAATCTTTCAAAATAATTTTGTTGACATTTCATTTATTTTTGAGAGAGTACAAGCAGGGGAGGGGCAAAGAGAGAGGGAGACAGAGGATCCAGAGTTCAGACAGTGGTGAGCCCGATGTGGGACTCCAACTCACGTACCATGAGATCATGACATGAACTGAAGTTGGACGCTCGACTGACTGAGCCACCCAGGTGCCCCTGTATTATGAATCTTATGTTTAGCTCTGGTTGATATTTCTCAACCAGACACAAATAGCAAAAGATAAGCCTCATTATAAATTGATTAAAAATACATGTATAACGCAAGATTTACTACATTTCTGGCCTATAGCCTGTACCTGCATCCTCAACTCTATTTTATGGCACTGGAAACTTAATAAACATTCTTCCGTCATAAATAAAATAAATAAAAAGTAGAAAAGTAAAAATAAGTAGATAAATAAAAAGTTTATTAGATAATACAAATTACAGAAGCATGGCTTACTGAAGTATTACATCCTTTTGTGAATGTTTTTTGTTTGTTTTTTTATTTTGTTTTAGAGAATGCTCACAAGTGGTAGGGGGGAGAGGGAAAGAGAGAGAGAGAGAGAGAGAGAGAGAGAGAGAGAGAATGAATCTCAAGCAGCTCCAAGCTCAGTGCAGAGCCCAATGCAGGACTCAATCTCACAATCCTGGGGTCACGACCTGAGCCATAATCAAGAGTAGGATGCTCAACCAACTGAGCCACTCAGGCACCCCATGAGTGATTTTTAAACTGTAGGTCAGAAAACACATTAGTGGACTGTAAAACAACAACACCAACTTTATAGACGCGAACATTATAAAAAATGAAATAGTTTAAAATACCGTAGAACATATGTGTATTATATAACATTGGTAAAGAGGAATTTAGTGATTTTTTTTCAGATTTTGCATGTTTGTCTTAGGCTCTGATATACAATGTATATCTTACAGTGTTTTTGCATCACACAAGTTTATAAGCCATTGACTATACCTGGAATATATTCCCCAGTTAACTTTGTACTCAAGCAGAATATTTCATCAGAAATGGATTTGATGTGCTTCAGTTTGCCTTTGATTTTTATCTAATGACAACTTGCTAACAAGAGAGACAGAGACAGAAAAAGAAAGAAGATGGTGGGAGGAAGAGGGAAAAAGAAGGAAAAATAGGTAGCCTTGGGAAATAAGAGCATATAAAATTCAGTCTGAATCATTAATTCCTAAATTGTGGACCCCACTGTGTAGCCATTTTCTTTGTTCTTTTCAGTTGTGACATCTTACACTAATAACTCACTTACTTGGAAACAAAGTGAAATGAAAACTATATAGCTCTCAGTTAGTTTATCATAAACAGGAGTCACTTACTTGTTTCACCCCCTTCCCCAGGAGGGAAAAGTATCATATTCCTGATTTTAAAGTGAGAAATCAGTGACAGGTCATTAGCACACTTTCATGTATTTTAAGATTGAAGAGGTGGAAGAGGATGAACTTATCCGGTAGAGGTACCCAATAGATGACACATCTTCCTGGATTACTATACAATCGTGGAGGTTCTCATAACAGGAATGTCTGCAATATGAAGTTTCCATTGCAAATTAACTATCAAATTAAGATGGATATGGTTTTTATATACCTTGTCTGTGTATGTGCATGCATGTGTGTATGTTTGCATTGAAGAAAGAGAAACAGGTATGTGCTTTGTCATGTGAGAATCCTCAACTGGAAGTCTGGGCCCAAGTTATACAATCCTCCTGATTATTCACACGTCACACAGTTGTAGGCAGATCAGTCTACTAAAAAAGCAATTTATTGGGTCCATAAATATTTACAATTGTGATATCTCCTTGTTGGATTGTTCTTTTATGATTGCATAATGCCCTTCTTTGTCTCTTTTTACAGCCTTTATTTTAAAATCTAGTTTGTCCAATATAAGTATTGCTACTCCAACTATCATTTGATATTCATTAGCATAAATGTTTGACCACCCCTTGCTTTCAATCTGCAGGTTAGACTTTAGGTCTAAAGTAACAGAATAGACAACCCAGAAATCAACCTGCAAACATATGGTCAATTAATCTTCAACAAAGCAGGAAAGAATATCCAACAAGGAAAAAGCAGTCTCTTCAACAAATGGTGTTGGGAAAATTGGCTAGGAACAGGAAAAAGGGTGAAACTGGATTACTTTCTTACACCATATACAAAAATACATTCAAAATGAATGAAAGGCCTAAATGTGAGATAGGAAACTATCAAATTCCTAGAGGAGAACACAGGCAGTAACCTCTTTGACATCAGCCATAGTGACTTCTTTCTAGATATGTCTTCCGAGGAAAGGGAAACAAAAAGTAGAAATAAACTATCAGGACTCCATCAAAATAAAAAGCTTCTGCACAGCAAAGGAAATAATCAACACATTTAAAAGGCAACCAAATGAATGGGAGAAGACATTTACAAATGACATAGCTAATAAAAGGTTAGTATCCAAATATGTAATGAACTTGTAAAATTCAACACCCCAAAAATGAATAATCCAATTAATAAATGGTTAGAAGACATTAGACATTTCTCCAAAGAAGACATGCAGATGGCCAACAGACACATGAAAACATGCTCAACCTCACTGATCATCAGGGAAATGCAAATCAAAACCGCCATGACCTATCACCTCACACTTGTCAGAATGGCTAAAACCAACAACACAAGAAATAGATACAGATATAGATATAGACACACAAAAGCACCTACAATGGAATATTACTCAGTCATAAAAAAAGAATCAAAAATTGCCACTTGCAACAATGTGGATGGAACTAGAAGGTATTATGCTAAGCAAAATAAGTCTGTAAGAGAAAGACAAATACCATATAATTTCACTCATATGTGGAATTTAATAAACAAGGCAGATTAACATAGTTCAGGGGTGGGGGAAGAGAGAGGTGAACCATAAAACAGACTTTTAACTAACTATAGAAAACAAATAGCATTGCTGGAGGGGAGGTGGACAGGCGGACACGTTAAATGGGTGATGGGGATTAAGGAGTGCACTTGTGATGAGAACCAGCTGGTATATGTTAGTGATGAATCACTAAATTCTACTCCTGAAACTAATATTACACTATATGTTAACTAACTGGAATTTAAAATAAAACTTTAAACAAAAATAAGTAAATAAAAAGAAAAAAAGTGTTTACATTTTATCTTAAAAATTAAATTAATGCAGAATTAAAAAAAAAGAATATAATCAAGAGTTCTTGGTTGTCTCTATTTTTTTAAGCATTAAAATAATATAACAAAGAACAGGTAGGGTATTATATGAAGGACAATATATTCTAAGAGTCTCTAAATTCACACCACTTAAACCTCCTGTTTTTCTCACCTTTAAGGATTTTTCACCTTTTCCTAATTTCACAATCATATTTACTTGAAATGTCCACAGTAGTTAAGACACATTGTAAGTTAGAGATGTTTATCTCCAGTGGCTATGTCACTTTGTTCATCTATACCTAGAGTCACAGCCTTAAAATATTTTACAACTCTTGTATCATAATAACTCTAAATGATAATTTCCAAATAATTATCAACAGGAGAAATGTCTTAATGGGGAAAATGCATCACGATGCTTCAAAGCCCTGTTTCAACATCGTATAAATCACCGATATAGCTAATTGATGTGTTTTGATACTGGTTCCCATTTTCATTTATATTAAGAAAAAATAATGAATAAATGGCTAACACTAATCACCTAATTAATCTTTTAATTATGGTAGGTACTGTAAGAAACACAAGCAAAAATTTACAAAAAAGTTATCTCTTTCCTCAAACTACTTAGATTCTAGTAACTTTCTCTAAAATACAATCAAACAATAATAGTGTTACATAGAAAGGTGTGAAGACTTGCATTTCCACTAATTCTGTGGGCTACAAACCGAGATCAATTTTGTTCACGGATTACGTTTCCAAAAGGAATGGGATTGTGTACCAGAGAAAATATTTAAGTGGGTAAAACTGAGGCTAGGTAGAACTGATGACAGACTAATGAAAGCACTTAGGAAAGATCAGGAAGTCCAGAGACTCACAAGAATTACCAAGCAGGATAAATAAGATGAAATTTACATTGTGGTGCTAATGAAGAACACTAAAAATAAGATGTAGATTTTATAAGACTGCCAGAACTAAAAATTTACCTTAATAGGAGTAACAGTTTGACAGATGACTTCTCTTCTGCCACAATGGATGTAAGACAGAAGCTTGACAGTGCCCATGTGCTGGGAGAGCAATGACTGTCAGCCTAGATCATTATAACCAAGGAAGGCATCTTTCAAAATGAAATATAACATAAAGACATTTTCTGACAGAAATCGCCATGGCATGCCACCCCAAGATACTTTATGAAGAGATGTCTAAATTTGTGCTAATGGGGGACTTGAGTTAAAGGAACAAGGAAAATCACACAACATGTTAAATACACATAGGTAATGCTAAATGTATATTAGTTGCCTAAGATGGTATTAGCGTTTTGTGGAATTTACATGAAAAACAAAAGAATTAAAACACACACAAATTAGCATGCAGTTGTTGATGTGGAAGAAAGAAGTTAAGGTGTTCTAAAATCTTCAAATTCACCTGGGCAAAGTAAAATGTTTTGATGAATCTTAGAGATTGATCAAGTGTGCATTTTGTAATGTCCAGAGAAAATAATACAGGATAGAAACAAAAAGTATAATTTAACAAACTACTAGAGGGATATAAACAGAAAGAATCAATAATAAATTCAAGTGGAAGCTAAAATATAAAAGGGAAAACAAAAAATATATACAAAATAGGTGAAATGTAAAGTGAAAACAAGTCCACTTATACCTTTAGTTTTTATAACTAAAGTTGATTAATTTCTTCAGAAAAAAAACTTGTCATCATGGATTATAAATGTAATCCAAACTGTGATGTTTATAAGAGACACAACAAAAGTATCAAATGATTCATAGTAAAAGTTGAAAAGGAACAACTAAGAAGATTCAAACCAGAAAAGCTGATACAGCTACCTTGATAACAGACAAAATAGAATGTAAGCAAAGAAACAACAAACAAACAAAAAATGCAGGCACTTGGGATGAGCACTGGGGGTTATATGTAAGTGATGAATCACGAAATTCTATTCCTGAAATCATTATTTCACTGTATGTTAACTAACTTGTATTAAAAAAAAAAAGTCCGATTACCATGGTTACATAAATGTTCTAAGAGGCCATTCACTAAAACAGTTTATCCTCAAAACATAGAAAGCAAAAGACAGAAATCCCAGGCATTTCACTTCAACATACTTTTCTTTGCAATTTATAGGGCAGTTTGACTAAGGTTAAATAAAAGTTATATAAGATTTGAACACATTTTAAAAATTATCCTAATATTTATATATAGAACAACAAACCCAGAAACTGCAGAATTTAATCTTTCCAAATACAAGGATATTGATAAAACTGACTGTATATATAGACTTCAAGACTCTATGACACCAATCGGTGTTCTATTGCTAATGCACTACGCTATAAATGAAAAGATTCAGCATAATTGCATAATTGACGTGTTTGAAAATTAATAAGCCTATTGCAAAATAATGTTTGGGTAGAAATAGATATCATAGTGGGAATTAGAAAGCATTTATAACTAACTGCATGATGATTAGAATATTGCATATCAAAACATTTGGGAGAGAACTAAACTGAGGCTGAGAAGGATATGCAGAGCCTTAAAAGATATGTCTTAAAAGAAAAACATGATGAAAATTAATGAGATAATTCAGACTAAATTAATTTTTTAAAAAAGAGAAATGAAATGAAAAAGTTAATTTATTCATTTTTTTTAATTTTTTTTAGTTTAAATTCAAGTTAGTTAACATATAGTTTAATAATATTTTCAGGAATAGAACTTAGTGATTCATCACTTACACATCACACCCAATGCTCATCCCAACAGGTGTCCTCCTTAATGCCCCTTGCACATATAGCCCATCCTCACACCCAACACCCCTCCAGCAACCCACAGTTTGTTCTATGTATTTAAGAGTCTCTTACGGTTTGTCACCCTCTCTGTTTTATATTATTTTTACTTCCCTTCCCTTATGTTCATCTGTTTTGTATCTTGCATCCCACATGTGAGTGAAGTCATATGATATTTGTCTTTCTCTGACTTATTTTGCTTAGCATAATACATTCTAGTTCCATCCACGTTGTTCCAAATGGCAAGATTTAATTCCTTTTGATTGCTGAGTAATACTCCATTATGTGTGTGTATACATATATATATGTGTGTGTGTGTGTGTGTGTGTGTGTGTATGTGTGTATGTGGATATATATATATATATATATATATATATATATATATGTATTCATTTTTTATCCATTCATCAGTCGATGGATATTTGGGCTCCTTCCATACTTTGGCTATTGTCAATAGTGCTGCTGTAAACATTGGGGTGCATGTGCCCCTTTGAAACAGCATACCTGTATCCTTTGGATAATTACTTAGTAGTGGAATTGCTGGGTCATAGGATACTCCTATTTTTAATTTTTTGAGGAACCTCCATACTATTTTCCAGAGTGGCTGCACCAGTTTGCATTCCCAGCAGCAGTGCAAAAGAGATCCTCTTTCTCCACATTCTTGCCAACATCTGTGATTGCCTGAGTTGTTAATTTTAGCTATTCTGACAAGTGTGAGGTGGTATCTCATTGTGGTTTTGATTTGTATGTCCCTGATGATGAGTGATGTTGAGCATCTTTTCATGTGTCTGTGTGCATTCTGGATGTCTTCTTTGGACAAGTGTCTATTCATATCTTTTGCCCATTTCTTCACTGGATTATTTATTTTTTGGGTGCTGAGTTTGATAAGTTCTTTATATTTTGGATACCAACCCTTCATCTGATATGTCATTTGCAAATATCTTCTCCCATTCCATCGATTGTCTTTTAGTTTTGCTGATTCTTTCATTCACTGTGCAGAAGATTTTACCTTGATGAGGTCCCAATAGTACATTTTTGCTTTTGTTTCCCTTGATTCTGGAGACATGTCAAGTAAGAATTTGCTGCGGCTGAGGTCAAAGATGTTGCCTGTTTTCTCCTCTACGATTTTGATGGCTTCCTCTCTCATGCTTAGGTCTTTCATCCATTTTGAGTTTATTTTTGTGTATGGTGTAAGAAAGTGGTCCAGGTTCATTTTTCAGCATGTCGCTGTCCAGTTTTCCTGAAACCATTTTCTGAAGAGACTATCTTTTTTCCATTGGATATTCTTACCTGCTTTGTCAAAGAGTAGTTGGCCATACGTTTCTGGGTCCATTTCTGGATTCTCTATTCTGTTCCATTGATCTGAGTGTCTGTTCTTGTGCCAGTACCATACTGTCTTGATGATTATAGTTTTGAAATACATCTTGAAGTCTGGGATTGTTATGCCTAAGCTTTGGTTTTTGTTTTTAAGATTGCTTTGGCTATTTGGAGTCTTTTCTGGTTCCATACAAATTTTAAGATTGTTTATCTAGCTCTATGAAGAATGCTGGTGTTAATTTTTTAATGTTTATTTTTGAGAGAAAGAGAGAGCACAGTGGGCGGAGGGACAGAGACAGTCAGAGACACAGAATCAGAAGCAAGCTCCACACTCCAAGCTGTCAGCACAGAGCCCTACATGGGCTTGAACTCATGAACTGTGAGATTATGACCTGAGCCAAAGTCAGATGCTCAACATAATGAGCTACCCAGGCATCCTTGTTGTGTTATTTTTATAGGGATTACATTGAATATGTAGATTGCTTTGGGATTATCTACATTTTAGTATTTGTTCTTCTAATCTATGAGCATGGAATGTTTTTTCCCCTTTTTTTGTGTGTCTTCTTCAATTTCTTTCATGAGCTTTCTATAGTTTTCCGTGTATAGATTTTCACCTCTTTGGTTAGGTTTATTCCTAGGTACTTCATGGTTTTTGGTACAATTGTAAATGAGGTTGATTCCATGATTTCTCCCTCTGCTGCTTCATTGTTGGTGTATAGAAACGCATTGTTGGGGCGCATGGGTGGCTTGGTTGGTTGAGCGTCCGACTTCGGCTCAGGTCATGATCTCGCAGTCTGTGAGTTCAAGCCCCGCATTGGCTCTGTGCTGACAGCTCAGAGCCTGGAGCCTGCTTTGGATTCTGTGTCTCCCTCTCTCTCTGCACCTCCCTCGCTCGCGCTCTGTCTCTCTCTCTGTCACAAATAAACAGTAAAAAAATAATTAAAAAAGAAATGCCTTGTTGGTGTATAGAAATGATTTCTATACATTGATTTTATATTCTGACACTTTGCCAAATTCATGTATCAGTCCTAGCAGTATATAGTGGAGTATTTTGGGTTTTCCACATAGAGTGTCATGTCATCCACGAAGAGTGAAAATTTGACTTCCTCCTTGACAATTTGGATGCCTTTCATTTTTTTGTGTTGTCTGATTGGTGAGGCTAGGACTTCCAACACTGTGTTGAATAACAGTGGTGAGAGTGGACATCCTTGTTGTGTTCCTGACCTTAGGGGGAAAGCTCTGTTTTTCTCCATTGAGGGCGATATTAGCAGTGGGTCTTTCATATATGGTTTTTATGATCATGAGGGATGATCCCTCTATCCCTACTTTCTTGAGGGTTTTTATAAGGAGACTGTATTTTATCAAATGTTTTCTCTGCATCTATTGAGGGGATCATGTGGTTCTTATCCTTACTTTTATTAATGTGATGTATCACATTGATTGATTTTCAGATATTGAACTAGCCCTGCATCTCAGGAATAAATCCCACTTGATTGTGGTAAATAATTCTTTTAATGTATTGTTGAATACTGATTGGCTAGTATCTTGTTGACAATTTTTTGCATCCATGTTCATTAGGGAAATTGGTTTGTAGTTCTCCTTTTTAGTGGGGTCTTTGTCTTATTTTGGAGTCAAGGTAATGCTGGCCTTGTAGAATGATTTTGGAAGTTTTCCTTCTATTTCCATTTTTTGGAATAGCTTCAAAAAAATAGGTGTCAACTCTTATTTAAATGTTTGGTAGAATCCCCCCGGAAAGCAGTCCAGCCCTGAAGTCCTATTTGTTGGGAGATTTTTGATTACTGATTCAATTTCTTTACTGGTTATGGGTGTGTTCAATTTTTTCTATTTCTTCCTGTTTCAGGTTGGGTAGTTTATATGTTTCTAGGAATTTGTCTGTTTCTTCCAGATTGCCCGACTTATTGGCATATAATTGCTCATAATATTTTCTTATTATTGTTTATATTTCTTCTGTGTTGGTTGTCTCTTTCATTCTTGATTTTATTTATTTGGGTCCTTTCCTTTTTCTTTTTGATCAATCTGGCTATGGGTTTATCAATTTTGTTAATTCTTTCAAACAACTAGCTGCTGGTTTCGTTGATCTATTATACTGGTTTTTTGGGTTTTTTAATGCGTATCATTGGTTTCTGCTCTAATCTTTATTATTTCTCTGGATTTGGGGCTGTCATGTCTTCATTTTCATTGACTTCCATGCACTTTTTAATTTCCTCTTTAGTTTCTTGGTTAACCCATTCATTATTTAGTAGGATGTTCTTTAGTCTCCAAATATTCATGATCTTTCCAAAATTTTCTTGTGTTGGATTTAGAGTTTCATAGCACTGTGCAAGATATGATCTCGATCTTTTTGTACTTTATGAAGTCTCATTTATGTTCCAGTATGTGATCTATTCTGGAGAATGTTCCATGTGCACTTGAGACGAAGGTGTATTCTGCTGTTTTAGTATGAAATGTTCTGAATATATCTGTTATGTCCATCTGGTCCAGTGTGTCATTCAAAGCCATTGTTTCCTTGTTGACTTTCTGCTTAGATGATCTGTCCATTGCTATAAGTGGGGTGTTGAAGTCCCCTATTATTATGGTATTATTATTAATGAGTTTCTTTATGTTTGTGATTAATTAGTTTATATATTTAGGTGTCCCCATATTGGGGGTTGGGGGCATAAATATGTACAGTTGTTAGATCTTGGTGGATAGATCCCTTAATTTTGATATAATGCCCTTCTTCATCTCTTGTGACAGTCTTATTTTAAAACCTAGTTTGTCTGATATAAATATGGCTATTCCAGCTTTATTTTGATGACCATTAACATGATAGATGGTTCTCCATCCCCTTACTTTCAATATACATGTATCTTTAAGTCTCAAATGGGTCTCTTGTAAGCAGCATATAGATGGATCTTCTTTTCTTATCAATTCTGATACCATATCTTTCAACTGGAGCTTTTAGTCCATTGACATTTAGAATGAGTGCTGAAAGATATGAATTTAGTGCCATTGTGTTGCCTGTGGAGTTGAACTTTCTGGCGATGTTTTCTGGTCCTTTCTAGTCTTTGTTGCTTTTGATCTTTTTTGTTTTGTTTCATCTTTTCTTCACTCAAAGAGTCCCCCTTCAAATTTCTTGGGGGGCTGGTTTAGTGGTCATGAACTACTTTAGTTTTTGTTTGTCTGGGAAACTCTTTATCTCGCCTTCTATTTTGAGTGACAGCCTTGCTGGATAAAGAATTCTTAGGGGCGCCTGGGTGGCGCAGTCGGTTAAGCGTCCGACTTCAGCCAGGTCACGATCTCGCGGTCCGTGAGTTCGAGCCCCGTGTCGGGCTCTGGGCTGATGGCTCAGAGCCTGGAGCCTGTTTCTGATTCTGTGTCTCCCTCTCTCTCTGCCCCTCCCCCATTCATGCTCTGTCTCTCTCTGTCCCAAAAATAAATAAACGTTGAAAAAAAAATTAAAAAAAAAAAAAAAGAATTCTTGGCTACATATTTTTCTGACTCAGCACATTGGATATATCCTGCCATTCCTTTCTGGCCTGCCAAGTTTCTGTGGATAGGTCTGCTGCAAACATATCTGCCTTCCCTTATATGTTAAGGATGTTTTTTTCTCTTCTTTCATAATTCTTTCCGTGTCTGTGTATTTTGTGAATTTGACTATGATATGCCTTGATGATGGTCAGTTTTGTTGAATATAAAAAATGAAGCAGAGTTTCCTCCCCCACCAGCTTTACTGAAGCATAGTTAACAAATAAAAAGTTATATATATTTAAAGTGTGCAAGTTGATGTTTTTATATATGTATTAATTGTGAAATAATCACTGCAATCAAGCTCATTTTTCATCATCTCACATAGTATTCATCACCTCACATAATTACTATTTAAAATTATTGAAATATAACTGGCATATAATGTTGTCTAATTTTCCGGTGTACAATATGATTCGATATTTGTATATATTGTTAAATTATTACAGTGAGTCTAGTTGATATCTACTACCATATTTACTAACACATTTTTTCTTGTGATAAGAACTGTTAAGATTTACTCTCTTAGTAACTTTCTAATACAGTACAGTCACCATGCTGTACATTACATCCCTATGACTTATTTTTTTTATAACTGGAAATTTGTACCTTTTGATCTCCTTCACCCATCTCATCCATCCCCTATCCTCCCAAATCTGACAACCACTAATCTGTTCTCAGTTTATATAGTTTGTTATTTTTGTCACATATAAGTGAGATTATACAGTATTTGTCTTCTGTCTCTGACTTATTTCACTTAGCATAATGCCCCCAGGGTCCATCTATGGGCTTTGCTAATGGCAATATTTCCTTCTTTATGGATGAATAATGTTCTATTTTAGGTATATGCCACAACTTATTTATCCATTCATCCATTGATGAGCACTTAGGTTACTTCCATGTCTTGGGTACTGGAAACAATACTGCTTTGAACATTAGGATGTATATATCTTTTTGAGTTAGTGTTTTCATTTCCTTCAGATAAACACCCAGAAGTGGAAATATTGTATCATATGTTAGTTCAATTTTTAATTTTTTGAGGACTCTCCATACTGTTTTCCATAGTGGCTGCAGCAATTTGCATTCCCACCAAAAGTGTGTAAGGGTTCCCTTTTCTCTATATCTGACCAACACTTGTTATTTCTCTTTAATAATGGCCATTTCAAACAAGTGTAAGATGATTTCTCATTATAGTTTTGGTTTGCATTTACCTGATAATTAGTAATGTTGAGCAATTTTTCATATACTTTGTGGATATTTGTATATCTTTCTCCAAGATATGTCTAGTCCAGTCCTTGGCCCATTTTTGAAAATTGGGTTATTTGTTTTGTTTTCTGTTGAGGGGGATGAGTCCCTTATATATCTTAGGATAAATTAATTGTCAGATATATGGTTTGCAAATATTTTCTCTCTTTTCACAGATTGTCTTTTCATTCTGTTGATTGTTTTACCTGTACTGAAGCTTTTTATTGACTATCTTTACTTTAGTTTATTGTGTTTTTGCTTTCATATCCAAAATGTTAATGGCAAGACCATGTCAAGAAGGTTTTCCTTTCATTTCTTCTAGTAGTTTTGTGGTTTCAGGTCTTACATTTAAAGTTTCAATCCATTTTTTAGTTTATTGATGTATATGGTATGAGGTAAGTGTATGATTTCCTTCTCCATGTAAAATTAGGAAAGACATAACTGTACTCAACAACAATATCAATTAACTGGACATAATTGGCATCTAGAGACTAATATCAAAACAGCAGAATATATATTATTCTCAAGTTCACATGGAATATTGAACAGGATAGAACATGTTCTGGGCCAGAAAACACACCCTGACAAATTTCAAAAATTGAAATCATACAATGTCTGCTCTCAGACTCTAATGAAATTACAATAGAAACCAACAACAGACAGATAACTGGAAAGTAACAAAATACACGGAGATCAGAGAACGCAATTGTAAATAACACATGGGTCAAGGATAAACACTGAGAGAACTTTTTGAATATTTAGAACTATATGAAAATTTTAAAAAACAGTTAATTCAAACTTTGTGGGATGCAACAAAATCATGCTTAGAGTGAAGTATATGCATTGAATGCATATATTAAAAAGAAGAAAAATCTAAAATCAGTAATCTACACATTTGCCCCTAAAGAAACTAGCAAAAGATGGGAGATGAAATCCAAAGTAAGCAGAAGAAAAGAAATTAAAGATTAAAAATCAGTGAGATCAAAATCATGAATCAATACAAAAAATCAACAAAAGCGGGGCGCCTGGGTGGCGCAGTCGGTTTAGCGTCCGACTTCAGCCAGGTCACGATCTCGCGGTCTGGGAGTTCGAGCCCCGCGTCAGGCTCTGGGCTGATGGCTCGGAGTCTGGAGCCTGTTTCCAATTCTGTGTCTCCCTCTCTCTCTGCCCCTCCCCCGTTCATGCTCTGTCTCTCTCTGTCCCAAAAATAAATAAACGTTGAAAAAAAAAATTAAAAAAAAAAAAAATCAACAAAAGCAAAGTTAGTTCTTTGAAAAGGTCAATAAAATTGATAAGCCATTGATAGGTTAATTAAGAAAAAAGGATAAAGGACACAAATTACTAGTATCAGGAATAAAAATGGGGGCATAAACACAGATTCATCAACATTAAAAGGATAAACGTGATATAGTGAATAACTATATGCCCACAAATTTGAGGACCTAGATGAACCAATTCCTCAAATAACAGAATCTTCCAATATTCAAAATAATCAATAAGCAATGTTAATATGCTTATGTCTGTTGAAGAAATTGAATTGATGATTAATAAATTTTCAAAAATAGAATGCACTGGGCCCAGAGTGGTTGACTGGTGAATTCTTCCCATTGAGGACAGAAATTAAATGAATACTCTACAAACCTTTCATAAGAAAGAAGCAGAGAAAATACTATTAATTCATCCTATAAGGTCAGAAATACCTTAATGCCAAATCCAGACTAAAATATCACCAGAAAACTACACACTGATATCTCTTGTGAACATAGATACAAACAGCTTCAATAAAATAGTAAATCAAATCCAGCAATGTATAAAAAGAATTATATAACCAAGTGGGATTTACCCCAGCTATAGAAGGCTGGTTCAACATTCAAATTTCAGTTGTATATGGATTTTAAGAAACAAAACAAATGAACATGGAGGGGGAAAGAGAGTCAAACAAGGAACAGACTCTTAAAAGTCTGATGGTTACTGGAGGGGAGATGTGCCAGGGAATGGATTAAATAGGTGATGGGTATCAAGGAGGGCACTTGTTGTGATGAGCACCAGGTGTTGAATGTAAGTGAGGAATCACTAAATTCTACACCTGAAACTAATACTGCACTGTATGTTAACTAACTGGAATTTAAATAAAAACTTAGGGAAAAAAATGTCCAGTTGATGAGCAAACTTTAAAACAATCAATTAATGTGATCTATTACATCTACAGGCTAAAACAGAAAAAAAGAAAAAAAACATGATTATATCAATAGATAAGGAAAAAGCACTTGACAAACTCCAATATCCATTAATGATAGAATGTCTTAGTAAGCTTAGAATGGACTTTCCTTAACTTGATTAAAAATATCTACAAAAACCCTCAGCCAATGGTACATCTGCTAAGATCTAGAATAAGATGCAAATGTCTGCTCTCATTACTCATTTTTAACAGTATACTGGAGGTCCTTGCCTAACAAAATAAATAAGAAAAATAAATAAAAGATATACAGATTTGGAAGGAAGAAATAAAACTGTCTTTATTTACAGATGACATGATCATCTATGTAAAAATATGAAAGAATCAGCATAAAACTTGTGGCACTAAAAAGCAAAATACCAAGGTTGTAGGATAGGTCAACACTTCCATGTATACATGGCATGAACAGTGGCATATGAGATTAGAAACACAATATGCATTTACATTAGCAACCAAAAAAGTGAAATACTTATGCATAAATCTAACAAAATATGTAAAAGATCTACATGGGGAAAACTGTAGTTTTGTAGATATTGACAAACTGATTCTAAAATTATAGACAGGCAAAGACCTAGAATAGCCAATACAGTATTGAACAAGAAGAGACTGGAAGACTGACACGACCTGACTTCAAGGCTTACTATAAAGATATAGTAATCAAGACAGTATGGTAGTGATAAAATAAGAGACAAGTAAATCAATGGAACAGGACAGAGAATAGAAATTGACTTTCATAAATACAGTCAACTGGCCTTTGACAAAGGAGAAAGGAAATACTATGAAGGGAAGAAGTTCTTTTCAACAAATAGTGGCATCCACATTAAAATTTTTTTAATTAAAATCTGCACACAGACCATTCATCTTTCCCTAAAATTAACTTAAAACGCCTTAGAAACCTAAATTTAAGATGCCAAACTATAAAACTCCCTGAAGATAACATAAGAAAAATCCTAAATGAACTGGATATGGTGACAAGTGTTTAAATACAACACCAAAGGCACAGCCTTTAAAAGAAATAATTGATAAGGTGGATATCATTAAAATAACTTTTTCTCTATGAAAGATAATGTAAAGAGAATGAGAAGATAGCACAGACTTGGAGGACAGATTTGCAGAAGATACATCTGATTAAGGACTGTTAATCAAAATATACAAAGAACTCTTAGAACTCAACAATATAAATAACCTCATTAAAAATGTGTCAAAGACTTTAACAGACACTCTGCAAAGAAGACACACAAATAGCAAGCAAGTATATGAAAAGATGCTCCATATCATATGTTATCAGGGAAATGCAAACTACAATAGCACCGAGATACCACTACCTACCAATTTGAAAAGTCAGAATCTGGAACCCGGACAACTGCAAATGCTGACAAGGATGTGGAGCAAATGAGAAATGCAAAATGGTACAGATACTTTGCAAGACAGTTTGAAAGTTTCTTACAAAACCAAATTTAATTTTACCTTATGATCCATCAATAATTCTCTTTGTTATTTTCTGAAAGATGTTGTACACTTATGTTTACACAAAACATGCACACAGTGTTATGGAAGATTTATTCCAACTTGCTGAAACACTGAATTAATATTAACCTCATTAGATGATGAAATTTAAAATGTGGTACATGTAGACAATGGACTGTTATTCAGCACTATACAAAAATGATCTATCAGCCATGAAAAGATATGGGAGATTTTTAAATGCATATTAGTAACTTAAACCAATCTGAATAGGTTATACACTATATTCTAAGGATATGAAATTCTGGAAAAGACAAAACTGTGCAGATGGTTAAAAGATCAGTATTTGCCAGGGGTTGAGATGGAAGAGGGGGATAAATTAATGGAGCAAAGTGGATTTTAGGGTAGCGAGAGTACTCTGTATTATAATGATGGATACATGTCATTTTACACTTGACCAAACCTATACAATGTATAGGTGAATATAACAGTAAGAGTGTAAGGTGAGTGGGTTATGGGAAATCTCTGTACCTTCATCTTAATTTTGCTGTGAACCTAAAACTGTTTAAAAAAAAAGTATTCATAAAAAAATAGAGTCATGCCTTGTTACTGAAAGATGAGAGGATGGTTTATCAACTGTTGTCCACACCATAGAAAGCTTAGTCATCTCCTAGTACCTGTCACATGTGTGAAATATGTTGGGTTCTCATATCTGATGACTGATTGTTACATCTAATTACTTAATCTTAGAATAAATAAAATAACTTCCTTTATATCCAGAGAGGTGAGGAAACTTGAGATTTATTTTTTCTATTTGGACAAAATTTGTCAAAACTTAAACTGTACTAAATTTCAATTTGGATTTTTTTTCCCCAGAAAGATGAATTTGTTAGCTTATACCAAGGTGACTGTAGTCCAGGATCCAACACTACAAAAGAGCTTTTCAAGTGCTTCAAAAATTGGTGGGATAAAAATGAGATCCATAGACAAAATTAGAAGTATTTAATAGTTGTGTGAATTTTGAAGAAATGGGTATTGGGTATAATAATCACTGAACAATTTGACTTTGGTTGAAAGAGCTTCATATAAAGTGGCATTAAATTTTAAGTAGAGCAATTGGATGTTATGCATATTTATGAGTGGTTAATAAAGTGAATTTAGGTACAGCAACTTGGTCCTTGTACAAATGGATTGATGGATTGCAATGCTACGATGTGAATTTATGTTTATTTGTATTAGTGACTTGGATGAAAACAATAAAAACCCTCATGATAATGATGGCTATTTGTCATTAGATGAGAAATTGTGCTAAATACTTTACATATTTAATTAATTTTAATCTTTATATGAATTTCATAACCCATGTGACCCCATTTTACAGAGAAAGACGTTATATCCCAAAGGCTCAGGTCACAAAATTAGTGAGTGAGGAAGATTTAATTCAGTTTCTACTCTGTCTGAACCAAATTCTGAACCAGCTCTTTAAGTTTGTCAAGTCTTTGGATAAAAGAGAGATGAAAGTTTTTGAATAACTTGCATGGCAAGTAGAGTGGGCAGAAGGAGTGGGAAGATGGAAATAATGGAGTGAAATGTCTAAGTGTAAATTTAATGGAAAGAGATAGTGAGTTCTGTATTTATTAAATAAAACAATTGTATAATAGGACTTTATTAAATTTAATAACATAAAATACATCAAGTTGTAGATATCTGGAAATACAATTTGATAAATAACATGATATTACAACTTTGGACTCTGATGTAATCAGACTGCCTGAAAGGAAGTAATGTATGTATCTCATGTAAGGAAGATAAAAATACTAAACTGTTTTTTTTTTCCTATCGTTCCATACCTCTTATTGTTGAACTCAGTTCTGGGCATTGCAATTTAAAATAGTGACATTGATAAACTAGAATGTGTCCAGGGAGAGTAATCAGAAAAGAAAAGAAATCAATACCATATATATGATTTTTTTTCACTGATTAAAGAAAATTCATGAGGAAATTTATTTTTATATTCTCTTAGTTTTATTATTTGGAAGAGATATTACATTTCATCTAAATGGCCCCAGAGTTTTTGGACCAATAGATTAAATATAAAGGAAAAGAGGTCAGTTTATTCTAACAAATAAATTTCTAATAGTCAAAATTTCCAAATAACTAGACCACCCTTGGATATTGGGGCTTTTCCTCACTTAATGCTTTTAATCAGAGAAAAGATATTATTTCTTAAGGAAATGTTTTTAGGGATTTGTACACAAGAAGTCTTGCAACTATGTTTTTGCATGATCTTAATTTTTTTTTTAATTTTTTTTTAAATTTTTTTTTCAACGTTTTTATTTATTTTGGGGACAGAGAGAGACAGAGCATGAACGGGGGAGGGGCAGAGAGAGAGGGAGACACAGAATCGGAAATAGGCTCCAGGCTCTGAGCCATCAGCCCAGAGCCTGATGCGGGGCTCGAACTCACAGACCGCGAGATCGTGACCTGGCTGAAGTCGGATGCTTAACCGACTGCGCCACCCAGGCGCCCCATGATCTTCATTTTTTAAGATTTACCAATGACCATAATTATATGATATATAATCCTCTAGAAACAAATATGTAACAAATGACCTTAATCTCCAACTCTTCCACTATCATTTTTTTTTTTTTTTTTTTTTTTTTTTTTTTTTTTTTTTGCTGGTAAATCCAAGAGCATGTAACTGAGGCTTTCATTATCTGCTCCATCTTATAAAAAAATAGGGGTAAATAAAGGGTATTTAAGGGTAAATACCCTTAAGGGTATTTTAGGGGTAAATAAAGGGTATTTAAAGTAGATAACAATGAGTGGCATATTACATCAGCTGTTATATTGATCAATATCACTCGGTGCCTCTTTAGCCTTTATTCCAATATTCTCTACTTATTTTCCAGTTTTCCTTATCTTCAGACATCCTGAATATCTGATCATTCTCATCATCTACTGAAATCAGATCTTAGTTGCCCAACGCCTATTGTCTTCATATTCTCTTTATAGCTTCTAGAATCTAAACGTGTTAGCAAATCTGATTAATTTAAGAATGCCAACATGTTAATGAATCATAATTGATTAATATCACTTATATGCACATTCTTGTGTCTTTAAAAGAAAACTTTTGGTCATTGAGTTTCTATACTGAAAGAAGAGTTACAATGGAAATTTAGAGCCAGTGTCAGGTCTTGGCTAATTGTTAGACAAAATCTTTTGTGTTTTTAAAATCCCATCTTGAAATTACCTATTTTAACCTTCTGACAAGCATGATTCAAATGGCTATGCAGTTGATATTGCCTTCTATTAAGCAAAGGAAAAAGATGAATATCTTCAGTTCAGTAGTCAATCTCCCCTTTTCCTGTAATTTTATAGGAATGCCTATAAATGCTTGCCATGTGTCTTAGTATGCAAGCAACTTCAAGCACCTAGTAGTAACCAAAAGCCAAAGTCCTAATTGAGGTCATTAATGCTGGACAGAAGAATGTTTCCTCAGTTAGCAGTCCAGAACTTGTCCCCCATCTATTTAATCCCAATAAATTATATTTACGGAAGATTATCTGACTTTTTGATTTAGACTTTTTCTTGATTCACAATTTTCCACCCTCTCAAGCTTCTGGCCATAACTTGGACAGAGCTAACAATGGGGAGACTTTGAAAGAAGAAATGAAACAAGGAAGGAGAGATTTAGCTCTCTTTGCTGTACACTTATGAAAGGTACTGTCTGCAGATTTTCAGGAGCCCAGTCTCTGAATACTCAGCTGGAAATGTCTGTTCCTTGTCTTCTTTGAAAACCAAGGTCTGTTTTAGCACTGTGACCCTGTCATTGTAAGAACTTTAATTAGTATTGAATGTAGCCTGGTAGAATACTAAGTATCTGTGAGGATACATTAGTTCTATGATTCCTGTGCTCCAGTGACTACGAATTAAGGACAATATCAGCTTCAAGGTTCTTCTTTCTACTTTTAACTTTTCAGTATAGCTATTACCTAGATTAATATTTTGTTCTTAACTGTTATAACTGTCTTTCCCCCTCCAAATTATGTCTTGCAGATGACAAGTATTTTATCTTGAACTAAATAGGGACATAGTGCTTCTTTTTCCAAAAATGTTTATTATTTGTCTAAGCCTAATTTAACCTACCTTTAAAAGGTGGTTCTTCATGGTCTTTATTAGTACTACACAATAACTGTGCTTCATTATTATGTTTGTGCCCCTTTAACAATGCTTTTATCTTAGCAAAAGATCACTTTGAAATCCAGATGATGGGACACAAAGCATTGAGTAAATTTAATATTAATATTGCTGGAGAGCTCCTCTATAGCCAGACAACATTTCACTCCCATAACAATGTTTATGGGAATGATTTGCAATACTATATATGATATAATTCTTTAACAATAGTCCAATAAAAAGGATATCATTATATGGTTGCACAAATGTCTTTCCTTTCAATAAAATTTTTAGTTATGTGAACACTCTATCTTTCAGAATGACTTACAAATAAAATTTCTACCTTGACTTGTGCATTAAAATACAGGGAGGGGGAGCAAACTTTATTTTTAAAAACATGACCTAACCACCTAATGACTTGTTTAACTGGGCATCAATCTTTGTAGCTGCCAGATCTTTTCTCCTTCCTTCAAATGAACTGGCATAATGCTGATTTGGTTCATATGTAGACACAAAATACCCTCTATCCTAGGGGAATAATTATTATTTTTTCCTCAGAGCAGTTTAAAGGATACTTCTTCTCTTAGAGACAGTCCTTTTCTCCTGGGCAGGGTGGTGGGAGGGGGTGGGGGAGCTCTTCTATTCCTTGCAAAATTCCTGCCCCATTTGAGGAGTGATGGAAAGAAAGCAAATTATTTTCAGGAAAAATGAGGCATACAAAAGTGTTCTTATATGTTTCAATGAAAAAGCTTAGATTCTATGTAAGGGGCAATTTTAAGTAAATTTGTTATGGCATAGGTTATTTCTTGGTGCTATGCATCACTGTTTTCTGAATCCTTATCCTAGAAAACTCATGAGCTTAGCCGTGCATTATATGGTCTTGAACAGAAAAACTTTCTTTGTTCCTTAGCTTCAACATGCCATATAAATATACTTCATTACTGCCCACCACAACAAATTTTATGCTTGCCATGTGTCAGTATATTTAGGCTGCTCTAACAGAATACTGTGCACTCGGTGGCTTATAAACAGCAGAATTTTAATTCTTACCATTCAGGAGTCTGCGAAGTCCAAAATCTAATTATGGCAGATTTGGTGTCTAGTGAGAGCCCCCTTCCTGGTTCCTACATCATGATCTTTTTGTTTTATCATCAAATGGAAGTAGGTAAGGAAGCTCCCTGCAGTCCCCTTTCTAAGGGCACTAATCCCATTTGTGATATCTCCCACCTCATGACCTATTCACCTCTCAAAGTTCCCATCTCCAAATACCATCACACTGGGCATTATGATTTAACATGAATTTTGGGGAGATATAAATAGTCTATAGCACCATGTTTCTTAATGATGTACACTGCCTGTGTACCTGGCCATGGGAAGAGTTTCACCAAGACTTCCAGCATTGCTAGACTAGATTCAAAATGTTATAAACTTTCTTTTTGTGAAACTGCACATGTTTTATTTCCAACTCATTAGTGTCATTGGACACTTTCAACAGACACTGTTGATAACTAGTGATTATTTTTAGGATCAGTGCATAGTTTTACTTTAGCTCTTTCAAATCAAGCATGTCAGCTAATTTCCAATTGCATTGCCCTTCTAAAGATATGTGTAATTTGGCGAAACTACTTTCAATGAGAAACAACAGAATAAAATTACCTCAGATTCAATTTTCTAATCCTACGGTCCCAATAAATATCACTAAAATTGTTACTTTAACTTTTTATGTTTAATTATTTTGCGAGAGAGCATACACACAAGCAATGAAAGAGCAGAGAGAAAGAGACAGAATCCCAAGTAGGCTCTGTGCCATCAGCACAGAGCCCAATGCAGGGCTTGAACTCAGAACTGTGAACTCATGACCTGAGCCCAGATCAAGAGTCCACCTCTTAACTGACTGCACTACCCAGGCACCCCTAAAATGATTGCTTTAGAATGCATAGTACTTATTAACTTCCTTAGAGTTAGAACAAATACAAATATACATTTATATATATGCATTTATATATTATATATAAATTGTATATATTTATATATTATTATATACTATATATAATTATATATATTATTTATATATTATATATACATATATATACACACACATATAGTTGTGTGTGTGTGTGTGTGTGTGTGTGTGTTTCAGTGTGTGAGTAGATGAGTTTCATATCTTGCATGATGAGACTCTTTCACACAGGTTTCAAGTAAAAAGTAAAGTTGCAGGGGAAAAGAGTATGCTTACTTGAATCAGTGCTCATACAGGTATTTATTCAGATCTGCTAAAGCAAGCCAATGCAATCTATATAGGTAACTAACTACCTTTACCTCCTTCCAAAAAGGACACACACACACACACACACACACACACACACACACACACACACACCCAGTTAAGAATAAATGTAAGTCTTCTGCTAGAATTTATTGGATGCAAAGGTGTACATATACATACACACACATACACTGTATTTTTGCAATACATGATTTTTTTTGGTAATTACAAAAGAAGCAACCTGAATCATGTTATAAATACTAGTGGTCTCATTTTCTAGTTATATTCTTTACAATAAATCTGATAAATTCTCTAATTGTTTTCTTCATTTATAAATGACAAAATTTAAAATTTCTCCTTTTATTCATAATGTTATTATCAGGATCAAATAATAACATATATTTGTCAGTTCTTCATAGACTGAAATTTACTATATTACATAATACATTTGTTAATAATGATACATTTATTAAAATTCCCATATGAAAGATTTATCCCATTGATTGCTAATGGCACTCTGAATATAAATTGATTGGGCATTTATGCTTCTCCTCCTCCTCTTCTTCTTGCTCCTTCTCCTTCTCATTTTCCTTAGTGCTTTCATACTGTTACTTAGCAAAAATAAAATGACACACTTCATGTTTGCAATTCAACCTTATACTTGCAAGATCTGGCTGCCTTTGAGTCAGCCTTGGATGATTAATGGATATATTGATTGCTTGGTGTTTCCAAAATCTGGTGGCTTAATGTTAGTTGTCCTTCTTAATGTAAGCAGTAAGAGTTATATCCCTTTTAATTGAGGAGACATCTCAAATCTGGGTTAACTACTACCTCATGGTAGAGACCTCAGGTCTTGACCTTTCACATTTGCTTCTCTCTAAGTCTCTTCCTTATGGAGTTTTGACCACCTGACAGGAAGTGTTACACAGCTACTGATGGAATGCAATTACACATATCAGAACTACCATCCTGGGGTAACTGTCAGCTGAGTACATTAGCTAAGTCTACAATTACATTGTGACATTTAGCTAATTGTCATTCAAGTCCCAAATTCAAAGATGCTGACTCTCAGTTCCAAAGCTGACCTTTTTAGAGGGAGCTAATTGGAAGGGTTCTTTTCCTTCCCAGGAACCTTCTATTTAGCACCTTTAAATAACCTACAGAAGCATTTACCAGCGTTAAGATACATAATGCAGTCACTTCCTACTTACTCTGATCCCTGGATCATATTACATTTATCATTTGATTTGAAGCATTAAAACCCTACCCTTCTCTTCTAATCAATGGTAATTATTTCAATCAGATTTTAATGGATAATGCAATTATAAGACCTTCAGAAACCTGCCACTTTTAAAGGAAATGAAAACAAACAATTAAAAAAATCATAAAATAAGAAGGGACAACGAAGAGCTGAAACAAAACTATGAAGAATTTGAAATTTTTTCTTATCATTTGACATGAGAATTTGAATAATAAAAATGTAAATGTTAATAGGTACATTCCCTTAGAACTCAGAACCACAAGTTGCTTTGTTACATCATCAATGCAAGAAATTTTTTCATAGACATTATTATTCAGACTGAAAACTCGGATTTAAAATTTTTCAAAGTGTTTATTTCTTTTGAGAGAGAAAGAGATAGAGCATGAGTGGAACATGGCAGAGAGGGAGACAGAAAATCCCAAGCAGGCTCCACACTGTCAGCACAGAGCCCTATTCAGAGCTCAAAGTCACAAACTGAGATCATGACCTGAGCCAAAGTCTGATGCTTAACCAACTGAGCCCCACAGGGGCCCCCATACTTAAATTTTGATTTATCAATATTTCAGGGTTTGTTTGCGGTGACTTCATGAAGTCATAATGTGTGAATGTGTGTGTGTGTGTGTGTGTGTGTGTGTGTGTGTGTGTGTGATATGGATATCGAAGCCTACTTATTCTCTGTTGCCATCACCCAGCGGTCTTAATTTTTTAGACCCTTAAGATGAGTAAGAAAGGTCATAGTTTAATATACAAAACTATAATATAGTTTTATCCACGAGAAGTCAATATAGCAGTAGGAATTAGTTATCTATTGCTGTATAGTAAATTATGACAAAACTTAGCTGCTCGAAACATTTATTTTCTCACAGTCTTTGTGGTTTAGGAATTTTGGCATGGCTTATCTGGATTGTCTGGCTCAGTGTCTCTCACAAGTCAGCAGGGCTTCAGTTTCATTTGAAGGCTAGACCAGGGAAGGATCCAATTCCAAGTGTAAATGGTGTTTGGCATGTTTCCATTCCTTGTGGGGTATCCAATTAGAGTTTCAATTCTTTAGTGACTTTTGGCCAAACAATGCCCTCAATTTCTTGTAACAGGGATCTCTCCATTGGGTGACTCACAGTTAGCTTAATCAGAGCAAGCAAGGAAGATGACTAGGAGGAGGAGTGTAGAGAATATCAAGAAAAGAGAGTACAAGAAAGAAGTCAGTGTTGTCTGTCTAAACTTGAAAGTGACAGAATCAAATCACTGTGTCCTTCCCACGCTCAAGGATGTGGATCATTGGTGTTATTTTAAAAGCCTGCCTATCATAAGAACAATTAGAGTTTGTTTCTTTATTCTCCAAGGTGATGTGAGAGGTTTCATACCATTAACTATACTTCTGACTGTCTTTTACAAGGAGAAAAAAAGGAGATAAACAGATGGTAGGTAGACAGACACAGATAGATACAGATATAAATACAGATACAGTTACAGATACAGATACTGATATAGATATACTATGGGACTGTCAAGCCTTATATTGGAAAAAGCAGCAAAATTGTATGTGGCTGTTTTAAGTTGACTGACACATTAACTCTCATCAATAAATATACTCCATGTTACAAGTAGAGACAATAGAAATGATATATTTTACATATTTTTGTAAATTTGTAATATAAATTTAAAAACCATTTCAAATACTTTATTCATTTGAATACTCCCTCTGGTGAACATATATATAGCAAACTCAACAGTTGTAGCTGTTGCATTATTTCATAAGAAATATTTTCTAATAATAAATTAATTGAATATTCGATTAAAGACATACTGAACATGGTAACTCTAGCATATCATGTCTCTGAAATCCCCCTTCCAATATTTACTCACCTGTGAAAACATCCATTCCATAGTTCCTTAGTAGGACAGAAAGATGTGATTTGTTATTTTCAGCTAGCAAAGCATATCGGGATTAGAGTGCAGGAATCTCATTTATTAAAAGTAAGCACCCTAGCAGTATATTTTTAAGACTTCTCATCCCCATATTTTATGTTTACTTCCCATTTTTAGCAAAGATAATGAAATAAAGCCTAGAGAGAATAAGTAAATCTACCTTTTCAAGTTCTTGAACTAATTAGTTATAAACCTTGGCCTAAAATCCATTTATCTGACTCCAAGTTTAATATTTGTCCTAAAATTGCGAATTTACACTAATGTGTTATAAACCGTAGAGTACAGGTAGAAAACTACAAGATACAAAGAATTTCATAATTTTTCTTTTTTACCCTCTTCCTTTATTAAGGGCATGAATGAGCAAGATTTAGATGGGTAAGTTTTAAAGAAATTAGGAAAATAACATATTTCAAGAATTCTCAACCATTTTAGGATAGCATTCATTTGAAATACAACTATATTTAATTCAGTAAAATAAGTTCCCACATGAGAGGGCCAAAGAAACTTGAAATGAATAAACTGAATAATAAAATAGAATGAATTTATTTTTTTATGAAAATCAAAATATTGCCTTTCTCAAACACATACTATAATACATATTAGAGTCACTTTTTATTGTAGGCTGCCCCTTAAGTGCTGGATATTGAACACTGAGGCTTTGAACATGATTGCTCTTGAGTTAAGTGTGAACTGGTGCCATTATGCATGCTACCAACATGGATTCTCCATTGGTACTGCTCCTTCACTCTAGATTGTTGGAATGACACACACATCTACTCATGAAATTATGAATCTGGACTCATCATTTTTTTTCATCTTAGAAACATATTTTTCCTTAATTATATTTATCCTGTAGGAGATTCTCCAAATGTTCAGTCTCCATTGCAATACATAAATCAACAAATTAAGGAAGGGATCTTTATAGTTTAAACAACTTGCCAAAGCCCATCAAAATAAAACTAATTAATTCAACATGTTAAAATTAATTCCTTTGGCCTCCAAACCCAATGCTTTTCCATTAGTCTGCATGTTATCAATTAGCCATTGATGGAGGGAAAAAAATAATCCAAGAGGAAAGAGAGCCATTGAATATAGAAGAATAATTAAATTGTCATTTGAGGTTTTGGGATACAACTGATAACAAGCTGTATTTAGATAATGATGGCTTTCAAGTATAAAAGTTCAAAACTGTTTTTGGTTTTGTTTTTTATTATTACTTGGAGTAATAAGCTATAGCAATCTCATAACAGAAATATTTCTCAAGTCCTTCAATGGGCACAGAGTCAGACTTGATCACTTTTAAGGTCATCTACAATTTGAAACTCCATAAAATGCCAATATTATATAGTTCTGAGTTATTAGGAATGCAGAAGAGCAACTACCTCAATGCAGTATATAATTAGTGAAACAAGATACACAAAGGAATAAATACTTCCTTTCCTACATTGGAGATCCACAATGATTATATAAATCAACTACATTTTAAACCAAATAAAGTATAAAAATTAATAATAGTTTTTCCCCATCATGCTTTGAAAAGTACAGGATCTTATGTGATTTTACTTAGGTAACCAGACTACTGATAAAATATTCTTACAAATCATTTATTTTCACTCTCAATATGAAAGAAGCCAGTTGATATGGTATGAGTTGGCCTGTGGAGAGGTCCATATGGTAAATACCTGTGAGAACCTCCAATGTGGAACTGAGTACATCAGCTCAATGGCTAATAAGGAATTGTATTCTGCCAATAACCACATAGGTGACCTTAGAATGAATTGCGTTCAGTTGGTCCTTCAGATGAAACCACAGAGCCAGTTGAAGTCTTGGTTGAAAGCTTGTCAGAGACCTGAGTCAGTTGACCCATACAACTCATGCTGGCTTGGAATTTCTGACCCACAGAAACAGATAATAAAGTGTTTATCCTGGAATAATTTGTCTTGCAACAATTGGTAACAAACTGGAATATTTGGTTATTTAAATAACAATAGTTTTGGTGATCATAAAAATTGTAAGGCTAATGATTTTTCATTATCTAGTGAAAATAATAAGCCAGGAAGAAAACTAAACGTTTTAGCTAAAAGCTCTGTTAATGCATCACAATCACCCTATATTACTAATGCAATATTTGAATTTTATGACTGGAGCATAGTATGATTTTAACATGTTAAATACAATTTTGAAGATAGATGTGATGATTTTTCTTGGGCTTCTATTTCTCATCCTTTGGGAAATCTGATTTTCATAGGTACACAACTTTTTCTATGAAGCTTGTTAAAACACTATTTTCCATGCCTCCATATGTTATGCTTGTAACAAGTCCATAAAATTGTATCTATATTGTAAGTCATTAAATGCTTTCCACACAAAAATATTTTATCAAGTTTCATTTTATTTTAGGAAGTTCAGTGCTGTTATTCTCCCAGCATGTGATTAATATTTACTGGGAAATTTTCAGAAGTGTTTCTTAGTATTTTGACAAAGTTTTGAAGGAATGGCTATCATAAATCTTTTGTGTGAAGCCCTTTGGATTTTACATTGCATGTGCAGAAAAAGGGCAGAGACTAGAATCACAAAAATTGTGCATTGGATATTTCTTAAAAAATGTATAGAATATTGACTCTGAATTTTAGAATTTAAAGAGACAGACATAATTTATTTCCAGTATGTCAAGTAGATTATATGTTGCATGTTAGATTTAATCCATTTTGTTCATTCCTTGCAGTGCTGTGCTAAGATTCCTTCTTCATCCACATTCATAAAAAAATAAAACTATAATAATCAATTAATTGTGCCTGTAATTGGTACAGCGGAAGAACAGGGATGCGTGTGCCATTTATATGCCACTGCTGGTTCAGCTTCCGCCAGTTTTGTCATGATGAAGTAACACCACATTGCAAGAAGGCCATTACAATATATCCCAAAAAGTTTTCACATTGAACTAAAGTCTACTTTCTTGATTGTCTAATCCCAGTTTTACTCATTGGTAAAATATAGCTCATTTCTAATTTGTCTTTTCACTGATCTCACCCCACATATTGTGAAAGTGCAATTCTTTAAGCTCTTACAAAGCTTTATTTTAATTGTCTACAATTTCTATAAATTTCCTCTACAACAGGACACATTGTTGTGGAGGCTTTCAACTGGGAGATCATGTATGGATCATACTTTCTATATAGCAGTGTGTCTCAAGTTGGGGTGCTGAGTCAAGCTCCTTGAGAAAGTAGTCCTAGTGATTTTGCTATTAATTTCTAATTAATAAAAATGAGTTACTTGTACCAGTCATTACATAGTTATTACATATCAATAGGCTTCTTCCTCCCATATATCTACCCAGTGTCTTTTCAGTCACAGTTGAAAATTATGGGAAATATATCTTTTGGATCGGGTGTGTGTAATTAGAACACTGCACAGGCATTAATCTTGGTCAGACATTGAATTCAGCCAGTGCATGAGCCAGCCCTGGTGTTATTCTCTGCAAGGAATAAAGTGCGGCTTTGTGTCCTTTATACCCATCAGGTGAATTTAACCCATTTGTTATATAACAGATAAGATATGGTCTCTTTGCTTATGATGTGTATTAAATAATGTATACTGATTAATTGTAAACTCTCCTGAGTCTTTTTATTAATGGTTTCTTGAGCTAAAATTCTTACTTCCTCAAAGACTATAAGCTTCCTAATGCATTAGTTAATGGCATGCCCTTATTGTATTTTCAACAAAAGTTCACCAATGGCTCTGTACTTTTACCTATATCCATGGATATTACAGAAAGGAAATCCAGATCCTGATTTCAGAAATCCTAAAAATATAATCAGGCTGAGAATTCTTATAATTTCATGGTTTTATACCATAACTTTTTTTTGTTATTTTTGTCATCTTGTTATTATTTTCCACGTGAATATATAATATTCAATAGTATTTGATTTACAACAAATATATATATATATATATATATATATTTAGCTCTTATATATTTAAAATACATACATTTTTAGTGTTTCTTTGAGTTTTCTGTGATGATCCAATGACTTTCATCTGAATAAATTATACAAAGTGTGAGATGACTAAATACAGTTTAGTATTTAGTGCCTATACAGTTTAGTATTTAGTACTTGTCATTTATGGAAACTCAAAATCAGATGGCTTTTCAAACATGCAGTCCGCTTAATTTTGCTTTCCTTATATCATATAAATGATAATAATACAAATGCTGATACTGATAAAAACAATTTAATTACAATTTTTCAAGAACATTGTAGCAAACATGTTGCATAGTTTATCATCTTGTTTTATTTCAACATCACTGTAAGAAAGGTTGTTTTTGTCATTTCGAAGATAAATAAAGGTTTACAAGATCACACAACTAAAAAATATTAGAATTGACTCATTAGCACTATTAAACATAGTACAATGTTCCCATATGTTCAAGAACACATTTAAAATTTGACAAGTAGGGGCACCTGGGTGGCTGAGTCATTTAAGCCTCAGAATCTTGCTTTCAGCTCAGGTCATGATCTAACAGCTCACGAGATAGAGTCCCACATTGAGTCAGAGCCTGCTTGGGGTTCTCTCTTGCTCCCTCTCTGCCCCTTCCCCAGTCATGCACTCCTCCCCCCCCCCCCCAAAATAAAGTTTTAGAAAATAAAATACAATAAAACAAAATGTGAGAAGTTGTTCAGTCTTTCCACCTTTCCATCAAAAGTGTTTTGTTTTGGGGTGCCTGGGTGGCTCAGTCGGTTAAACTTCCGACTCAGGGCATGATCTCCTGGTCTATGAGTTCAAGCCCTGCGTCAGGCTCTGTGCTGACAGCTCAGAGCCTGGAGCATGCTTCAGATTCTGTTTCTGCCTCTCTCTCTCTCTGCCCCTCCCCTGCTCACACTCTGTCTCTCTCTCTCAAAAATAAATAAACATTAACAGAAAAGTGTTTTAAAGTGTTTTGTCTTTCTTCAGGTTGGTTTGTTTGTTTGTTTTTTTTTCCCTTTACACTCAAGTTCCTGAGCATATGATTGGGTAAAAATCTTAATGATTGCTATTTATCACACATTATCTACGAGGGAAATATAAGATAAGAGAGAAATGAAAAGAAGAAAGAGCAAACTTGGAAAATATTTATTCACGCAGCCCTACTAACAGACATGAGAATGTGATTTGTATTTTTAGTGTATCTCACTCATTACTTTTAGGATAACAATTTCCATAAATTTACTTTTAAGGTATAGTGGAATCCGTTTTATTTACCTTGAAATGATTTTCAACTTCTGAGAAGAATGTGCTCTAGTTTGATTGCTGTGGGATGTAGAGAAACATTACATGTTCCCAAGTCAGTGTTTTGTTTTTTGTTTTTGTTTTTATGATTTTGTACACTTTAGTTACAACACTTTTATTTTGTTTTTTCTATTTGCATGGTGATGAAAATCATTGTTATATGTCTACTATATTTACTGAACTTAAAATATTTTGGGTCTCTGGTTATGGTTTTACTACAGAAATAAGGCCACATTTTATAGATTTGGGATATGATCAGGGCCTCGAATACACATCTTAAAGCAGGGGATTTTGCCTATAGGTAGAACGTGAACAGTGATGTTTATGTGATACTTCCTACAAAAAGGTGCTTTTTGGATAATCTTTTTTTTTTCCTGTAATAATGGCTCAACAACTAAATATTCACAGCTCAAAACCTTACTTCTCTCTCTTCCACCTTTCCTCTTTCACTTCTATTCTAAATATCTCAAAAATAATCTCTTCATGCTTCCCCTCTACTAAGTTTTGATCTTACCTAAAATAAATAGGATATCCAATCGTTCTTCAATTTAATGTATTGGTTGGATTTGCACCACCTAATTCGGTGACATATATGTCAGAACATGACTTTAGTTGAGTTTTTTTTTTTCTTCGATAAAGTGATAGAAGGTGACATGATTTGACAAAGTAAATGGAGAGGAGTTAGATTACCAACATCTTGGTTGTTGACAGAGAGAATGAGAGAAGGAAATGAACCTAGGAAAATATCAATAGGATGAGATTTCCAAGAGAAAGTGTGTTAGGAGTAAAAGTACACATTTTAGACTTCCTCAGCTCTGATCGGTATGTAAAAAATGTAGAAACAAGGATAACTCTGATAATAAAGAAGGGTGCTATAGTGGAGATTGAGATTATAGTTAAAGCTACCATATATATTGTTTAAGCTACCATATTTTTAATCTATTTTTTTTAACCTGGCCTTACCCTAAACCCATTGTATATATAGTTTATATTTACTTCAACAACAACCCAAAATATGCATTAGTATTTCTATTTTTAAAATAAGGAATCTGAGATGTGGAGAGGTTAAGAAATTTATTTTAAAAAATCACACAGCTGGGGCACCTGGGTGGCTCAGTCTGTTGAGCATTAGGCTATTGATTTTGGCTCAGGTCATGATCTCATGGTTCATGACAGCAAGCCCCTCCTCAGGCTCTGTGCTGACAGTGCAGAGCCTGCTTGAGATTTTCTCTTTCCCTCTCTCTACCCCTCCCCCCCCCCAGCTTGCTCATTTGCTCTCTAAATAAATAAATAAATAAATAAATAAATAAATAAATAAATAAATAAATTTACACAACTAATAAGTGGCAAATTGAGGACTCAAATGCAAAACTTTTTTTTTTGTCTTTACTCTAAAATGGCTTGCTCTAAACTCTCCATGGTTAAAATAAGAGGGGCACGAGATGTAAAATTTTACCTTTATCATCTTAGGGACTTTTGGCTGGGCCTGAGAATTAAAGTGACATACGACAGATGAACAAGAGAAAAACATACAAACTGATAAGTTTTTATGTGAGATGGGAGACCTCATCAGGGGGTGGGGGGGAAGACCCAAAGAAGTATGGAAACCTAAGTGCTTTTATGCTAGGTTGAATGTAATGTGGAAAAGTAACTAAACTATGTAAGGAGGTAATAATTGTTTTACTAAGCTTTTTTTTTTTCCCTCTCAACTGTGACTCTTATTGAAGAACATTTCCTTTTTGCTGGTAGGGGGGGAGTTTTTATTTCGTGTTTCCAGGAAGAAAAGGGAAGATTCAAAGGCTCTTCTTATATCTGCCATATTTCAATTGTCTTTAGCTCCAAATAATTCTTATGTCTAAGTGGCATAGTTTAGGGTGGAATTTTCTGCCACCCTTCAGAGGCAAGTGCGGAGGGAAGTACTTTACATGTGACCTGTAAACATTAAAAAATAACATAATCAACAGTTGCCAGACACCTGTGAGTGACAGTTATGAGTAAGGAATTTGTCTTAAATAACCCCAATTAGCTGTTTTGCATTATTAATCACTGTTCTCCTATTTGGCTGTGGAACTTACTAACTGATCAAAGTTTTGATAAACACATGCAACAAGGTACGTTACTCTCTAAGAAGCTTATGAATATTTGCTCCCACAAGCAGAATATTGTGCTCATCAAGATTGATTTTCCTGTTTCCGAGTCTAGTCATTCCAGGTATATCAGTTATTATGTTTACATAATTTATTTAAATATTGCATCAATCCAATTATGCTTGTCAAAAAGAGTTGTTTCCTTAACAGTTATCTGAATGCTTTCAAATACAAGCCAGGCAACTCACTAAAAGTTTGCTAATTGTGAACTTAAGAGCTGAAAAAGATTGGATGTTATGCAAAAAATAACAGAAACATTTTGCACTAAGATGTTTTTGCAATCAGCTTTTGTTTCCCTCTTCATTTTAGGCCTTGACACTAAAGTTCTATAGAATTCATTTCTGGATGTGATTTATGCAAGAGAGATGATGGAGATTGCCAATTGGTGTGCTTGTACTCAAACGAAAAACCTTGACCCTGCATCCAACAATAAGTCAATGAATATGCGTGTGTGTGTGTGTGTGTGTGTGTGTGTGTGTGTGTGTGTATGTGCATGTATATTTGCATGCGCATGCGCGTGTGTGTGTGTGTGTAATAGGAAAAGAATATATTTAATCTTTTCATGGAAGTGCTAGCAAAGAAATATTGTTTTCTTATCTTAAAAATACAACATTAGAAAGCAAAATTCTAGTTGTTATAATTCATTATGTGTTTTACAAACAATGATGAAAGGAACACATCAATAATAGAATGGATTTGTTTTTTAAATACAAAATTGTTCATTGCAGAACTTTGCCTTTTCCTTTTTATGACTTAAAGTTGGGGGCTTTTGCTGATTTTCTTGTTAAAGTTTTTCAGAATTTTCTCTTTCGATCTGTGATGTTCATTTGTCACTCTGTAAATACGAAATGCAATCTTTTTTCTTAGCCTTTTGATCACTATTCTATGATCTGGACCCTGTCTCAGACCTACTTTAAAAGTGCTACCAGTTGAATTTATCTTTCATGGGAGCACACTGATCTTCCATTTCTCCAACTTCAAATGTCCTGGGAACTTCATTTTTTTCTTATAATATGTTTCAACTTTTGAAAACCTTTTTTCTTTTTCCTACACCTATTTTTGTCCATTAGTGTCTTCCTCAGGACTCTTATCTCCATCCATTTATCTCTCTACATTTGGCCTGACTTCTCTTGCTTTTCTCTGCTTCTGAGCCAGTGGCCTTGGGTTTCCTCAACTTAAGCTTCAAGCTCAGCCTTCTGGTGCTTTTTAGGCCACTGTCTTACTCAGTATTCTATGCTGATTTTTAATTTTAGGTTTTTTACCCGTATTTTCTGCCATACTTCCTCCCTTTCTTTTTTCTTCTTCACCTCTACTTGTTCTTCGGTGGTTCTATTTCTTTGGAAGATCCAGCCTTGGCAGAAACTTCTCCACGTTAGTTTGGCCCTTGGTTGAGTGACTGTTTATCTCGCTTCTTGCTGACTGGTTCCTTTATCTGAATGATAAGGAAATCTTTTTCTGCATCCGCATTCAGTTTATTCCTTCACATAAATGAAAGTTCAGAGAGGTTCTATTGCTGGAAGCTTCAGAAAAGATATTCTGCACCTGTTCCAGAGTAGATTTGTCATGAACTTTTGAACTGTTCCTTCTCCAGTTCTGAAGTTTTACATTTATCCTTGGAACATTGTGAAACCACTAATTTGTCATAAAAATACTCTCACTTTGTAGCTGACTTTGGGTGTTTTTATTAAGTCTCTTAATCCATGCCTGTTGTTTAATATCACTCTTAGAGATTTCATTTTCATAACGTTAGCTACCGTACTACTGATTTCATTCTACCATTTCATTTGGCTGTTTTTATCATCATTGCTCCCTCACCCAGAATTCTGTCAATGGAAGTGCTTTTTTCCAGGATCAGGAGAAAGAGCTCCACATCCACAGTTATCTCTGATTCTCTTTGTAGGACCTAGTGTCTTCTTCTACCAGAGATCACCTCAGGAATCATTACCATAGCCAATGCAAAAAAGGCACTCCTAATTTCCGCAAATTTCCAGATATTTTTCTACTTGTACTTTCTTCACACTCTCCACATACATTGCAAATAAAAAGGTAGCATTTCAGCTAAATGACTAAATATTATGTATGAATAAATATCAATATTTAAGTATTTAAAACGTGTCTGTCAGCCAGCACCTGCCGGTGGATTCAACATACATGGAACTGCCACCGCCTGTCTTGAACAATCACCACCTTACTCCTGGGCTTCCTGACATAAAATGCATACATTTGGGTTTTAAGTTAAAATTTAAGATAAATTCACATTGCTGTTTATTTAGTCACTCTGAACTTTAGCCGAAATTTTCCAACAACTATAAATTGAACCATCCAGATACGTTTCTATAATAGTATAGTTTTGTGTTGAATTAAAATTCTATATTAATCATCTGTATGGTATAGATTTAACCTTTTTGTATATCTAGAATAGCATTTCAAATCTCGGTTATGTCCAGGTTTTCATATATTTCATGTTCATTAATTCATCAATATTTTTAAAATTTATTTATTATTTTTTAAATTTACATCTAAGTTAGCATAGTTCAATAATGATTTCATAAGTAGAATCAAGTGATTCATCCCTTACTTATAACACCCAGTGCTCATCCCAACTAGTGATTCCCAAATGCCCCTTGCCCATTTAGCTTATCCCCCCACCCAAAACCCCTCCAGCAACCCTGTTTTTTCTCTGTATTTTAGTCTCTTATGTTTTGTGCCCCTCCCTGTTTTTATATTATTTTGCTTCCCTTACCCTATATTCATCTATTTTGTATCTTAAATTCCACATAGGAGTGGTTATATGATGTTTATCTCTTTCTGACTAATTTCACTTAGCATAATACATTGTAGTTCCCCATCCACATAGTTGCAAATGGCAAACTTTCACTTTCATTGCTGAGTAACATGCCATTGTGTATATATACCACTGCTTCTTTATACATTCATAAGTCAATCGACATTTGGGCTCTTTCCAAACTTTGGCTAGTGTTAATAGGGCAGCTATAAACTTTGTGGTGCATGTACCCCTTTGAATCAGCACTTTTGTATACTTTGGATAAATACTTAGTAGTGCAATTGCTGAGTCATAGGGTAGTTCTATTTTTAATTTTTTGAGGAATCTCCATACTGTTTTCCAGAGTGGCTGTGCCAGTTTGCATTCCCACCAGCAATCCAAAAGAGTTCCTCTTTCTCTGTATTCTCGCCAACATGTGTTGTTGCCTGAGTTGTTAATTTTAGCCATTCTAGCAGGTGTGAGATAGTATCTCATTGTGGTTTTGATTTGTATTTCCCTGACGATGAGTGATGTTTAGCATTTTTTATGTGTCTGTTAGCTGTCTGGATGTCTTCTTTGGAAAAGTGTCTATTCATGACTTTTGCCCATTTCTTCACTGGATTATTTGTTTTGGGTATTGAGCTTGATAGGTTCTTTATAGATTTTTGATACTAACCCTTTATCTGGTATGTCATTTGCAAATACCTTCTCCCATTACATTGATTGCCTTTCAGTTTTGATTATTGTTTCCTTCATAATTGCAGAAGCTTTTTATCTTGATGAGGTCCCAGTAGTTCATTTTTGCTTTTGTTTCCCTTGCCTCCAGAGACATGTTGAATAAGAAGACATGTTGCTGCTGCTGAGGCATCAATTCAAGAAAGGTAGTTAACATTTGAGACCAAATTCTGTGTCCTAAATGCATTGATGAAATTGATAATTGTGTTTGACACAACTGATGTAATTTCACTGTGCCTCAGTTTCTTCAACTCTAAAAAGGAAAGAGACTTAAATAATTTAAGAGGTTGTTTTGAAATACCAAATGAGTTATGTACTAATAACATAAGGATTTCCACATGCCAGTTTTCTATTAATGATACCATGTGAAAAGTAATACTGTACATTCTGAGATCAGGCAAGGCCATACTTAATAAACTTTCAGGCTTCCATTCTTGTCTGGGCATCAAACGAGTATATGCAACCATATATGTATGCAAGTATTTACATGAATATCCCAAGCAAAGGAAAGAGCAAGGAAAGAGTCCTGTTGCAATAGTCTCTGCTTGTCTAAGAAATAGAAAGTAGTTCAGTGTAGCAAGAGTGGTGGGTCATGATGGTAGAAAAATAGGCTTTTTGTGAGATAATGGAATGAGCCAGGATCAACTGGGTCAATAAAGCCATTACAATCTTCTTTCTGTGTATCTCAGGAGAACCTATGCACCATGAGAGAGGCAAAGCAAAACAATAACAACAACAAACAAGCAAATATATCCCAATTTAAATTGAGATTAGCCCAGAGCTGAATATTTCTTACTGTGGAGGAGGCTTTTGCTTCTTTTTAGTTAAGCTTCTGGTGAAAATCTTAACCTAGTCAAGACTCTCACTATATACATATGGAACTTGGCTCTGTGGGATCCTCAGTCAGAAAGAGGCTCCAATTCCTACACACACTCTCACAATGCTAAACTTTTTGTGCTCTTGAAAATATGAGACTTGTTCCTAGACAAAGTAAAAGACAATAAATTTATTTGCCAGTTATAGTGACGGTACAAACATTTAAAACATTCAACTATAACTCTTGATGGGTACAAATGTCATTATAACTAACTTAAATAATCAAAATAAAACTCACCATATACTTGTCTTTCCTAAAAAATATGCTAATTATAATTTTATTCCATGTTCAAATTGGGGAGTGGATTGTATGGTATTTCTAAAATCCAAGCTGTAGGTACCTATTACCCAAAGTCCCATGAGAGAATATACCTTATGGTTATGACCAATATGTTAGAAAACAGTTGAAATGCCTAAGAGAATCAACATATAAAAATGTTATCTACTTGCACATAGTGGAAGCTTTGTTGAATACAGAAGTTAATGAAAAATAAACGTGAGCCTGTAAATAATAACATGAGAAAACATGACCAAGTTGAGTCGTATAAATACATTTTGATCCATACTTTTCAAATGTGTTAAGTCCTAAATGTTATGAAGTCAATTCTTGTAATGTTGTCTGAAGAAAACATACTTCAAGTAATCTAAAACCCATTTCCTATATTGTGAAAAAATATTCCAAATAAGAAACCATACACAGTGACTAGCTTAAATTATTATTTGTAATTTCTTTTTTTCTTCTTCTTTAAAAGTTTTTATTTAAACTCCAGTTATAGCATACAGTGTAATAGTAGTTTCAGATGTACAATATAGTGATTCAACACTTCCAGTGCTCCTCACAAGTGCACTTCTTAATCCCCACCAAATATTTCACCCATTGCCTCACCCACCTCCCCTCTGGTAACTATCAGTTTATTCTCTATACTTAAGAGTCTGTTTCTTTGTTTGACCTCTGTCTTTTTTATTCTTTTTGCTTTTTCTTTTGTTTCTTAAATTCTACATATGACCTAAATCATATGGTATTTGTCTTTCCTTGACTGATTTATTTTGCTTGGCATAATACTCTCTAGCTCCATCCATGTGGTTGCAATTGGCATTTTTCATTATTTTTTAGGGGTGAGTAATATTCCATTGTATGTACTATATATAATATATATTCATTATCCATTCATCAGTCAATGGACATGTGGGTGCTTTCCATAATTTGCTTATTGTATAAAATGCTTCTATAAATATTGGTGTGCACATATCCCTTTGAAGTAATGTTTTGTATCCTTTGAGTAAATATGTAGTAGTGCAATTGCTGGAACATAGGGTTGTTCTAGTTTTAACTTTTTGAGGATTCTCCATACTATTTTTCAGAGTGTCTGCACCAGTTTCCAATCCCACCAATTGTGCAAGTGAATTCCCCTCTTGCCACCACCTGTTATTTCTTGTGTTGTTGATTTTAGCCAGTCTGACAAGTGCAAGGTGATATCGCATTGTAGTTTTGAATTTCACTGATGATCAGTGATGTTGAGCATCTTTTCGTGTGTCTGTTGACGATTTGTATGTCTTATTTGGAGAAATGTCTATTCATGTCTTATGTCATTTTTTAAATTGGATTATTCATATTTTGAATGTTGAGTTTTATAAGTTCTTCATAGATTCTGGATACTAACCTTTTTTTTACTGTTTTTATTTATTTTTTATTTTTATTTTTTATGTCTATTTATTTATTTATTTTAATATATGAAATTTATTGTCAAATTGGTTTCCATACAACACCCAGTGCTCATCTCAAAAGGTGCCCTCCTCAATACCCATCACCCACCCTCTCCTCCCTCCCACCCCCCATCAACCCTCAGTTTGTTCTCAGTTTTTAAGAGTCTCTTATGCTTTGGCTCTCTCCCATTCTAACCTCTTTTTTTTTTTTCTTCCCCTCCCCCATGGGTTCCTGTTAAGTTTCTCAGGATCCACATAAGAGTGAAAACATATGGTATCTCTCTTTCTCAGTATGGCTTATTTCACTTAGCATCACACTCTCCAGTTCCATCCACGTTGCTACAAAGGGCCGTATTTCATTCTTTCCCATTGCCACATAGTACTCCATTGTGTATATAAACCACAATTTCTTTATCCATTCATCTGGATACTAACCTTTTATTAGATATGTCATTTGCAAATATCTTCTCCTACTCAGTAGGTTGCCATTTAGTTTTGTTGGTTATTTCCGTCATTAAGCAGAAGCTTTTTATTTTGATGAAGTCCCAATAATTTATTTTTTGCATTTGTTTCCCTTGCTTCAGAAGATGTTTCTAGTTGCTTTGGCTGATGTCACAAAGGTTACTGCCTCTTTTCGATTATTTTTATGGTTTCCTGTCTCACATTTAGGTCTTTAATCCATTTTGAGTTTATTTTTGTGTATGGTGTAAGAATAAGTCCACTTTTTTTTTAATGATGCTCTCCAGTTTTCCCAACAGTATTTGTTGAAGAGACTGTCTTTTTCCTACTAAATATTCTTTCCTGATTTGTCAAATATTAATTGACCATATCGCTGTGGGTTTATTTCTGGGTTTTCTATTTTGCTCCATTGCTGTATGTGTCTATTTTAGTGCCAATACCATACTATTTTGATCACTACAACTTTGTAATATAACTTGAAGTCTGGAATTGTGATGCTTCCAGCTTCGCTTTGCTTTTTCATGGTTGCTTTTGCTATTCAGGTCTTTTGTGGTTCCATACAAATTTTAGGATTGTTCTAGATCTATGAAAATGGCTGTTCATATTTTGATAGGGATTGCATTAAATGTGTAAATCCCTTGCAACAAAGGGATAAATCCTACTTGATCATGGTGAATAATTTTTTTAATGTATTGTTGATTTGGTTTGCTAGTATTTTATTGAGGATTTTTGCATCCGTGTTCATCAAGGATATTGTCCTGTAGTTCTCTTTTTTAGTGGTGTCTTTATCCAGTTTTGGTATCAGAATAATGCTAGCCTCATAGAATGAATGTAGAAGTTTTCCTTCCTTCTAAATTTATTGGAATAGAGAAAAATAGGTATTAACTCTTCTTTAAATGTTTGGTAGAATGCACCTGTGAAGCCATTGGCCCTGGGCTTTTGTTTGTTGGGACATTTTTGATTATGAGTCAGTTTCTTTGCTAGTTATCAATCTGTTCAAGTTTTCAATTCATCCTATTTCAGGTTTTGATAGTTTATATGCTACTAGGAATTTATCCATTTCTTCAGGGTTGTCCAATTTGTTGGCATACAGTTTTTCATAGTATTCTCTTATAATTGTTTGTATTTCTGTGGTATTGGTTGTTATTTCTCCTCTCTCCTTTGTGATTTTATTTATTTGAGTCCTTTCTCTTTGCTTGCTGATAAGTCTGACTAGAGGTGTATCAATTTTAATTTTTTTTAAAGAACATGGTTTCATTGATCTGTTCTATTGGTTTTTTTTTGTTTTTTTGTTTTTTTTTAGTTTCTATATCATTTATTTCTGCTCTAATCTTTATTATTTCCTTCCATCTGCTAGCTTTAGGCTTCATTTGTTTTCTTTTTCTAGCAGCTTAGGTGTAAGATTAGGTCATTTACTTGAGATTTTTCGGGCTATTTGTTGTAGACCTGTATTGCTATATACTTCCCTCTTTACATATATGTGTGTGTGTGTGTGTGTGTGTGTGTGTGTGTGTGTATACACACATTATATATACATATATACACACACACATACGTATATATATGTATGTATATATATATATATATATGTATAATGTGTGTGTGTGTGTGTGTATATATATATATATATATATATATATATATATATACACACACACTTTCCTCATAGGACCACTTTTGCTGCATCCCAAAAGTTTTGGACTGTGGTATTTTTGTTTTCATTTGTTTCCACGTACTTTTTTAAAAATTTCTTCTTTGATTTCTTGGTTGACTCATTCATTGTTTAGTAGCTGGTTGTTTAGCCTCCCTTTTTCTATATTTTTTTCTCGTGGGTGAATTCTAGTTTCATAGCTTTTTGGTCAGAAAAGTTGCATGGTTTGATATCAATCTTTTTTTTTTTGTCTTTTGAGGCATGTTTTGTGACCTAATATTTGACCTCTTCTGGAGAATGTTCCTTGTGCACTCAAAAAGAGTATTCTGCTATTTTAGGTTAGAATATTCTGAATATATCTGATAAGTCATTTGGTCCAGTGTATCATTCAAAGCCATTGTTTCCTTGTTTATTTTCTGTTCAGATGGCCTATCCAGTGATGTAAGTGGGATATTAAAGTCCACTACTCTTATTGTGTTATTATCAATTAGTTACTTTATGTTTGTTAATAACTATTTATATATTTGGATGCTTCCATATTGGATGAATAGATATTTATAATTGTTGTATCTTCTCATTGGATTGTCCCATTTATGATTTTCCAATGACCTTTGTCTCTTTTTACAGTCTTTTTTTTTTTTAAGTCTAGTTTGACCAACATAAGTATTGCTACTCTAGCTTCATTTTGACATCCATTTATGTGATAAATGTTTCTCCACCCCCTCACCTTCAATCTGCAGGTATTTTTAGGTCTAAAATGAGTCTCTTATAGGCAGCATATATATAGCTTTTTCTTTTTCTTTTCTTTTTTTTTCTTTTATCCATTCTAACACCCTCTGTCTTTTATTAGAGCCTTTAGTCCATCTACATTCAAAGTAATTATTGACAGACACGTATTTATTGCCGTTTTACTACTTGCTTTTGTAATTGTTTCTGGAGATTTTCCCTGATCCTTTCTTATCTTTATCACTTTGAGATTCTCCTTGAACTTATAAAGAGGCCCCTTTAATATTTCTTGAAGGTCTGGTTTAGTAGCAATGAACTCCTTTAGTTTTTATTTGTCTGGGAAACTCCTTATCTCTCCTTCTATTCTGAATGATAGCCTTGATGGATAGAGTACTCTTGACTGCATATTTTTACTCATTTTGCACTTGGAATATATCATGCCACTGCCTTCTGGCTTGCCATGTTTATGTTGAGAAATCTCTTGGTAGCATTATGTGTTTTCCCTTGTAATTTCAGGACTTCTTTTGTCTGGATGATTTAAAAAAAATTTTCTTTATTTCTGTATTTTACAAATTAAATTACAGTATGTCTTAATGTTGACCTGCTTTTTCATTTTGATGGGAGTTCTCTGTGCCTCTGCCTTTGGATGTCTGTTCTCTCCCCCAGATTAGGGAAGTTTTTTGCTATTCTTTCTTGAAATAAATTGTCTGCCCCCTTTTCTGTGTCTTCTTCTTCTGGGACTCCTATAATAGAAATGTTATTACATTTAATAGAGTCTCTGAGTTCCCTAAATCTATTCTCATGCTCCATAATTCTTCTTCCTCTTTGTTGTTCAGCTTCATTTTTCATTATTTTGTCTTCTGTATCACCTGTATATTCCTCTGCTTTTTCCAGCCTGCTGTTCTCTGCATCAAGCCGGTTTCCAATATCATTTACTATATTCTTCATTTCTGAGTGATAATTTTTTAGTTCTTCAACAAATATTTATAAACCTTCTACTACAGGTAAAGCACTGTGGGAGATAAAAGGTATGAATACAATATGGATTCTTTTCTCTGAGCCTGTGTAGCTTTATGATGCCTATCATAACATTAGGATCAAACAAGCACCTTCCAACTGGGAAAGTTTTCTATTTAGGCTATAACTGTTTTCGTAAGGCCATTTGAACCCTATTTAGGTTTTGTGGCTATATTTAGACCTATATAATGCCAATGTATAAGTAAACGAAATACAGCCCACATATGAAGTATTTATTTCCACTTTCTAAAATTACCCTGACATTCTTTTGGTGATATAACATTTCCCCCCACAGAATTCTATGTAATGAAGCTTTGCCATATCCTAAACAAAGAGTAAATTTGAAATCGGAGTTAGTTGAATTTTATTTTTCTGAAGAATAAATTATGAGGAAATTAATAAAGACACCTAAACATTTGGACCACATTCAGTTCTTATAGCTACATCCCCATAATGCTGCTTCTGGTACACAACTGTATCATAACCAAACACATCTGAATTGCATCACTGGCTATCATTTTCCAAGTCTGATTGCTAACCTTTCCTTCAAATGATTACAGTTCTGACTATGTAACTATAGTCAGACCATCTTGATTGCAACCAAAGAATTCTAAGTGATAAGGAACATCAAAATAGATTATATGTATTCAATAGAGCCTCAAAAATTGATTTGTAATATATAATTCATAGCCCATAAATGCAAGGTGAAAACAATTAAGTCATTTTGTGACAGAAACTTCTCTTAACCACTCCACAACACCTGCCCTGATTAGTGTGATGAGCAGGAATGCAAAGGCCACACAGTAGGATAGTCATGACTGAATGCCTGAAGAAATTTAAGTGAAAGAATAGCCCAGCTCAAATAGTTAAATTCGAACTGCAAGCTGAAACTCAAGGAGTATGTATGACTATATTTTAATAATAACTATCTTCTTACAACTAGGCAGTTGATATGGCCGTAAATCAGATTTGGGATTTGCTTCTGCAGGTAGCTGAATTGAATCGTCAGCTGTATTCTCAGCTTTTTCTAGTCTCTGTATGAAGACATATTAGTGCAAACAAATAAGGAAAGAATACTACCTGAGTTGTTGAAATAATGTTTTGTGGGAGAATCTGGGGTTCCCTAAATTGTAAAAATCTTCTTCTGCATTATCTTCCCATATGAAGAAGTTCTCCCTTCCTTTTCTGAGCATTTTCTGTTAAAAATGTTATTCCCTCATCTTAGGGGTTCTCTAATAATAGGTACCTACATACATCTCTCATTTCCTTATTATTTGTTATGACTGTATCTGTAATTGTAGTTGTATCCTAGTTTCTTCCACACTGTCAAATGCAGATATATTGCAAAAAGAAAAGACTATTCAGGAAAAGAAATATAGCAATTAACTAAAACCTCGGAATTGTGAGGATGGAGTGGGTTTTAGGATGTTTTCTGAAAGAGGAAGGAGTATATAGTTTAGCTAAATTTGAATTGGAAATTGTGTGTGTGTGTGTGTGTGTGTGTGTGTGTGTGTGTGTACCAAAGTCCATTTTCATTCAAGCAGATTAATTTCTATCTGTGTATAAGTAAGTTAATGCAGATCAAGATGAAATAAGGGCCTACTAAAAGGAGATTAGTAGAGGGATGAATCACAAGATAATAAAGTTGGATGCATTATTATGCCACTCCCACTCCCCCAAATAGTTACAATGTGGATACAGAAACTAAAGTCTTCTAATATAAACTGGCGATGTAAGCATTGTGATCCTTAAGAAAACGTTTTAAAAGACTGTTGAAGTTTGGAATGTTGGTCGTCTCAAGGTAATTTTCCATTACCAGTTAACTAAGGTAGAAAAACAAAATAAACCTGGTTTAGAGATGATATTGCATAATGTATTGGTACCATTTTCAGGTTAATTAAAGTGGCATCAGAGTTTCACCCAGAAGTGAACTTTGCTTATAGAAAATGGAGAAAGGAAATTTGTTCAGTCAGCAGAATAGCTTCTTGTCCATTATGCCTCAGACAACTGATATTCTTTAATGTTGAATTTTCTCTGATAAAATGGAAGTATCTAATACTTTGTATAAATGGTCAAGGAATTGGAACAAAAAAATGGAGAATTTTCCATACATAACTTTGAGGAAAAACATGTAAATAAACATCTCAGTATGATACTGAACATGAGTCTAAGCATGACCCACATGTAACACTTATCAAAACCTGCTTTTGATAACTCAGTGAACTTCTCTCTACCAAGATACTTTTTCCAGCATTCCCAGGATGATCAAATTAGCTAATGGACAAAGTGGCCATGATAGCAGGAATGAAGACTATTCCTTGGCTTTCTAAAGCTGACCAGAGTTTGTTAAGTGTTTAATTTTCTGGCAGTGGTGTTTAACACTGGGTTCCTAATGGAGTACCTACTGTCAGGGAACCAAATAGTTCCCTGGAAGAAGATAATCACTTGATTTTTTTCCTTACATCAAAGAGGGGAGATTTGTCCTTACTGGATTTATATTTCCTTTATCCTGTTGACTTTCTGAGACTCAGGAACAATATGGTATAACTCACAGTGTCCTAGTGAAGATTTAATGAGATAATGTGTTTTGTAAGGCACCAGGCACATTGGCTGCTATGTAGAGGGACTCATCCAATGCTCAAATTTAGTTATTTTTGTCTTATGTTTAACTGGACATAATAACATAATTGTTGAGTAAATAAAGGAAAAAGGAAAGATTAAATGAATGACTGCAGACCTGAGAAAAAGAGATATTTTTGAAATTTTTGAGTCTATTCCAAGTAAATTTTGGATGATGTCATTGAGAGGACATGACTACCAGTTCATCTGTGAGCTAGACCCAAGCAAATGGGAGGTTATGTATCCCCTTGGAATGTATGTTCTCTCAACCATACCCACAGCCAGAGCTGTTTTCAAGGGTGCAGCCTTAAGAGAGCAATGTGTTTTTGAGACCATCTGTATGGTATTTATGACTGAACTCAGTTAGGGCCTCTTTGTATATTTAAATTTTTTAATAAATTCCACTATAATTAAGATACAGTGTTGTATTAGTTTCAGGTATACACTATAGTGACTCATCAATTCTGTAAATTACTCTGTTCATTGTGATAAGTGTACTCTTAATCCCCTTCACCTATTTCACCCATCCCCCCACCCATTGCCCCTCTGACAACCACCAGTTCTCTATATTTAAGAATCTGGTTTTGTTTCTTTTTCTTCGTTCATTTGTTTAATTTCTTAAATTCCACACATGAGTGAAATCATTATGGTATTTGTCTTTCTCTGACTTGTTTCACTTAGCATTATACCCTCTAGATCCATCTATATTGTTGCAAATGGCAAGATTTCATTCTTTATTTGTGGCTGAGTAATATCACACACACAAACACACACACACACACACACACACGTATACACACATCACCTTTTTATTCATTCATTTATTAATGGACACAGCTTACTTCCATATCTTGGCTATTGTAAAATAATGCTGAAAAACAAATAAACAACATCAACAAAGAACACAGGGGTGCATTTATCTTTTTGAATTAGCATTTTCATTTTCTTTGGGTAAATACTCAATAGAATTACTGGATCATATGGTAATTCTTTCTTGAATTTCTTGAGGAACTTCCATACTATTTCCACAGTGGCTGCACCAGTTTACATTTCCATCAACATCACACAAAGTTTCCTTTTTTTGCAAATCTTCTCCAGCTTTTGTTGTTTCCTGTCTTTTTCATGTTAGCAATTCTGACAGATGCGAGGTGATATCTCATGGTGGTTTTGATTTGCATTCCCTGTTGATGAGTGACGTCATTATTTCATGTGTCTGTTGGCCATCTGTATGTCTTCTTTCAATAAATGTCTGTTCATGTCTTCTGCCCATTTTTTAGTTGGATTATTTATGGTTTTTTGGTGTTGAGTTTTTTAAGTTCTTTATATATTTTGGATATTAACCCCTTATCAGATAAGTCATTTGCAAATATATTCTCCTATTTAATGTGTTTTCTATTTGTTTTGTCGATGGTTTTCTTTGCTGTGCAAAAGCTTTTTATTTTAATGTACATTTTTGGGCAGGTACAGAGACCTACTCATCTTGTGACAGCACAAGACAAACCTTTGCTTATGAAACCTGCCACCTACCAATCTGGAGTGGTCTACTTTTTCATTGGTGCCTCTTTGCCCTCCATGTGTAGGGGCCAATTTGTGGACCAACAGTAGTCTAAATTAAATTCTTTCTAGATACAAAAAAATTTCTATTCTTCCTATCCTTGTTTCTGAAGGTTTCCTACTTTTTAAAGTATTAGATAACTGCTCCAGCCAGCCAATTTCTTTGTTATCCATATTCTTAAACATCAAGGGAGAATGACTTTAAAGAAAAACAGAGCTGATTCCAAGTTGAGCATTCTTCTTCCCATGCTGTGTAATCCTGGGTGACTTCTTTAAATGCCCTAGGTCTACTCCTTATCTGTAAATGTAACTGGAAGGATGCTTACCACATCAGTCTGGTGGAGACTGAATTTAAGGCTGTAAATTGCATAGCTTAAACTACATCAGTAAACATCACTTGTACTGTGTAAATGCCCGCTCTCTTTTCTTTATTCCCAGTTCTTTGGTTTTTCCATATTTGTTCCCACTAGAACTGATACATTTTGAACATGATTCACCTTCCTGGTATTATTGAGTATCTACTTCATTTTTTTCTATGTGGTTATTGACATATATTTATCATATTATTTGCTTTTGTTTAAAATTTAGCTTACAAAAAAGACATTCAGTATATGTATTGATTGACTTAATGATGGATTCTTATTTATTGGATATGACATCTTATTGTTACAGTAGCATTTACTGCAACAGAAATCAGTGGAGTTTGATTTTAATCTTGTCTAATTATCTATTGACATTGATGAGGTCACTGGAAAGTTTTGAGGAATTGTGTATTCACTGGCTATTATGTATTTCGCCTCAAACTATTGAGATTGAATAAATATGTTTTAAAAATGTAAGTAATAAAGAAAGTGACTTGGCTCTGTGTTTAAGACTTTCTGTGTATAACCTATAACTGCTTACCCAAATCTACTCCAAGGAGCATGGGTTGAAAGTCTTTGAAATAACATTTGCTACCACATACAACTTTGTGATAACTTTGAACCCTAATCAAAAATATGAATCAAGTTAAATTTCTGTTCGGAGACTTTCAGATATTCTAGCTTATTCAAGTAAACTATATGTAGTGTTGTTTCACATAAACTACCTTTAACTGAGCTTCAATAAATAAGTTATTGTAAATTAACCTTGATTCATAATTCAATGATTTAAGTTTGATTTTTAATGTTAATTAAGTGTTAGGTGAACCACTTGTTAATTTTGTTATTAGTTCATGAGTTAATCTGAGACCTTTTTGTATAGAAAACTGGATCTTTTGGTTCTACATTTAATTTATTCCTGGTATACATTTGTGATACTATCTTCTGCCTCAAATATAAACCAGATGTTCTGGCAAATAAATGTTTTTTGTGATTGCTAAAGCATTTAAGATATTAAAATGAAATTCAAAAATTAATCACTTTTAAACTAAATATACAACGAATTGCCCTAAATGAAAAGATTATAATCACTATGACCTGAAATGATGTAGGCAGTGGAGGTTTGAAGATGTTCCTTCTTTCTGGTCTTGAATGCAAACTACTGTCAGTTCCAAAGGTGGGATTTTTTGGTCATGTTCTTGTTATTGCTTTCAAAAAAGTGTTTTGTTGTTTCAGCTATACAGAAATAAACTAGACAAAGAATAGAGGAGGTTGGAATTCACCCTGATATCAGTATGGGGTGGAAGGGGCAATTAGGAAACTTTTGCCACATTGTTAAGATTTCCATAGGTTGTTAGGCTAACAGATAACAAAAAAAAGGGACTAAAATAAGCGAAAATAATAAGTGGTTTTCTGGGTTAGATAATGAAAGGCACTATTATGTGGGGCATGGGAAACATTGTGATCATTTTCATTTGCAAATTGCAGCTAATGACTTTACTATTGGTGAAAGAGAAGTTCTAAGAACTAATTAAAAATAATTGATACATTAATGCTAATAAATGCACTTGCCAACCAGCACAAATAGACTTGTAATTTGAGGGCATGTTCTGTGCTCACAGCAGCCTAGATGAGCCTATAATTTAAAGATCACGGTTCAGGAAAAAAGTGTCAAAGACCCATGTGAAGCTAAAAGGAAGAAGATTAGATCCCCTGCTAAAATGAAGGCCAAATCCCCCTTTTGAAATCACAGATGAATTAACAGGAAATCTACAGTATGATTAAGGGTTCAATCTGTAAAACCTCGCTATTTGCAGAGAAATACAGGTAACATTGGTTTAAGACTTGATTATATGAGTGACACAATTCATTCTTATTGGGAGGTGTAGTAATAAGTGCTTAATGAAGTCAGTGGAGACTAACTAATAATAGGTTAAGGGGAAAAACTCAAGAGTCATAGCAAATATAGAGATTTTAGCCTGTTGAATATAGATGGTGATGGAGCAAAAGGAAACCAAAGATAGGATGAATTAAGAATGATTCAAAGTTTAAGTGAGGTAAATGAGAAAATAGTAATTCAGGTAGGGATTTTTATTTGTGTTAAGATAATGAATTGAATTGGTCTTTCTTTGTTCTTAATGTACTTAATGTCACCGTATTAAGGCCATATTCACTATGTGCTGCAGACTGGTAGTGTGTCAGTCAAAGGTAGGGTTGGGACTTCAGGTATAAATGTGGACCTCACTTACTTAGAAAGACCAAATGGATATCTAAATTGCCAATATTGCCAAGGGCAACTAAAAGAGAAAGAAAAAAAAAAAGGACCAGACTTCTAGGATTTTCAGACTCAGAAAACTTCAAACCTGTCAGTAGATTTATTTTTATTATAAATGGGTCAGAAACGATATAGTCATTCAGAGTTTGGGTATATTTTATTAATTGCTTCCAAATAGGCATTTAGAATTGTGAATCTGAACTCATTGATATAGAGTAAATGTCTTTTTTCCCCCGCTGGGTACATGGTCCTTATAGTTTTAAATATTTGCAGTGTTGGAAGTCCCTCATTGCTTTTGGCCTATAGATAACACATACGTTATGCAGTTAAATGCAATTTTTTAAATGTAGATAATTTGGGTGTTTCTGTTTTAATATGAAAATGTAATATTAGCTAGGCTACATTCAAAGGTTACCCTGTCCAACCAGTTCATGGACTCCTTAGGTCTAATTAGAAGGCAGGAGTATGCTAATTTAAGGTAGAGAATTAGAAATAGAAATCTAATGGATTGATTATTAGGAGATTCATTTCATTGCATAAGAGAAGTAGAAAGTGAGAGCTTTAGCACAAAAACTAAAAACAGGATAAGATCTATCTAGGTTTTATTCCAGAAAAGGAAGGTCAAGAAAAGTTCATTCAGGTGAAGCGCAAACATGCAAAGCTATTAACAAATGATGAGTCTGTTATTCATCAAATACCAAAATGTGCCAGATTTTGTGGTAGGAACATTTATATTTATTATTGCCTTTTTTTTATAATAGTACTATCAAAGGAAGTAAGTTTTTCCTCATTTTATGGGCAAAAGGAACTGTTGCCACAATATTAGTAAATTGTCATATAATTTGTACTCAAGAATTATGGTTGAGACCTTTGAACTCCTATGATGGTTAGTTTTACATGTCAAACTGGCTGGGCCATGGTGCCCACATATTCAGTCAAAAATTATTCTGAATGTTTCTGTAAGTGTGTTTTGGCGTGAGGTTAGCATTTAAATTGGTAGACTTAGTAAAGTGGATTGTCCTTCATAATATGGGTAGACCACATCCAATCAGTTGAAGTTGTAAATGAAAAAAGGATGACTTCCCCCCAAGCAAGAGGGAATTCTGCAGCAGACAGCCTTCAGACTTGAACTGCATCAGCTTTTAACTAGATCTTTAGATTGTAGGCCTTCAGACTTGAACCACGGCACTGACTCTTTTCTGGGTCTCCAGCCTGCCAATCTACCCTACGGATTTTTCACTTGCTGATGACATAATCCTCTGAGCCAATTATTTTAAACAAAACTCTTCATTTATAGATAGATCGATATATAGATATATGATAGATCCATATATTCTATATTGTTCTATATATCCTATTGCCTCTCTTTCTCTGGAGAATCCTGACTAGTACTAATCATTATTATTCTCTATAACATTTAAAAATATGTTAACTGACTGGAACATGTACTGATAGCTATGACTTTTCAAGGTTGGGATAACAGAAAATGTGAGAAAATGAATATCATATTCCCATTACAATTCTGCATTCATATAATTCCAAGCTTTGGACATACAAGTTTTTGATTGGTCACTTTTTTTTTCAGTGTCCATTTATTTTTGAGAGAGAGACAGAGTGTGAACAGGAAAGGGGCAAAGAGAGAAGGAGACACAGAATCCAAAGGAGGCTCCAGGCTCTGAGCTGTCAGCACAGAGCCTGTCACGGGGCTTGAACTCACAAACCATTAGATTAAGACCTGAACCAAAGTCTGAGACTTAACCAGCTGAGCCACCCAGCCACCCAACGATTGCTCACTTTAATATAGCCTGATTTTGAAGAACACTCTGCTATTATTCCTCAAACATATGTTTTTTGTGTCAGAAATTCTCATCTCAGTACAGGTTACTACCAGCTCATCTCTCTTAGCCTTTCTTTCCCCTGATACCTGGCTATATCACACAATTCCAGTTGCTTATGTAAAAATATGTTTTTGAAAATTATTCAGCAAAATCAGGGATGTAGTTTTCAACTGCATTATGTCTCCAAATTCTATACCACATTTCTTGATTCATCATTAATCCGTCAATTTTGTTCAATTGCTACTTCTGAACTTAGTTTAATAAGACTTTCCAGATATATGTAATATTTCTTGCATATTTAACTTTATCCTAACTATTCTTGTCTGATGATTTAAAACCAACCTTTGTGTTTTAATGCCAATTGATACTGATATATCACGTTCTATGGCCTAAAAGTATTTTGCATCAGATTTCAGGGACTCAATATTGGAAGGATAGAAACTGATGTTCAGTCACCTATTTCAGTGACCATAGGCATAGGAAGGTATCCTTAAATGTTAGTAATGTCAAGGAAGGCAACTTACTACCAGATTGCATTCACTTAGAAAATGGAATCCAGCAAAATACAGTCAGGAGGAGCATAGTGATTGATTCATTGTTGGGGCTACAGAACTATCAAAGAATTTCTTTCCCTCTTTCTCTCTCTTTCTCATGTAAGATTCATCCTTGGTCCTGTATTATGAGGCTGAATAACTATATTTGTAGAGGTATATATGGGGAGCAAATAATTTACCAAGCAGGACCAGAAGAGTAAAAATGTGGAAAGATAGTCATTGCATTTATGTTTGCATATATATTCTAGGAAGACACACAGAAGCAAAAGTACTCAGGTAAGCATGCATGAGGTTAAAATTTGGAGGGCTTTGAATTCAGATTGCCCCTGTTCCAGTTTTTCTTTTAGTCCTTAACTTGGAAAAGTCACTTGAACTTTCAAGGCCTCTCTATTATCATCAAAATAATAGGGTATTTTTATGCCTATCTCATAGGGATTTTGTAGGAAAATAAGATAATTCAAAAGAATTATTCAGAATATTAAGGGAGACTTAATTATCCTCCTCTTTCTAATGGTCTTAAGCTACTCGGATCTGAAGAATGAAAATGATCAGGAAACAAGTTATTCAAATAAGTCTATTTTTACTCCATATTTCATACAATAATATCTAAATATTATGATAGGGAAATAGTAAAATAAGTATGAGATATTGATTGTTTACTGGAAAAATTGGATTTAGATATTCTTGAATTGCTTCAACAGTGTGAGGGGAAACTGTATTTGAGAATAGTAACTCAGAGGGGGTGTTTTTTCCTTAGTTTATATGTCTTACAATATATATCATATAGAAAATATGATCTACTGGGAACAAAAAAAAGAAGTATGGGTCTGAGTTTTAGTGGTTCTGCTATGTGAATTTAGACAAATCAATTAATGTATCCTAATTAGTAAAATAAAAGTTATCTGTTCTATGGAGTTATTAAAATCAAATGAGACAACTTAGGAAAATACTTGAAAAAGTTACAAGTGCCAATATGAGGACTTAATTATAAATAGTAGAAGAATTGCAGTTAATCTTTGCAGGTGTGTAACTTATTATATCAAATAAATTTTCAGCATTTTGACATTTATTTTTGGAGCATCTACTATGTGCCAAAACCTAATAGGTGTTAGGGGGATAATAGTGAACATACAGATGGTATTTTCATCCTCATTTCGTATACCATCAAGAAGCTTCGTACTTACTTGTATTCTCTAGAACTCAGCACATATTTTTAGACCTGAGTGCTCTGCAGAGCCTATTTCTTTAGTAAATGACTAAGGAAATGATTTAAGAATGTTCTGTTCATAGAACAGAAATAAGAGCTTATTTTCTGTGCTTAATATTTTGACAGTGGAATCACAATATTAAAAAAAAAAAGTATATTGTGTGTGTTTGATCCCAGTGGGTTCATATAACTTTCTTAGACATTAATACACAAAATACTGCACAGTTTTATTTTTTGACATCCTTTTTTTTTCTTTTTGCTGACATCCCTTGGATGAGCCTTAGGAAACTTACTTTCAAGTGAAAATTGGACTTTTTTTTTTAAATTAGGATGAATGTGAAACATAATAAAAGTGTTTGGCATTGTTTCTAATTAATATAATTTAAGAAACAGCTGACATTTTAAACATTTTAATGAGCAGTATTTTCCATTGCAAAAATATAGAGTTCCTCCTTTTAATGAGGGAATTTATTTTCATAGTAGTTTCAGCTTTGGGGCTCGATGATGCTGTTCCGACTCAAGTCTTAGTACACTAGCCCCCTTAGTACACTAGTACATTAGACTCAACACTTAGTACACTTAGTACACTTATCCTCAGGAGATACTTTCCAAGACACTCAGGAGACTCCTGAAACCACATGTAGTATAGAACCCTATATATACCATGTTTTTTCATACCTACAAGCCTATGATAAAGTTTATTACATAGGCACAGTAAGAGATTAACAACAATAATAAAAATAGAACAGTTATAACAATATACTGTAATAAAAGTTGGGTATATATGGTCTCTCAAAATATCTTAATGTACTGTACTCGCTCTTATGATGATGTGCGATGATAAAATGCTTATGTGATGAGATGAAATGAGGTGAACAGCATAGGCATTGTGACGTAGTGTTAGACTACTACTTTTTGACGATATGTCAAAAGGAGGACCATCCGCTTCTAGACCACAGTTGAATATGGGTAACTGAAACCAAAGAAAGCAAAATCACATACAAGAGGGGACAACCTTATAGTTTAAAGTCTTAAAAATTCCAAATAATTTTTTACAGTATATCTGGGCTGAAATCCAAAATCCTTATTACTGTAGGAAGATTTGCAAAATGGTCTTGACATTCTTTTTCCATTTAAACTGACCTACCATTTCCCCTTTGCATCCCTCCCAAAATGAATCATGCCCAACATCCATTTTGGTTCACTTTTATATGAGGAAACATGGAAATCCATTTACATGTCTTTTCAGAGTATACTATGTCTCAGGCACTGTCTTATGCCCTTAAGTTATGTCATGAACAAAGCACATGGAGGTGGTGAGAAATGGTAATGTTTTAGATTTTATGATGCCATGTGGAGTTGGAAAGAATGAGAAGAGTCGAGGATAACTTGTAAGGTTTTTAGCCTAAGCAGTTGGAAGGATGGGTTTTCCATCAACTGAGCTAAGAACACTAGATGACACATATTTTGAAAATATTCAGGGGCAGGGCAGGGACAGCTGCTTACTTTTGGTGAATCATGTTTTACATGTCTGTTGAACATACAAGCAGAGATAATTGTACATTTGAGACTAAAACAAATCACCAATGGAAATTAATGTGGATGGGAAAAGAAGAAGTCTGAAAACTGAGTCCTATGACACTCTGAAACTAAGAAGCTGATTAAAAGAAGAGGTTGGAGGGGCATCTGGGTGGCTCAGTTGATTGAGGATCTGACTCTTGATTTTGGCTCAGGTCATGATCCTGGGATTGTGGGATTAAGCCCCACATCAGGTTCTGCTGGGCATGAAGCCTGCTTGAGATTCTCTCTCTCCCTTTACCCATCCCCCACTCACACACTTACTCTCTCTCTCTCTCTCTCTCTCTCTCTCTCTCTTTCTCTCTCTTCCAAATTAAAAAAAAATAGAAATTAGAGTAAAAGATAAAGAGAAAACAATTTAGTGATAGAGGGAAAAATAAGTTTGGAACTATCAAAGAATGAGAACTAGCAAGATTTTGGTGGGGGTGCCAGGATGTGCACTACACTCCAAAATAAATACTCAAGTGTTGGGTTTTTTTATTTATACTGATAGAAATCTTGGGGATATCTGTGGGAATGAATAATCAGAGTATGGGATCATGGTGGAAGGAATATAAAGTTGGACCAGACCAAATTTATTGATATGAGCTAAGAAAAACAAATCTGCATTTAATATTGCAACTCAGGGAGTTAGAAAGAGTTCTGATAGTTTATTGGGTTGGTTGGCTGAAATATGGACCAAAAGATGGCTCACTAGGAATGATTGGAAATGCCCAACCTCCCTTGATTTATATAGATGAAGCGATTCAGAGGTTTAGGGAAAATAAAGTGTTAGAGTGGATTTGTCATTTAAGCCCCCTACATATCCAACGCCTGAGGGTCTAAAGGTGTTTAACCAATACTTTGAGAAATAAATTTGTGAGGGGAAAGCCCCAGTATCCTTAAAGAGCTCTGTGACTGCACATCTCTGTGTAAGCCAGACTTTACAGTGGGAACTGGAGCCACTCAATTAGAAAACCTAAATGCAGTGTGAGTGATTGGATCCCGGGTTGGTGATGGCCAAGTGGTGACACTCAACTACTAAAGGCAAGATGGGTGTGATTACCATAATGTACCGCATATTTAAAGCAACAATAAGATGTCCTGACATGCTTCATCACATCCAATGGTACTCGAATTGTCAGTTCATAAGGATGCTGTTTGGAGCCATTGGCAAGTTTCTATATGGAAATCTTAGTGTAATCCTCTAGGATTTTGGAGCAAGGCTCTGCCATAATTTGTATATTACTACTTTCCTTTTGAGAAACAGCTTTTGTACTGCTACTTGCCTTAACAGAGACAGAAGGTTTGACCATGGGACGCTGTGTTACCATACAACCTGAGCTACCCATCATGAATTGGATGTTATCTGACCTACCAAGCCACAAAATTGGGTATGCACAGCAATACTCCATCATCAGATGAAAGTAATATATAGATGATGGGGCCAGAGACAACCCTAAAACTACAAGTTACATGAAGAAGTGGCTTAAATGTCCATCATCCCCATTCCTGTTATACTGCCTTCTTTCTCCTGGACTGTATCTATGGCTCCATGGGAAGTTCTCTATACTCAGTTTATAGAGAAAGAGAAAACTTGAGTCTATCTTACAGATGGTGCTGCATGATATACAGGCATCACCCTAAAGTGGGCAGCTCACTACTGCAGCACCTTTCTGGAACATCCCTGACAGACAATGGTGAAGGGAGTCCTCTCAGTGGGCAGAACTCTAGGCAGCACATTTGATTGTTCACTTTGCTTAGAAGGAGAAATGGTGAGAGATGCAATTATATACTTATTTAGGGGCTGTGGCCAATAGTTTAGTTAGATGGTCAGTGACTTAGAAGTAATATAATTCAAAATTAGTAGGAGGTGGCTCAGGGAGTTGAGTATCTGACTCTTGATTTTGGCTCAGGTCATGGTCCCTGGCTCAGCATGGAGATTCTCTCTCTCCTTTCTGCCCCTCTCCACTGCTTGCCCTCTCTCATTCTCTGTCTAAAAAAATTAATTAAAAAATAAAAATGAGAAAAATTGATGACAGAGAAATTTGGGAAGAGGTACGTGAAGAGACTTCTCTGCCCAAAAAACGTGTAGATTATACATAGACTTCTACTTACCAAGGCTGAATTGACTATGGCCTGCGCTGAGTGCCTTATCTGCCAACAACAGAGATCAACTTTGAGCCCTTGCTACTGCACCATTCCTCCAGGTGAATAACCAACTACCAGCTGGCAGGTTGATTACACTGGACTTCTTCCATCATGGAAAAGACAAATTTTGTCCGGTATATATATATACTTACCCTGGCTATGGATTAACCTCCCCTGCATGCAATACTTCTGTCACAAATATCAGCCCTGTACTTATAGAATACCTTATCAGCTGTCATGGTATTCCTTATAGCATTGCTTTGGATCAAGGAACTCATTTTACAGCAAAATAAGTGCAGCAATAGGCTCATGCTCATGGAATTTATTAGCATTACTATGTTCCCCACCATCCTGAAGCAACTGGTTTAGAACAGTGGAAGAGCCTTTTGAAGACCCAGTTACACTGCTGGCTATGTGGCAATACCTTGCAGGACTGAAGCAAATTTCTCCAAAAAGCTGTAGGTACTATTGTATCAACATTCAATATATGGTTCTGTTTCTCCAACACCCAGGATTTACGGGCCCAGGAATCAAGGGATGGAAATGGGAGTCACATCATTCACTACTACCCTTAGTAATAGCAATTAACAAAATTATTGCTTCCTGTTTCCAGAATTTATGCTTTTCTGGACTAGAGGTCTTCTAAGAGAAATACTTCTCACCAAAAGACACAACAGTGATTCCATTGCACTGGAAGTTAAGATGGCTTCAGGTACACTTGAGACTCCTCATACCTCTGAGTCCATAGGCAGTAGTGTTTGGTGTTGTCTGGGCTGATTGGCCTTTGTTCTGAAGAGGAAACTGGAGTATTATTCCACAATGGAGATAGGGAAGAGTGTGTCTGGAGTATTGGCAATTGCTTAGGGCAACTATTAGTATTATCATGCTCCGTAATTTGGTTGATAGAAAGCTACAACAACCCAATCAAGACAGGACTACTAATGGCCCAGATCCTTGAAGAAGGAGATTTAGATCACCCTACCAGCTGCAATGCTTGCTAAAGACAAAGGAAATATGGGATAAGCAGTAGAACAAAAAGGTTATTATAAATACCAGCTTCAATCACATGACCACTTATAGAAATGAGGACTGCCATTGTCATAAGTATTTCCTTCCTGTTTTGATGTGAAAATGTTTGCATGTATATATCTCATATATTAAGCAAATATCTTTGGAGTGCCTGGGTGGCTCAGTTGGTTAAGCACCTGACCTCAGCTTAGATCATGATCTCGCAGTTCGTGGGTCCGAGCCCTGCATTGGACTCTGTGCTGACAGCTCAGAGCTGGAGCCTGCTTCAGATTCTGTGTCTCTGTTTCTCTCTTCCTTCCCCCACTCGTGCTCTGTCTCTCTCTGTCTCTTAAAAATGAACAAATGTTAAAAAAAACTTTTAAACAAATATCTTTGTTTTTTCCATTTTCTTTTTTTTTTTAATTTTTTAACATTTATTTGTTGTTGAGAGACAGAGAATGAGCAGAAGAGGGGTAGAGAGAGAGAGGGAGGCGCAGAATCCGAGGCAGGCTCCAGGCTCTGAGCTGTCAGCACAGAGCCCGAAGTGGGGCTTGAACTCACAAACTGTGGAATCACGACCTGAGTTGAAGTCAGGCGTTTAACCAACTAAGCCACCCAGGCACCGCCTTTTTTTTGCCATTTCTTATTCCTTACATATAACATAAGATGTATTAACCATATATTGGTATTTAAGTATGTTAATTTTATACCATAATATTTAATTTATATAATAACAGGAGAAGGGTAAAAATCACTCAAGGACCTTCTCCTCTTCTGGAAAAGGGATTAGTGAATTTTCAGGAGTACAAAGGATAGTTGTATTATGTTAGATGGAATCATGACCTCGTTATTATCTTTACTTTGATACTAAATATAGTTTAAGGAGATTCATTTGTGTGCCACGTTGACAAGAGGTGATGGTTAATTTTATTGTCACCTTGAACAGGGTGAAAAATGATGCCCAGATAACTGGTAAAAAACTGTTTTGACATGTGACTATGAGGGTATCTCCAGAAGATACTACCATTTGAATCGGTATACAGAGTCAAGAAGTTTGCTCTCTCCAATATGGATTGGCATCAATGAATCAGATGAGCGACTTAACAGAACACAAAGTGTGGGAAGGGCAAATTTGGTCTCTCTGTTTGCGCTTGCATACGTAGCTTGGAGGCTAGGACATCATCCACTCCTAGTTCCTTAGCCTTGGGACTATAAGACTTACACCATTGACTCTTCTCATCCTCAAGCCTTCAGGCTGACTGAGTTACACCACTGGCTTTTCTGGTTCTCTAGCTTGCTAATAATAGAACATGAGACTTCTCATCTTCGATAATTGTGTGATTCAATTAGTATAATGTCTACATAAATATAAATTAGATATAGATAGATAGATAGATAGATAGATAGAAGATAGAGTGAACGATGTCAACTGACAGATATGTATAGATCCTGTTGGTTCTATTTTCTGTAAAACCTTGCCTAATACAATCCCTCACATATAAATTAGTCCAGATTTTTTATTTACAATTTCACTTTAGTTCAATATATTTTTAACTCCTGTAGGCAAAATTTTTGACATGTGCATCCTTCTTTTACCCCTATTGGAGTTTCCTTCTCTGTATGATTCTTTTAATTTCTTAATTTTGCCACTGTACCATTGCATCAGTACAGAAGTGACTGTTAATGCATTAGCTTAAGTGCTCATTTTCATTTAACAGATTTATACGTGAGTAATTTAAAGAAAAAAATGAATTTTGAAATTTTCATGAACACAAAAGCAATATGTCATATTTTTAATGACAGAAGTACAAAATGTTTGTTTTGAATGAATGTTTTCCATTCATTCACTCATTTATTCATTCATTCATTCAACCTTCACCTTTTCTGATGAAATGAGGAGCCTATAGGAAGCACAATTAATGAGGCACAATGATTGAGACATTGACAGAATGATGAATACAAAGAAAAATACCACATAACTGACATTTAAAAATCATTAATTAGATTTGAGAGAATATAATTTAAATGGAAGATCAAGCAATAATTGCTGTTCTGTGCATCTGAAATGATATAATTTCTTAATTTCCATTTTGGTAAAAGAGATTAATTTTTTAATAACATAAAACAGTTGAAGTCCCTTTGGAAGAAACAACAATGAATTGTACATGCACACACATACATACATATACATATATAAAGACACACATACATATGTATTTTTATAATACATAGTATATAGGATTATAATATATAGTTATACATAATATTTATGTTAGAAATATATTTATATTATAAATTATATATATTTAACATATCTATTTTTCTAAATTCTTATCCAAAATGGCTATATTAATGTATGACCACTATATTATCTCTTTAACTGATATCACTTCCGACTTCACAAAGAAGATAGCATATGTTCGGCATTAGTATTTTCACTCCCTCATCCTCTTCACTAAAGCTGTTTACATTACTATTTTCATTCCTTCTTTAATTCCCATCTCCTTCTCCACACATTTCCTGGTATTGTTATCATCTTCCATCATTGCTTATGTGTCCATTTCCACTCCCTAGTCTATTCTGTATCCCAATGTAGCTCACTTAATGTGCCTTCTCTATTCTTTCTACTTAAATTGAGAATATAGACTGCCTCTTTGGAAATTCAGAGATTGGAAAGACTGCCCTGAACTGTGATTTTGCCATTTGTTAGCCATGTGGTTTCATGGCAGTTATCTATTACCTCTGAAACTTCATCAACAGCTCTTATTATGGTCTTGTGAGAGCTAAATAGCTTATATGAAACAGTAAAATGCTAACTCAATGCAAAACAGTATTGTTAATAATATTGTTTAAAAATATTATTTTATCTTGCAATTTTCTCTAAATATTTTCTTACATTTCTATTTTATTTTTAAATCTCCTTGTATGATACTACTCTCCTGGCCTATCTCTAAACATCCATGATGGTAATGCGATCCTTACATCATGAAAATTCTTTTCTTTTCTTCCCCCAAAAGTACAATATTATGCTTGTCCCTTCAGTCTCCTATCATAACTTCTTCAATAATTCGATTGATCTCTCCCTTACCTTAACTATGTGTTCTAGTCATAATCCTACCACTAATTACTCTTACCTTTCCAGATTCTCGTCTTATTCACAAAATAACTATAAGGTCCTAAGACAATCAGTAAGCACATCTGAAAGAGTAGGAGAAAAAATAAGTAACAACAAAAGCAAATAATAAAACTTGTTAAGGCCTTATTTCCTTAAGAAAAATGTAGATTTAGATTGTTATGCCAAGAGGTATATTTTAACAAGTTTGTTTTCTTTTAATGGGTGAATGGGGTAAAAAAAAAATTCCTGTTTCTACATTAAGAAACTTAACATGACTCCAAAGAAACTGTCAAATGGACTATATACACATAAAATAGCTTGAACCCTTAATATATAGAAAATAAATATCTAAGTACCTTCACTTTCACCCTTTGAGTGTATCTTCTAATTTATCTGAGATATTGGGTATTTGCTTCATGCTATGACTATGCTTCCTTACTGTTGATTTAATTCCAAATGTTAATTGCAGCTCCAAGTGAGATCTCCCACATTGACAATATCACCTATAAATATCACGGAAAAAAAGAACTATGGAAATATATACATATATATATGTGTGTGTGTGTGTGTGTGTGTATACACATATGTGTATGTGTATATATATATGCTGGTATATATATGTATATATATGTATATATATGTGTGTGTGTGTGTGTGTGTGTGTGTAAATATATGTATATATATAGTTAATTAGATCTACATCCATTAATTGAAAAGTATTCATAATAGATTGCTGAATGACAAAATCAAGCTGCAGAATAATGTGGAGTATTAAGAAACAAACTTCAAAATGCTGTATCAATGAAAAATATATACACACATGAGAATAACTATAAAATCTCAGTCTATATTCACTTAATTGAAAATGCATGTAACATTATATTTTTAGTTTTTCTACCCAGCCACTAGTAGAATTGAAAATAAGATCTTGGGGCACCTGGGCGGCTCAGTCAGTTAAGCGTCCAACTTTGGCTCAGGTCATGATCTCACAGCTCATTAGTTGGAGCCCCGTGTTGGGCTCTGTGCTGACAGCTCGGAGCCTGGAGCCTGCTTCGGATTCTGTGTCTCCCTCTCTCTCTGCCCCTAGCCCACTTGCATTCTGTCTTTGTCTCTTTCAAAAATAAATAAACATTAAAAAAATAAAAAAAAAATAAGATCTATTTCTACCAAATCACTAGGACCAACATAAGAAAGATAGTGTTCTATGCAGTCAAATTGAGAAAACAAATGAAAGCAAAGATGTCAAAACTCAAAGTATAAAATGAGATAAAAATATGAGTTAAATTATAAAAATGTAGATAGTACTCATTCTACCAGTTTACAGGATTCTTTGCAACTGTTGGCATGCTGTCTTTATGTTTGTTACTATACTCCTTTCATTTAATTAAAATTGGTTGTGTTTCTATAGCCATTGGTCGATAGTGAATTTTTAATACAGAAAATGCATCCTATACACATGTACCTCCTTTCACCACAAAATACTCTTTCTATAAATGTCTGGTCAATTATCATTTAATAAGTGAATAGATGAATGAAGAAATGGGTGAATATACTTGATACATAGATTAAATGGCTATTGCACACATTCAATAAAGTAAAAAACGCTCATAGACCTTAGAATATTTGGGTCCATGAATATTTCTTTAACTGCAATAATCATGAAATTATATCACCATAAAAACTCCCCTTGATGTTTATTTGCCAGAAATCATTTTCTGTCAGTGATCTAGAAGAAATAAAAACATTGTTTAGTAAGTTTGGAGGGATATTAAACTTTATACTTTCTGTTTGCATCTTGAAGGTTCATGATGCTATGATTCCTATTAACATTGAAAGCTATAGATAAATTAGTTAAATATGATAACTAGATGAATATACATACACATACATACATATGTGTATATATACATATACATGTATATATGTGTATGTATATATATATGTATATACACAAAAAGCATGTATATATGTATATATATGAAATTGGTATGTGTATATATATGTATATATATGTATTTATATATATATATAGTAACTTAGTGTACCTCATACCTTTTTTACTATGAAAAAACATAATCATTTTTTGTAGAGTCTTTAAGGTTTTTATTTGTTTTTTTTTTTCAACGTTTATTTATTTTTGGGACAGAGAGAGACAGAGCATGAATGGGGGAGGGGCAGAGAGAGAGGGAGACACAGAATCGGAAACAGGCTCCAGGCTCTGAGCCATCAGCCCAGAGCCTGACGCGGGGCTCGAACTCACGGACCGCGAGATCGTGACCTGGCTGAAGTCCGACGCTTAACTGACTGCGCCACCCAGGCGCCCCTTTAAGGTTTTTATTTGTAAGATCATGTCATCTGCAAACAGAGACAGTTTTACTTCTTCCTTTCTAATTTGGATACTTTTTATTTATTTTCTTGCCTAATTGCTCAGACTAGGATATCATGTACTACGTTGAATGGAATTTGTGATAATGGGCTTCCTTGTCTGTTCCTCATCCTAGAGGAAAGCTTTCAGTTACTCACCATTAAGGATTATGTTAGCTGTGGACTATAATAGATAGCCTTAATTATTTTGAGGTGCATTACTTTGTACCTAATTATTTGAGTGTTTTTATCATGAAAATGTGTTAATTTTTTTCAAATGCTGTATCTTCATGTAAAGATTATCATGATAATTCATCAGAGTTGTGGGATTAACAAAAGTAATATGCAACAGTTATGTTTCTATACACTAATATCAAACTATCCAAAAGGAAAGTTATGAAAACAATCTCATTTACAATAGCATCAAAAAATAAAAAATACATAGGAATTAACCTAACCAAAAAAGGTGAGCGGTATACACACTGAAAACCATAAAATACTGATGAAGGAAATTAAAGCAGACACAAATAAATGGAAAGACATTCTGTGTTCATGGATTAGTATGTTGGTACTGTCAAAATATGTGTAATACCTAAAATAATCTGTAGATTTACCACAATCTCTATCAAAACTTAATGGGATTTTTTTACAGGAATGGAAAAAGATCAAAAATTATAATAAAAATAGAAAAGTCTCCAAAAAGCAAGATAATCTTGAGAAAGAATAACAGAGGCATCATACTTCCTGGTTTTAAAATACACTGCTAAACTATTAAATAGCATGGTACTGGTATAAATATAGTCATATAGATCATGGAACATAATAGGGATTCCAAAAATAAATCCACATAGATATGTGGTCAGTTGATCTTCAACAAGGGTGCCAAGAATACACAATGGGGAAGGGATAGTCTCTTCAACAAATGGTGTTGGGAAAGGATATGCATATGCCAACAAATGAAATTGGACCCATATCTCACACCATACACAGAAGTCAACTGAAAATGGATTAAAGATTGAAACGTAAGACCTGAAACCATAAAGTCCTAGAAGAAATTAGAGAGGGAAAGCTTTTTGACATTGGTCTTGGCAATAACTTCTTAGATATGACACCAAAAGCATAGGCAACAAAACCTAAAATAGACAAGTGATTCTACATCAAATGTAAAAGCTTATGCACAGCAAAGGAAAAAATGAAGAGAGTAAAAATGCAACCTATGGAATGGGAGAAAATATTTGCAAACTGTCTATCTGATAAGGGGTTCATATCCAAAATATATAAGGAACTCCTACAACTTAATAACAAAATAAAAACAATAACAGTAATCTGATTTTTTAAATGGGCAAAGGGCTTTAATAGACTTTTCTCCAAAAAAAGGCTTACAAATGGCCACCAGGTATATGAAAAAGTGCTCAACATCATTAATTAACAGTGAAATACGGATCAAAACTTCAGTGATGTATAACCTCATACCTGATACAACCTTAGAGCTAAGAACACATAAATAAGTAAGTGTTGAGAATGTTGTGGAGAAACTGAAACCCTTAAGTACTGTTGGCGGGACTGTAACTGGCATAGTGAGAGGAATTGCATAGGAAAATTACAGGATAGTGGTTATTACGTCTCTTAATTTTTAGCGAAGCATTTTCAACATTTCGTTTCAAAAACTCTTTAAAAATTAACAGGCATTCTTTAAACTTGATCTACGTTATGGCAATCTCATTATTTTAGTGCCAGTTTTAACAAAATAGGAATAATTGAAACATATCTAAGAAATATTTACATAAGCTAATAAATGCAGTCTTTTATAAAATATGAGCATAAGTGGCATAATTCCATGTGTTCAAAGGATTTACAAAATAAACACTTTTCTTTTAGAAAGTATGTGTTGTTACTGTCTTATTTAACACAAAACCTATTCTTATTTCTCAAGTCCTAGGAACAACTACTACAGTTGGAAACAGACTGACTTCAATGAGAAAAATTTTCAAGTATGTAATTTAAAGAAATGGGAGAGAAAAATGGTCATTCATTTTTAGATGCGTAGATGCACCACATTGGAATTTTCAGGCATAATTATTTCCCAATAGGGTTAGTAAAACATTTGTTAAAATGTAGAAATGCCAGTTTAGAAATTTTCATTGCTAACCTGAATAACCATTTTCATAATCCAACCTGTTCCTTATTCTATTTTCAGGCAAGAAAGAGAAAAGCAGTTTTAATGTAGTTCTCTAGCAAAACAATATTTTTCTCTCAATTTGGATGTAAATCCCATGTTTTCTGTTTCTCTCCTGGTGTGCATTAGCATTAGTTGATTGAATATTCAATACAATAACACTTCCAACAAAACTTTCCAAATCAATGTTGTGATGTAGAATTTGTGTTCTTTGGAGAAGGGAGTAAAGGTTATTTTCAGCCATTTATTTTCAATACATCAATAGTACTTGTCTTCAGAAATTTTAGTGTGTATGTATGTGTATGTGAGAGAGAGACAGGCAGAGATAGAGACAGAGACAGAGACAGAGAGAGAGAAACAGAGAGAAGGAACACAAAGGCGATATTTGGCTTCATGATTGCCTTTCATCCACAGGAAATCATAAAAAATACATCTGACACAGTTCTGAAATCTCACATGTGCATAAATGAAAGCTTTTTTTTTCTTTTTTAAGTTTATTTACTTAGAGAGAGAGAGAGAGAGAGAGAGAGAGAGAGAGAGAACCAACACATGTGCACATGCACAGAAGCAGGGAAGGGGCAGAGAGAGAAGAAAGGGTGAGAGAGAATCAATCCCAAGAGGCTCTGTGCTGTCAGTGTAGAGCCAATGTGGGAATGGAACTCACAAACCATGAGGTCATGACCTGAGCCCAGAGCCTAAATCAAGAGTCCATCGCGTAACCCACTGAACCACTCAGGCTCCAGGAAAGCTTTTGTTTTCTTAATTATGTACTTAAGGAGTATAATTCATAGTAAAGTTTCAAGGCAAAGATTTTTGTGATATTGTTCCAAATATTTTCTCCAACTGAATTACCTTTCTTCTAGTTGGCCACTGTCCTTTTGCTTGATTGACACACCCACTTTATACACCAATATTATAGTAATTACAATTTAAAATGTTCTTTTTTTTTCAGTGTGCTGGCACCTCTGTTTTTTTGTTTTTGTTTGTTTTTTGTTTTTGTTTTTGTTTTTGGTCTCACAACCTGTTAATTATTTCTTACTTTGCTATAAGCTGTAAAATGATTCTTTTTTTCCAGTCTACCATCTAGTGTTTTTAAAGAGCCAAAATAAATCTGATAGTTCACAACAATATATAAACTGGAAAGTCTTCTAATATTTCATTTAATAACATAAACAACAGGAATGGAGCTAAATCTGTAGAATATTTTGTATGATTTTTCTGTACTTATTTGACTTTTATTTTCCATATAGATTACTTTTTCACTAGATATAAAATATTTTATTTGGCTGCTGGATGTTAGGTTTTTAATGTCTTTATATTCTATCATTTTTTGGTTGTTATTCAATGAATATTGGTTGTATTTAATGTCAAACATTGTACTAGACATTTAGGAGTTAAAAGTAAATGTTTTTCTTTACTCTTGTGGAAAGGAAGAGTTTTCAATTCAATATTTTCCAATAGGATTGACAAGGTGTCAGGTTCAATGGTTTACCTGCACATAGACACATTAAAATACCCATAAATTACTCCAAGAATGTATATTTTAAAGAAACCAAATGAGTAAATTCAAGTTTCATTTATTTATTTATTTACTTATTTGTTTATTATTTATTTGTTTGTTTGTTTATATTTTATTTTGAGAGAGAGATAGAGAGCTAGCAAGGGAGGGACAGAGAGAGAGGGAGAAAGAGAATTCCAAGGAGGCTGCACACTGTGAGGACAGAGCCCTATGTGGGGCTCAAACTTACCAATTGTAAGATCATGACCTGAGCCGAGATTAAGAGTGGGATGCTTAATCAACTGAGCCATCCAGGCGCCCCTCAAATGAGTAGTTTAATAATCCAGATCCAGAGGTAGGATTCCTGAGGCCTACACTAATCTTTATGAGCATGTTATGGGATGATGTAGTTGTTTGATTAAATAGAGAAGAAAAAATAAAAACAATCTTTAGATTATCATTTAACCACACTGGGAATAAATAATTACTTAACTGCATATAAACACTCCCCTAACACACATGCACACTCATATACACTCACACACTCACCATCTATGTTAATGATTTGCTATAGTTAGAAATGTCCTCTTTGGAATTTTTTTCCTGCTTCTTGCTTCTGTGTAAAGTTGTAGGATCTTTACAATAGGAAATGTATAATTTTGATTGCAGCTTTCCATAGAGTTCATTAGGAATTTGAGTGCTTGTTCGAGACAACTTTGTACCAGACGCAGTTTTGTTTTCTAACAACATAAGAATTTTTTAACTACACTGTGGTACAGAGATGATGTAATAATGCTCATAAAAAATATAAGAAAGCAAAAGAGTGGCTAGTCTTTTTAAAACTAATTATGTTTTTGTTTGTTTGCTTGTTTCTCCCAAAGGAGAAACAATTGATTCATAGAATGAAAAGAATGCTAGGCTGGCAATATGGTAAAAAGTATATTTGAAAGCTGAGCACTTATTGGAGGTAAAGCATTGAAACCTTGAACAATATTGCTCAATATTTAAATGTATATTGATATCCTGGAGGAAGAATAAGGGGCCTGACATGGACATGCTACAAGAGGCATCCTTAAATAAAGAACATGAATCGGGGAGCCTAGATGGCCCAGTCGGTTGAGCGTCCGACTTCGGCTCAGGTCATGATCTCGCGGTTTGTGAGTTGGCTCCCCACTTCAGGCTCTGTGCTGACAGCTCGGAGCCTGGAGCCTGTTTCAGATTCTCTCTCTCTCTGCCCCTCTCCCACTCACACACCGTCTCTCTCTCTCTCAAAAATAAATAAACATTAAAAAAAACACATGAATCAGTGAACTCCTTTACTGAAAAAAAAAGTATAAATAACGGTTTGTGGTTTGTCAGGTAGAATATAACAGAACCTTACCCAGACTAGTCATTTCCTTGAGTAAATGGCCAGATAAGCAGATATAATGGAAATCTAATATGCTATAATAATGGATTCCTGACATATTTTGACATAGAACAACACTTAGCTGAGTTTTCATGTGTGATTGGCAAGAAGCAAATATATCTACATCTTTTTACATGAGTGTGCATCTATGCAGAATTCCTTAGAGGCTAAAATAACTCAGGAAGAGACATTGGACTTGAACAAATCAGCATAGGTGGACACTTAGGTATTCCATGCTGAGAAACTACTAGGTATTTGTGAATCACATCTGACACTCCAGATCATGACAATCCTTTTATAAATAAAGTGGTAGCTTTATGCAGGATTTGCTTTTATTAAATAGAATTTGGATAAACTTGTTAGGCACTCCTTATGTAATAAAAACTTTCTTATATGATGCACTGTATGTTACATTGTGCTATGCCCCTTCCATCCCATTGGACAATTAACAGCCTCTGTGTTTTAGCCACATCACCTATAAGAGCCAATTTTCAGAAGAGGGTTTGGCATCCTTCTTAAGAGTCAGATTGTGTTTTGAGATTAATCTCATATTTTAAATCCAGTCCATTCCCCTTTTTAAAAGAAAATAAAGTACTTGTTTTCTGACCTATTGAAAAGATTATATGGTTTTTTTTTGTCTTTTGCTTATTGATGTGATGTATCATGTTGATTCATTTGTGCATATTGAACCACCCTTGAATCCCAGGCATAAATCCCACTTGATTGTCGTGTTGAATGTTTTTTTTTAAATGTACTGTTAGATTTAGTTTGAAAATACTGTATTGAGGATTTTTGCATCTATGTTTATCAGAGATATTGTCCTGTAGTTCTTGCTCTCTCTCTCTCTCTCTCTCTCTCTTTCTTTTGTTGTTGTTGTTGTTGTTGTTGTTGTTGTTGTTGTTGTGTCTTTCTCTGGCTTTGGTATCAGGGTAATACTAGCCTCATAGAATGAATCTGAAAGCAGCCCTTCCTTCCTCTTCAATTTTTTGGAATAGTTTGAGAAGAATATGTATTAACTCTTCTTTAAATGTTTGGTAGAAATCACTTGTGAAACCATCTGGTCCTGGAATTTTGTGTTTGGGGAGGTTTTTTTGTTTTTGTTTTTTGTTTGTTTGTTTTTGGTTCCTAATTCAATTGCATTGCTGGTAATCAGTTTGTTCAAGTTTTTATTTCTTCCTCCTCCAGTTTTGGTACATTATATGTTTCTAGTAATTCATCCATTTCTTCTGAATTGTCCATTTTGTTGGCATACAATTTTTCATAATAGACTTTTACAAGTGTTATATTTCTGAGGTGTTGGTTGTTATTTCTCCTCCAATTTTTGGGTTCCATTTAAGTCTTATTTATTTATTATTTATTAATTTATTTACTTATTTATTTATTTCTGATGAGACTGGCTAGAGGTTTATAATTTTTATTTATCTTTTCAAAGAACCAGCTTCTGGTATCATTGATCTGTTCTATTGTTTTGTTTTTGTTTTTGTTTTTTTCCACCAGAAAACTACTAGAACTGATAAATTAATTAAAGTCACAGGATGCAAAATCAATATAGATAAATCTATTGCATATCTGTACCCTAATAATGAAGTAGCAGAAAGAGAAATTAAGAAAATAATCCTATTTCCAAGTATACCAAAAATAATAAAGTAACTAAAAATTAACCATGGAGTTGAAAAACCTGTACTCTGAAAACTATAAAACATTCATGAAAAATACTGAAGATGACATAAACAAATGGAAAGATATTCCATGCTCATGAGTTGGGAGAACAAATATTGTTAAAATGTCCATACTACCCAAAGCAATCCACAGATTTAATGCAATCCCTATCAAAATACCAGTAGTATTTTTCACAGAACTAAAAGAAATAATCCTAAAATTTGTATGGAAGCAAAAAGACTCCAAGTAGCAACAGCATTCTTGCAAAAGAAGAACAAAACTAGACGTACCATAATCCCAGATTTCAATACATACTACAAAGCTGTTGTAATCAAAACAATATGGTGTGGGAACAAAAATAGACACATAGATCAATAGAATAGAATAGAGAGCTCAGAAATAAACCCACAATTATATGGTCACTTAATCTTTGACAAAGGATGCAAGGATATGCAATGGGAAAAAGACAGTTTCTTCAACAAATTGTGTGGGGAAAACTCAAAAGTTACATGCGAAAGAATGAAACTAGAGAACACCTAGTCAATTGAGCATCCCACTCTTGATTTCAACTCAGGTGATGATCCCAGAGTCTTGGGCTTGAGCCCTGCATTGGCTCTGTGCTGATCGTGGAACCTGCTTAAGATTCTCTCTCTCTCTCTCTCTCTCTCTCTCTCTCTCTCTCTCTCTCTCTCTCCTCTCCCTCTCCCTCTCCCTCTCCCTCTCCCTCTCCCTCTCCCTCTCTCCCCCTTCACCTGCCCTGGCCCTCTCCCCTGCGCTCGCTCTCTCTCTCTCTCTCTCTCTCTTTCTCCCTTTCTCTCAAATTAGCCAAAAACAAACAAACAGAAATAATGAAACTAGACCACTTTCTTACACCATACACAAAATAAACTCAAAATGGATTAAAGACCTAAATGTGAGACCTGAAGCCATAAAAATCCTAGAAGAGAGCACAGGCAGTAATTTCTTTAACATCTTCTGTAGCATCATTTTTCTAGATAGTCTCCTGAGTCAAGAAAAACAAAAGCAAAACAAAAACAAAAACAAAAACAAAAACAAAACTTTTTGGACCATATCAAAATAAAAAGCTTCTGCACAGCAAAGGAAACAATCAAGGATGTGGAGGAAAAGGAGCTCTTGTGCATTGTTGGTGGGAATGCAAACTGGTGCAGCCACCGAGGGAAACAGTATGAAGGTTCCTTAAAAAATTAAAAATAGAATTACCATATGATCCAGTAATTCCACTGTTGAGTAGATACCCAAATACAGAAACACTACTTTAAAAAGATTATACAGCTCTATGTTTATTGTAGCATTATTTATTTATAATAGCCAAATTATAGAAACAATCCACATCTTTATCAATAGATGAAAGGATAAAGAAGTGGTACACATATACAATGGAATGTTAGCCATAAAAAAAGAATGCAATCTTGCCACTTGCAACAATGTGGATGGAGTTAGAGGGTATAATGTGAAGTGACATAAGTCAGAGAAAGACAAGTACCACATGATTTCACTCACAAGTGACCAAAGGAATAATAAGTCAGAGAAAGCCAAATAGTACCATATTATCATTCATATGATGATATGAAAACAAGAGGTGGTCAAGAACAACAAAAACAGACTCTTAAATATAGAGAACAAACTTGTGGTTACCAGAGGGGAGATAGGTGGGGGCACAAATGAAATAGGGACAGGTGATTAGTACTGCCCTTATTGTGATGAGCACTGAGTACTCTATTGAGTGAGTACTATATTGTACACCTAACACTAATATAACTGTACATTCATTATACTGGAATTAAAAAGAAAACAAATAAATTTAATAAAATAGAAATTTCCATACAATAAAGTATACATGTTATAAATTATCTGAAATTTTATTTCATTTATATATGCATTTATTCATTTTGTTATCTATGTGTTAGGCAGTAACTCCTCATTCTAGAAGTATTTTTAGGCTGTGTGGGAAATACAGTTTTGTGACAAAAATATAGCAATATAAGGTATTTCTGGGGCTACTAATTAATTCAAATAATATTTATTGAACTTGTTTCATATTTTATTGCCTTAGTCACGAGGAGATTAAATTAGAAAAAAATAAAGCATTCAGTGACAAGCATTTGTAAATTGATACAGCGATGACAGTGCTTAATTGTAGAATGTTTTGTTGTGGCCCCAAATTACTTATTTTAAGCAGTCACCTTCTTTGTGTTATATATCTTTCACCTTTCAGATATTTTTAAAATCAGTTAAGAAGCTTTAAATGTCATAAAAGAAACTGAACAATGCTCATGTTATCTACTACAACTTTCTTTCCTTAAATATACAAAGGACATTGATACCCCTATAATTTTGCTATTTTTTAAATGTAGAAGGGCTTTATTTTTTATTTATTTTTTTAATTTTTTAATGTTTATTTTTGAGAGAGAGAGACACACACAGACTGTGAAAGGGGGAGGGGCAGAGAGAAGGAGGCACAGAATCTGAAGCAGGCTCCAGGCTCTGAGCTGTCAGCACAGAGCCCGACATGGGGCTCAAACTCATGAACCATGAGATCATGACCTGAGCCAAGGTCGAATACAACTGATTGAGCCACCCAGGTGCCCCAGAACATGGAAAGGCCTTAAATACCTTATATTCATGGTAAAGTAGTACATATACTTGGAGGCCTGGTTCATCTATGTATCACCTTTACTCACCCATTAAAGCATACAATTTACAAAAGAACAAAAAAATTGCTCATTTATATCCCCATGCCACTTCAAGTATAGTTCTTGGATAAAAATTCTCAACAAGGAACTCACCAGAACAATCCACGTCTAGGCTTATTGTCTCATATAATTGTCAGTAACACAATTCGAATTTATTTTTTAAAATATTTATTTATTTGAGAGAGAGAGAGAGAGAGAGCCTGTGGGAAAAGGGCAGAGAGAGGGAGAGAGAGAATCCTAAGCAGGCTCAGCACTGACTGGGGCTCAGTCTCATAGACCATGAGACCATGACCTGAGCTGAAACCATGAGTCAGACACTTAATTGACTAAGCCACCCAGGTGCCCCAGCACACATTGCATTTAAAAATTATGTGATCATCCAATTCTAGTCATGTGTTGCTGTGAAAATTGATAGGATGTGAGCTTCTTTTGTCCTAAGACCTGAGAAGTTGTTGTTATTGTTTAATCAGGTTAAATACAGTATCTTTCTGGGGGAATAAAGGTTTCAATAATGGAAAAATAGACTTTTCAAACTCACTCTTCCACTGAAAACAAATAGAAAACTTGGAAAAAGCTTGACAAAATCCATTTTAAAATATTTGAGATGCGATGGAGAATTACAGGAGCAAGAACTGAATGATACCAGAAGTCTAGAGCTTTGAGCTCTGCATATGGTACTGCTTTTTCTTTAGAGTACCCCTATAATCCCCAAAGCAAACAAACAAACAGACAAAAAACAGTGGATGTGTAAAGCTGAGAAGCTAGGCAGTTTATAACATAATGAACTGAGGGGATAGATTTGGAGTTGAGTTTGCCACAAGTCGGTATGCCTGGTAAACAACCCATTATTTGAGATTAGATCCGCATCTTAGGAGTAATGATAAACTGAAAATATATCAGGACCCGAGGGATTCAAGTTGAACAGACGACTCACAGATATTGAACCCCAGCTTTACTTAAATCCCCAGTTGAGTTAGGTAAATTGGAATTACCAGTGTTAGCTGCCTAGCTGCCTAACTGGAGAAAAGGTACATTATACAGACTTTCAAATTATTTTATAAATTTTCATATTCATTGCATGATACTCTAACAAAAATAACCATGTATACAAAGTGAAAAGGTGAAACGATGTGTACAAAAGCAAAGTAACTAAAAGACAATAAAAATAGACCTGAGGTAGATCCAGATTAATGGGGGTTTTGGACAAAGCTTTTAAAATAACTTTATTATGTTCAAGAAATTAGAAAGTAAGATTGGTTATTTTGTTCATGTGCAAAAAGAAAAAAAAATTAATAACTACAAAATATGCAATAACTTAAAACAGATTAGACACACCAAAATATAGTATATGGATAGAAGGTAGTTCAGAAAAAAACAATGAGACAGAAAAATAGAAATTATACAAAATGTTACAAAGGGATATAGGGAAATATAATATTGATTCCCAGAAAAATATGAGAGACAGAGTAGAATAGAGCAAATATTTGAAAGACAAGTACTTACATTTTTTTTGCAACTAGCAAAAATATCAAGCCACAAGAAGCATAGGAAAAACCAAAAAGATAAATGCAAAAAAAATAGGCATAAAAATAAAGTTTTAGAAATGAATTAGAAGAGAAAAAGAAGAAAAATATTGGGATATATAAAATATATTATGTTTAAAGAGGCTGAATATGACAGTTAAACTTTTCATAGTGATTGTAGATACTGGAAGACAATGAAATTAAATTTGTAATGAGCTAACAGAATATAATTATCAATGTGGAATTATAAACTAACAAAAATATTATTCTACAATAAAGACTTTACAGACACAAACTGAAAAAAAATTACTAGCAGAGTCATATCAAAAATAGAAAAGTTAGTTCTATAGAGAGAAGAAAAAAAAATCCCAAATGAAAGCTTAGAGAGACAGAAAGGGGAAAAAAGAGTAACATAAAATGTAAATATATGGGTTATTTATCTAAATGCATCGGTATTCACAGTGATAACATATTGTCAAGATTAAAATATATACAGAACCCCAAAACATACAAAAATGTGATAAAAGTTCTAATTTATATTACAAAGTGTTTTGTTTTTTTTTAATAAGTCAACCAAAGAAGGTCAAAAAAGAACACAAAATGGATTATGAAATGTGTAAAACATATTAAAAATATATAATAAATTAGTAGAAATCATTCACTGAGACAATTACTATCTTTCGCTGCATAATTAACTGACCACAGAGTTAGTGAATTAATGCAATAACAGTTGTATTATGTTCCATGATTTTGAATATCAGAAAATCAGGCAGTGCTTGTCTGATAAATTTCTCTGCTCTACCTGATGATTATTGATTGATCCTTCAGTGGTTTTCAGTTTGGGCCTATACTGGTTCTGAAGAGACAGAGATGATTTTACTCCCATGCCTTTTGCTTTGGCTGGAAAGTATGGAAGATTGAGTACATCTGGGCTTTTCTTCTCCATGAATACTCATGACTCGTCACAATTTTTCTCCAGTGCGAAAAAATTCTGAAGTGTCTGTGGGCTCATTGAATAATGGTTCCAAAAAAACAGAAAGTAAAAGTTGCCAGTCTTTTAAAGGCATAGGCTACAAATTGGCAGAATATTATTTATGTCTTATTATTTAAAAACTTTTTAAATGTTTATTTTTGAGAGAGAAACAGAGTGTGAGCAAGGGAGGGGCAGAGAGAGAGGGAAACACAAAATCTGAAGCAAGTTCCAGGCTCTGAGCTCAGCACAGAACCTGATGCAGGGCTTGAACCCACGAACTGCGAGATCATGACCTGAGCCAAAGTCATATGCCTAACTGACTGAGCCACCCAGGTGCCCCTATGTCTTATTATTTAAAGAGGTCACAGTGCAAGGGTGCCTGGATGGCTCGGTTGTGAAATTCTGTGATCCTTGATCTCAGGGTCATGAGTTCAAGCCCCATGTTGGGTTATAGAGATTACTTAAATTAAAAGAAAAAAAATTTTAAAAGGGGGCCACAGAGTGTATCTATTCAAGCAGAGTGGACATAGACTTCACTTCTCAGTGGGAAAAATACCAAAAAATATGTAGCTACCTAAAAACATTCACAAGCCCTGATCACTATCATCACAACAGTATATTCTGAAGACTGGTTATGTTGTAATTATGTATCAAGTATTGGTGACCATTTTATGTGCAATTAAACAAAATTATACACATAAATTACAATTAAGTTGTATTTTCAGTAGTGATAGATCAATAAAATGCTTCAAAACTATATTAAAAAATAAAGAAGGCTTTAAAGAATTGAGTGATAAAACCATCATTTAGGTAATACATATTGTGAATTAATTTGTGAGAGATTTAACACTAGAAACCAATGAATTTTTCAATAAGTTGTCCTAGGTCACTTAAATATATTTAAAAAAAAAGATTATTGCTCCTACTTCTTTCAATACACTTAATTCTATATGAAATTAAACTTAAAATTGAAAGTCAAATAACACAAATCTAGAAGAACATATGGAAGACTATTTTTATAAACTTGGTCTAGACAAGGATTTCTTAAACTGGACAAAAAGAGTGTTTACAATTAAGGGCAGAATAGGGGTGCTGGGTGGGTCAGTAAGTTAAGCATCCAACCTTCAGCTCAGGTAATGAATTACAGTTCTTGAGATCAAGCCCTGAGTCAGGCTCTGTGCTGGTAGCTCAAAGTGTGGAGCCTGCTTCAGATTCTGTCTCATTAAAAGCATTAAAAAATGTTTTTAAAAATAAAAATTAACTAATATTAGGGAAAATAGAGAAATTGACACTGTCTCAGTATCACCTGTTCATCAAAAAAAAAAAAAAAACATTATTCGAAGTATGAAAATTCAAGTACACAGTGGGAGAAAATATTTGTGATTTATATCTAACAGAGGATTCGTTCAAGGGATAAGATACTGATGAACCATAGAAAAAGTGTGAAACTCTTGACTAGACACTCCACAAAAGAAGACATTGAAATAAAGAAACCAAGTAAAAAAATAAAAGGAAATGGTTCTCAACCTCTAATCATTAGTCAAACACTAGTCTCTATTGTAAGAACTGAGAACATGTTTATGATTGAGTAGAAGGTAACTAATACCCAGTGATGATAATGAAAGTGACTTGGAATGCTGTTAAATTCTATTTATTTTGTTGGTTACCTAATGTATTCAGTTTATAAACTTGTATTGTTTTACATTTATGTACACTTCAGTGTGTGTATTATATACAGCAGTAAAAAAAATTGAGACATAGATGAAGAAGAGGAATGCTTTTTCTCTTCTGCCTTTCCCAAAGTGTCACAGAGTTGAAATCAAACAGTGTGTGGCATTTTCAGATTGGCGTCTTTCACTTAGTCATAAGCATTTAAGATAGCTCATTTATTTTTAGTGCTGAATAATATCCCATTATCTGGATGTACTACATTGTGTATATCCATTCACCTGCTGAAGGACATCTCGATTGCTTCTAGGGTCTGGCAATTATGAATAAAGCTGCTGTAAACATTGGTGTACATGCTTTTGTATGGATGTGTTTCTAGATCCTTTGGGTGAATACCAAAGAGAGTGATTACTGGGTCATATTGTAAGAGAAGTTTTAGTTTTGTATGACACCACCAAAATTTCTTTGAAAATGAGTACCATTTTGCATTCTCACCAGGAATGAGTTCCAGTTGCTCCACAGCATTGCTGGCACTTACTGTTGTCAGTGTTCTGGATTTTTACCATTGTGATAGGAATGTAGTGTTACCTCATTGTTTTAATTTGCATTTATTTGATGTTATTTGATGTGCAGCATCTTTTCATATGCTAATCTTCCCTGTATATCTTCGTTGCTGAAGTGCCCATAACACGTTTGGCCCATTTTTAATCATGCTGATTGTTTTCTCATCATTGAGTTTTAAGAGTTCTCTGTATGTTTTAGATACATCTTCTGCAGATATTCTCTCCTAGTTTGTGCATTTTCTCCTTATTCTCTTTATAGTGTCTTTCACAGAGCAGGTTTATTTTTAATTTTAATGAAGTACTGTTTATGTTATTACTTTCATGGATTGTGGCTTTCGTGTTGTAACTAAAAAGTTACAACCAACTGCAAGGTTATCTAGATTTTCTTCTGTATTATCTTCTACAAGTTTTATAGTTTTGCATTGTAAATTTTGGTCTGTGATCCATTTTGAGTTAATTTTTACAAAGGGAATCAGGTCTATGCCTGGATTGTGTTTATGTGTGTGTGTGTGTGCGTGTGCAGTTGTTGCAGGATTCTGTTAAAGAGACTGCATTTGTCATATTGTATTCCCCTTTTTCCTTTGTTAAAGATCAGTTGACTATCTTTGGTGGACTATTTCTAGGGTATCTATTATATTCCATTGGTCTGTTTGTCTCTTATTTTCCTAATACCACACTATCTTGATTGCTGTAGCTTTACAGCAAGTCTTGAGGTAGGGTAGTCTACAACTTTGTTCTTCAATACTATGCTGACTTTTCTGGGTTGTTTGCCTCTCCATATAAAGTTTAGAATCAACTTAATAATACCTGCAAAATAACTTTCTGGGATTTTGATTGGGATTATATTGAATCTATAGATTAAGTTGGGAAGAGCTGACAATTTGAAAATATTGAGTTTTCCTATCAGTGAACATGAGATAGTTCTCCATTTATTTAGTTCCTCTTTGATTTTTTTCATCAGAGCTTTGTACCTTTCATCATATAGATCTTATACATATTTTGTTAGATTTATGCTTAAGTATTTTATTTTTGAGAGTACTAATGCAAATGATATTTTGTCTTTCATTTCAAATTCCACTTGTTCATTGCAGGTATATAGGAAAGAGATTAGCTTTTGTATACTAACCTTGTATACTGTAAACTTGCTATAATTGCTGTTTAGCTGCGGGAGTTTTTGTTTTGTTTTGTTTTTTTTGTCAATTCTTTCCAATTTTCTACATAGACGATCATGTTAGCCAGGAACAGAGAGTGTATTCCCTCCTTCCCATATGTATATCTTTTTTTTTTTCCTAGCCTTTTTGTATTAGCAAAGACTTTCATTATGACATTGAAAAGGAGTGGTGAGAGAACATTTGTGCCTTGTTCTTTTCTGTGGGAAAACTCTGAGTTTCTCACCATTAAGTATAACATTTATAGATTTTTATGTAAATTTTCTTTATGAAGTCGAATAAATTCCCCTGTATTCAAAATTTACTGGGAGTTTTTATTAGGATTGGGTGTTGGAACATGGAAGCTTTTTTTTTTTTACTTTTATTTTTTTGAGGAGGGTAGGGGCAGAAGGGGAGAGGGAGAAAAAGAGAGAGAGGGAGAAGAAAAGAGAGAGAGAGGGGGGTAGGGGGGAGAATCTTAAGCAGGCTCCACACTGAGCATGGAGCCTGGTACCGGGCTTGATCTTACGACTGTTAGATCATGACCTGAGCCTAAATGAAGAGTGGCACACTAATCCAATGAGTGACCCAGGATCCCCAGAAACACGGAAGCTTTTGATAACTAAGTTTGCATATTTGGGGTTTTGAATTAACTTCTGGCCTCTTGTTTTTCCATTCTGTCTTTATTTTCTCCTCTTAGGGATATCCTTAATTATTCCAAAGCTCAGCTATGCATCGAAAACATGTTTCTCATAATTTTACTTTGTTACACACTGCACTAAATAAAAACATGAACAATATGCATTAACTGTAATATACATACAGTACATGAATAAACCGGGATTATGGATAGCTATCCTGTCTCTCAAGTCCATACTCTTAACCATACTTCTCAGGGAGGGAGGGAATTTTTGTGCTTTTGTTCTCAGATTATTTTGTCTCTAGACTTTGATTTGTGTTAAATGCTTCCAAAGGAAAAATAAAGTATATGGACATTTTTTGATCATTTTATATAATTTATTATGCTAAATTTTATCTCTTAATGTAAAATTTAAAAAGAACTCCTAGATATGTTAAGTTTAAGGTGAAATTGCCCATATCTAAGTTAACAACCAGGGTAAAACATTTAGAAAGTACATAAATAAATTAACATTAGCAGAAGCAAACCAATTGACAATATTGGACACTCCCAGTAATACTGTATATACCTAGTCATTGAGTGTCCCTAGGATCACACCATTTTTTATTTAAAACTCTGATTACTGTTAAAATACAATTATCCTTAAGAGAGGTAACATGTTTATATATTCTGTCATTTATACTTTATAATTAGTGAATGGCGAATATTTTATTAGGAGTGGATATTGTTAGGTGACATACATTACAACATGATTCACATGAAGCCGATTAGGAGAATAAATGTTTCATAAGTATAATGAATGAATTGATGTAAATATGCAGAACTGGGAAGTGGGGGGATATTAACAACTGCCTTCATCATCTTTTGTCCAAAAACAGGATTGTGTACAGTGCCACTGCTAACGAAAAATGAAATGAAAGATCCCACAGCAAAACAGTCAAATAAATTATTTGCTTAGTAACAGTTGCTACTAAGAACTGCAGTTAAAGTGTATGTATTTTAAAGGGCAAACTAATTCAGCTGTTAGGGATGCTATTAAAAATAATTTAAAAAATAACTGTGGGGCACCTGGGTGGCTCAGTAGGTTAAGCATCCGACTTGGGCTTAGGTCATGATCTCACGGTTTTGTGAGTTCGAACTCCATATTGGGCTCTCTGCTCTCAGCACCGAGCCTGCTTCAGAGCCTCTGCCAACCTCTGTCTGTCCCTCTCCCACTCATGCTGCATGTGCTCTCTCTCTCTCAAAAATAAATAAACATTTAAAAAGTGATTTTAAAAATTTCAAAAGCACACACGACTCATCACACACATAATTATGAATTATGACAGTCCTGGTTCTCTCACTCATGTCCCATCCTCATTCCCCTCAAATGCTAACAGGTTATGATTATTGGAGTGTGTGTGTGTGTGTGTGTGTGTGTGTGTGTGTGTGGCAGGTGGAATGCTTCTTCTTAGCCACTGCTGGAGGGCTGGGAAGGAAGGAGATGCTGGGAAAGAAGGAAAACTAATGATGATGAAAATTTCATAGCCCCAGACTAGACAATCTGCCTCTGAATAAACGATATCTGTCCTGTGGAATAAATACAATTTCCATGCCTTCTCTCCTCCAGTTCTTCATATGCATCACATCTAAACTTGATAATTGCTATTCATTTCTAAGTATTAGAAAATATTTCTTATACTAAGATGTAATGAACTTATTTACAGGCTAAAAAATACAAATATGAATAGTAAGTGTCTTCCTGCCTCCCTCAGTTTCACCAGTCATTTGCTACTGAAAATGCAGGAGTTAGTTCTCCTAGAATAAGAGACTAATATTGTTAAGAAATACAAGATCTTAGAAGCAGAACACTGCCCATGCCCCAGACCAAACTGAACCATATTATTTGTGTTAATACAAGGGCAAGGGTGAAAACTTTGCATCTGTGTGCTATATGAGATACAGCATTTCCGTAAAGTTTTATGCACACTTTTATGTATTGAAACAGTGTGTGTATATATATACATATATATATATGTGTATATATATATATGTGTATATATATATATATATGTGTGTATATATATATATATATATATATATATATATATATATGGAGAGAGAGAGAGAGAGAGAGAGAGAGAGAGAGAGCGTATCTACACACTGCTGCATCATGTTCTTCTTAGAGAGGATACAGAGGTGGCCAAAACAAAGAAGACCTGCCCTCATGGAGCTTATATTGTGATGTGGAAAGATTACAAATAAGAAATAGGAAATATGTATAAGAGAGTGTGATAGGTATTATGTTATAATAAAGTAGGGTGGTGGGTGTAGACTGTTTCAGAGAAAGAGGGATATGATTAAAGTGGTTAGAAAAAGCTTCTAAGTATGATACATTTGAGAAAAGGCTTGAAGGAAGTGAGAGAATAAGCCATGCAGATACATGGAAGAATGGATTTATTTCAAACCAAAGAAAAGCAATGAGATGACCTTCAAGTTGAAGGACGTTTGTTTGCATGAGTTTGTTTGCAGAAGGTCAGGAGTGAAATAAGAAACAGAGAGGCAGATTGTTTGGAAACTTGAAGGTAGAGCCAACAAGATTTACTAGTGGATTGCACATGCAATTTGAAATATACCAAGGATAGCTACAACACTTTTTTTTTTGCCCTGTGAAACTAGAAAGATGGATATGTCATTTACTTAGCTGAAGAAGACTGCATGTGAGACAGATTTTGGGTGTGAGTGGGGATAGGAAGAAAGGAGGAATGTTTATTGAAATGACATGATATGGTATGAGAGCATAAAAAGCATTCTAGTTGAGATATCAAGAGGCAGATAGATACACATGAGTCTGGTATTAAGAAGAGAGACATTGTTTAGAAAGTTAATTTTGGAAGTCACCAGCATTTAGGTGTTTCTAAAATCAGCAGAGTGTGTAAAATTATATGAACATTGACTATAGGTAGAGAAGATGAAGCTTAGGCCTCACATGTATCCATTAAGCTGCTATTAAAGCATGAGCAAAGGAAACTCTGCAGTGGGCAACAAGGTAGAAGAAGACAAAAAAGAGTGATGTCTTGCAAACCTGTTTAAGTTTTCCTAAGATAAATTGTATTAATTTTCTATCGCTACTATAACAAACTGCCACAAACTGGCTTAAAACAACACAAATGTATTGTCGTTTACTTCTGCAGTTCAGAATCTGATTTTGTCCTCCAAGGGCTATGTTTGGTATGGCTGTGTTCGTTCTGAAAGTTCTAAGGGAGAATCAGTTTCCTTACCTTTTTTGAGCTTCTGGAGGTTGCCTACTTTTCTTGCTGATGTCTTTTTTCCATTGTCAAGCCATCAAAGGCCAGCTGAATCTTCCTCACATTTAATCACTCTGACACTTTCCATTTCCACTTTTAAGGGTCTTTGCGATTACATTCAGCCCATGCAGATAACCTAGTATAATCTACCTACTTTAAGGTCTTTTGATTAGCAACATTAATTCCCCTCTTCTACGTAACATAACACCTCCATAGGTTTTGGGAACTAGGATGTGGGGATCTTTAGGGTGTCCCTTATTCTGCCTACCACAGAAGGAGATAAATACAAAGTATAAATGATACAGATCTGAGTACAGATGATAGGCAACATAGATGTCATTGATGTTCTTGACAAGCAGTGTTTCTGTGGAGTAGTTAGAATAAAACATGAATTGAATGTATTCAATAGAAAATGGGAGGAACAGATTTGGATAAAATAGCTGAAGATAGCTCTTTTATTTATTTTTTTTATTTTTTATTTTTTAAAGATAGCTCTTTTAAAGAGTTTTCTAAAGTGGAATAAGGAATGAGTTCTTGAGAAGGGGGGTAAACTAATACGATGTAAACCAGAGAAAAAAATGAGCCGTTACAGAGAGAACTATTGAAGTTGTAGCTAAAAGGGAAAAATCACAGGAATGAATCACAAGAATGTACAGGAGTGACGATGGAATCTAGTCAAAAAATGATGTGGTTGGATTGGATAGAAGCTTCACCGTAGCAAAAGAAAGGAAGGTAGAGGCTGAGCAATCTGGTGGGGATAATGATGGAGGTGTTCTACTGTAGTGTTTATTGTCCAACATTATCAGAAGGAAGACCATCGCTGTAGAGTGCTGGAGGGAGAGAAGCTTTTAACTTTTAAGAAGAAAAATGAATGTGTTAAATAGTCATCTTGAATAGTACTTCCTGATATTTTCACTTCGTGGTACAAGTAGAAATTAATATGTGGACAAAGTGCTGTAATACATGGGGGAGAGTGCTCACAGCTGGACGTGACTAGGAGTAGTTACAGGGCAGCTAGGGTCTCTGACTCATCCTAGACATCACCTAGCTGCTCTGTGAGTGGTGGAGCAAATATTTTGCAAATTTGTAACCTGTTTGCAACATATCAGTACATCAATCATAAACTGCAAATGTGGAGCCCCTGTCCTCAGGTTCTGTTTGAGTGCTTACTCTGCTTTTATTGACCAACCAAAACCATGGAGTGGCTACGTTTCTTGGATTTACAGACCTCATAATTACAGACCTCAACTGGAGTCTTCACATTGCCAGATATTGGTCTATATTTTCCTACTCTCTTGTCTGACTGCTGTCCTCCTTTTCCTTCTCTCAAATACAAAGCACTTCCTTCTTTTTCTACAGCCCAGATAAAGGCCACTTGTTCTGATTTTGTGAAAAATTTGAAGCAATCAGGTCAACTCCATAGACTCCAACGGATATAATGCCTGCCACGTTCTGCATTTGCATGCTCTACATTTCATAATTTAATGTACTTTGCATCTCTTATTTAAAGTCAATCCCACCAAGGGTGATCTACATCCTATGCTTTTCTTCTGTACTTAAGAATATCGCTAGAGGATCATTATTTTTTTTCCTTCACTAGTGTATCATTCCAGAGCTAAGAAATGTTATATGTATATATATACATATAGTGAGAATGTATTCTGATAGCACTCTTCCAACAGTTAGTTCTTTTATTGCTTGCTTCTGCAGCTATTCAATTTAAAATAGTTATCTATATGCACTTTCTTCAATTCCTTTCCTCCCATCTCCTTTTCCTTCATTTTGTTTTATTATGTTCAACTATACATACTATAGTCTGCATAATTTGTATGCAAAAAATACACATTTCAGGTTTACATTTTGATGAATTTTAACATGTAAATACACTCAAGCAACCCTTAACTCTATGAATATATCATATTTCCATCACTTTAAGAATTTCCCTAATGTCCATTTCCAGTCAATTCTCCCAAACCCCCATGAGGCAAATACTATTGGATTGGCAACTGTATTATTATGGTATATTGGGAAAGGAAGATGGAGAGTGTTTGTTGGGACAAGACCTTGGGGAACCTAAATGCTATTAGCATTATCCTTGCATTGTCTAGGTAGGGATACATTTATTCCGTTCTATCAAGTGAAGAGGCTTCCAAAATACTATAAAACAAGTTTTCCTCAGTAAACTAAATTAGACATTTTGGCATGCCCATATATTTAGGAGTACCTTTTGCACAAAGATGTTGGCCATAATAAATAAACCAGTCTGCTATAAGTGGTATCAGGCTGCCTAGAAATCTTGAGTCTGGAAATTATGCATTGTTTCCAGAAAAGATGGATAAATCACCCATTATCCTCACTCTAAACCATTAATTTTACTATTGGTATGTTATTGGGTCATAGCAAAAAATATATGTTCCTTCTACAAGCTCTGCTTACACTTTCAACCCTTATATGGCTATTCCCTTTGGAGAGGCTTCTCTTTTCATGTCTAAATCCTACTTTAGAATCTCTCCCAGCTAACTTTTCAATATTTACCCAAGTGTCTATTGATATCAGTCTTTATTTGGTGGCAATTGCTGGCCCTACCCGCATGGCATATATTCTCTAAATATTATTAAATGTTTCATACCAAATTTCATACCTTTGTAAAAATGTTTTCAAAAATGATTTGTTTTTTTATATATGCATCTATATATTTAATAATTATCTTACTGTGAATCATTTTCCTAACAAATGTCTGTTTAAGTGTATGCAAGGCTGATTGCAACCTTTGAACATAACCGCTAAGTTAATTTCTGCCTCTACTCCCAGCTAAGCAGCCCTGAGCTTCCTGACTTTTGTGCCCATAAGTGGTCTGGTCCCACTTCCTATCGTCAGAGATTATGTTTACTTTTATTACATGCTTTAGATTATCTCTAGGTTAGTTTCTACCCTGTTTTTGTTGTTTTATACTTAAAACTAGTCTTTATTTAAGGAGGAGGGTGAATAAACGGTGTAAAACTCTTAATAACATTGCTTTAAGCACTAAAATATGATTAGAAGGATAAAATGATTTTGGACTTTTGTGTACTAGACTAAGTTTGGCAGATGTTCTTAAAGGGCTGTTAGTGACTACGCAGTTCACAACATTTAATCATATAGGGAGCTACCTGGTCCCATACCCTGACACATTGTATTCCTTCCTGCTGAAGTTGAGTTATTTTAACTGTCTATTATGCATTCCAGGTGTCTATCTTCACATTGTTCTCCTAATCAAGTCACAAATTTAAGACTGGTGCCATTTATCTTTACCTCATTTCACCCAGGGTAAGGCATATGCTTATGACGGCTCTGGGCTCACCTGCCTGGATTAACACTATGGGTCTGCCTCTGCTTATGTGTCCTCTGACAAGCTGTTTAATACTTCCTTGACCTGTTCTCTTCCTTTGTATGTAATATTACTGACCTTGTAGCATATTGGGGATATTGCATTAGACAATATGTGTGTATCGGTTTCTACACGTACTGCTTCTTAGTAAGCACTTAATAAATATTAAGGGTTATTCTTATTAATTATGGGAAGGCAAAGAGTACCTTCCACAGATTCTGTATCTATTAGTCCTGCTTTCTTTCCACCATGTTCCCAGCATCATGAGAGAATTATTTATTCAGGTGCTTTCTGCCCTCTACTAGCATGCATGCAGCCCATTGCCACACTAGTGTTCCCATGTCATTGCCAGACAAAACTTCCCACACTCATTATTTTTCTGACAGCAGGTTAGAAGTAGTTCTCATTCCCATTATACTAGGAAAGATATAATATTAAAAAATAGAGATGCCAAGAATCCAAGTTATACATGTGGGATTCTTCTAAAATGTTTTCAGAGTGTTTCAAAATCTAACTGTAAAATAAACAAGGGGACTTGAAAGAGTCCTGGAAAAAAAATCCTGTCAGAACTATGAGGGCTCTCAAGGGTCCTTCAAATTCCTCATACAAAAAATAATTTCTAAAATCACGTTGGCTTCGCAGAAACCAGCCTCACCTTCCAGATTTTGTTTGTCCATATCAGAAAGGCTTCCTACCCTGCCCCACCCCCCCAAGAAAAAAGAAAGAATGAAAGAAAGGCTACATACCCTAAGATAGAATGCAGGCAGCCCTTGTCATGAGTCCAGTGGCCATAGTTTTGAAATAATTTTATGTAGCGTTTATCTTTTGACTGTGAGCTCTGAGGAGTTGTTCTGTACTCTCAATTAATCTAAACTTTTTTTTTTTTTTTTTTTTTTTTTACTACTGAGTCTTGCTTGAGTCCCAAACTTACCTCCCAGATATATAGTGGTATTGCCTTCTCTGGTCTTTTTGTACTCAGTTTGGCCATATAACTCATTTGTGAACAGACATGATATATGATACTTCTGGGCTACAGTGTGCTATTGCTGACATACAACCCTTCAAAATTATCTGCCACCTACCACCAACCCCCCAGCTCCCCCTCCCCACCCAGGATGGTGACTGGCCATGTTTGCAATGATGTCTTCTCTGTATCCTAAAGTTTTGCTTGATGATACTGAGCAGGGCACACTTGTTAACTCACAGTAGGTATATGATGTGAGTGATGAATAAATTCAGTTTTTGTCTGTTTGTTTCAAGCCATTGAGATAATAGGGTTGTGTTTGTTAATTTCCAAAGGATCTTATTTTCTTTTCATTATTTTAAGTTTTTATTTAAATCCTAGTTAACATATATGGTAATACTGGTTTCCGGAGTAGAATTTAGTGATTCATCATTTACATATAACATCCAGTGCTCATCACAAGCATAATAGAGTTGTGTTTTACCCCACAAACATATCCTCTCTTACTTGGTACAATCTGGGTTTAATTTCTCCCTTTGACCACCACATTGGATCAGAACTCCAAGCTGCACCCCACAATTATATATAATATCAATGAGGTATTTTTCACTTATGTTATCTCAGAACTCTGATAGGTAGGGCAACAAATATGTTTTCCTTTTCTCAAATGAGAATGTGGGCTTTAATCAGTTGTAAAGAAATTGGCTTCAAATCTAAAACTTTAGATTTCATAGAGTGACCATTTTCATAGAGCATCTTTTACTTAACCTTTTTGACATCCTAAGACAATTGCCTAATTCTAGATTCAGTATTTGTTTTTCCTTTTAAGATTCACAGCAGCTGTTTCCTCTTCTTGGCTAAGCACGCTGTCTTGGATCCTTGTAGTCTAACCTGGAAGACTCTGAAAAAGTCTGTGTTGTTTTAGTAAGAATCTAAAAGTCTTATCTGGTATCTTGGACATGTGAGGGTGCTTTTAGATGAAAGGACAATATGTAAAATTATTTTTCACAAAATTGATTAGTGGAAACACTTCATTAATTATTGATAGCAAAATAATGGTATTTCACGGATTTTCCATATTTATTTGTAATTAGTGTTCAAGAAATTTTAATAAAGTTTGGGGGTGGTGAACTTCACACATTGATAGATTTGTTTTCTTTTAAGTCTTTCAAATGTGTAAATATGCCACATGTCTAAATGAATGAAGGATTTGAGGTAATGGTCTTGGCGATCAGGACCAGAATGTGTTAAAAATAACAGAAACTATTATTTTGAGTCAATTACTTTGACTCCAGTCTTTAGTGATTCAATTTTCTAAACGGTTATGTACTCATCAGCTTGATTCAGATTGTATCACAACCCCAGTAATTTTTATTTAAGTAAATGCAACACTTAAACCTTAAAAGGGCAACTTGATTTTAGATTTTCAGAGAGTAGAGGGGTGCCTCAGTGGCTTAGTGGGTTGAGCGTTCACCTCTTGATATTGGCTCAGGTCATGATCTTAAGGTCATGAGATCAAGCCCCCTGTCAGGCTGTGCACTGAGCAGAGCTGCTTAAGATTCTCTCTCCCCTGTTCTGCCCCTCCCCCGCGTATGTGCATGTTCTCTCTTTCCCTCTCTCAAAAAAAAAAAAAAAGAAAATAAATAGATTTTCAGAAGTTGGATGTTGTATCTGATTTTTCTAAGTAAATCTTAGTGTCCAGAATTCAATTTAATGGAAGAATTTAAACACAAATCCCATTGCCCACCGTACTCAAAACCACTTCGTATTCATTCCAAGGAAGAATATATATTATAGTCTTATAACAAGAAGCATATGTTTTCTAAATAGACTATATGTGCAATATAACAACATAACAAAATATCAGTAATATAAGAAGGAGTTTGGGAGAGGTCACATGTGGCTATTCAACATAATGTTTCAATTAAATAGAGTGATACTGAGCCATCATCGTATTTTGCAAGTCTAGATTTCAAAGCTACAAAATTTATAGTGCAAGGTCCATTGTGGTTTTCCAAATACTGAAAGTGGCATATTTTAGCCTTTCCCTGAAGATCCTGCCATCTTTGTTCTTCTTCCTCTTGGTGTAGGGCTATTCCTCTATTATCAAAAGGCTACAGACAGTGGCTTCTGAAACCACATGTTTTCAATTTGATAGCTATTGAATTTAGTTGATTTCTGGGTCCTTCTCCAAACTTACTGAATTTCTTGAAGAAAGTTAGAGGTCTAAAAAAATGAATTTTTCTATAGAGCTCTACAATTCTGGTGCTACCAGTCCATGGCGTAGTAATTATGATCATTGACCGAGGCAATGCCTTTACATTCTGATTATTAACACTTTGAAAATACCCACTTTATGGAAAGCCACCTCCATAGGATTAATCTGCCAACCAATATATTCATTAAAAAGGTTGGTTTAAGAAATAATGCTTAGAAGAAAAACATAGTCGCTCTACCTCTCCCTGTTTCCCACCTCAAATTATTACACACCCTACTCAGTCTCTAAATACTGATATTCTTCCTTTCTTTACCTTACTATACTCTGATTCCCACCCCCCAAAAAAATTCATTCTCAGTATTCTGATTATTAGAAATATACAGAGAGTATAGGTAAGTGGGTTTCACACAGATCTGCATATATCTGGCTTCTGTCCAGAAATCTCATGTTCAATATATGAGTTCTCTTAAACTCATTCCTATATTACTGATAATCACAATAACATTAAGTGTGGTCACAAGGAGAATCTCTTCCTCACAAAAATGCTTTCTAATGACAAATACCACTGTTTCCTAATACCATGTGAGGTTTCACAGCCAACAGACATTTGCTTTTAATCAGCTACCCTATTTCTCCCCCTTGGAGAAAAATGGTAAGGCCCCTGTGATAAAACTAACGCTAATAGATCATTGCAAACATGGTACAAGTGGTCATAGCCATGCTAACCTGCAAATTTATCAGTCTCAGTTTACAAACATGTAAGGATTAGTAGGATTAGTAATCATCCTCTGAAGTGCTTTGAAATCAGTCACATTGGGATTAAGGAAAGCAGAAGTGAGGGTCACATCTACATCTGAACTGGGTCTGATGCCCAGGGATTACAGTCTTTTAGGCCTCACAGAAGCAAAATAGCCTTCTGTTCCCTGCTGTGCTGTCACATCCATCAATGACTCAGCTTCCTTTTTCCTCAGTTTTTTCTAATGCAGTGCAGAGTCATGACAGTGTGTGTGTGTGTGTGAGTGTGTGTGTGTGTGTGTGTGTGTGTGTGTGTGTGTGTGTGTGGTACAGATTGCCTTCAGCTTCTGGCTAGCTTTGGAGAATACTAAAAAGGAATTTATGCATCAGCACAGGTTTCACAGATGAGTCTCTCTATACTTTTTCCTTTTCCTTTCCAGTTTATGTTGCTAGATAATTTATTGAGAAGAAGCCTCTAAGTAAGGTTTTTATAGCACCCGGTTGGAAACTTGCCACTAATCTCCTCTGGCATGATAAGCCTATGCCAGTCTCTCTGGTTTTCCATCTTCCCTCTCTCTATTTTCCCCTTCACTAAATTGATCCTCACTAAATAAAAGAACAAAAAACATGTTGATGAATCAAAAATGGGTTTAACTTTAATAATTTACTATGTAATTTCATGGCAAGCCTTTTAATGATGCTTAATTTTCTTAATGCTCTTAATCCTCTGTAAGAAAAATGTTGATAATGCTACACATTATTATATTTGAGGGAGGAATGTGTTCCTGCAAGTAATTGCTTAATTACTTTAGTGGATTGTGTACTGCCGACTTGATGTGCCTCTCCATCTGTTTTCTTTAATTTATTGAATTGATGCCATTTGACAAAAGAGCAAATGGAAGTCGCATGAGATAGGGAGGATAGGTCATCAGCCTCAAGGCTTTGGGGAGCACAGGGAACAAAGTGGTGCAGAAACTTTTGTATGCCAGCTGACGTGCAAAATCCTGAACTATAATACTGAACTCCTGTGTTTAAATTCTGACTCCTGCCATTCATAGTTAAATGAACTCAGAAAAGCCTTACTTTTCTCAACTACAAAATGGGAATAATAATCAAATTAACCTGTCATATACTAAACTTGTTTTTCATGTGCCAAGTATTCTTTGGAAACTGGATATATGAAGATAAACTATAACCTTATGATTCATTGTCTTGTTGCCTGTCTTCTTGATGGAATTAATGTGAGAACCAAAAGAGAAAGTGATTGGAAAACTCACTTAACTTCCCCTGCCATCAGGTGTGGTGACCTATACCCTTGTCCAGATTCTGCTCAGTTACTCCCTCTTCTGTTAAATTTACTGCTTTTTTTTCTGCTTTGCAAAGTGGAAACCAGTTATCATGTACTGCTTTGATCTACTGTGCTAATGGAATAGGATTAGAACAGGCTCTAGTTTTGAGAACCTTCACATGTATTTTTCAATCTCAGTGACCACGAACTGAAATCACTCTCTTTACCTCTACAACTTGGATCTTGACTGGTCAAGTTTGGTTCCAGACACCAGTGTTCTCTAAAGTAGGTTTGATCTCTCAGAGTCATCTGATTAAATGCAAAGGCTTTCCAGTTCATTTATGGCCTAATGCTTAAGAACATGTACTTTCGATTCAAACGAAATTTGGTTCAAATCCTGACTCTATGGAATATGAGCTATAAATTTGGACAGGTATTTAATAGTTCTAAAACCCAGTTATCATCTCTGTCAATTTGAAATAATAGTATTTGGTTGTTGTGTAGGATAAAGGAAACAGGTGCATAAATTGTTACAATGTTTGGTACATAATAAGTACTTCAAAATAGTAGCTTAACTAAATTGATATTTCATCCTAAATTTGCTCCCATAAAATTATAGCATGTGTATCTAAATCCTCTCTCTTCATCCTCCAAGATATTTAGTATTGTAATCATTAGTATAGTAATCATTTTTAAAGTTTACTTATTTATTTTGAGAGAGAGAAAGAGAGAAGGGCAGAGAGAGAGAGATAATCCCAAGCAGGTCTCACTCTGCCAGCACAGAGTAGGACATGGGGCTCAAACTCATGAACTGTAAGATCATGACCTGAGCTGAAGCCAAGACTTGGATACTTAACTGACAGAGCTACCCAGGCACCCTGCTGGATTAATCATTTTAAAATTGTGTTTCTTCCCTTTTTAAGCTTAATAATCCAGTGACTCCTAAATAATATAGAATGTTTCCTAATTTTACCCTCAAATAAATAAATAAAATAGAATAAATCCATGGAAACTTTCAGAGATTTTATGAAAAATCTATAACATTTCTTGCAAAACTTCAAGTACATAAGAATAAATAAACTTTGAGAAGGAAGTGATCAGTGGCGTGCTGGTAAATGGCTTGCAACTAGCTTTCACTAAAAAAAAAAAAAAAAAAAGAATGGGGAAGGAGGAGGAGGGAAAAAACAACCAAACAAACCTGATTTTATTGTTGCCTATTTCCATGGTATAAATATTCCCACCACTGTGTATTTAAAGCTACTAACACGAGTTGTTCCCAAAATTCCTGATGTTTAAGAATTAACTACTGCAGGGGTGCCTGGGTGGCTTTGTCCATTAAGTGGCCAATTCTTGATTTAGACTCAGGTCTTGATCTCATGGTATGTGAGTTCTAGCCCTGCTTTGGGCTTCAGGCTAACAGTGAGGATCCTGCTTGGGATTCTCTCTCTGCACCCTTTCTCTGCTCATGTTTGGTTCTCTCTCTCTCTCCCTCTCTCTCTCAAAATAAATGAATAAACTTTAAAAAAAGGAATTAACTATTACAAGTCAGCATGAAAAATCTGTAACATACATTGAGAGAATCATTAAGTTTTATTCTATTCTGAAACACTATGACAAAAGAAATGTTAAGAATCGCTGGCTTTTTATTGGGAACTCATCAAGATAAAAAGTTTCTGCACAGGAAGGAAACAATCAGTAGAATTTAAAGGCAACCAATGGAATGGGAGAAGATATTTGCAAATGGCATATCAGATAAAGGGTTAGTATCCAAATTTTATAAAGAAATTCTCAATCTCATCACCCAAAAAACAAATAATCCAGTGAAGAAATGGGAAAAAGACATGGATAGATACTTTTCCAAAGAAGACATCCAGAGGGCTAACAGACACATGGAAAAATGCTCAACATCACTCATCATCAGGGAAAGACAAATCAAAACCACAGTGAGATACCACCTCACACCTGTCAGAATGGCTCAAATTAGCAACTCAGGCAACAACAGATGTTAGTGAATATGTGGAGAAAGGGGAACATTTTTGCACTGTTGGTGGGAATGCAAACTGATGCAGCCATTTTGGAAAATAGTATGGAGGCGCCTCAAAAAATTAAAAATAGAACTACCCTGTGCCCCGGCAATTGCACTATTATGTATTTATCCAAAGGATACAAAAATTATGATTTGAAGGGACGCATGAACCCCAGTGTTTATAGCAGCACTATTGACAATAGCCAAAATATGGAGAGAGCCCAAATGTCCTTTGACTGATTAATGGATAAAGAAGGTATGAGATATATATATATATATATATATATATATATATATATATATATATTCAATGGAATATTACTCAGTGATCAGGAAGAATGAATTCTTGCCATTCATAACAACATGGATGAAACTAGAGTGTATTATGCTAAGCGAAGTGAATCAGAGAAAGACAAATATCGTATGATTTCACTCATATGTGGAATTTAAGATACAAAACAGAGCATGGGTGAAAGGAGAAATATAAAAACAGGAGGGACACAAACCATAAGAGACTCTTAAATATAGAGAACAAACTGAGGGTTGATGGTGGGAATTTGGGTAGGGGGAAGGGCTAACAGGGTGAGGGGCATTAAGGAGGACACTGGTTGGGATGAGCACTGGGTCTGCGTGTTATATGAAAGTGGTGAATCGCTAAAATCTATTCCTGAAAAAATTAAATATATTTTGATTAAAAATATTAAAGAATCACTGGCTTTTAAATTTTTTTTAATGTTTATTTTTTGAGAGAGAGAGAGAGAGAGAGAGAGAGAGAATAAGCATGATGGGAGGGGCAGAGAGAGAGGGAGACATAGAATCCAAAGCAGGCTCCAGGCCCTGAGCCATCAGCACAGGGTCCAACACGGAGCTCAGATCCACAAACTGTGAGATCATGATCTGACCCGAAGTCAGAGGCTTAACCGGCTGAGCCACCCAGGAGCCTCAAGAATCACTGGCTTTTAAAATAAAATAGAAACACCATCACTTCACATGTAAGATTCCCTAAAACATACCCCTACTTTAAAAGGTTTGTAATGTTTGTTTTGTTGCCTTTCTCTTTTCTGAAACTAAATTGCTTTACTTTATCATTTGCCACAATTAAACCTTTATCTTACTGTAATTACTGTGGCTACTCTTCCATATCCAGTTCTGTCAATCCACAATGTAATAGGCCATCTGAGTTCTCAGTCCCGGTTCAAGCCTGCACATTGGACTATGTACTCTCTCCCTGCGCCCGCCCCCACCTCATTCTCTTGCTGTTTCTCAAAATAAGTAAATATTATTTAAAAAAATGAAACTAATGTTGAAGTCTCATGTGAAGTCTCATCCTCCCTGTACCCAGAATGCTTTAGTCCCTTTCCCAAGTTTATATAGTACTATTTACCATTGCTTCCTCATTTCTTATTGTTTTATTTCAATTATTTTATTTGTCACTATTTCTTTTCCATCATAATTCTTCAAGGAGAACTTGAATGATTTCAAGCCATGCCATTTAGTTCAATAACTTGTTTAAACACGTATGCATTTCCTTAATAACTAATTTACAAATAGTAAGAAACATGGATATGTTCTGTGTGAGGATTTCTGTTAGTTGCAAACAATTTTTTTACTATTTTCACTAAAATATGTTCTACTTAATAGAATTAATATTTATATATTAGTAATAATAATATTTTCTATATTTTTAATGTATCTACCTATATTCTGTTTGATCACCTATTGACACTATGTGGAATGCTCTATATTTTCTCTTATGCCAAAATAATATTTTTTCATAAGTACTCAATGTAACTTAAGATTCTAGATCACTACTTAAAGGGACATTTCTATGCCTACCCTGAAGCATAAATAAAAGGATGCAAGGTTTGTTTAAATATTATGAAATTTAAGTATGAACAATTAATATTCTCTTGTTTAGAATATATCATACCTTTTTAAAATGTTTTAACATTCATTTTTTGAGAGACAGAGGGAAAGATCGTGAGTAGGGGAGAGACAGAGAGAGAGGGAGACACAGAATCCGAAACAGGCTCTAGGCTCTGAATTGACAGCACAGAGCCCAATGCGGGGCTCAAACTCATAAACCGTGAGATCATGATCTCAGCCGAAGTCAGACGCTTAACCGACTGAGCCACCCAGGCGCCCCAGAAGATATCATACCTTTTAAAATAGTATTTACACTAGATAGATATAAAACATTTTTGAACAGTTATACTTTTTGGCATTGTTAGAAGTTTCTGAGGATAGCTGTATAGTTTTATTAGTGACAAAAATGTTCAGTGGCAATGATACCATGCTAAAACAGCAATAGGGGAAACAATATAAGTCTTCCTTGCTTATTTTTTAAATGTAGTTGTATTTTTTCTCTTAAGTCCTAGATTTTGTGGAGTTATATGTTAAAAAATGAATGATTGGTTGGAAATATGTAATATAATAGGAAATATAATATACAATAAAAACACAATAAAGTATTGGTCTAGGAATAATGTTAACATGAAGAATGAATGTCCTATATTATATAAGCTAAAAACTTAACTGAGACACAGAAGAGAATGTAAACAAATGGGATGATATATCAGATTTTCAAGAGAAAGCCTAGATATTGCCATTTTGTCCATTCTTCTTTAATTGAGATAAAATTTATAAAGAATTATTCTTAGAATCTTACAAATCATTGTTTCACAAAAAATAGTACATGGTCAAATATAATTAAGAAATATCTCTTAAAGGTTGAATGGAATGAAAAGCTAGCCTTACCTGGTGTTCATGATTTTTATAAAACAAGGGTAATTAAAATTAGGAGTTGACAGTTGCAAACACATTTTTATTCTTTACTTTTAAAAGATGTTTTAAAATGACCAGATGATACATAAAGCAAGGGAAAATCCTATGCTAATACTATGATATAGAGAAGAGGGACATCCATATACCACTCACAAATAACTAGTTTGGAAAGTATATGCAGAGCCATTGTGGATTCTTTCAAAACCTCTTCAGTGTTATATACACAGTGTTACACAAAACTTCTGTGTTATATAAAAAGGGAATGAATCGCAGCACCTGGGTGGCTCAGTCAGTTTGGCGTCCGACTTCAGCTCAGGTCATGATCTCATGGCTCGAGGTTCAAGCCCTGCTTCAGGCTTTGTGCTAACAGCTCAGAGCCTGGATCCTGCTTCGGATTCTGTGTCTTCCTTCTCTCTCTCTGCCCCTCCCTTGCTCATGCTCTGTCTCTGTTTCTGTCTCTCAAAAAATAATAAATAAACATTAAAAAAAGGTGGGGGAAAGAATCAAGTATCCCTCCTTTAAAGATGAACATCACTCCCTTAATTCAAGGAGAAAAAGCTAGAGCCTAATGGGACCATGGAACCGAAAAGAAAAATTATTAAAGAGACCCATTTTCAAGGGACCCAAAAGGCTGAATCCACAGAGAACATAGGCCAAAATCAAAGTAATTCAACATTCCCTAATATATTGAATTCCTCATTGGTGGAACTTTATGTAAAAGCCCATCAAAACGCCTGGCAGAGAGCCACATTCGGCATAGAAGATGGAGGTTAGGACAAAGTGAAACAAAATAGACACTTGCCCAGTGTCTTCATAATTGGCGAGTAAACCATGTCCCTATTTGGCCTTATTTTAGAATGTTCTTGATGATGCTAAAACTCTTCTTAGAGTGAAATTTATAGTTTTAAACATCATTCTTTGTAAAGAGAAAAAATATGTATATAATGCATTATATACTTGCTCAATTCAAGAAATTGTACAAATAATAATTTGAAAAGCTTCATGTAACATGATTGAGGATATAATAATGATAGTAACAAAAGTTGATATAAACAAAATCTGCCAAGCCGATAAATTAGCCAAGGTCAGTGGGTATTATAGGAAAAACCTCATACTTGTTTCTCAAGGAAAATTAAATAAACAAAACAAAAGTATTTAGAATTATGTAGGGGAATGTAGCTATAGCCACATTTGGCAAAGACAATAACATAATATATTTTAGATAGAAAGGTGTCAAACAATGATAATTTAGATGCTTTATTAGGAAAGTAATTTATAATAAAAGAGAATAAACAAATTCTAGTTTGACTAAACACGTAACATATTTAAGGTATACAATATAAAAAGAGTGGTAACTTTATTTTAAAATCCCATTTTGGGGCATCTGGGTGGCTCAGTCCCTTAAGCATCCAACTTTGGCTCAGGTCATGATCTCACAGTATGTGAGTTAGCCCCATGTTGGGCTCTGTGCTGACAGCTCAGAGCCTGGAGCCTGCTTCGGATTCTGTGTCTCCCTCTCTCTCTGCTCCCTCCCCTGCTCTCCCTCTCCCTGCTCCCTCCCTCCCCTGTGCGCGCTCGCGTGCTCTCTCTCTCTCTCTCTCAAAAATAAATAATAAAACATTTAAAAAATTTAAATAAAATCCCATTTTAAGGTTGCAGAGAACATGACTGTGATATTAGCATAAAGATAGACAAATATTTCATGGAGCAGAACAGGAAGTCCGAAAAAGAACCAAACAAATGTGGTCAATTGATAGAGAAAAAGTTGTCTTATCAACAAATGGTGCTAGACCAATTGGATATTCATATACAAAAATATGAGTTGAGGTCTATACCTTGTATCACATATAGCACTTAAAACGGATCATAGCGGCGCCTGGATGGCTCAGTTGTTTGAACGTGGGACTCTTGATTTTGGCTCTGGTCATGATCTCACAGTCTCCAGATCATTCCCATGTCAGACCCGCCCCTCCAGTGCTGAGCATGGAGACTGCTTAAGTTTCTCTCCCTCCCTGTTCCGCTGCACCTCCCTTGCTCATGCGCACATGCACACAAGCACAGGTGCTCGCTCTCTCTCTCTCTCTCTCTCTCTCTCTCTCTCAAAAAAAAAAAAAAAAAAAAAAGGATCATATACCTAAACATAAAATCTAAAACTACTAGATTTCTGGAAGAGAGCCTAAGGGAAAAATATCTTTCTGACCTTGAGTTAGGCGATGGTTTTTAAATATGACACTAAAAGCATGATCCACAAAAAAAAAAAAAAAAAAAAAAAAAAAAAAGCAGCAGTAACAGCAGTAGCAGCAGTAGCAGGGGCTGATTTTATCAAATTGAAAGCTCTCCTCAAAAGATAATATGAGAAAAGCAAAAAGTAAAAGCCACAATTGGGAAAAAATATTTGCAGTCACATGTCTGAAAAAAGAAGCTCATCCAGAATATATAAACAACTCCAAAGACTTAATAATAAGAAAACAAAATACTCACTTAAAAAATGGGCAAATTTTTTGGGAATTTGGGAATTTAAAATTAAACCAACTATGAGGTACCACTACACACATATTAGAATGCCTTAAAGGCTTGCCAGTATATGCTATTAACAAGGATGCACAGCGACTGACTGGCACTTTCGTCACTGCAAGTGGTGTGTACAATGGCATCACCATTTCCAGCCACAACAATATCTACCTTATATATCATTGTAAAGCAAGAAGGTAATTATAAGAAACATAGTTCACATTTAAAAGTAACGCAAATAAAATAAGGAAATAACAAATTAGGATAAAAATTATACAGAAAAGTTGACAATCTGATGGGTACTAATTATGAAAATGAATATAAGGGATTAAACCCTTTATTAAAACATGGAAAATAGCAAATTAAATGAAAGAACAAAATTCAATTATATTATTTGTAGGCAAAACAAAGTCAAGCAAATTGGAAAAAGATAGTGGGGGCACAAAGCTCGATGTATCAAGATAGAATTAAGGTAAATAAATAAGAAGGTAATTTTCTATGGATAAGCACTGTTTTGTTCTGCTTAATTATGTTCGGCTGAATATACTCAGGTGCATCCCAATACTGCAATAAATTTTTGACAGTAAAGGGATTAGAAAAGGCAAGAACCTACAAGGAGCACCCCCACCCCCACCAAAAAAGAAAGAAAGAAAGAAAGAAAGAAAGAAAGAAAGAAAGAAAGAAAGAAAGAAAGAAAAAGAAAGAAAGTTTCAATACAAGATAAACATTTTTAAAGTTGAAAAGAAATAAATAATTATATTCATCTTAGAAATCCAGAGAAATCGGAGAAAACAGTCTGAATGGTAACGCAAGAAGCAAGAAACTAATAGCTCAAGAATTGAAGGGACATTGGGTGCCTGGGTGACTTAGTGCATTCAACATCTGACTTCAGCTCAGGCCATGATCTCACATTCATGGGTTCAAGCCCCACATCTGGCTGTCTGCTGTCAACACACAGCCTGCTTCAGCTCTTCTGTCTCCCTCTCTCTCTGTCCCTTCCCTACTCTCTGTCTCTGTCTCTGTCTCTCTCTCAAAATAAACATTTAAAAAAATGAAGAGACCTAGAATGTGAAAGCAGTGTTAAGTCTCAACCTCCATAGCCTCTTCACACACATAGTCAAGCAACTACTCCTTTCTCCTCCTGACTAAAGAACCTCGCATTCCTGCATTTAAAGGTTTCCCCAGTAAAATAGCCAAGACTATTTTATTTCAGGAAATCCCTTTCCTGAACAAACCTGTCCAAGTCCAAGTCCCCCGAGGTTCCAATCAGGTTTATAGTACCTCATTCAAAATAAAACAGACAAAAATCTGACTCCTAGAAATCGACAATTCTGTTTAGGGGTGGATTAGTTTATAGCTGCATATGAAAGCAATCAGATAAGAAATGAGTCAACTTTGAATTCTAGAAAAATATACCTGAAAAACATAAACAAAAAAATATGAAAAAGAAAATAAGGGTGCCTGGCTGCTAACTTGGTAGACTCTTGATCTTGAGTTTGTGATTTTAAGCCCTAGGTTGTGTATAAAGATTACTTCAAAATAAAATGTTAAAAAACGTAAACAGTTCATTTATTTATTAATAATCTTTACATAGTAATTATTTTATAAACACTAAATATTTAGTAAGCAAACATTTGCTAAAAAAAAAGTGTTGGAAGAGAAATTGCATGTATGGCTGGAAGGGTGGTACTTGAAACCTGAATATACAACTGCCGTGCTAAAATTCAATGGATAATGTATGGGTGGGGGAGAAACAATAATAAGTAATGGTATAAATAAGCTGTTTTGAAATAGGAGCTAATTACCAATAAAAAAGCAGTTTATGATTTGAAAGTAGTTTCTTCTAAGGGAAATTGAGGTTTTCAAAAGAAGCAGACCAAGTGGAAACACTTTATCATTATAATAAAACTTCTACAATCATTTAACATTTATAAAAGTTGATGTGCATTTCATATTTAATAGATGTAAAAATTAAACTGAAGATGATCATATAATTAACAGCAAAAAATAATGTTTATGAATATTCATATCTAAAGCAACATCGAATCCTAAATGCAGAAAGATTAAAGCAGATAAACAGATGTATTTATACAAGTAACCCACTTCTCTGAAATTGTCACGGGTAATACCATCCATACAAAATAAGAAAGTAATTAATGTTAATAGTATGTCATGTTGCATTGGTATTATATATGTGTGTGTGAGTTTGTATGTATATAAAATGTATTAAATATACTATATTTATTTTTAAGAACTCATGGAAAATTACATTTTCTCATAAACAGCCTCAAAATAGATATTGATGATATTTTACAGCAGAATTAGTAGTGCCTATATTTTCTGACCACAGTGAAATGAAAAGTTCATCATATTCCATCAACTGTATATAAGGCAAAGAAAGATTAATCTCTTTGCTAGTTTTTAGATTAAAACAGAAAACATATTGCAACTTTAGAGTATATATCATACCAGATTTATTTTGTACTTCTGTCGATAGCTTGGGTTAAAAATTCTAGGCTTACAATTATTTTATCTCAGCAGCTTGACAATATTATTATATCTTCTTGTCTCTATACTTGCAGAAGATGAATCTGCCATCAGCATGATATTTTTGGTTTTGTCTGATTTGGCTTAGTTAAGTAATTTCTTTTCTCTCTGCTTACATTTTGTGATTTATTTTTCCCTCTATACTTCCAGACTTTATTTTTTATTCTACAGTTTCAGTGTGAGGCGTAGGTATGCATTTATTTTCATTATTTTTAAAAGCTAAGTATGTTATTTTTAACCCAATCAATACATCTTTCATAAATTTTGGAAATTTCTGAGACTTTTCATATTTTACGCATTTCTCTCCAGTGATTTTTCTCTTTAAGCTCCTTCAACTATTTCACTATTACATGGAATTTGAATATTCTCATTCTAGCATATAGTTCTTAAGTTTCCTTTTAATACTTTATTTTAACTTCTTACATATTTTCTTATCTCTATGTGGGAGATTGCTCTGATTTATTTTCTAAGATAGATCTGCTATTTTACTATTCTTAACCCCAAATGAGTTTCAATATCAAATATTCTACTTTTCCTCTAAATTCTGTTTCACAATTTTTATTCATGACCACTAATTTTTTAAGCTTCCATATATTCTTTCAGTTTATTTAATTCATTTTTACCTCTCAAATTATTCAAATCATACTTTAAGATTGTGCTATTTTTCTCAAAATTTTGGTGATCTTAATTCTATTTTATGCATGTCTTGAACCTCCTTTAGTGTTCTCTCTTTTTCCTACTTGAATGTTTGTAAGTTTTTACTACAGATGTATCCTCAGTGAGTACTTCATTCCTGTCCCCACTCCCTGGGAACCCCCACTTGCACCCAGTCCCATGGGTAGGCTGTGTGTATCATGTACAGCAACCATGTAGAGCGTTGCTCCTGTTGGTTCTGCAAGTTTTCCATCCAGGACTGCTGTTTACATTTCAGACAAGTAAAGCCACAGTGTAGCATATTCTCAGATTCTTTAGAAATGTGTCCTGGTTTTTGTATTTTTGTTACTGATGGGAAGCGTGGACAAAGAGAAGAATTTTTTTGCTTGTCTGAGTTTGTGGGCACATTTTTCTGTTCCTCTATTGCCCTTTCACTGAGGGGAGCAGGCACAACGTTTGGCAAGCTCTCACTTCTAGCTCACTGCCTTATACAGCCCAGGGCAATGTCAGCTTTCCTCTGAGACATTCGAAGATCTGCCACTACTGGTTAAGGCTCTATATAATTGTCCTAGATGTTTGATCCCTGAGGCTTTAGTTTGTCAGCAAACAGCGCTGGATCTCAGTTCCCTCTTTGATTTCAGTACTTAAAAAGAGTCCTACCTTTTCTGTTTTAGCTCAGCAACTAAATGTATTTCATTAAGTCTACGTATATCAATAAGAGTATAATTATGTTATGGAAATGCAATATTTAGCTTGACAAGAATAGATACATGGTGACATTAAAAATAAGACATATAGAAATGTGACCTAATTTTATTGACACATAAATGCATAAACAATTGTAAGACCTATTCAGCAAATGCAGATATTACCTTCAGAAATGAGATAAAATCTGAAAGAGATGAGGAGATGCCATTTTGCAGGCATGGCAGTGGACTTTAGCTCTTTTATAGCATATGGTTAAAATAAAATAATAAAAGTAATTATACTCAAATAACATTTATCACATGTGGTACACAATACTCCAGAAGATATTATACTATTTTATTTAATTTGATCTCTTTTAAAAATAATAATATATTTCCTTGACATTTTATTATCTATTTTTATACCTATTTTTAAATATATTAGGCTACTATTATTATAATTATTATCTTTAAATAACATTAAGGGCACCTGTGTGGCTCAGTCAGTTAACGTCCGACTTTGGCTCAGATCATGAGCTCACAGTTTGTGAGTTCAAGCCCAGCATCGGCCTCTGTGCTGACAGTTCAGAGCCTGGAGCCTGCTTCCGAGTCTGTGTCTCATTCTCTCCCTGCCCCTCCCCAACTTGTGCTCTGTCTCTCTCTGCCTCTCAAAAATAAATAAAAATGTAAAAATAAAATAAAATAAAATAAAATAAAATAAAATAAAATAAAATAAAATATAATATAAATAAATAACATTAGAACTCCCTCTCCTTCTGACAATAAAAGTTGAGAAAAATCATTGTTATATACACCATATTTCATATTTTCTTTCCCTTTCCTATATTTTATTATTTACATTATTTTAAAAGTATCAATTCATTCTATTTTCTCAAGTTTATGTGTTCCTTCTAGAACATCAAGCAGTAATGTGTCTAATTATAATTAGACTATTATAAATGTATAATTTTAATTTATAGCTCTATATTTAGAAAAATTCAATACTTTCTGTATACACTCCTGTTTCAGGTTATCCATTGATCACTTGATTAACTAAAATTGATTCTCAATGTTTCCTTTAAAAATTTCTTATGGAAACTCTATTCCATGAATTATTATATGGGCAATATATTCATTCATTTATTTTCTTTAAAATTCAGTATAGCTTTCATATAAATGCCAAGAGTCAGCTTTTCATTTTTTAAGACCTAGAAGATACTGTTCCTCTTTTCTAGTCTTCCTTAATTAATTTACTCATTTGTTAATCTAACAAATATTTATGGAGTTATTAATATGTCACTGGCCCTTTTCTAGGTATTAAGAATAGAATCATAGTAAAACAAAATAATGCTGTAGAAAATTATTCTGCCAGCGTGATTTTTTTCTACTTTATAAGTAAACACAAATTCTGAGTAAGATGCTCATAATTGTTTGTTACTTGTATATGCTACAGTTTACCTGTGCAGTGTTTCAATATCAGTCATACTATTCCATTGCACTTCAATATGAGGTATATTTTCTATTGTAGATTCCAGACTCTTTTTCTTACTGAAAAATATTTTAATTTTATCTTTAAATTTCTTAGTTGTATTTCAAATTATTTACATGTCTTCTTCATGGTACACTTTGGACCTCCTTTATTTCTGATTCCACTATCTACAATATAATGGTAAGCAGGAATTAGAAGTGGGATGGGTAGGGAAAGTGGAGTTTAGCAATTTTTTTCATTGCAAATGGTGGAAAGTTGATAGGGGAAATTGGATTAAATATTTTATAAATGTATGTTATATAAATAGAGTTTGTAAGTATAACAAAGAAGAAAGGTATTCTGAAGTACCAGAAAAAAAAATATATATATATTTTTTGCTTGCAAAATTTGGATCATAGAATCCAAGCATGTTTTCCCTTTCAAAATAATTAAATAAAAGGCATAAAAATTATAATAACATGATTTTAACAGATTAATTTAGATAAATGGGTTGATTATAAGACTGACTCAAGTAGATTTAGTAAATTTGAACAGATCTATTACAATTGTGACAGTACAGAAAGACATTAATCCCTGTCTCCAATCATTTTTAAGTCTTTGATAATTTTCATCTATTTGCAATTAATATATACTAGTTTCCAGGAACCTGGGTGGCTCAGTCGGTTGAGTGTCCTACTTCAGCTCAGGTCATGGTCTCGCAGTCCATGAGTTTGAGCCCCACATGGGGCTCTGGGCTGATAGCTGACAGCTCACAGCCTGGAGCCGGCTTCAGATTCTGTGTCTCCCTCTCTCTCTGCCCACTCCACCACTTGCGCTCTCTCTCTCTCTCAAAATAAACATTAAAATTTTTTTTTAAAAGATGTACTAGTTTATTTTCAAACCCTATTCTCAGGATATTCTTTCTTTTGCTGCTCCCAATATAACATTAATTTCTGGATTACCTAAGACTCTCTTCTTTATTGAGTGCTCTTTCTCATTTCTCTTGTCTTTGAGATCTAGTTCAGCTTTGAATTTCTTGCTTGAATTTATGATGAGTTGCAGAGTTTGCAACAATGTTGCATTTTGTTTTTGTTGTTTAAGGGTAATTTTCATGAGAAAGGGAAGGGAAATACATATTTTTCTCTGCTATCTTAACACCAGAAGGCAACTAAGCTATTTATATTTTTCCAAAGATTTAAGTGTGGTGAAAATATTCCAAATTCATTTTATGGTTTTATTATAATTCCTATATTCATGTCTAAAGACAACAGAGTGAATAGCTAAGCAAATCCAGAGGAAGCCACACAGAATATTTTAAAAGATTATCTTTAGGTATATGAAAGTTGTCTTTTTTTTAAATTGGATTTACCATTTTTAAATGATAATTTTAAATGAGAGAAAATTGAAGAAAAATAATCTTCAATTATTTTAGAATAATTATGTATTTTGGAAATGAAAAATAAAGGAGAGACAAAATTAGAATGATACACTATAAGCTAAAATAAATCCTGAATGGTTTTAAAAAGTATTAAATAAATCAGATATAAACATTAAAATATAAATAAACACTAGTTCTCCAAAAGGAAATAGCTCTAAATCTGAAAGCAGTAGAATAAAATTTATTTATTTTAAAGTTCACTTATTTATTTTAGACAGTGAGAGCAAGCAGGGGAGGGGTAGAGAGAGGGAGAGAGAAAGAGAATCCCAAGCAGGCTCTCCACTGCCAGCAGAGCCCCATGCAGAGCTCAGACTCACAAATTATGAGATCGTGACCTGCGCTGAAATCAAGAGTCACCCAGGCATCGTAGAAGGCAGTGAAATAAAATTTAAAAGCAGGTAAGTTAAATCTTTGTTTAAAATGACACCAGAAAATAATATATTGATCATATAAGGCATTTGTACAAATTGATGTGAAGAACATTTGTTATCTAACAGAAAGAAAAACAATTAAGAAAAAAAATAACAAAAGACTTTATTACATGTAATAAAAATTTTAAAGATTAATTAAATGTTCAAGAAAGTGTAGATGATCAGAAATAAACATGTAGTTATTGATGGATTATTATACAGAAACACATAAATTATATAGTTTCATGGAATATCTCTCTCATGGATATTATTATCCCACGTTTTATAAATGAAGCAACAGGCTGGCAGCTAGGTATTGAAGCTGGAGGCAGTAGAGTTTATAAGTGACAAGGTCAGGGTAGGACAGAAATCTGTTTTAATCCAATGATTATGGAACACCACAAATTACCACTATTTTCTACCTTATATAAATAACATTTAATTAATCTAAGTTACTGGTAATATAAAATAGTGTACAAACTTAGAAAATAATTGATTAACAATAATCAATAAGAATTGTTTAAGTGCCCATGCTGTTGAAGCCTGTATCTTTTGTTCTACATACTATTTCTCTGAAAATACTTCAGTGACCTGAATGGGTCACTATGTTGGTAAAAACATATGATTGTTAAATTTTAAACAGGGGAATCTTTTTTTTTAATGTTTATTTATTTTTGAGAGAGACAGAGCATGAGCAGGGGAGGGGCAGAGGGAGAGAAGGAGACACAGAATCCAAAGTGGGCTCCAGGCTGTGAGCCATCAGCACATATCTCCACATGGGGCTCGAACTCACCAACCTTGAGATCATGACCTGAGCTGAAGTCAGAAACACATAACCACTGAGCCACCCAGTCACCTCAGATACTTGTTAAATTTTAATCAATCAATAGAGGAATTTGTAATTATCTTCTTAATATTATAGTACCTGGTTATTTCAAGATCATATATTTTTTTAAAGTTAGGTAGGAGAAAAAGAGGGAAAAAAAGAAACTTTTTAAAGTTAGGTATGAGAAAAACCTAGTTTTCCAATTTCTTTCTTTTTAGGTAATTTAATATTTGAAATTAAGTATAGATTTTTTAATTACTCATGTATATATTTATGAATTTAGTGTGCTACTGATTTTGAATAATCTTTTTAAATCATTTTATCATCCTCTTGCAAGTTACGGAGGCATGGCCCAATACTAAAAAGTTGGAAGTCATTCTTGTCATTTCAAGTATAAAAATTATTTCTAGATTAATAAACTACATACATTCATATTTATCACTTAGCTTTGGTAGGTTGATTTTAAATATTGTCAATATGTGCTTCAGAGTTTTCTAATGAGAAAAATTACTACTCCGGTCTGCTTTTGGAAATACATTTCTCCATCTGTGTGTGTGCGGAGTCATAGAAATTTGGTTTTTAGTCTTTTGGTTTTGAGATAAGAGTAGAAGGATTTTAGGTCGCTTTATTTCTCCATGTTATTTAGCAGCATTCAACAAAACATTGTATGTCATAGTTCTTGACCTTGTTTCCTGCTGTTCATACTATTTTATGGAAATTATAATTTTAGAATTTATTGTTGGTAAGAGATACTGCATCTCACAACCTCCAGAGTCTTTTCCCTTATCATAAGATGAATGTGCTGTCCCAAAAGGCCCAATTCCTGTATTTTCTCAAATTATCTTTGCTACCTTGCAGAGTGCTATTACCAACCTTTGAATCACTTCAAAATTTAAGTAATGTAAATATGCTTGTCAGCTATGCTAAGTGGGAAATCTGAGATTTTTACCTTACTTGCAGGCTAACACATTAGCCTGCTGCAGATTCTTGAATGCTGACAGAAGAAATGAAACCCGTGGTTCAGAGACAAAGGCTAAGTTACTCATGGTAAAAAAAAAAAAAAGCATATACATCACATATTTACTCTAATTTCCCATATTCTTAAGTCCCGTGAAGGTAATATAGATGAGCCAAGATGAATACCTAAACATGGACTGGGTTGCAATAACAGAAGAGGAATTCTGACTTTAGAGAATCTTTGTGTTTTATAATGAGCACCATTCCTGTCAGACTTTTGCTAGGGTGGAAGACATCATCTCTATTTTCCAAAACTATAAACTTGCCCTTTGCTCCATCAGGAAACTATCTTTCTCTTTCAAAGCCTTTAAGAAAAACTGCCTGTTTTCTCCAGAGGGAGATACTATCTCTATCTTACAAATCCACTTGCTATACAGATATTGTTAAAGAGATAGCTCAGGTCGGAGGGCAGTCAAGACGCTCAGAAACATGAAACACCCATAAGAAATTGTTTTCCCAAAGTTGTTGGCTGAATTCAACAGAGAAAGATATTTATTTAAATGACATTGGGTAGTTCACAGAATCACACCCAAAACTTTTAATAGGGATGAGTTTCAGTAGTCCCTGCTTCCTTGTACCAATACCTTCCAAGGGCACATGCATCTAGTTGGTGCATGCTAAGTCCTTGTCTGACACTTTTGCTATAAGAGAAGTAATTTTCCAAAAGTTCTGAAAGTTAATATTCATTTAGAGAGGAAATTCATCAAATATAGGAAAGAGTTAAAATACCAGAGAGCCAAATATATTATAGTTGTCTACTAGATTATTTTTGGATAATATGATGTCTGAAGTTTAACTCTTCAATTGGCAGAATTTCAGCACCCATGATCTTTGATCCCTGTTATGCCATAAGTATGTTCCATTACATGACAAATGGGACATTGAAGATATAATCAACATTTCTGATCAACTGACCTTTGAAAAGGGAGGGTATCCTAGATTATCCAGATGTTATGTAATCATATTAGTTTTTAAAGCAGAAGAGGAAAGAAAAAGAAAAATCAGAGAAACTTTAAGTATGGGAAGAACTCTATATATCATTGCTGGCTTGAAGATGGAAAGAGCCATGTCAAAAACATGAGAAGGAAATAAACACTGACAATAGTCAGATAGATATGATATTTATTTATTTATTTATTTAAATTTATTTAAATATTTGGAGAGAGAACACAAGCAGGGGAGGACAGAGAGAGAAGGGGGGAGAGAGAGAGAGAGAGAGAGAGAGAGAGAGAGAGAATATCACAAGCAAGCTCCACACTGTCAGCACAGAGCCTGACAGGGGGGCTTGATCTCATGAACAGTGAGATCATCACCTGATATAAAATATATATAAAATATATATATATATATATATTTTTTTTTTCTGCAGACCAAAGCTTAATCATTTTCAAGTGCTTTTGGCTATTCTTAGCCTGCTTGTTGTTGTTGCTGTTGTTGTTGTTGTTACTTTGAATTTTTGCTCCCTCACACACCACAAATTGAAAAGTTTATTAAGATTGCATTAAATATATATATATATACACATATATATGTATGTATGTGTATATATAATATATATATATATATTATATATACACACACACATATTTGTATTACTTATCTTGGATAAAACTGGTATATTTATTACTTTGAGTCTTATAATCCTTGAACACAGTGTCTTCCTTCCATTTCTAAATTCTGTAATATTGTTCAAGAGTGCTTTATTTATATTATTTCTTGTAGCTCTATAACATAGCTCTCTGTCTGTTTCTCTCCCTTGAGTGGGTTTGTTGCTGAGAAATAGGAATATAATTGTGTCTCCTAATTTATTAATATAATACACACTAGAGATTGACATGATGTCATGTAATTATTTGGTATATTTTTCAGGTGAAATCATCTTTCTAGAATTTTCTTTATGAGATGATTTTACAGTTAGAGGAATATTTAGATTTTATAGTATTTTAATCTGTCCATATTTTTAAGTTCTGTTTTCTTAGGAATTTGTCTACTTGACCTGTTTTCAAATTTGTTCATGTAAAATTACTTCTAATACCGTGTTTGCATTTTAATATCACCATGATAAACTTTCAGGATTTGTAATAATAACATTTTTTTCCTTCATTGGTTATTTGGTCCCTTATTGGTTATTATTGGTTATTTGTGTTTTTTCTCCTTTATATTATTTATTAGTCTTGCATATTAGTCAGTTGGATTAGTCAAATAATCAATATTTGCCTTTATTGATCTTCTATATTGCATGTTTTTAATTTCATTAATTACTAGCCTTATCTTTATTATTTTCATTGTATGTCTTCTTTTTATTTATTTTGCTGCATTTTATATAATTTCTTGGGTTATATTCTTCAACCATTAATTTTCTATCTTGCTCCTTTGCTAGTGTGTGTGTGTATGTGTGTGTGTGTATGTGTGTGTGTGTGTGTGTGTGTGTGTGCATGCGTGTTGGACTATCTTCTGTAATTACTGCTTTAAGTGAGACAAGTTTTACTTTAGACATTTTTGTTATCATTCAGCACAAAGTACTTAATCAATTCCATTATGATTTCCTTTTTGAATAATGAGTTTTTTACATTTTAACTGGGTATTCACCATCATATTATGTCTACAATGCCTTCAAACTGATATTTTTTTCCGGTTTTCTAGTTTATTTGGCAATTTGTTTGCTCCAAACTATTCAGTCTAACAGGATCTAAATTTATTTTGAAATATCTAAAATTTATAAATTTATATAATTTATTAAAAATTCCACAAAAAAGAATCTATTACACATCATTACATAACATTAGATATTACATAATATCTACTACATATTAATATCTATTACATCAGAGAATCCCTGCTTACTGTTAAGAATGATGCAGTTGCCCATGATAGATGAATGTCAAAAAGAAAACTTTGTGAAATGGAAACAATGATTGAATATCCATAATAACAACTGCGCTCAAGAAGAAGCTAAAGGTGACAGATTTGTAGGAGCATTTATTTCTTCATGAAAATACTGAAGTAATCATATGTCAATACATAATCATAAAGTGCATTAGAGGACAACCCTAAGTCACTGTAAATTAATTATTCACCTTCTAATACTCTGTGTTTAGCTTTATGTTTATGCTAAACTCTGCCTAGGCTTTGCAGATACAGATTGCCTAGTGTATATATGGTAAATCCTAGGCTATTCAAATTAATCTTCTGCAACATACTTAATTAGTTAACATGCTATCTGAAACTGTGAAACTACCTTATATTTATAATGAGTTTAATGTTCTGTCTTACCCTTGTATATTCTGATTTACAGGCATGTGCTATGGCACTGCATTATATGCTTGCAGAGAAGAGAAATTATTACCAAGTTATTTATTTGTTAGTAATAAAGCAATTCATTTATTTTCACAATTACAACAGCTACATAGTCAAATAAGGAAATGCATCAAAATCATCATCTTAATGCTAACATAATTGAAAATTACTACTTTAGCCAAGTTCCAGTTTTAGAGCAATTGAAGAGTTTTCCCCTAAGCAGTATTCCAAACCAATGACTATATTACATGTTCTGTAAGGACAATATATTAAACTCTGACTTTCACACTGTGAAAATATGGTCCTATCAGAGTTTTGTTTGTAGCTTTCACAGACTTTTTGTGTATGACATGACATCACCAGAGATATTGAATATTTGGGGAATAAACAACTGAGACTTAAGAATATGACTTAAGAAAAACACAGCCATTCCTGAAATGCCAAGAATAATGCAATTATAGTCTTCACATATATGGGTTTTTTCTCACATAGAAAATAACAAGATAAAATTAATTGTATGGAAATATGAGGCTAGATAATCAGAGGGATTATCTCAGTATATGTTGATAGCAAGGAGGGAGCACAATATTAAAGAAATTTAGCAGAAATTTTGTTCTCTCATGGAAAGCTGTCTTATGAATAGTTTATCAAGTCTATATGTCATATTAGTAGTTTGAAGGGCATACTAAAGTGTGCATACATTTTCACTTTGTTTCCCGGTAACTTTTTAAAATTAATATACTTTACTTTTTAGAATAATTTTTGATCTTGTAAAAAATGAGAAGATAGTAGGGTTATATATCCATTCTGACACACACAGTTTCTCCTGTTATTAGCGCCATGCATTTGTATGATATGGTATATTTATTTCTATTATATTATCATTAACTAGAGACCATAATCTATTTAGATTTCCTTTGTTTAAATTTTTTTTAATGTTTATTTATTTTTGAGAGAGAGAGACAGAGTGTGAGCAGGGGAGGGGCAGAGAGAGAGGGAGACACAGAATCCAAAGCAGGCTCCAGGCTCTGAGCTGTCAGCACAGAGCCTGACATGGGGCTTGAACCCACAAACCATGAGATCATGACCTGAGCTGAAGTCTGGCGCTTAACTGAATGAACCATCCAGGCACCCCTAGATTTCCTTAGTTTTATACCTAATGTTCTTTTTTGTTGTTTTTCCAGTATTCTATCCAAATTACCCCATTGGATTTTTTTGTAATGTCTCCTTAGACCTCTATTGTGACAGTTTATTAGATTTTCTTGTTTAGGATGACTATGACAATTTAAGAGTAAAAATAAGATCTATTGTAGGATGCTCTGCTATTAGAATATGTCTGATTTTTTTTTCAAGATTAGGCTAGGGTTATATAGTTTTGGTAGGAAGACCATAGGGGTGAAGTTCCATTTTTATCATATTGTATCAAGGGTATATTCTATTGATGTGATCCATGATTTATGACTGTTGATGTTGAACTTTATCTCTAGGCAGATGTTGTGTTTGTCAGGTATCTCCACTGTCACGTTTCTCTTTTCTACTCCCATACATAATGTCATCTCTGGAAGGAAGTCTCTATGTGCAGCTTACATTTAAGGAATGGAGAGTTATGTTCTCCCTCTTTTAGGGTAAAACATCCACATAATTTATTTAAAATTCTTCTTTTGGGAAGAAAATTATCTTTCTTTCACATTTACTACTTTATTCAATCATTTATAAGTATGGACCTAATGATATTTATTTTATACTTTGAGTTATAAACCAGTTCCACATTATTTATTCATTTTGCTGTCATGTGTTTCCAGTTGGAAAGTTGGAAGTTCTTCATTTGTCTCCTGTCTTCTTTTGATGTGCATAACAGTATCAAAACTGTTAAACCATGAACCTGTGGAAACAACTTACAGACTAGAGAACATAATTATATGCACTTACTTTTGCCTCCTTTTGACTTCACTCATTTACAAAGTTGCTTAGGTGGCACCTTTTCCCCATCCCCTTCAGTGAATTGTTTCATACATTTGTGATACGATTAGATTCGCTTACCATAAATTGCATATTTCTTGGATCCTTCAACCCCTTAAATGATCTCATTAAATTTACATACATTAAAGTTTCCTCATTGTGTTATAAAATTCCATAGGTTTTGACAAATGCATAATGTCATGCACCTACTATTACAGAATCTAGTAATGTCCTTACTGAATAGGTTTACTGCCCTGTGTGTTATCTATTTATCTATTGCATTTTCCTCCCAAATATCTGGAAAATACTGATCTTTTTACTGTCTCTATACATTTGCATTTTTTGGAAAGCAATACAGTTGGAATTGTTCAATGTCTTGCCTTTTTAGACTTGATTATTTTCGGCAATCCATTTATTTGCATTTTGTCCATGTCCTTTTCATAGCTTAGTAATGGATTTTTTGTTTTACTAAATAATATTCCATTTTATGGATACACATTGTTTATCCATTCATCTACTAAAGAACATCTTGGTTGCTTCTGTTTTTATGGCAATTATAAATAAAGCCACTGTAAAAATTTATGTGCAGGTCTTTGTGTGGACATTCCCTTCAATTCAATTCAATTTATATGAATCATCTGGTAAGAATATGTTTAGCTTTATAGGAAACTGCCAAATTATCTTCCTAAGTAACACACTATTTTGTATTAAAAAGTTGTTATTGCTGTGCATCCTCACCAGTATTTTGTATTGTCAATTTTTCATATTTCAGTCATTCCCATAGGTTAGGGTAGATATCATTCTTGTTTTAATTTGCAGTCCTCTTACAATAAATGGTGGTGAGCATATTTTCATGTGCATATCTGCCATGGAGATCTTTTGGTGATTTTTATTTTGGGTTCTTTGTTTTCGTATTGTTAGACACAAAAAGTTCCTTGTATATTTTATTTTACTTTTTAAGTTTATTTCTTTATTTTGAGAGAGAGAGCACAAGCTGGGGAGGGGCAGAGAGAGGGAGAGACAGAATCCCAAGCAGGTTCCGTGCCATCAGTGCAGAGCCCAATAAGGCTCTAACTTACAAACTGTGACATCATGACCTGATCCAAGCTCAAGAGTCAGACACCTAACCAACTACACTACCCAGGTGCCCCCTTGTATATTTTATTTTATTTTATTTTAGTTTAGTTTAGTTTAGTTTAGTTTAGTTTATTTAAGTTTAGTTTATTTAAGTTTAGTGTATTTAAGTTTATTTATCTTGAGAGAGATTGAGCAAGTGGGGAGGGACAGAGAGAGAGAGAATCCCAGTCTCCACACTGTCAGCAGAGCCCAGTGTGGGGCTTGAACTCATGAACTGTGAGATCATGACCTGAGCTGAAACCAAGAGTTGGATGCTCAATCCACTGAGCTACCCAGGCACCTCCCCTTTTATATTTTAGATAGAAGTATCTTATCAGGCACCTATTTTGAAAGTATTTCTCTAGTCTTCAGATAGCCGTTTCATTCTCATAATGGTCTTTTGCAGATAGTAACTTTTTCCTTTTAATAAATTTCAATTTATTTTTTCCTTTCATGGATTGTTTTTAGTGTTCTATCTAAAAACTAATTGCCAAACCCAAAGTCACCTAGATTTTCTCCTATTATCTCCTGGAAGTTTTATAGTTTTCTCTTTTTCCATAGTTTTATGGTTTTATTAACACAAATAGGACATGAACATATGTCTACACATTTTCTTTGCTGCACAGCCTGGCATTGGTATTGGTGACCCTGATGGCCAGCTGGGCTGCTCTTTCCACAGTGGCTTTGTGGTTCTTGGAGGAGACATTGTGAGCAACTTCTGCACAGTAAGATTTGTTGCACGTCAGCAGCACTTCAAGCTCCTTGACATTGTGGACTAGGAACTTCTAGAAGGCACTGAACAGAATGTGCCTTGTTTTCTTCTTGCTCCTGTAACAATGTTGGGTATCAAGATCTGGCCCTTGAAACGTCTGCACAGAGTATTGTCAGTTGCTCTGAGTTTCCACGAGCTGTGCTTAAGTTTGACATATTGGTCTGACTGGTGCCAGATGAACTTCCTGGTCCTCTTTTTAATGATCTTGGGCTTCACCAGAGGTTATAGGGAGGCCATGATGCTGAGTAAGAGATGGCCACCACCTCCTCAGGCAGCGCCCAGGAAGACTGTAGTCTTGCATTTTGCATTTAAGTCTACGATCCATTTTGATTTATTATCCTGAAAGCTGTAAGGTCGGTGTCTAGATTCATTTTTTTTTTTTTTGCACATAGATATACACTTGTTATAGAACCATTTCTTGAAAAGGCTATCCGTTTCCTGTTGATTGCCTTTGCTAATTTGTCAAAGATGAGTTGACAGTATGTGTAGGGTTCTAACTGTGGGATATCAATTCTGATCTATTCACCCTATGTGGCTATTCTTTCTCCAATAGTGGGCTGCCTTGATCACTCCAGATTTATAGTAATCTTGAAATCTAGTAATGTCAGTCCTCCAACTTGTTCCTTTATCTGTATTGTTTTGTCTACTCTGCATCTTTTGTCTTATAAACTTTAAAATCAGTGTACTGATATCTACAAATTAGCTTGCTGTGATTGATTGGGATTTTGTTGACTTTCTAGATCAGTTTCAGAAAAATTGAGATTTAATGATTAAGAGTCTTCCAACAAGGAAATTTTCTTGAACTATTATTTAAACTTCTTGAACTAAGAGTAGCTCTGTATTATTTAGATCTTTGTTTTCTTTCATCAGAGTTTTTAGCTTTCCACATGTATATCCTCTACATATTTTATAAATTTATATCCATGCATATTTTGATGTAATTAAATAATATTGTGTTATTAACATTAAATTGTAATTGTCTTTTGGTAGTATGAAAAAAATAATGAGTTTGGTGTAGTAGCCTTAGATATTGAAATTTTTCTATAAGGACATATTAATTCTGGGAAATTTTAATCAATTTCCTGGAATTTTCTTACAGAGATAATCATGTCATCTCTGTCTCTGTCTTTCTCTCTTTCTCTCTGTCTCTGTCTCTCCCCCTCTCCCATTTCCTCTCCCTCTCTCTCCTCTGATGGCACTGTTTCCCAATATGGTGTTGAAGGGGAATGGTGTGAGGTAACGTTCCTGCCTTGTTCTTGATCTGTGCCTATTGGATCTATCAATTACTGAAATAGGGGTGTTGAAGACTGTAGCCATAATACAGTTTTGTCTTTTCTCCTCGCAGCTTTACAGGTTTTTGCCTCATGTATTATGATACTCTGAATACATGATATGGATTTTTCTGTCTTCTTGGAGACATGCCCACTATATCATCATGTAATACTTCTCTTTATCCCTGATAACTTCCATGCTCAGAAATGACTTGTTCTGAAATTAATACAGCTATTCCAACATTCTTCATTGGTGTTAGCATGGCATATGTTTCTCCTTTCCTACAGGGTTCACTTCAAAATTCTCCTTCCCAGTTCATACACTAGTAGGAACAAAAAACATGTCTGTTATTTACTATAGACTTCTCTGTTTGTGATTATGCTTTTTTCCTTGAAAATATTTCCCTTGAAATACTTTAGGTCTTACTCTTTGAATTTGTTTGTGTTTTTCTTTTCCCCTCAAACTCCATTCACTGCCTTGATCTCCTCAATTCTCATGATTTTAAATACCATATATGTAACAGTGATTCCTAAGTTTATATATTTTCTTTATTTCCCCTTCTAACTTATTATTATTACATTGCATTTTCTATAATAGCACCATTTCATGTTTAATAGGAATATGCCCTAAACTGAAATTGATCTCAATTAGTGATTACTTCAGTCTTCCAATTTTTCAAGTCAAAATATTTGTATCCATTCTCATTTCCTTTCTTTTTATGTTTTTAATTCCTTCCTTACTCACCCACTTACTTCTTTCTATCTTCTGCCTCACTCCCTCTCTTCCTTCCTTTCTTCCTTTTCTTTCCTTCTTTCCTTCTTTTTTCCCCTGCCTTCTTTCATAGCCAATAATAAATCTATCACAAAACCTCCTTGACACTATTTTCAAAATATTCACAGATAAGACCATTTCTGACTGTGCCATTGGCTACCACTCTGGTCCATGACAGGTCAGTAGCCATCCATCTGTTCTCCTTGTTTCCCCTCTTATATTATCACCCCTCTCTAACAATCCCCAATTTTAGGGTCAATTTTTGATATATCAAATATATTCATTTTATTTATTTATTTATTTATTTATTTAGGTAATTACTTAGTTTATAAAAGGCTTTTTTCCAAGAAGTTTTCAGTTTACCAAAAAATGCAGACCACAGAGAAGATTGAATCCAGAGTGTTGGACATAACCATTTATGTGACCTATCAGCAGTGGGAAAATCAGCTAATAATTTTTGTCTACATTAAACACTCCCTTTACATGATTGCCAGTAGAAGAAATAGTTGATAAGAATACTAAGAGGATGAAAACTAAAAATAGATTCCTGGCTTCTCATGTTTTTTGCAGCTTGATAGGCATTTGAGCATATTTAATTTTAATGTGCCACTAATAAAATATACAGCTATCATCCAAAAATGAGCATGACAGATTTCAAAGTTATTGCTTTCCAATGATGCTGATTTGCTTCTCCTCTGTAATTTGAGTTTGGTATCTGTGACCTTCTAGATATATGACTCTAGTAAATATCCCTAACAAAAGATGAAAAAACCACTTACTTCACTGGATGGTTGAAAAAAATCAACAAAATGCTATCAATCAATATATAGATTATACATTGTTATAAAAATGAGTGTGTATTTTAAAGCACCCTTCCCTCAAAATACCCTGATAATTTTGTCATCAGTTACAATGCAAATTGATATTTTACCTCCTGGGGTGTTAAATCTTCTGTATGTTGCAAACAAGTAATCTAATTCCTACTCTGAGTTTTGATAATTTTTATCAAAGTTTAGGTCCATACTATTAATTCCTTTAAGATATGATCTCTTTACAAATTGATTAGATATTTTAGATATTGGTTTTTTTCTTTACTATTCTGGAAAATATTTTTTAATTCACTTTCTTTTTTGGAGTAGGTTTTGATTCACAGAAAATTGAGTGGAAGGCACAGAGATTTCACATATACTTTGTTCCATACTCACACATAGCTTCCCATTTTCAGCATCTCTCACAACATGATACATTTGTCACAGCTGATGAACCTACATTGACACACCATACTTACCCAAAGAACATGGCTTATTACATTAGGGCTGTAAGGATTGCTTTTAAAAATATATATTTTTCCGTATTAATACCAGTTTAAGAATATATACCAAGGAATATTTATAGCAATGACAATTAAGGGAAAATAAAGCAGGTTCTTTGATATTCAATATTTATCTGTGCCATGATTTTAAATGGGGGGGAAATAACATTTCTTTCCATAATTTGCTTCTCCTAACTTGCACACAATTTATTCCTCATAAGAATAAATCTCGTTGAAAATCACCACAGGCCCAGGAAAATGCTCAGATCTTGTTCAGATTTCCAATATAGCATCTCTAGGATTTGTTTTGCAAAAAGTCCCCACTGGCAAATCATTTTAAAAATGTAAACACATTTGATGTAATGAAGCTACACGCTGCAGTCATCTCGGAAGGATTAGCAAATTACTGCTCTTTATTCTACTTTATTTAAACACTATTCCAAAGAAATAAAGCAGAGACTGAATCAGGAATTGGAAGAGAAACCACCACATATATTACATAGCAGTGGTCACTTCAGTAATTAATGTTTCTTAGTTGTATAGTACATTAGAGTTCAGGTAACCTTTTTTTTTTTTTTTTGCATCTCATTTTATCATTACATCAATCCCATGAATTTAGCATAAAAAATGGTTCAATTTATTTAATTTAAGATGGAGAAAATCCAGTGGGAATATGTGACATATTCAGGGGCCCACACTTAGTAAATGGCCAGAAGCAAATCCTAGGTCCTGCACTCTGACCTGAATGTCTAGAGCATGGGAGGGATACAAGAGACTTGTCTCAAAAAGTAAAGGCACTTATTAGGTAATATAGGAAATGTATCAAGAAAAGCAAAAAGAGATAGAGAAAGAGAGAGAGAGATGACACACAGGTCTGTAAACAAAGGATTATGATTACAAAGTTGCCAGTACTAGAATGTAGAGAAAGTGTTTGCATATTGTTGGCTAAGAACATGTGAGGAAAAAGGTGTCAAGAAACACCACTGGGAAAACAAGTGTGGGCCAGACCCCTGTATACATGCTAAGCTGCATATATATATATATATATATATATATATATATATATATATTTTTTTTTTTTTTTTTTAAGGAAGTGAGAAGCCATGGAATAGTTTCTCTAAGGGGAGTGAAATGACTAGATTTTAATTCTTGCAAGACCATCTGGCTTCGGTATGGTTAGAATGAAGTAAGAGTAGATGCAAGCAAAATAATATGGAAATTATTGCAATAATCTAGGTGAAAGATAATTATGGGGTTATTTAAAGCATGGAGTTAAATTAACAGGTTAGAAAAGTAGAATATTTTTTGAAATGTTTAAGCTGATTAACTGGATGAAGTTATGAAGGGCCAGACTCCATCCATCAAGGGTTAATATATATTTAGTGCACATTGAGAAAAGCAATAAAGGACACCAGATACAGAAGAAACCTCCGTTTGAGGAAATTTCATAGTTAAAGCCCTGTTTGAAAATTTGAGTACATTTTTAGGAATATTTTCAATAGCGTGACTGGTGTAAAAATATTTTTGTAGAATGATTAATGGAAATGTAACTGCTTTATTGGCTTCAATTCTGCATGTAAGACTGTGAAAGCCTCCACACGATCCAACAAGTAAAGAACTCAGCAAACTGAAACATCAACAATTCTTCTAGATTCTGTAGGAGAAGGAAGGCTATAGGGCAAACCACTGCCCCCCAGAGTTAGGAGACAGACTTACAAAAATAAAGAGTCACAGCTTACCAGAGATGGGGCCCAGGAGTGCAAACCTCCATGAGAACCAATGTCTGGGTAGGAAAAACTGAGCCGTAGTGAGGAGTTGTTGGAAGCTCAGTGTGGAAAATTCTGAGTTAAACTCACCAAGGAGTCCCAACCACAGGGGAGACTCCAAAATTTTGTGAGAGTTGACTTCAGGGACACAACCAGTTTGTTGAAGAAAATAAAGGAGAAAAATCCCCTCATGCTTATGGAAGGGGGAGGGGCAATGGAGCAATTTTGGAATAAACCACAGCACACTTTTTTTCATTAACAAGGCCTGACCTCAGGAGAAGCTAGTTAACCAAAGTCTAGCCTTCTGGGATATCAGCATACCCTAACTGACCTGAGAGAAGGGAAATAGTCAACTCCAGCCAATTGTATCCATCCTCTCCTGCCTAAGAAGGGAGATAAAAAATGCTAAAAAACACTGGTGAAGTTCATAGTTCACAGGTATAGGCACATTAACACACTGAGAACTAACAAGACCATAGATTTTTGCCCAGACCCCATTCCTTGCTGTCACATTACTAAAGGCCTATGTACAGCAGTTTCTTTTACATGTTACATCATGTCCAGCTATCAAGAAAACATTACAAGGCATATCAAGTGGCAAAATCACCTTTTGAAGGCATAGAGCAAGCAACAGATCCATACATGGCAGAGAAGTTGATATTGTCAACCAGGAACTTAAAATATCTATGATAAATATACTAAGGGCTCTAGTGGATGAAGTAGACAGTTTGCAAGGCAGATAAGCAAAGTAAGCATAGAAATTGAAATCATAAGAAAAAGAAAGAAAGAAATGTTACAAAAAATAAAAAAAAACTGTAGAAGAAATGAAGGAAGGCTTTTATGGGCTTATTAGTACACTAGACACAGCTAGAGGAAAGAATCTCTGGCTCAGAGATTATATCAGGATTATCATCAAAACCCAATAGGAAAACAGACCCAAATTTGGGAAAACAGAATATCCAAGACTGTGGAACAAATACAAAAGGTGTAACATATGCATAATGGGAATACCAAGAGCAGATGAAAAAGAGAAAGGAACAGAAGAAATACATGAAACAGTAATGACTGAGAATTTCCTCAAATTAATGTCAGACATCAAACCATAGATCCAGAAAGATCTGAGAACACCAAGCAGGATCAATGTCAAAGGACATTACCTAGGGAAGTGATTTCAAACTACAGAAAAACAAAGGTGAGGAAAAACTAGAAAGAAAGCAGATGAGAAAAAGCACCTTACCTATAAAGTAACAAAGCTAAGAATTACACCCAGCATATTCTCAGAGACCAGGAAAGCAAGAAAAGAATAGAGTGAAGTAATGTGTTAAAAGTCCGACCATCCTGGAATTCTATATCTTGTTAAATTACCCCTCAAAAGTCAAGGAGAAATAACGGCATCTTCAGATAAACAAAAATTTGAGGGTATCAGATGCCAGTAGAACTGCTTTGCAGGAAATATAAAAAGAAGTTATTTAAAGAGAAAAAAATGATGTAGGGGTTAGAAACTCAGATCTGTATAAGGAAAGAATGAGCATCAAAGAAGGAATAAGTGAAGGTAAAATAAAAAGTTAATTTCTTAATTTTAACTGACCAAAGAGATATGAGTTTTATCCAAAATAATCAAACAATTTGTTTAATTATCTGTGTTTACATACATATACATATATATGTATATATATACACACATATATCTATTTTTATGTGTATATGCATGTGTGTATATATATATATGTGTGTGTATATACATACATAAATGTATATGTATATAAATGTATATGTATATAGATGTAAATATATATAAATGTATGCCTATATATAAATGAACTGGATGACAGCAGTGATACAAGATGAATTGTAAGGAAGTGATTGATATTATTTTGTTAGTATACTTTATCAAATACATTTTAATCATTATAGTGTTATTTGAAAGCAGATTGTATTAGTTGTAAATATGTCTTGTGAACTCTAAAATAACCACTAGAAAAAAGTAAAAAATATATATATATATATATATATAACACCAATATGTTAAGAAAGGAGAGAAAAATGAATCATATAAAATGTAAAATTCAAATTTCAGAAGACAGAAAAAAAAGACAAAAAAGGAACAAAGGCAATAGGGAGAAAATAATAATAAACATGGTAGACTTTAAATCCAACTATATCAATACTGACTTTGAAAGTGAATGGTCTAAAGGCACGAATCAAAAGAAATTTTCAGAATGAATAAATAAGTGGTGGTGTATCCAGATAATGGATTATTATTCAGCCCTAAACCAACATGAGCTGTGAAGCCATGACCAGACATGGAGGAACCTTAAATGCGTATTACTGGGGGAAAGAAGCCAATCTGAAAGGCTACATACTGTATGATTCCATGACATTCTAAAAAAGACAAAACTATGAAAACAAAGAGCTCAGTGGTTGTTACAGGTTGGGATGGTGGGGGAGGGGTGCATGGGTAAAACAGAGTATTTTTAGGGCAGTGAAATACTCTGTACAATTCTTCTGCTGTCTGGACTGATTTTATTCACTTTTGTCATCTTGATATGCAGAAGTTTCAAGGAACTACTCAAATCTAATATTCATTGAAAGGCACAGCCTGTTGGTATTGCCAAGACTAAGCAAAACTCTTAGGCCTATGAAGAGGACTGGGGAGAAAATAGCACTGAGGCTCAGCATGAGGAAGAGAAAGGAAAAGTTAGCATTTCCAGCTTTACTTTGAGTTTTTTTTTTATTCCAAAGGATTATAGTCACTGCCAATGGACACAGGCAAATCTTCTAGTCTTTTTGAACATTTTTTTAATGGGGAATATAGAAAAGGAGGAATAGCAGCATGCTGGCGTGTGCCTCAGAAGCTCATCTCAGGTTTTTATAGCCAGCTGGAACCCAGGACATTCTGTGTTCCATGCCTGAACCATCTGCAGTTTTAGCTGCAGCAGCTCTTGGCTGGGAATGGAATGGGGGAAGGATTCACTAAAATGGACTGATGTGAGGTAGGAGGACTTAATAACAATACTGGCCTGCTTTTGTCTTTTAATTTCTTCATTTCCCTACACTCATTTTTAGACTTTGAAATATAAAGAATTTTTGGAAATGATTATATTGATGTATATGTTAACATACTTGAAGTCTAAAAAAAGGCAAAAAATTATCAACTCTTTAAATGTATACATGACTAATCACGATTTAAGTGTGTACCTTTCAAAGGCAAGAACCACTTCTAACTCTGGTGTTAGCCCAGCTTTCTTGGATGGGTAATCATTAAGGTCACTCAATGAATACATAATAGAATGTATAGAGGTCCCACATAGACATACTAAACATGTTTTGATTCTGTAATCTACCTGCTAATCTTTGGTAGACAGAAAATTCTTTGTGTTTCTCTGATTTATATGTTATTGTTCTCAGAACAACTCTTCAAATAATTGTGTGATGAAACACAGTCATATCAACACTCCAATCATGAAATTCATGTAGTGTGAGAATTCCAATATAGAAAGTTTAGGAATTAGAAACATGGTCACATTTATGTAGACCAGTATAATTTCCTTTGACTTGTCTCTTACTAACCTGATAAAATGTTTACATCAATGCCCACATAACACAATTATTGCACAGTATTAATTACAATATACACATGAATCATTTATAAGTATCTGACGAATGTTCATCACTTGATTGTTATAATATGGCTATTGCTATTAGCAGTAGCATATGGCATAACATTTCAGACTGCAAATTCTGAAGTCAGGCTACCAGAGTTCAAATCTGAGCACTTCCATGTACCAGCTGGGTACATGAAAAAATGAGAAAATTTTCTCAATGAATTTTTGTTCTTATTCTAAGAAGTTCCCTCAAATTAATTTTTAAATACATTAAAGTTTGTATACTCTTTCCACTAAAGGAAAAACAAATTTTCATTATTTTTTTAAAGTAATCTTTCTTCTGGAGCTTTTGGTAAAGTAATTTTCTCGGGATTTTACCTGGCTGGATAATGGAGTTAGTAATATCTTAATTTGAAGGTTTTAGATATGAAGATATTCATATGTAGTTAATAGCAAGTCAAAACTATAATTTTAAATACTGAGTAGTCGGTAATAAATAGCAGATCATACCAGGAGGTAAGGAGAAATAACCTGGTTGTTCTTGTGCCAGAAGAAACTACTGCTTCAATGTGCTCTGCTTATGAAGTGGAAAATACTTGAATTGTTTCCAAAAAATTGTAGAATGATTTTTCTTAGGTTAGTTTTCCTTTTTTTAACTAACTGAAAATTGTACACCATTGAAATAAATTAACAAAGAAATCTGCATTGGGGGAAATAAATTCCTTTCGATTGGTGTATCACTCTAGGGATTTGTTTTAATAACCAGATCAGCTAAATTGTTATATGTGTCTTAAAGCCTAGAACATTTATACATTCTCATGGAATTCTTTGCAAATAGTCATTTTCCCTGGAGTCCATGGCCTGGAATGTGACACTTAACATGGTACAATTTAACACTATGAATTCAGTACATAAAATGCACTCAACCAAAAGAAATACATGGTATGATAATAATAATGTTTAAAATTCATTGATAGGAATTTGCTATAAATATGGGCTAAACCATGTTACAAATATGGATCTCAGAGATGTTATTCATGGCCATTTATCGAGTCAGAGTACCAGTCAAGTTAACATAAAGGAAAAGTAAATGCCCAAATGAGATTCCAGTCCCCTTATCTACAAACCATAAATATGATAGGCAACTTCTGCAGTTGTTTCCAATGATACTCACAACTACTACTCATGTTCTTTCATGTGTTCTTGATCTACTCACTTTCTAATAAAAGAATATGATAAACACAATGGGATGTTGTATAGCCTTACAAGATTAGGCTATAAAGGACTGATACAGATTTTTTTTTCTTGTTGATACAGTCAAGATATCATCTAGGGCTCTGGTCAAATATAACCATATAACTGTGGTTTCTCCATAGGCATGCAAACCCCAGAGTCATAATTTTACATTCACCCTCATTTCCTTTAAGTCCCAAACAAGTTCATGGTCAAGACCTTTACTGTTCCATTTGGCACTTGGGTTCCAATTAGACATAGCCCCCCCACCCCCTCTGGGAAGATGCAACTTCTTAGCAAGGTTAAGTATGGTGATTAAAGTGAGGTGGATTTTAGTTTCTACTTGCCCTGCCCCTAACTAGACAACTTTATGAAAGGTATCAACTTTATAATCATCTGTGGTTTTGTCTGAAGCTATAAATGTTAGATCAGGAGATGGTCTCTGTCTCTACTACATGCTAGTCGTAGAACCAAGTCTTCCAATAGCATCTAGGTGCTGATTTTGAACTTGGCTTGTCACTGCAGACACTGGAAAAATTGAGCATTAAAGGTAGAAGGCTGAGAAAACCAATACTTTCAGGAAGCTCAAAGACATTGATGCAAATTTTATCACATCTCTTCCTAAACTTCAGAGTTTAATATGAAAAGCACTGTGTGATAGAGTAGATATATTCACATCCAAAATGGATCTTTTTATACCATCCTAACTAAAGAGAGAATATATCAGTCACAAGCATTTTGATAATCCTTGAAACCCCTGAAAGTAGCAGTCACATAGTCAAAGAGAAGCCATAACCATCCTTGCACTGTCTAGATGAAGACAACCTTAGCCAATAATCTTAGAGGATTTATGTTCCACCAAGAAATCAGGTCTGTGGAGGAGATGGATCACTAGGCTGATTTTATCTGAAAGCATTAAATTTTAATTTCTGACCCTTCTTATTTTGGTTCCATACCTGCCAAATACAATGTAGTTTACCATATCCAATTGCCAATAGTGAGTTGGCCAATTTAATTTCAGTTTTTGGTGACAGACTTACTTAATGTTATACATTTCAAAACAGGCATTTGAATTTATATATAGTCTCTTAGGCTTATTGAAAACACACACACACACTCACACACACACACACACACACACACACACCCATTCACTTGGTGTGCAGACAAAGTAAAATCAATATAGTCATAAACAGTGGGGCAGATTTTTCTGCCTGACAACTGAAATTGCTTATCTTACAGAAATGCCTAAATAGATAGGATATTAGATAACATTTGTTCCTCTACTAAGCACAGTAGTGTTTCCTCTTCATTGTCATCTTGTCCACAGATGGTTCTCTACTGCCATGAGACCTATTGATGCATCTATTAAGTATCTCCCCTGTTTGCATCAACATCACATCATTTCTCTTATTTGGAAATCATTTTACTAATGAGAAAACAATGTTTGCACATACCATCTCATTTAATCCTCATTGTACAATCAATATTACTATTTGTATTCTCCAGAGGAAGACATTTAAATTCAGTGGGTAAGTGACTTTCCTGGGTTTGCAAGCCTCCAAATGCTTGAGGCCAGGATTGAAACACAATAGTTAAAGAGTCATTTTAACAAAGGCTTTAGAATCTCACACCAGCTCAATGCTAAATGATTATATAAGATTTTGCATATAATCTTGTCTTTACCTCTTTTTTTATTCACAGCCGGAGAGAAAGGCAGAACATTAGAATGAGTTTTTTATGTAACTTCCAAATGAAATTATTTTGCCTAAAGCATGATAAAAACAAATAAACATGTTGAAATAATGATTAGTGTCTTCTTGTAGTACCAAATGGTTACTCACTCTGGAATTCTATTGACCCTCTCAAGAGAAAATGAGTTTTAGATTTGTGATTTCTTCAAATTTTTACTAATTATTTAAGCTTGGGATAAAAATAAAGAATACCAACACCTACTTTCATAACTAAAGAATTTTATAAACATGTATGGTGATACATTTGCCATTGTTTCCTACAGTAAATGTTCAGGTTCTCAAATGAGGAATGAAGTTGTGTGCTCATGACAATGGAGGACTGCAGTTCTTAAATTCCATATGCTTAAATCAATATTATAGATAGATTAATGGGAATTCGTGAAGAATCAAAAACATACTGGCATTTAATTTTATATATAACATCAAGAGTGAAAAGTATATGGTAATGCTCGCTAGGAATGAAACGTGTGTCTTCCTTCAATGTATCTAATTAACTTACAAATGTGTTATTCACTGCCTTGTGATTTGAAGCATTGCTTTCATACAGGGAAGCACTAATAATTACTAACAGTTTTTTTTTCTGTTATAGAGCCAATGCTTCTCATTACCTTTGTTTAGAGTTACATTATATTATGAATTCATTCATTTGTTCATCCATTTATATGTGTTTCCTCAATAAACTATCTCATTCTCAGGCATTGCAATAAGCTTAAAGAGTGCAAACAATAATGCAGGTAAAGAGTTTCTGCTCTAATTTAGATGACATTGCAGGTTTGATATTGAAAATCAACAAATGTTTAAGAAATTAAGGAAAAGTCTATATTGTGCATAAACATCTTTTTTAACACTTTCTTGGTCAACTCTGTAGGAGGAACCATACATTATTAGATTGGCAGTGACTTAGCAAACATAAACATGTCATTCAAACAAGTTACTTTTTCAATACATGCCATATAAAAACCTAACATTTTGCTGAATGCTAAAGTAACTGGAATCTCAAGGTACAGTAACAGTTATATATTTTATATTATATATAAGTTTATATACATTACATGCAAATTATATATAGTTATATAATTATATAAGCATTAATATTACACATTATATATCATACACATAGTATGTCTATATTTATTATACTAATAATATGTGTATCATATATATTTGTTAGGTTGCATGTTTGTAGTTCATGTCCAATTTAATCCAGCTCTCTTTACTATCCTCTTTCAAGTGGTAAATCAGGAATCCAAGCTACTTACATCCTGCAGTTTAGCCTTTTGTCAGGATACATTGCTTCCATCTGTGTAGACTAAGAATGCAAGATTAGGGAAAGTAAAAAACACTTTCTTAACCGTTTTTTACCATCAGGTGTATTGTTTTTTCTATGTTCTACTGTCAGGCAGGCAAAATGGGTCATTTGATCTACCCAGATGCCATTGGCTGCAGCCTGAGGATCCTGAAGATGCTTGAAAAACATTAATGACCTCTCCTACTGCCTGACCTTCTTTCTGGTTAGCAAGTACCTTTGTGGTTTCTTCTGACTCCTAATCTGGGAAGATAAGGTGTATACCCTCTCACATCCAATATTGAACAGTGGAGGAGGAAAAGCATATATATTTGCTGCCCCTTTTATGTAACAATAATATTTCAATATATTTCTAAGACACAATTCTCAAACCACTGTACTTTGATTTTTTACTCCTCAGGACTGCCTCTCCAACCTAATTGCCAGCTATGTGTAATCTGTGTGGAATATAAGTGGAAAGCTAGGCTTAAAATCTAATCTATTCCTTGAGCTATTTTACTGAATGAGGATTTTCTTGTGGTAACTTTTTGTCTTAATACTTCAAATTTACACAATTATAGCAAGAATGGTCCAAGAAACATATGTGCATCCTTATAGAACTTCACCAACTGTTTCAATCTTGTGGCATTTTCATTATCATTCTCACCCTCTCATCTCTCTATTTTTTCTGAACCTTTGAAAATAAATTGAAGACTGTCTCCCTCTTTTACTACCAAATATTTTCATGTATATTTTCTAATAAAAATACACCTTTTTTCAAATAACCTTAATTAAATAACAGTTATGAAAGTCATGATATTTAATATTGGTGCAATGTTATTATCTAATTCACATGAATCCATTCTATAATAGCCTTAACATTTCAGCTAACAGTGATGGGAAACTCACAACTTTACCAGAATTCAAGGAAACCTTCATAAGTGTTTAGTGGGAAGCTGTATAGTTTGCAGTGGTTTTGGAGGAAAAAAAGAGGATGAGTTTTGAAAATTATGATTTATTTAAATATATAACTATGTACAGACAGATATGTCAGATATCAGTATTCAATATAAAGTATACAACATTTAGAAACAAGACACAATTTAAAAAGAAATATTTTGATTTGAGGCAAACCTTTATGTATTTACATCCATATGTTTCTTAGATAAATATAATACACTGTGGATTTATACCCTCTTTTCATTCTATATGTAAATAATGAAATATTTAGTGAAAACATTGTTTCAATGGTTGTGATATGTTGCATTATATCACAAAATATATAACCAGTCCCACACAGACCTTTTATTTTCCAAATTTTTAACATAAGGAATAGTGACAGAATGACATATTTTAACATAAAACTTTTTATCTCTTGATGTTTCCTTAGGGTAAATTGTTACAAGTAGAATTCCAGGTTAAAAGTATCACCACTTTTTAAATAGTTACAATATATTGTAAAATTGCTGTGCAGAAATATATCCCCTGACATGTTCATGGGTCACAGATAGTAATTCTTCTAATTCCTCTCAACTGCAAGAGTGTGATTGAGGGAATCAAACAATTTTCTTTTTCATTTAGAGAAAAAAAATGGAATATAATTAAAAGCACTTGATGTTTGGAGTATGAATATCATGTAAAATTTTGATCTTAAGAAATTTATTAGTTATTGAATAAGGGATGTGTGATAATTGCATATAATCCAATTAATTCCACTTTTTTCATATAACATTTCCAAAATGCAAAATGGCTGATGACATAACACATATATGTACCTATAACATTTCTTAAACTATTACTAATAATTTGTCATGTATAATTAATATTTAATATATTAAAAATATATTAAAGATTAATTTGAAGCTTTCTGTGTATTCCTCCCTTGCTCACTAAAAGTAATCACAGTCTTGCATCTGGTGTGTATATTTCCCATAGGTATTTTGTAAAGCCTACCTTTACATGTGCTAATATCTACTTCAAATATAAGGCTAAATTGCATGTTTTAGATTTTAGAGATAATATCCAACAAAATTGTTGATATATAGTTTTGGCAATTTATAGTTTGGCATGTACTTTATAGCGTTCAGTTGTTTAAGTATGAAAAAAATTCTTCCTATTTACTTGGGTGAGCATTTTTTTTTTTTTGAGAGAGATCTTGGGAGAGGGGCAGAGAGAGGGACAGAGGATCTGATGCTGGTTCAATGTTGAAAGCAGAGAGCCTAATGTGGGCTCAAACTCACAAACCATGAGATCATGACCTGAGCCCAAGTCAGACGCTTAACTGACTGAGCCACCCATGTGTCCCTACTTGGGTTAACATTTAAATGCCTCTACCTGGTTTTTATTGTTTGTTAGGTGTTACCTACCTATATTGTTTGTATGCTATTACCTAGAAGAAGTGAAATGACTTAGTTGAACATTACATATTCTTTAGACTTTCTAGACACTATATACTTACTGTCCAAAGTTATTGTAACCATTCACATTTCCACAGCAGTTTCCTGAGTAATAATCTATACATGGTATTGTCAGGACTTTAGATTTTTACAAATCTCAAGTGTCTAAAATGGTACCTTCTTGCTGTTTACTTTGCTTTTTCCTGCTTACCTCTAAGATGGGGCTTTGTGTGTGGGGTTGTGTGTATGAATGTATTCTGATCATTCAGTTTTCTTCTGTGCTTTCGTCATCTGTAATGTATTTTGCCTATGTTTTTACTTCTGTTACAGAGTTTGTCTCTCTCTTTTTGAATCTAGGTATTCTTCATACATTTTGGAATCTAATCCTTTACTCCTTATATGTCTGGCGATGTTGTCTATTTTGCTTATTCATCTGTTATGGTGTATTTTTGAGCATTTTACATTTTAGTTCCATATTTATGAGTACTTTGTTTTATTATTGGCATTTTCATCCATTGTAAGCAATTCTTTCCAACACTAGAGATCAGTTTATTGAATATACTTCTTTACTCTCTGATATGTAAATTGTCTTTGTCAACATGGATCTTTTTCTGGTCTATTCATCATTTTCATTACTGAGTCAAATATCATACAATTTTCTAATTACTAGAGCTAGTTACATTGAGCTTCCTATGAGCTTTGACAGGTAGTGGGATAATTTTATCTATCCTGCTAATTTTGGAAATGATTTTCACTGTTCTTGGCCCTTTCTATTTTTTTTTTTTTTTAAGAATTTTAGGTCTTGCTTGGAAAGTCTGTAGAAAAGCACCAGTGAGATATTTATTTGACTTGCACTGAATTTTGAGATATAGTTGAAGAGCACTTAGGTATCCAAGGTTGGTTGGTTGGTTGGTTGGTTGGTTTTTCCTTTTTTTATCACTTTTTTTTTCTTTTGTTTATATTGTCTTTGTATTGCAGTAGTCTCCCTTTCTTTAAATAAAGGTCTCAGTAAAGTTCAATCGTTCACACAAATTATGTAGAATTGTATTGTTAGTGGGTGTCTGAACAATCTGTGTTATTTCCCAGGTACCTCCTTTCGTGTCCTGGTGTGTTGTGAAAGATATTGATTATATATAAGCAAAGAAAAGATGATCCTACTGTAGACCATGATACTTGCACTCCCCTTTTGTTTTGTAGCAACAAGGAAAAGAAAAGTAGCCAGCAGGCCACAGTGCCCACACTCCTCACTCAAACTTGAGGATCTGTGCAATTTGGCCTTTAAACACTTGACTTATGCTCACTCAGAAATTTGGCCCAAACTCAGCCACCTTTGAATCTAAGTATATGTCCTTAGATTGGCTTGGGATCAGTAGGTCTTATTCCATACCCACGTCTTTCTGATCAATTCCATATCAGTTGGAGGATCCCTCTGTTACAGAATTATTGATTAAATAGATAACCCACAAACCAGTCAGCTGAGAGCTGCACCAAAATGTGGCACCAGAGTGGTCTTCTAGTGAATCATAAAGAAACTTCAAGACCACATTTTAATACTACTATAATCCTTACAGGTTTTAAAATGCCTTTTCAGTCAAATACACCAAGGAGACATTTTCAAGATCCCAGAGGCAAGGAGAGGAACAAGAACACGAAAGATGTATGTATTCCAGTTTCAGAAATATTCTCCCCATGTTGGCACATTGTAATATGTATTTCCTGCTCCCACCATTGAATGATTTCTAACTATATAAGCAAACTCCCCCAAATTAGCATCACAGTACTGTCTGAATCTTCTTTTAAGTCCAAAATCAAATGACTACCAACAGAACATAAATGGACAAAGATTAATATAAATTATTTCAAATAACTAGAAAACACGAGACCTAGGGGCACCTGGGTGGCTCAGTCGGTTAAGCTTCCGACTTCAGTTCAGGTCATGATCTCACAGTCTGTGGGCTCAAGCCCCACATCTGGCTCTGTGCTGACAGCTTAGAGCCTGAGCCTGCTTCAAATTCTTTGTCTGCCTCTCTCTCTCTGCCCATTCCCTGCTCACACTCTGTCTCTCTCTCACTCAAAAATAAACATTAAAAAAATGAGATATTATAGGTAAGACATTTAGTCATGTATCTGGGAATAGCATAGTAGCCAAATTTGCATGATTTCAAAATTCTGATTTTAGGGGGAATTCCAATTTGTTTTTCTTATTGGAACTGATGTTCAAATCAGGATATAAGCACTTAATTTAAAAATAATAGGAATAATAGAGCTAAATTTTATTGGAAATATATTGTGTTCAATGTGGTGAGATATGTATATCTATATCTATATGTATCTATGTGTAAACACAGATATATTATGCTTGCATATGTATAATCTCATTTAAAGCAACAACTAAATGTTCGTTTCTATTTATTCCCAAGTTTACAAAACACATGCATACATACAAACAAAATGATAACAGTTATTTAGTTTGCTATAACTAGGAAGTGGTAGAATTAAGGCTGAAATAGAATTGTGACTTCACAAGGTCTGACTCTAGACTCTGGACTCTAGGCTGTTAATCATGATTTTGATTGATTACAAATTTTATATTTTATTTTATTAATTTTAATTAACAATATGAGTCAGATAAAATCAAATGAACTGAGATAGCTTACGTACTTATCATATATCTCCTGGTCTTAAGTTTGATTTTTACAAATTGCTACTTGAGTATAATTTAGATATTGTATTCTGTATTTTCAGGCATATTACTATGTTCTGTATTTTGCCTCTATTTGTTTTAGTAATAAATTCCCATTTCTTATTACATAGTCCATGACATCAAATATTTTCATTAATATTCTTTTATTTCTTTCATTTCTTAGTAGAGTCTTAATTAATATTTTAATCTGTCATTTCTCTCTGAAAACTTACAATTCAATCCTTTCCTGTGTTCTATACAAAGAAATCTGTATACTTGCTCCTGTCCTTTTAATTCTCAGTAATCATCTGACTCAAAAATGCAAGGGTAAGATCAAATGCCCTCTTTCTGTGAACATCATGTTGAAACAATAGAGAACCAGAATTATCTGCCTTCACACAGTTTGCTATTTACTTTAAGTTGACTTTAGTGTTCCACTGTTTTGTTTTGTTTTTTTAATCAAAATCTTACTGTTCCAAGAGATTCTTGCCTAGGTAACTAACTTTAAACTTTATTATATTTTCTCAAAGACTCATCAACTTTTTAATAGAATCAACAATATTCCAACACTTTTTTTTAACCTCTTAGCCTCAGAAGTTTGCTTTGCTTTCCTTTGAATCACCAACTATTTTATTATGATTTTCCCAATCATAATCAACTGTCATAATAAAATACTTGCCTTAAACTAAACTTCCTAATCTTAATAAACCTGACCTTATCCTTCCCCTTAGCAAACACTACCAAAGCTTTCCTGAAGTAAGCAATAAGTGAAACTTTGTCTTAACTACATGCAATGCTAGTGGTGTTTATAGAGCAAGAAGTCCTAAAAATAATTCAAGTGGTCTTCAATTATGAAGTCCTAAGTTCTGGAAAGTCAACTATTAAAAATATCAAGCAATTAAAATGGAAACACACCCAAGTAAATGGAACAGGGATAAATATAGATAACTATAAGTGGAAATGAAATAGCTGAATTCATCCTTGTCAGGTTATTCATTGATTTCAAAACACTTTCCATAATAATAAACAAATTCTTTGAATTTGGGTATTTATTGCTTTCAAGCCATTTTATTACAGACATTGTCTCTTTCTCTTAGTTGCACTGTCTCAAATATCAATGCAAGTTATGTCTAGGGCTTGATTTTCTATTGCTGTTTATTAAAGCTGTGAACAAGAGCCAAATATCAGTTGGTATTTTCACTTCACTAAAGATAAAAGGGGGATGAATAAGAAAATTCTAGGAATATTTTGAACAAAAGAATATTTCATCTTCATTGCATTTTGCCACAGAGATTTGCTGAAAGAGTGGGAAGGAGTAAGAGCAACTAAATAGTATTCATATTCTTATGAATTAGGCACAGTTAGAGCTTACAAAATCAGCAGTATTCCCCAATGTGATGGAATACCTAAGGAACTCACACATCAAGAAGTTAAACATAGAGGTAACGCGCAGCAAACACAAAGATAATTAAAAGAAACTCCTAAACAAGACAGCAAATGTTACAAATATTGTTTAATGCACTCTAGGCTATGACAGTCTTGAAATAGTATTTTAATGATCTCCCTAAACAGAAGAATTTTTTTAAATATAAAAGCAGCTAATTATGATGAGAAAAATAAATTCCATAAAATAATGTATAAAAAATTAGTTTCACATTTCTAACAAATATAAGGTTATTTTTCAGAAGCAGCGTAACAGAAGTAAAAGCTTACATGATTAGACAGTTTTTGTTTTGTTGGTAATGGCTTTACTGAGATAGTTTAAACACTTAGCATGTACAGTTTGAAGGTTTTTTTTTTTTTGTATTTTCAGACTTGTACCACCATCACCACAATCAATTTTAGAGTATTATATCACTTCAAAAAGAAGCCACTTATTCCTAGCCATGACCCTGCAGCCTCCCTATTCTCTTAATGGAACATCTCATGTAAATGTAATCATATAATATGTGATATGTGCATATAGACAATATGTCGCCTTTTGTTTCTGACTTATTTCCCTTAGCATGTTTTCAACAGTCACCCATAGTAACCCATAGTGTAGCATGCATCATACTTAATCTTTATGGCAGAATAATATTGCATTGTATGTATATACTACATTTTGTTTAGGTCTTCCTCAGTTGACAGAGTTCAGGATATTTTTCACCTTTTGGCTATTATGAATAATACTGCTATGAACATTCATGTACACATATTTGCATGGACGTGTGTCTTCATTTATCTTGAACACCTAAAAGCAGAATTTCTAGATCAAATGGTAGTACTACATTTACTTTTTTGAAGAAATACTGCTATATTCCAAAGTGGCTGTATCATTTTAATTCCCTCCAACAGTGTGTGAGGCTTTTCAGTGTCCCCTGTCTTTATCAACACTTGTTCTGGTGGGTATCAAGTGACATCTCGGTGCAGTTTTGATTTGCATTTTCCTGATGGCTATGATGTTGGACATCCATTCAGGTATTTATTCACCTTTTTATGTCTTCTTTGTAGAAGTGTCTAGTCTGAATCTCTACCAAATTTTAAAAGAGTCATTTGTCTAAGTTGTAGGCATTTGCATGTATTCTAGATACAAGTGCTCTATCAGATATTTGACTTGCAAATACTTGCATCTATGCAGACAATTGTCTTTTCACTTGTTTACAATGTCCTCTGAAGCAGAGAAGTTTTAATTTTGATGATGAAATATAATTCATCTATTTTTTTTTCCTTTGTTGCTTGTGCATTTGGTGTCTAAGAATACCCAAGAATCCTCTACCAAATCTAAGTTGACAAAGATTTAACCCCATTTTTTCTTCTAAAATTCTTATACTTTTAGCTGTTACATTTAAGATTTTTATCCATCTTTGGGTTAATTTTTCAAAATGGTATGAGGTAGGAAGGGGTTCTTCTTAATATTTTGCATATGGATATTAAATAGTCCAGCATCATTTGTTGAAGATCCTTTCATGATGTGTATTTGTACCAAATCATCACATATACTTTAAATATCTTTCCATTTATTTGTCAATTATACCCCAGAGAGGCCGAAAAAATTGTTTATCGTGTTTATCCTGAACTGTCTGTTGATCCTATTTTACTGATATATATGCTTCTCCTTATGTGAATACATCACTGTTTTTATTACTGTAATTTTATATGAAGTATTTAAATCAGGTAACGTGGGTTCTACAAATTTGTCCTTGTTTTTTTTAATCATTTTGGCAAATCTGGATGCAGTACATTTCTATATAAATTTTAGGACCTTTTTGCCAGTTTTTTTGCAAACAAAGTAGCTGGTATTCTAATAGGGATAGTGTTGAACCTGAAGATAAATTTGTGGGTTAATCTTAACAATAATAAGTATTCCAGTTCATGAACTTTGGACTTATTTCCATTTGTTTAGAATCTCTTTAATTTTTCAATTATTTAATAGTTTTGCACTTCATTTGTTAAATTATTCCTAAGCATTTTATTCTTTCTGATGCTATTTTAGGTGGTTTTCCTATTTTCTTTTCATATTGTTTATTGCAATTGTATAGAAATACAGTGAGTGTTTGTATAATAATTAAGGTGCTGCTACTTTGCTGAATTCATTTATAGTTCTTATAGTATTTTTTTGAATTTTATAAGATTTCTATATTAAAGATCATGTTGTCTGCAAATAGAGATAGTTTTAATTGTTTTTTTTTCCCAATATGGATGATTTTTAATTAATTCATTCATTCAAGCCGGCCATGCAGTTTTTGTCCTTTATTGAAACAGTTGGTACATTAATTGATGTTCGGATATTAATCTGATTTTGCATTCCTATAGTAAAGCCCACTTGATTATGATACATAATCCATTTTATACTTAACGAATTCAATTTACTAATATCGTGAGAATTTTTGTGTCCATATTTATAAAATATATTGGCCTGTAGTTTTATTTTCTTGCAATGTCTTTGTTTCATTTTGGTATAAGGGTAATACTGATACCATAGAATAATTTGGAAAGTGTTCCCTTCTCTAATCATTCTTGGAAGAATTTGTGAAGAGTTGCTATTAATTCTTCATTGTATATTTTGTGATATTTTTCGGCGAGCCATCTGGGCCTGGATTTTTTCTGTAGGTAGTTTCCTGATTACGAATTCAATATATTTATTTTTTTAATGTTTATTTTTTGAGAGACAGAGACAGAGTGTGAGTGGGAAAGGGGCAGAGAAAGAAGGAGACACAGAATCTGAAGCAGGCTCCAGGTTCTGAGCTGACAGCACAGAGTCTGAGGTGGGGCCTGAACTCACAAACCACGAGATCATGACCTGAGCTGAAGTCAGAAGTTTAACTGACTGAGCTACTCAGGCGTCCCTGATTCAATATCTTTATTATTCTAGTTCTATTCAAAAACTTTTGATTTGTTTTTAAATCAGTTTCAATATCTTGGCCTTTCTAGCAATTTGCTTTTTTTTTTTTTTTTTTGGTTCTCTAATTTATTGATACAGCCTTATTCATTATCTCTTATATTCCTTTTTATGTCTATAAGGTTTTTAGTAATGTCCCTCCTTTCATTTGTGATTTTAGTTATTTGAGTGGTAGGGGGCAATTCCTGTGTTGTGGAATGAAACTTTGCATGGTTTCAGTATACCCACCATGGCCAATTGTAGGCTGGTGACATATCACTGAATGTGGATTGGAAATATATGTGCAGTAACACACCATCATACAATATCCCAGCATACAGATATAATAGTGCCAAAAAATCTCAAAATCCATATATAATAGAAAATGCAGCAGTAAATAAAGAGGAAATTATATGTTTTGAGTATGGACTGCTTTGTTTTGTATATTTCTCAGTTGTGAATTTATATAATCTAAATTTGACAATTATTTTGTTTATTAACTAGCTTGAAAATTTTCTTAAATTTAACACTCAGTTCTCATGAGCCATTAAATTGCTGTAGCCCTCTCCTGGTATTAACCACAATTTACGACTTAAAGATATTTTATACAGCTCTGCATACCTTTTCTATCTCATTTATTGGTGCTTAACCCTGAGAATTATGTTTAAAAAAACATATGAATGAATGAGTTAAGGAACCCAAAACAATTCAATACGTGTTGTTTGTTTGTATCACTGCTTTGAATTGAGTTAATATTTTGCCACAGGTAAAACTCTTCACTGCCTCTCAGATTCAATTAATTCAACACAGCACTCACTGGTCATCATTTCGCTTGTGTGGCATGATAATATTGATACTATTGGTATTGAACATTTTCTAAATAAAATATGTTATCATTTAAACTTTAAAGTATGTCTAATTTAAAGCATTGAATAATTGGCTACATCAAACTGTTCAACTTCCAATTACTCAACAACAACAAAAAAAAACATTTAGTATTTTACTGTAGTGGTATATGTATATGTCTATCATATCAAATATCAACATGACTAAACTTCTGGCTTCAGAACAACACATCACTTTGTTATTAGTATTATTGATATTTATTCAACACCATTTTGGTGTAACTTATTTTTTAAAAAAAATCACAATACCTTGTTTAAAGAATTTATAGTTTAAAATTACAATCCTCATTCAATGATACAATGTAAACCCCCAAAAACACATGAAGGAGAAAAGGCTCTTGTTTTCACTTTAAAGTCATTCAGTGAAACAAAAAGATGAGATGATGGTTAAACATCTAGGAGGTGAATGCATCTTTTCTGAAGACAAAGTAAATGACTAGCTGATCAAGGTGGTTCTAAGGAGTCTACATCTATTATTTAGTTATATTTATTGATAGAGTTAGCATGAAAATGTAGCATATAAGGAACTGTAATCAAGAGAAAATTAGCATAAAGAATAAAACAAGAAGTGGTTACAGAATGGATGTTGAATGTTGGCTCTGTTTATGGTCTGTGCAAAAACTCAATGCACATACAATTAATTGAACATAATTAAATACTTAATCTTGTGTTAACAAACAGAAGTGTCATGAAAGTTCATTGAGATCATTTGAGGGCTAGAATAACTAGTGTGAGTTTAATGAGTAAGAGTAAGTTAGTCCTGGAGGTATGCCAAACAATTACTAATTATAGGTGAGGATGAATTTGTTACTTTGAAGAGTAGTGTGATTAAAATGCTCATAGAGAAGGAGGTGGCACAGTCTGGTTTGCTATTAATAAGGTTCTCCTCTTGAGGGAGCTACTAGCTTTTCTAAGCTTTACTCTTCATTACTTTTCTTGTCTGAAAAGAAACAAGTTTACAGAGCCA